>NC_139518.1:39922974-40607974 GCF_947247035.1 Vipera ursinii
TAATCTCTTAGTCACACAACTTCTATAGAAGGGCATTCAAGATTCATAAATATGGTTGGTATACTGAAAGAGGACTGTCGTTTATAACTAAAGTACTTAATTATAGCTAGCAAGTAATCAGCTTCCATGGGTGGTTCTGAAAACATCAGAGTTTTGACAGCAGCATCTTCAATATTGTAAAGTAAAACACCTTTTAAATAACTTGGGTAATCTCTCAGAAGTTTACAGAACTGCCATTAAGATGGAGAAGACGTTGAGCTCTCACTATTTTGCCATGTTTGAAATATTTTCATTGTATTTTGCTCAGTTATCTGCAAAGATTGAGGAAAACAGGATTGAGAATTATAAAATGGAACATTTAAAAAACTATATATGTAAGGGTGTGCTTAATATAAACAGATTTTATGGTTATAATCTAAAGGAACAAAAATGTGCAAGGAAACACAAAGAGCAAGAGGTTGGTAGGTAGATAGGTAGGTAGGTAGGTTGGTTGGTTGGTTGATTGGTTGGTTGATTTAAATGCCATATGGACAATGCAGCCCTGAGTAGCTAAGAAACTACGCAATCAAGATTTTTTAAAAATAGTGAACAATAGGCAATAGAATCAATAATAGGCAACATGGCTCAGATTTATACCTGCTCCCAATGGGAACTGATTCATCCCAGTCCCAATGCTTGGGGGAATAGCTACATATCTTAGACCTTTCTAAAGGCCAGCGGAGTCAGCACCAACCATACAATAGGGGGATATAATTCCACATTCACATATTGAATGGATTGTCACCTAGACCGCTTGTATGTCAATGCCATTCTGGATAATGTTAAGTTCAACTTCAATTAGGATACAATGCTACTCCCTAATACATAAAATTGTTGATTATGAAAATGCTTATTTGCTTCTCTTCGATCCTATACTGAAGACGGAGGGGCGGGGGGGGGATGATACTATTAAAAGAATCACTAACTTGACAATAAAATATATTATACCAAAAATTATAAAACTGTTTGCCTAGATGGATATTATTCTAAGAACCAAAGTATTACTTGAGAACAAATGTAACAGTGTGTTTAATGTATTGATTGATTGTATACATATAGCGTTTAATTGAATTCATTTGATAATTCAAAATATGAAACTGTGTACTGTATTCTTTAAACAGCAATACTGGAAATAAAAAACTCTACTGTTGTTTTGTTTTTTTTTTGTTTTTGTTCTTTCTTCTGAGTAGGCTTACATAGGTTTAGATAGTTAGTGTATTGTTTAGGAAGTCTAAGAACAGCGTAGTTCAGAGGTATGCTTCCAGTATAGGGAAAAACAAAAAAAACCACACACACCCTTCATTTAGCTATTGAGTCTTTGCCATCATTTACTTGCTGATTAGACATATGTGTGATACAAGTTAAATGTTCTTGATTCCTTCAACCCATCTCTACAATTCTTCTCTGTTGTGAATGTGTAGTATTCTGTTATTGGATGCTAAAGTCAGACCAAATAATTAGGCAGCAACAAAATTTACAACTTGCAACCCTATAAACTTTACTGGACTCTTTTAGCTATCAACTGATATTTAATCAACACATCATAACTTTTATTAAACCTAAATGAAATGTTTCTGAGACAGTAAATTTAACTGTGCCTGGAATCAAGGGGTCATCTTTGGATTGACTTATATATCACAGAACACAGAATTAGATTAGCCAGATGTCCCCTTATTTTAAAGGAAGTCTCCTATTTCTGTTACAATATCAATACCTCCTAAAAAATAGATATCCTTTTCCTGAAGACACCACAGCACTCTGAAAATCAGTAAGATAAAAGCAGCTTTTCTTATTCTCAAATTCTGATAGCTTTTTTTCAAAAATTTGTAAGTTTCCTTCAAAATGTCTTGATTAATACTTTCTTATCCATTTGTCCTACATTCTCTTAGAAGAGATCCCAATCATGTTCCATGTGTGTTACTTTTGAAAATCACCCCCCACAAACACAATTATTTAAAATGATTGAAAACATATTCATAATTTAAACTATACAATAGTGTTTTGTTTTTTGTTTCTCCATATACTCGAAGCATACCTCTGAACAATGCTGTTCTAAGATTTCCTGAACAATACACTAACTATCCAAACCTATGTAAGGTTACTCAGAAGAAAGAACCACCACACATGCAATATATTTCCATCTATCATTAAGCCCTCTCAAATAGAATTGAAATTATTCCAGAGTATATATCATTGACCTAAGGGTTCTCCTTGATTTGCTATTAATTTTATTTTGATCCTAGGAAATATATTTCTTCTTACCTGACCTTTTACACTGTAGAGCAACTTGCAATAATCTATAGGTGTTAAACCACCATAATCATCAACTACAAAATATGAAAGCAGACACAATTTTAAAAAGAATTGCATCAGATGTTGTTATAAAACAAATTCTGAAATCATATTTACGACTTTTCCTTAAAAATGAAAACTTGCTTGATAAATGAATTGATTATGTGCCATTAAGTTGGTGCTGATTCTTAACAACCACATAGACAGTCCTTTTCATGATTATATGACCCCAACTCGATTTTTCAGATCTTCCGAAGTTGCACTCATTGCCGTGGTATTTTCAGAAGTTTTTTCAACACTGAAGTCAATACTCTTTCTGTCCTGCTTCTTCAGAGTCTAACTTTCACTTCCATACAGTATCACAAGGAAATCAGTTGCCTGACCTGTGTGGATGTACAGTCATTGTGGAATCTGAGTAACTTCCTTGAGTCCTCCTTTGCTACCCTACTGAGTACTAGTCTGTGGTTTATTTCTTGATTGGCAGTTCATTTAGTGTTGATAGTTAAACCTAAATGGAAGAAGCTATCCACCACTTCAACATCTTCATTGTCAGTTCTAAGCTTGGGGGCTATATCTGTTTCATTACTGTGATCTGTATATTTAATCTTAGGCTGATTTTTTTTTCACTGTGATTCTTGACTTTCATTACAAGAACTCACTGATCATTTGCATTTTCAGCTATCAAAGTAGTGTCATCAGCAGGTTATTGATGTTTCTTTCTCCAGTTTTAAAACCATGCTCATCTTTTTTCAATCCAGGAACCCACAGTATTAATAGAAAATATTAAACAGACTGGGTCAAAAAAGAAGTGAGATAAGGCTATATACTTTCCCCTTATTTACTCAATTGAATATATATTGTGAAAAAACTTAGATAATGAAGAAAACAAACAGAGAAATCACACTAAAGTTTTTACTTGAAGCACATATGACCAAGCTCAAGTTATCCTACTTCAGACACATTATGCACAGATCTAACTCTCTGCAGAAAGGACTAATGCTGGGGAAGGTGGAAAGAAAGAGAAGAAGACAACAACCAGCAGCAAGGTGGAAGAACTCAGTTACAATGGTAATGAGCACACCGATTATCATGGATAATATCATTGATGTTGCAACTGTATGAAGAACATACTGTTTGCAAGTTCTCTTGATTTCATATTGGAATTAACCTTAAATACATCAACCTCTTTTTCTGCATCACTGGTTGGAGCATAAAGTTGGATAACTTGCAAAAACTGATTAATATTATTTGGTAATTGCCTGCTGGTCAATGGTCATAAAGACCATTTTTATTACTCTATGGTGTATATATTTATTTTCAATGTTACTATATTACAACTGAAGGATATTTATGTCACCAAAGAAGCATTGCAGGTGACTTACTGAGATTTTAAATAACAATAGTGTTTTTTATGATTGAAAAGTATGGAGTTCAGAGAAGTTGAACTTTGTTCACAGGTTGTTCATAGAAAAATTGAAGTTCAGTGACTGAACACATGAACCAAACTATAATAAAGAGATAACATTTGTTTCATCAAATCCAATGAGTACCAAGATGGTATACAAATAAGGTGGCAAAAGCCTATTGCTTAAATCTAACGTACAAATTGTCTCCTAAAATATTCACTGGAAAAAGCTAACTATGTTATTTGTTATATAAGCTGGCTTTCAAGTTCCAAATTTAAATCAATCAAATAGTCCAGAGAATCCATTAACATTTTTTTTTCACAAAATTTAAAACAAATTGGCAAAATAGTCGGGGATCTTCAGAATTTAATTATCTTTGAATGTTTGTCTTCTATTTGAATACATCTACAAATTAAGACATGGAATAATATATGCATTCAGTCCTGGAATAACATATAGGAATCTAAAAAATTGGAAAGTAGATTGGCCAGTAATGTTGATGAACATAAAGGATGAGAGATACATGATACATTACTTTTTGTCCTATATTGGTTGACAAATGTAGGTAACATTGTCATATATCTTGGTTAACTAAGATACTAACAGAATACAAACAACAATCTGATGACAGATTACTTTTCATGATTCCTGACAAAAGACCATCTTATTATTTGACAATAACTGGTGGACAAATGTAGTTTACAGCTGCAAGTCCCATTTCATCTTAATTATACAAACAACTTGAAAGAATCAAAATACCTTCATTTAGTTCTGCTGCCAAAAGTGTAATGTAATTCTTTTTTCATTTTCTCTCTTTCAAAGTAATTGGTCCATTAAATTGGTTTGTATAGAAAAACCAAAATCCTGAAAAAATGCCTTTGGGATTTTTTAACAGAATAAAAATACTGATATATATTTCAGATTAACCTCTCCATGTAGTGAGACTGGGGCAATTTTCCTATGCCCTTCATACATACATACATATACATACATACACACACACACATATATTATCCCCCGCACATTCCCACCGTAGTGGTCCCTATTTTTCTACTTGCATTTTTACGTGCTTTCGAACTGCTAGGTTGGCAGAAGCTGGGACGAGTAACAGGTGCTCACTCTGTTACGCGGCACTTGGGATTCGACCTGCCAAACTGCTGACCATCTGATTGACAAGCTCAGCGTCCTAACCCACTGAGCCACCGCGTCCCTTTATATATATATGTGTGTGTGTTTGTGTGTGTGTGTGTATGTATATGTATATGTATATGTATATGTATATGTATATGTATATGTACAGTATATGATTTCTGTCTCAGCTTCACGCATAGGATTTCTATCAGCACATTCCCAACTATAGGCTTAAGTAGCCTGATTTAAAACATCATTTTCCATAGTTTCCATTATCAATTTTCACTTAATTAATTCCATTGCTCTAGCACCAAGCCCCACAGAAATAATAGCATGGATTCTATGGGCAATGGGTATCTTGGATGAAAAGTGTAATGTGATCCAGTCAATTTGTCAAGCCCTTTTTAAATGGAACTCAAAATAATTGTGCTATTGTTTGATGGGTAATAAAATTCATAGTGGTCTATTAAATCAATACTAGTATAGTGTAGAACACTGAAGATTAAAACAGGCAGCTAGTTCAGAAAGAGAAGCCTTTGGCAAGATTCCTTTATAGTACCTAATGGATCTGATTTGTGGCAAGGGAGGCTGATGTGTGCAAAAAAGAACACATATAGTCAGAAAGACAAGAATTAAAAAGAGAAAGATAAGCAAAAGAATATTAAGAAGAGCAGAAAAATAGCTGAAGTGATAAAAAAAGGTGCACAGTGCAGAAAGAGGTAGCACATGTACACAAGAATTAATTCTTCAACTGTTGGTCTAGGCCAGGGGTGTCAAACTCAATTTCACTGAGGGCCGCATTAGCATTGCGGTTGCCCTCAGGGGGCCGGGTGGGTAGGGCCAGGGTGGGCGTGGCCTACTGGGTGGGCATGGCTAGAGTGCATATGGCCTACTGGGTGGGCGTGGCCAGCTCTACATTATTCACATCAAGGGTGCCTATGGGGACCTGGGCAGGAGTGGGACAGATCTGAGGGTCTCTGGCAGAAGGAGGGTCTCTAGGCCAGGGCCAGGGCAGTGGGGGCCGTTCCCTCCCTGTTTCCAGGATGGCTTCATGGGCCACATGAAACCACTTCACGGGCTGGATCCGGGCCCCGGGCCCTGTGTTTGACATGTCTGGTCTAGGCCTATTTATCACTAGTGATAACATGAAATACCTCTAAATCGGAGAATGGTACAACTGCTTCTATCAATTAGAACATCAACCAATTATTGGATTAAAAGGGTGAAATCATGACCTTTCTGTCTTTCTTTTTTGCCATGATGCAAGAGAGAACCAATTATATGTGTACAGTATTTTGTTCTTGCCATATGTTTGAAGTAAATATATTTGTAAGAACCACCACCATTTAAAATATGGACTGAAACTAGGGCAGTGAAGGAACTAAGGTGTCAAGAATTCATTCCACTGCAGAAAGTAAGTATACTGGGACAATTTAAGAGGGGTCTTAAGTAGTGTGGGTCTTGAATCCTCCTTTAGATAATTGATAGGTTTCATTCTGCTCGTGTTAGTTGTGAACACAGTGACTGATTACCTTGAATATATTTATATGCTTATAAAAGATCTTTTTCAGCCACTGAGAAATCAGCACATGTTTACAATGAATTGTGAATTTTCACCAACTCTTCCCCAACTCTCAGAGGTACTTTCTCCAATAGTAATGGAGAAAGAGGGATACTAGACTTGAAGCTAAATTTGACTTTACATTTAATGTATACAGATTTATAAATATCATTAATTTGGAGGGCTGATCACTGATAGAAGTGCTTCAAACAAGGAAAAAAGATGAATTAAACTGTTTTATTCTCTGCTTATATCATGAGTAAAATCCTAAATTAAGATAGTTTAGAAATGCTTTTGGAAGAAAATGAAGTATATCAACCTCAGTTGAGCTTCAGAGGAGACCATGCAAGAGACCAACCACCATTGGCAGATTTCTGCCCTGGAATTAAGCTGCTGTTTTTTACTTGATTGTGGTTCATTGACTAAATCACAGCTGACTGAGTTCTCTCACTATGTTAAACCCACCCCCACATGAGTAAAAATGAGGCTTCATACAATTTACTAATACATAAACAGACAAACTACACTTTAGTTTAAACTTATATGCTTTCCCTGACAAAAGAACCTGAACAGCAGCCTTAATAAAATAGATAAAGATTGATACAGGAAGAAATCACTGATCACTAGACAGAGGTAACAAACACCAATAGAAAAGAATATTTGTAGTAATTTAGGGTTGAACTGTGAGGTTCTTGGTGCTCTCTGAGCTTCCTTGTTTTCTTGCAGAATTTCTTTACCTAGTTTGGTAATGAAATGTCTGGAAAAAAACAACCAAGTTCAGAGAATACCAAGGACCCCACAGAGGTAACAAGTGATTGGCTGACCAGAGATCTTGCTTCAAATCTTTGGAGCCAAACAATCCATGCTTATAAAAATAAGCAGCAGTATCATAAACTTGGCTTAGAAGCTTTTTTTAAAGTGTTCAAGTTAGACTTGATATGGGCCAGCAACATGGACAAGTCCACACAGGTTTTTGTAGGAACATACAGTATTCAAAAATAGTTTTGACTTAACTTCTTCCTAGTGTGAGAGAAAATGACTATCCCAAAGTTACCCAGTTAAAACTCAACTTTCCCTATTTCTAGGCCAGTACCTTAACCACTTCTAGTCCATTGGACACTAGACCAAACTGGCTCTCTGGAAACTAATAGGAACCTAATATAATTCTTTAAGCAACAGTGATGTATATGATGGCTAGCTGGCAACCACATTCTAAAGTTCAAAGCTTCTTAATAGATTTAGGATAGACCCATGAATTGCACGTTTTAGCAATAGCAATAACACTTAGACTTATATACTGCTTCACAGTGCTTTACAGCTCTCTCTAAGAGGTTTACAGAGTCAGCATGTTGCCCCCAATCATCTGGGTCCTCATTTTACCAAGAATGGAAGGCTGAGTCAACCTTGAGCCGCTCAGAATCAAACTCCTGGAATGAGCAGTGAATTAGCCTGCAATACTGCATTCCAACCACTGCCCCATCACAGCTCTTATGTTATTATGTTTTAATAATCTTATGCGGAATATTACCAGAGCATGGAAAACAATAGTTGTACTATACCAACTTAAAAAGAATCAGATTAACTAGTTAATTTTGAATAAACACTTGAAGACATCGAAGTCATCTCAGCTTCAAGGAACCACATCAGATCCAGAATTATCTCTAAATCATTGTATCTGTTGTTTCCTCAGAAATGTAATACCATCTAGAACCGGATATCCATTTAATTCTTGAATGTAAGAAGTTACTTAAGTGTTTTATTCTGCCAATATTTCTGCTATGTTTGCTGGTCCCACTTATTAGTAAAGCATCTGCACAATTTCACATGACTCAGATAAGAGAAGAGCCAATGCTAAATGTCATTAGTATTTTGTGACACTTTTCCCAGATTCTTTGTTGATTTCACTTAATGCTTTGCTTATGTTAAATTTATTAGAAATATTTCTGTTAATCATGAACATCAATGTTCACTTTCATTTTGAGACTTACTAGTGAATATGTTGTTCTTCATCCACCACTGTGTAAAATCGTATAATGCATATCCAGGTTTTGTATATTATATTCTGCTATACTGTTGTCATTCACTACATTTTGATAGTGGATGCAAAATTCATCATCCTGAGATTCTTAGCTTTCAATTTTAATTGGAAAAAAGTTTCTGGCTCTTACTGTAACATAAATGGGTTTGAAAGTTTTCAGGAAACATAGTTTCACTGTCATAAATTGCCATGAATAGCTTTTTACCTTCCTCATGACTAGTGAAAACAAATTACTGTAAGGGGCAATATAAAGCATAATCGGTATAGGTCAGATGATTCCAATTTTTCTTAGCACAGATTTGTTATTTATTGTAGAGTTCTGATGTAGCAAATGAACAGTTTTAAGAGAAGGTCAAATTACATTTGGGGACAATACTCTTCTTCTGATCAAGCTAAAGTTTCGTGCTCAGCATTTTTATTCTTGACAAGTAACAGCAACTGCATCAGAAGCTAAAGTCTTAAATAGGTAGGAATTAAGAGAGGGCAAAGGCAAACTGATTGACTACAGGTAGTACATCACAATCTGGCAGTTTGACATATCAAAAAGATACCACGTTCTTGGTTAAATAATTATTATTGTTTTTAGTGTTAAATTAAGAGAACAGGAATCTATATTCAAACTAAAACCTGCATAAATGATATAAAGCTACAGAAATACTAATTAAATTTTGTGTTAAGAATATGCTGATAAAATACAGTTCATAAAATATAAATAATATAATATTGATAATTATTAAAATCAATAACATTATATATCTAAATATTCCAAACAATAATCAACAAAAATTGCAAGTGTATACAGCATTAAAAAAGTATTGCAACACTCAAATTCGTAAGCATGGGATTTAAAAAAAACAGGAAAGGACTGGAAAATATTTATAAACAGAAGGTGACCAAGATACCAATACCATTGGTGCTACCTTTGCTTTCTTTTGCCACAGTCATTCTCTTTCTGTTTGCAGGTCTTTGTACAGTATTTTGTTATTTTCTCCAGCTCTTTCTCTTCTCTTATGTTGTCTCCAAGTACTGCCATGTCCACTATCCAGACTTTTTTTCTCTTTCTTATCAATAGTTGTTAAATCCAGGTTGTTTTGTGGCAAATGACTGTTAATTTGAATTCTAAAGTCCCAAAGTACTTTAGCTTCTTTATTTTCTATTATTTTTTCTATTTTATGCTCCCACCTGTTCTTGCTTGCAAGCAAATGATATTTCTTGCAAATCTTCCAATGCACCATTGTTGTTACTTTGTCATGCCATTCTTTGTAATCAGTCTATGCAATCTTTTTGCAGCAGCTAATCAGATACTCCACTGTTTCTTCAGCTTCTTTGCAGAGGGGCACTTGCAGTCTTCTTGTTGTCTTCTCAATTCTGGCTTTTGTTGCATTTGTTCATCTTATTATTATGGTTTGTCAAACAATCAGCCATATATTCTGACTGGATTTGCATTATTATAATTACAGTTCATTGCATGGTCAGCCAGATGTTCAGACTGGGTTTGGAATTTTTGTTTATCAGGTCTTTTCCAAGGTCTTGGGAGAGGCAGATGTGGATGTTTTATGGTGTTACAAATATAATCACAGGATGGAAGCCGCCTTTTGCAATTGACTGATGGTGAATGTGTCAATGCCGATGGTGTTCAAGTGGTGCTCCAGTTGTTTTGGGATTGCACCTAAGGCACCTATTATTATTGGGATTACCTTTGCTTGCTTCTGCCACAATTATTCTATTTCTATTTTGAAGGTTGTTGTTGTTAACGCTTATTTTATTTATCTAAATTGCACACACACATGAAGGATCTTATGATGTCAAACCATGACAAGAGAAAACTGATATCCCAAAAGACTAGAGGCAAATTTGTGAGATAAGTAGTTTGCTTATACTGTAAACCCATAAAAGCCATCCAAATTGGGCTATTTTGCTGCCTAATTTTGGTAGAATAATCTAAGGGCTTCCAACAGGGTGTTGGAAATGACATTCCTCTTACAGATTGTAGTTTGCCTAATCCTGGCAATTTTTTTTCTTCCTTGCCCCTTCTTCAGTGAAATGGAAATAGCTATGATTTAGCTTGTAAAAAAATAACAAACATGGCAATGAATGTGTTGTTTATTGTGGGTTGACCGTCAGACACAGATGACATGGACACTGCGTTAGAACGAAGGTTTATTGTGGTTGGAACAGGGAACTCTTCACAGCTCCGCTCTTTATATACAGTTGCCGGCTAGCCGCTGGCCAATCCACATACTTGAATGATCCCGCCAAAAATGGTCGGACCAATAGCATGCTGTTGCTAGGAGAGGCTCAGCTGATGCCCAGTTGGCTGTTGGACCAATAGCATACTGTTGCTAGGAGAGGCTCAGCTGCTGCCCAGCTGGCTGTCAAGTTTAACCATAACACTAAACATATAACACTGAATATATAACAGAATGTGTAGAGAGAATCCCCACCCCTTTTAATATAAGGAAGCTCCCATAATAGCAAAGAAATGCCCCTCCCACAAAGAGAAATGGCTTCCCTGAAGTAAAACCACTCAAGCAGCTGGCCCCTGTGAATAGATATTTAGTTTCCATTCACCAAGACAAACTATTCCATTCATAAACAAAAAGTCTTCAGCTACAGTTTCCACAGAAGGCTGAAACTGATCAGATTAAAAGCAAAAAGACAAAGAAACCTAAAATCTAAATTCCCCACCCAGCTCCAAGGACAGGGCATGACCTCTCAGCCCCAATAGGAGTCAGGCAATAACAATTAGAATATTAAAAGAAACACTCTTGTACAGATTAAAGTGCATTTCACAACAAACCTGGACATATAAATTACGAAGCCCACAAATCATATAAAAACCCATGTACTCTCCAGATTACTTGGTCAGCTGTCCCAGAACTGATTGCTAGACACTTTGTTTCTGATTCAATAAAGGCATGAAATTAAGACACAAGTTCAAACTATGCAGGGAGTGGACCCTGCTCAGTGATGGAACTGTTGAGGTAATTTGGCCAGAAAATGGTACCTTTGATTATGGAACTTTAAAAGCACTAAGGCCTAAGCCAGGGGTAGGCAACCTTGGCTCTTTTATGACTCGTGGACTTCAACTCCCAGAATTCCTCAGCCAGCCATGCTGAGGGAAAAGGCAGTGGTTTCCAAGCTGAGCCATGCTGGCTCAGGAATTCTGGGAGTTGAAGTCCACGAGTCATAAAAGAGCCAAGGTTGCCTACCACTGGCCTAAGCTAAAGCCCTCCCACTACCATACTTGTACTGTTGGGCAGAGTTATCAAGTCTAGAAATCAAGAAAGGGAGGAGGTGGTCTTATCATCTTATCTTACAGCTTTGCACCAGCAGCTCCAGATGCTATGGAAACACAGCACCTTGACACAGACATTGCCCCTTAAGGAAAACCTTCACCCGTTTGAACCATAGGACTGGATCTGGATCAAGTCATTCACCCAAAAATCATCATTACAGCCCAAGTGGAAAGAACCCTTTCAGATCCTCTGGACAACCCAGACAGCCATAAAGGTAGCTGAAAAGGACACCTGGATCCATTGGACTCACATCAAGCCAGCTGACATTGAGCACCATGCCAAGCCAACCCTGACAACGAAAGTCTCACCCATAAGATTGAAGAAGGACCCAGAAACAGACAAGTGGGCACTAAAGACCAGGACGATGGGTAAGACTGTGGGAGAGGGTGAAAGTTTGTCATGAGACTGTATCTGACTTGCCTTGTAACTCACTTAACTGATAGATTTATAGAAACAAATTTATTCTCTGACAAGTGAAAAACTTGGGAATATCTAGTGCCCGAGGTACTGAACACTAGTGATTTTTGTCTGAAGGAAGGAAGGTCAGTTAAGGTCATCTTGTGCACCCACTGGCTATCCAGAATTCCACTAAGCTCAGAAATTTCCACTTAACAACCTCATACTCCCCCATTTTTGATTGGGGGGTCCACCACTGATTTTAAAGATGAAACTAGTTTGTACTACATATGGCTACTGTAACCAGGGCACTTAACTGCCAGGACCTGAACAATGTGGCTCTGTCCTGCAATCACACTGCGACCATCCCCATTGCAAACAGCTATGTTAAACTTCCTCTGGATTGGTTCATACTTTCTAGTACAAAACCTTATTGCTATCTTCCCACTAATTCCACTGGAGGAAGCTGCACCTTTGGGAAGTTAATGGTTTTTATGCCCTCCCTACAGAGACAACAGAGAAGGGACCTCCAATCCCTGACACCCAATTGTGACTCCCAGACAACACTATTCACAAAGACAGAATACATGGCATTGGCAGTGTCATTAGTTGGAGTTCTAGCACTTGCTGTAAGAAATTGTAGCAACATCAACAGTCTGGAATGTGCTCTTGTAAAGACCCTAAATTCAACTTCCCAAGCCCTAGACCAGGGGTAGACAACCTCGGCTCTTTTATGACTCATGGACTTCAACTCCCAGAATAGCTGACTGAGGAATTCTGGGAGTTGAAGTCCATGAGTCATAAAAGAGCCGAGGTTGTCTACCCCTGCCCTAGATGCTCTAAACAGAGAATTGAGGCAGGTCAGGGAAGCCACGCTGGAAAACTGGGCAGCCATTGATTACCTGTTGCTGAGCCACAACAATGGCTGTGAAGAGTTTCGTGGCATATGCTGTTTTAACCTAACTGAAAACTCAGAACTCATAGAGAGTGACATAAAACACCTCAAAGAATTGGCAAGGATATTGGCTATGACAAATTTCCTTTTGATCTGTCAGGATTCTTCTCCTGGTTGCCAGAGTTCACTGGCTGAAAGTCCTCCTCCTGGGTTTCGCTGCCATAATCCTTTTAGGGATCCTCCTTTGTTGTCTCTCTCAATGCATACCCCATGTTTAATAGCAAAAGAAACTGTTTTCCCACCATTGTTTCTCCAAAAAGTGATGCCAAACAAATCTCACTGATGATGTGTCAGATAGATAAGAAATGCCAACTCTACTCCAACAAAATCTGAATTGTACTGAATATATTTGGGCTGTAGGGATCCCCCCTCCCCAAAAAGGAAAGCCAGTTGGGGAGCTGTCTGCCCAAGATAGGAACAAGGCTCTTCTGAAACGAAAGCCAACTTACATCCTCTCCCTAAAAGGGAAATCACCTGGAGCAGCTTATGCAATGAGCCAAGTGCTTGTCAATGAAATACTTTTGTATCCATTTATAAAGGCAGAGTGCTCCTTGTGAATGGATACTCAGTATCGAAACAGCTCCATTCATAAGCAAAGTGCTACCAGCTGCAGCTTTTGCAAGGAGCCAAGACCATTCCTAAATGTCCTGAAAGAAGTAAATTGTCAAAGTATGGCACTATTTTACTAACACTATGAAATGTAAAAAGAGTCATCTAAATACATACCCATACAGTCCTGTCCTCCCTGTTTTGCTCTGCAAACAGAGGCTCAGAATATATTCTTTTCAAAACCATAGAAATTCAAAAATGTATAAGATACAAAAATGCAAAAAAAATGAAAACAAATGGATAGTGAACTTCCAACTTTCTTCCATACAGATAAAAACCTAATCAAAAATAATCCTTTGAACTAGAATAAACTGTGAAAAAACCAGTACTTCTATCATCATAAATAAGTCTAATCATCAAAACTCAAGATTAAAATTCCATTGCTCTCCTTTCAAAGATTCAAAAAAATTGAAGAGTGATTTCCAAGTGAAAAGGAAGCTAGAGTCACTTCTTTAATTAAAGCAGTCAACTTTACCATCTCCATCAACTCCATTAATTTTATACCATTCATTTTTCCATCATGGATATATTTGAGTCCTTGTGTCTCTACAGAGAGAAGCCTTGCTTCTGTTGTAATATATATAAAAACAATGTTCCATTTTCTCCAATCTATCTATGAAACCTAAAGAAAAGCCTTTGGCTTCAATTGTACATTCAATTTAAAAGTTCTCTGAGTTAAAATACATATCTGATGCCAATCAGTCTTAGCTTTCTTTCATGTCCACCACAGGTAATAAAAAGTGCAAGGCTCAGAAGATATTTGAATATGATAGTTTCTGCATTTTCACATCTGTCAGTAGATATATTTAGTCTGCTCATTCCTAAATTCCCGAAAAATAGTCAGTTGTCAAAGTATGACACTATTTCACTAATGCTATTAAAAGATGACCAGATTAATAGAAGAGTTCTTCCAAATGTTTATCCAACAACAAACCGAAACAAATGCTGTAGAACTATTTGTTGATGAGAGCTGTCTATCAGATTCATTGTTTGCTATCTTGTTTGTTTTCGAATTGAAACAAGGCCTGAAAACTTTGTTCTGATCATAAACATCTACAATGGGTCTTCTCAAGTAAAAAAAAATGAAAACAAGTTCTATGATATAGAACTATATATGAGGCTAGATTCTAATATACTTAGCCAAATCAGTGGTCTTTCTGATTTAACATTATATCTGCAGAGTGAAAGTGGTTCTCCATAGTCTTAAATCTTTTCTAGTCCCACTATTCAACAGCTGCTAACTAGAGACTGATCCTGGAGTCTTCTATATGCATAGCATGTGATGGACTTTCTCATATGATCATGAGAAATGGTGACTCGTGCTATCTATGTCTAGGAATTTGTGAATATATATATATATTTTATATTCAAGTTATTGTCCATGTTATTAGTGCTTTAGTCCATCTGGGCACTTTTTTTTTTACAGAATACCTTTGAAGATCCACAATCATGTTCTTGTTATATAAATTTATGCAACACATTTTAACATACATTTCCCTGATATAAGCTATTAAAATGTAAATACTTTTTGTTGCATATAACTTTCAGAAACCTACATTCATTTTCAGATACATCTTTCAGAAATGGATTTTTGTGCAGATTTTTGACCAGACAAAAAAAGAATGTTAATGAATTCCATTTCTGCAGAAAGTAATTTTCCGGCAGATCTCACAAATCCATTTGCACATATCCAACTTGTCCAGTTTCCAACAAGTAGGTCAAATATTTTGGAGAAATACTGTTTGATTTGCCATCTTTAATGTTGCCATGTGAAGATCTTAGACCTGAAGACCTAATATTTAGAATTTATACACTTTCAAAGTTGGGACCAATGATTGGGAGAAAATCGCCACTGTAATGAGTATAGACATGGATGAGGGTGGTCTGTGTATTACTCATACTCCCTTACAGTTTTTTTATATTTTTACAATATACTTTCCTTCTTTAAAGTTCAGAAACAGAGGACAAAATACACTCATATAAGGACCAATTATTTAATGTTCTGTGAAGAAACATTTTTTTCACTATAATTATCTATTATGTAGCTCACTTCCTGGTATTCAGGATGCTGCTTATAAGCGCTATGTGCTTAGAGACCCTACACACACACTTTACAATCTGTTTCTGTTGCTCCCCTCTGGGAGGAGGTTTCAAAGTATTTCTAGCAGGATTACTCGATTCCTTAATAGCTTTGTTCCCTATGCCATCCGTCTGGTAAACTCGCAAGATTCGTTTTTCTCGCCATGCACATGTATATATAACCCAAACTAGACTGTGTTGTTTCTCTGTGACATATAATATATGTGGGTATATGCATAATTCTGTATTTATTTCTGTCATATTTATGTAGTGTATATTGGAGGTGGTGACCCTTTGAGAGCTGAATGCAATGAAATTTTAATTTAATGTATGCCAATTGGTGTACATTCAAAGTGACAATAAAGTTATTATTCTATTCTATTCTATTCTTTGTGAGCTAATTGAGGTATTTCTTTAGAGATCCACACTGAACTTGTCAATGGAATTGGTGAGTCTCCCTTGTTAGTCATGTCCTGCTCTCTTTAGATTCTCACTGGACCACAATGAACCATATGTTGATTGCTGAAAGTTATTTTTAATGGGATGGGAAAAGAAGAGTCAGTGGATGAGACAACATTGTAAGATGTATTGAGCCATGTTATGAATATGCTTGGGGCTATGAGTTTGTGTTTTTTTCCTTTTTCTCCTTTTTGGTGGGTAAGTAAGGAGTACAGGTTTTTTTTTATAACATGCTAATCCTAGTTTAGGGTTAATAGTTTCATTATAGGTTCATAGGTTCCCTTTCTCAAAAAACCATGCAACCAATTTTGTGGAACAGTAGTCAGATGGACTATGAAAAAAGGGAGCCATTGGGACTATCTACAAAAGCGTAATCCATGTGCTGTATCTTGTTCTTGTAAATTGAAATTATCCACCCTATCCTCCAAATAAAAACTGGGCACTCATCACACAGCACTAGGTTTCATGCTAGGAGTATACATGCATTAGATAGGTCATTGTTTCGTGATCCTGGAGAAAATCTGTCAATACCAACCTGATGGTGCATAATCAATCATTTCATGATCAAGTGAGCCAGTTTTGGCATGCAGCAAAATTCAAACTTTGGGAGTGTCAAAGTGTTTTTTTGTTATGATCACATAAGAGAAAAGGAGAATGCACTTCTTCCAAATTGAGGCAGCTTCCCCTTCTGCAGCTAATCCAGCTGAAGTAGAAGTTGCAGTTTCAACAGTTACACTGGCATCTTATTGGAATAGGAAAAGCAAGTGAACATCATGAGGGAGCAAAACTGGAATTAAATATTTTTACAAACATTTATCAGTACGGTATAAATGTACCCTATATGTATAAAATGCATGCTGTATTACAGTTCAGAGCAGCATAAATCAATGTGTATTTTTTATTTGTTTAGCTAGTGGAAATTAATTGAAAGAGCATGCATAAACCAGCTTTTTTCTCCTCTACAAATCTGTTCTGGTAATTCTTCAAACTACATGTGTACTTGAGAAGTTCAAAGAAGAATTTTTAGGTTTTTAAATTTCCTTTGAAATAGAAAATAGGGTTATGTCCCCCACCCCAACAGCACAACTCTCTTGTTTAAAATTCAGCTGCAACAAATTTTAGAAATTTAGTACATAAATGCATTTTCTCTCCTTGGTCGCCTACAACTTTGAATTATATTGCTTTAAGCATTACTGTTCTCAACTGAAAATTTCTCATCTACTCTAAGTGTTGTGTACTGGGCTCTTAAAGAATACCACGTGGGTTTCTGGAGCAGCTAACGGGTCTCCAGCAACCCAGACTACAAGTCTCCTGTGCTGCAATTGGCTATCTCCAGGCGGCAATGGTTGATTCAAACCTATTGGCTGCCGCCTAGGGGCTAGACTATATATTGCAGCTAGTTGCAGCCTTTTCCCCAGTACAGTTTCGGCATGAATAAAACTATGAGTTACCTTGTACTCAGCTTTGCTTCTTCATTCCTGCGCCAAAGAACCCGCTATTTAACACTAGGTATCCTTTAACTATGTGTTAAATTTGATTCATAGAATGAATGCAAGTATTTCCTGATAATTAAAATTCAAAAGCAATTAGCCTTTTGTTTATTTCACTGAAAATTCCAACTCAAAGTTGAATGAATACCAAGAAACAAAACCTGAGCCTAGGGCTAGGCAAAAGTCCAGAAGTCTAAATCATGTCCTGATTGAGTAGACCAAATAGCTTTGCTTATAGAAGTATTTTATTAAATATGCTCCTATAGTATAGAATGTAGTCATCAAAGGGATGAAAAACAGTTCAGGAAATCTGGGCCTATAATTTTGGGTGCTTCCACAATGGCAGGTTTCTAATACTATTAGTCAAAAGCAAAGGTGAGCAAATTTGTTCAAGCCAAGGAACCCACTTAGACTTTGAGAACATCCTATCTCACTCTAAAAATGATGAGACAAATTCCTAATTTGTTTTTAATTGTATTTTAAGTAAATGTAGTTAATTTTTTTAATGTGGATTTAAACATTTCTTCTTATGGGATATTAAAATTTAAACTTTTGGAAGAGTCTTATGAGTTTTAAGTCTTGTAAAGATAGAATGCAGCATTCAGTCTTTTTCTCCTAACTGAATTTTTGTAATACTGTAAGTCGGGGAAGGACAGAGTAATGGAAAACTATAAGTTATATAAATGGAAGACAAAATAATCTCAAAACACAGATACATACAATCCTATATCAGAAGCAGAACAGTTGCATAATAAAAGCCTCATTCGAAAGACCTTTGTGGTAGAGTTCAGAACAAAATGAAGTGTACCATATGCCAAATACACAAATAGCATTTGGTCAGATGTAATCAACTGTAAAATTTAGGTAAATAATGTATTCTGAATATATTTAGCCTGCATCCATGCTTCTCCAAAAAAAAAATTTACATTGGCATTTACTAGTTACTTTGGGCTTATTCCTCATATAGCCTATATGTGGTTTGCTATAATAAAATACGTTTGCTACAATACAATACGTTTGTTGAAAAGTGATGTGATACAAATAGGCATATTAGTGGAATAATTCAAAATATGGGAAATGCTCTTGATCAAGCAAAAAACATTTCTAGATACAAACCTAGTTCCAACAGTGACCAGCCAAATATTCCTGGCAAGTCAATCATATAATGTGAGGGCAGCAGGCCTCAGTTATTTTGGCTTCCCAGCATTTGGTGGTCCATAGCATTCTGCCTTTCATTCCCAAGACTGAATCCTAGGATCACTTTCAATCCCAAGATTGAATCCCAAGATCAATCTTCCTGTGATATCATAGCCTTTAACTCTTCCAGTCTATTTGTATACCACCCTTCAGCAAATTTGCCATGACAACTTTCAAATGCAAAGTAGACTATGAAACTAAAGCAACTGAAAGCATCCTTTAAAAAAGTAAAATACATTTAAAAGACTGGGAGAGTACAAATATTTTGCCTGTTAATAAGACAAGAACAAGAATGGTATTAGCTCTACCACTGGAGTTCCCACAGGTTTAGTTAATACTCCATTTATATTGGATACAGGAACACATGGAAAGTCAATGAAGATATTCTTGGTACACAAACCACTGGTGTGGAAGCAGGGAATCCTTCAGATCCTCCCATCATATAAAGACAGTTAAAGGTAAATAGCAGACTTTAAAATCAATATATGAAGCCCTTTGGATGTGTCAAGGCAGCCTTCTCTGTGATCACATACATGAAAGGGAGAATGCACTTCTCCTTCCAAACTGAGGCCAACGGATCCTTTCCCCTTCTGCAGCTAATCCAGCTGAAGTAAAAGTTGCAGTTTCAATAGCTACACTGGGATCTTATTGGAAATGAGCAAGGCAACAAGTTACCAACATATAACTCTCCTATTAATTAGCTCAAACTCTAAATATTGACTTGGATTAAATTCAACTGTCTATTCAGTTTCAAAAACAAACTTGCATATAATATTTTAAAGCAGCAAATACAAAGTGGAACAAGGCATACTGTCTCTTCACTTGGAAAGGTTGCTATATTACGGTATACTAAAACCATGAGTGATACTACTGACCTCTCAAAATGACAAAGATGGGTTTAAGAGTATCTCCAGGGTGCAGATTGGATCCTGTAGGTTAAGGTAATACATCTCATCCAGAACAGGTTGAACACTATCTCTCAGAATAAACAAAACACTTACCCATTTCCAATTCTATTTCAAAAGCACTAGAATGAAGACATATACAAACACACACACACAAACATACACACACAAATAGATTCTGTCATGCCCTGTCCTCTTCTATTTACTCCATCTTTGGGCACCCCTGAAACACTGATTTTACATTTCTCTTTGATGAAGCAACTAGTTTATCCTGTGAAAGGGATAAAGAAAGAAAAATAAAGAAATTTGTTATAAGCCAGTCTCAAATTTCCACCCTCTAGAAAGGATTTAGAAAATGATTTCAGTTTACTTATGTTTCAGTTTCTTCCACTGCACTTCTCTGCCTAGGTGTACAGACACAGAGATGTTATTTTTCTTATTTAGTTAATATGAATTACAGGCTTCAAGCTCCCTCCCCTCCATATCCAAAATGAGGAACCATTCTCTTTTCTCTATTTCCCCCCCCCCTCATCTTTCCCCCTTCACCAACACGATTTACATTCTCAATGTAATGTATTAAAAAGTTGACAGGGCCGAAAGGATTCACATGATGTCGGCTAAGAAACCCAATTTCCATGATGAATTGCCCGGAGCCCCTGAATCACAAACCATTTTTTCCGCTGCTCAGAAGTTGATTTTTTTTTTAAATCTTCTTAAAGCCTCTCTCCTAATCTTCGGCTAGAAGAGATGGGTGAAAGGATTTTTTTTTCAAAACTAAGGAAAGTATTAGCATCTTGGTTGTTGTGCATCAAATTTGAAAATGCAAGGTTAGTAATATTTCAAATCAGCTGTGGTCCAAGCCACTTGCTAAGTATTCTCTGTTCCTCTCCTCTTCTTCACCTCCTGGAGTTTCTGACGGCAAGAATGCAGAGCCATTATAGGGATTGTGTGTGCATATGAATGTGTGTGTCTGTGTTCACACATTTCATGGGCAGGCCAGAGGAGGAACAGAACAGAATAATTGAGGTATGCAACTCTCCATCCTCGTTCTTTCATGAGGGCATGTGTACCGAAAACCACACATTTGAATGACTAGATGAATTATAACTGCCTAAATTATGTGGCTTTTGATTTCACCACAAATTTATACTGAAACAACCATTTGGGGGAAAAATGACCTGTACTCTCTTTTTCTTCCTCTGAATTTAGATATTACAATAGTTCTGTGGCTATTAATAAAGCAAGTAGTTAAACAGTAAAACAGAGATAGCATGCCTTAAAAATATATAGCATGAAGTTGTCGTGGCAAAGATCTACACAAGGTAGTTTAGTTTTTACATAGCTCGGCTATGAAGTAATATTTCCTTTACTACAAAAAGTAGCTTTGATTTCTTCTTCATCAGATACATATACATATAGGTTTAATTGGAGAATTGCATATGGATTTGACAAAAAGGTTTTCTTCTTTATTTATGAAAATATTCCCTCAATATTAGCATTATTTCCAGTCATTTAATCTGTTGACCAACCAGGTACATTGAACAGAAAATCTATGCTTCTGTATTTTTAAGTTATTGATTATTATATTCATCATAAGTATTGCTCCTGGACTTATATAATTGGGGAAATATCAATACAGCTATTACATGAAATGATATATAGAGATGTGGTGGGAGCAAATATAATTTGCAAAGCTAAAAAGGTAAGAAGAATGTAATGAAGGAACTGGTGTAAACTAATATTAACTATACTTCTCTTTTTAATCTCACTTATTTTGTCTTTTCCTGTTTCATGTCTTAATTCTGTTGGATTACTGTTTCTACAGTTTGTTTAACATTGTTTACATGAAAAGGAATTGCATGATTATGTTCAGATATGCAGTACATATATAGGTATAAATGATATATCAGTGCAGAGTTGAATCCACAAAGAATTGTTGGTTATGAAGTTTTTAAATCTACACTTTCACTCTACAAAAGTATACTTACAATATGATTGTTGTCACTAATTTACTGCATCACTGCAGGGGTTGACAAATTATTCATCCAAATGGCCTGGTTTTTAGCCATCCTGGTAAAGGATTACAGAGAGCACCCAACTGAGACATTGCAGTAAAGGTGTTTCACAACAACATATGGTTTACAATATTTATTATCAGGGCTTTTTTTTCTCATAGAACGCTCAGAACGGCGTTCCGGAACCTTTTTTTTTTTTTTGCAAAAATAAACAACCCAGCTCCCTTATTGGTTTTCCTAAGCCTATTGCAGGGCTAGCAATCTTGGCTCTTTTTTATGACTCGTTGACTTTAACTCCCAGAAATCCTGAGCCAGCCATGCTGAGGGGAAAGGGAGAGATTTCCAAGCTGAGCCATGCTGGCTCAGGAATTCTGGGAGTTGAAGTCCTTGCGTCATAAAAGAGCCTGCACTAGAGGAGGACATTAAAATTATTTACAGGATTACTTCTTTAGGAACTAAACTTTTAGAATCTAAAACAGCTAATTCAGAAAAGCCAACAGGAAAGAACCTCACATTTTTCATCTGCTTCTGTCTTTTGGAAGGTAAAATTAGATAACAAAATAATCTATTTCTTATGTTAACATCTCTGCAATGAAATCAAAGATAACAGGAAAGAAATGAGAAACATTTTTCTCAGTGTAATATGTCTAATTTAGCTGATTCTAGAAAAAAAATAGCATCTTTTGTACACTCTTGAAAACTATTTTGAATCTAAACAATTCTTAAGAATGAAATATTCTTAATTTGGACTTTACTTTTACTGTTTGGACTGTTGTGTGTTTTGAAAAATAGATTATTTAGAATCTAGTTATGTTGCACTTCAGTCTTTAAATAATTAACCTAGTATATACATAACAATATATGATGTTTTCCCTGGTGAGCTTAACATAAATAACAACATTTATTAAAAAGGCTAAAATAATTTCTGGGGGTATTATCTGTATAGTAAAATTTTGGACAAGTAGTGATCATGTTACATATGTGCATAAGCATAGTCAGTAGCATATGCCTTTTTAAAAATATCAAACATGCAAAGAAACAAAAATAAGTCCAAAATATCTGTATTACATCCAGAAATGCCAACTTTGCAACCAATATTTCTCATCCATAACTATGGCACCCTAAGGATACCTGCATACATGCAAATGTTTCTCTGGGATCAGTAATGCAACAGGGATTGCTTTTTCCTTCCAGTAACATATACCTAAAACCAGTTTATTGCATTTGGCAATTGTACTAAAAAAATCTCATTCATTTAATTTGAAATCAAGTGAAAAATTGATTTAAATTATTTTATTAAAACAAATTAATGGCAATTCTTTTATAAAAAGTTGCCTCATACAAAATGAGTTTGACATGCCTGCTCTAGATAGTTGAATGCTCCAAAATAAATTCTAGACCAGGCCTGTACATGCAGCCTACCAAGCACCCTTGGACAGAGCACAGACTTTTTTTAAAAAAGTAATAAAATCACTACCACAGCCCTGAAAGTCATGTTGCCTAGTGCCTCCATGGCTTACCATGACCACAAGCTCCAACACTGTAGATGCTCCTCTAGTCACCAAATCATTGATTAGCCCACCAGCATTCCTTTGCAGACCACAAAGATTTTTAATTTATCAGTGTGGGTCTTTCCTTTCTACAAGATAATAATAATAATAATAATAATAATAATAATAATAATAATAATAATAATAATAATAATAATAAGAAGAAGAAGAAGAAGAAGAAGAAGAAGAAGAAGAAGAAGAAGAAGAAGAAGAAGAAGAAGAAGAAGAAGAAGAAGAAGAAGAAGAAGTTGGAAGGGACCTTGGAGGTCATCTAGTCCAACCCCCTGCTCAGGCAGGAAACCCTATACCATTTCAGACAAATGGCTGTCCAGTCTCTTCTTAAAAACTTCCAGTGTTGGAGCATTCACCACTTCTGGAGGCAGGTTGTTCCACTGGTTAGTTGTTCTAACTGTCATGAAATTTCTCCTTAGTTCTAGGTTGCTTCTCTCCTTGACTAGTTTCCATCCATTGCTTCTTGTCCTGCCTACAGGTGCTTTGGAGAATAGCTTGACTCCCTCTTCTTTGTGGTAGCCCCTGAGATATTGGAACACTGCTATCATGTCACCCCTCACCCTTCTCTTCATTAAATTACACATACCCAATTCCAGCAACCGTTCCCTATATGTTTTAGCCTCCAGTCCCCCAATCATCTTTGTTGCTCTTCTCTGTACTCTTTCTAGAGTCTCGACATCTTTTTTATATTGTGGTGACCAAAACTGGATGCAATATTCCAGGTGTGGCCTTACCAAGGCATTGTAAAGTGGTATTAGAACTTCACGTGATCTTGATTCTATCCCTCTGTTAATGTAGCCTAGCACTGTGTTGGCTCTTTTGGCAGCTGCAACACACTGCTGGCTCATATTTAAGTGATTGTCCACTAGGACTCTGAGATCTCTCTCACAGTAACTACTATTGAGCAAGGTACCACCTATACTACACCTGTGCATTTGATTTTTCCTGCCTAAATGTAGAACCTTACTTTTTTCACCATTGAATTTCATTTTGTTAGATAGTGCCCAGTGTTCGAGTCTGTCCAGATCCTCCTGTATCTTAAGCCTATCTTCTGGAGTATTGGCTATTCCTGCCAGCTTGGTGTTGTCTGCAAATTTGATGAGTTCCCCATCTATCCCCTCATCCAAATCGTTGATGAAGATGTTGAAGAGCTGCACAGACCTCTTCTAGATTTTCCTCTTGCCTTTCCGAGTTAACTCCTTGGTCTGTCATTGAGCAAGAATTGACATATTATCATTTGATGTATATTTAACATATGTTCTACCTTTATTTACCAATTATATAATATTTGTATGCAATCCACATGGCGAGGTTTGGGGAAACTTACAATAGAAAAAATATATTTTTAAAATCATAAGATTAAAACATCGCCTGGCCCGCACCGCCTCCACTGCCCGCATCGCGCAGCCCCGCCATATAGAGTGGGCTCTGCTGCTCCCACAGCACCAGCTGCGCCGGCTCCAGCCCCAGGGAGGGGAGCCCGCCGCCAACACCCTTTGCACCTGTGACTGCAGCAGCACCGCCCCCCCCCCGCCTCCTGCGCCCGCCAAGATGAGAGTTCCGGCACCTTTTTTTTAGAAAAAAAGCACTGTTGATTATACTACATTTTGCATAGCACCAAATACTAGCATTAAATATGGGGGAGAGTTTAGTGTTTGATCAGAATTTCTACCTTGAAAAATGAAAACTAGATCCCATGTCTGTTGTACAGTCTGAAGAAAACTGTACAATTGTTACATGAAAAAGAAACAATAAAGACCTTTTTATTTCTTTTCATTGCTTGTGTGTACATACCCATATGCACCATCTTTATCACTAATTTATACTCAGTGACATTAACCTCCTCATTTTCCAAGTTTTGTATTATTTTATTCTTTATTGCTGCTTTCACATCTTCTTTCAGCCATGTGGCTTTCTCACCAACAAAACTTAAACATGCATTGATCTCTTAAATAAACTTTATAAATCCCTGATCAGTTAGGAATAGTCTTCATTACTTGCAGGTAAGTACATCATAAGCAAGCGCACTTTATTTATCTCATTCTTCACAATTGCTCTTCTCAGTTGGGTACAACTCAACAAACTTTGCTATCTGACATAGATGCTAATCTTAAAAGAATGGAATGGAAGTTTCAGGGCACTAGTTTCAGAGTAGATCCACTAAAGTCAGTAGTATGACTTTGATTTTTAATATACATTTTTATATCAGTCTGTTTGCATGTCATAGAAATGTACAAGAAGAAGTCCCAACTCTTTAATAACACTGAACATTATACAGTAAAAAGATATCATTTAAAATAAGGAAAACAACAAAACTCCACTAAAAGAGTTCCTCCACTAGAAGAAAAGCAACCCTTAAAAGACAAGCACATCACCCTCTTTAAACAAAGGCCTGTGTGGGTTTTTGTTCTGTGTGTATAGGGATGAGTTTCAGAGTTGTTTTGAATACTGCCAGGATGAACCAGACTAATTTTAGGGGCAGTGGTGCACCAGAAGTGACACTCTTAATCACTAAAAACAGACTCTACACCATTAAAGGCTTTATAGGTACTAACCAGCTCTTTGAATTGCAACCAGAAGCTTACTGGTAACCAATGTACTTCACAGAAATGAAATACATCCATAATTGCCACCATATTGTGGATAAGCTGCAGCTTCCAACTAGCTTTCAAGGGCAGCCCCAGTATAGTTGTCCATGTGTGAAGTAGCCAAAGCATGAGAGATTGTTTGAAGGTAAAGATCTCCCAATAAGGCCCTCTCAACCTCCAGGGAAGGGCATAATGGACACCTTAAACAAATTTATGCAGACCTTCCTAGCCACAGTGTTATAGATTCTTCAAGTAGGAGTTGCGAATCATGACCCCTAAATTGTGTGCCTTTTCCTTAAAGGACTAACACATCCCCAGCCCCTTATATCCCAGGCAATAAACATTTTAGTGGCAGTTTAAATTTCTTAATTGATGCAAAAAGTTGTTCCAAAATTAATCATGTTGAAAATAAAATCACTGTATTTTTGTTAGATAGGAGTTACTGAAATCACTAGAATCATAATTATGTAAGTTCCACTGTGTTCAGTGGTCATGTTCTAAGCTGGTTTAATAATTAAATGTAGATCCAGTGCAATGAATATACATTTTCTTTCCTACATAGCATATAATTGGGATGTACTGATAGTTAAGAAATATGGTCGTATAAAAGGCCAAAGAAGCATACAATTTATTCATGCCATTTTAAACATTTTTATACAATAAAACTTATGTTAGAGACACTAGTACCATATAGTTAAAACAGCTGTAAAGATAAAGCAGTAATTAAAACATAGTCCTAAAATTATTGAGATTGTCCCACAGAAAGAGTATTACACTTTCCGGGGCTGCATACACATAATAAGGGAATTTGGTTTGTTTTAACTTTAGTTAGCTTTATTAAAACAGAACAAAACTAGCCTATTTGTTTATAGACCATTGTATTGTATAAACTCAGAAAATAGTTTACTTCAATAACTAAAGATGGTATGTGAATTCAACCAACAGGACTTAAGTCTCAGTAGGCATTTTATCTGATTACAGTAATAATCACCTAAATGTATGTTTTAGGAACAACCATCAATCATCGAAAAACAACAACATAAATAAGAAAGATAGGGAAAAAAATCAGTAGTGCCAGAGCTCCAGGACAAACCACATCAGAGGCTTGCTTGAAACTCTTAATCCTCCTTTCTGAAAAGTTTCTGATTATATTTTGAAATTCTTAACATAAAAAGGCCTGATTTTATAGCTTTCTACATAATTAATATTTTATTTTATGACTGTACCTCTGTCCCATATTCTCCTTTCTTTTTAGATTTATAATAATATTGAACTCATGGTTGAGTTGAATATGAGTTTCCTGATTTGCATTCAGTAGTATAACTAATGCATGTACTGTCTATATGTCCTTCTACAAACTTCCAGGAATAATATAGATGTCTTGTTTCTACTTAAAGCTTTTACTTGTAAACTTTATGCAATAATGCAGTTGACTTGGTATATGGACATCTCAGCAATCTATATATAACTTGTGGAAGCTCTGGTTCATGAAATTTCTATAGCAGAATATAAAACAGGACAGAAAATCTTAATGTAAGAGCAGGAAGTTAGGAAATTTTGGCCATAGATTAGATTTATTACCTGCTTTTTAGAAGGAGAATGAATAGTTATTCTGGGTAAATGTCTATGCCATGATCTCATGGTGATATCTCATAGCTTCCCTGTTGATGATAATGACTTACTTTGTTGAGTTGTAGGAAGGATTGCTGGGATAATTCATATTTATTTAACAAATGTATTAATTTTGTGAATAATAATTTAGATTAACGGAGGAGGAGCATAAGATGCATATTTATCAGAGAATTTTTTTAAAAAATTCACATAGAGGCACATTATAAAAACTTACGTTCAGAAATAAAATATTGCATATCTTTTTTATGAGAGAGGGGATAGAGAGAGAGATCTAAGATTGAATATCGCAGATCCGCATCTCTTATAGCTTCGCACGTATTGGTAAATAACAATTTTCTTTTTCTTAAGGCTATCTGGTCAACTCCTGCTCCATAGCACATAATATTAACTTCTTTGAAGAAGTGAGTTATTCTGTCCAAATTCCATACATTGACCTTGATGGAAAGGAAGACAGGTCTTTGCCTGACTTCATATTCCCTCTTACTTACCTGAGCATGATAAGCAGCCCTGAAAATGTACCTCAAAGGTATATGAGCTTGAACTATTCATTCAAAACATGCAGCAGCAACCCTTAGTGGTTGGCATAAAAACTACAACTGTTCCAAGCATGCTCATTGTTTAGTTTCATTGTGATATAAAAACAGAAGAGCTAACTCCTAATGTTTCCTTTTGCTAACGGTCTACAAAACATATGTCATTAGTAAAACAAATGCTTTGCATATTAAAAAAAAAATCTAAGTACGGCTAGGAAATGTTCCATTCTGACAGAAGGCAATTAATTACCAAGCTAGTCTAATTTGTTTCTGCTGAGTAGCATTTTTTAATCTTCTCATGTCTTAAGAAAGATATACACTTTTTGAAAATCCACTATTAGTTTGGATTTCTAACAAGTAAACTTCAGAAATAATTCTTTGTGTGATTTGTTAATAGCATTTCAAGGAAGGAAAAATAAAACTAAAAAGCAAGGAAAAAAGTCCCCAGTTGGATTGTTTTTCCAGCTTGCCAATGCATTATGTTCCTTCATGTATATCTGGAGCTTTGTGCATATAGGTAGAATTCCATACAGCACAGAATGTGACTGGTGGGCGATAACATGCCATCTTACATTTTGGTGACATTTGTAAAGTACAAGCCATATTTGCTGGCTTAGCTTGCTTTTCCTTGTGTTTGCAGGCCCAAGTTTTGTAAACTAATCTGTATGAGAGAATTTTAATTCTTAACAAAATGGGGATTTGTGTCAGTTCAGTAAGATCTACTTAAGTATTAATCACTTATCAAACAGAGCTTTTTACATTCAATTCCTATTTTTCTTTTTTTCTTTTAAGAATTTTTCTGTACAGCTCATCCCTTCAGCTTAAAATCAATGACAACGATTCTAAATTTTTTTAAAAAAGTATCACCCTTAGATAAAAATGGAGTACATAGGTAAATATAATCAAACATTTCATCCTGTAAAAATCCTTAGTTGGATTTGCTGCATGTAAGCTGAATAGCATGATCTGTATTCAGAAAACAGAGGAAACTGACCCATGTTTTCCAAAACTCTGCATTTTGGCTTTTATACATTAAATACATTTATGACACTTTGCTTGCCAATTACAGAATAATTATTTGTATGCAAATAATTATTATGTGCAACATTAGCTATGTAAGCAGAAGGTCTGCTGTTTTCTTTTCACCAAAACCAAAGTTTTCCAAAAGTTAAAATGCCCCTTTACCATTAGAAAAGTGCCACTGAAAGTAACCAACATAACTTCTGTTCCTAGCTTCTAGTCTGAAAATGGTGTTCTCTTTAGCATTGTCTCTGCCATCTGTCTTAAATGATTTGTTATTCTATGGTGAGAAAATATAGTTAAGTTTAATGAACTTGTTTTCATGCAACTGAAACTTCCCTTGCTTTCCTCCATCTTGGCACATAGCCAGCTCCAAAGGATTCCCCAATCCTTCAGAGCAGATTTGGATATGGTAGAGGCAGCTACAGGAAGAGTTAGGTGATCTTGAAAAATCTAAACAGAGTTTGACATGTTAAATTTCTAGTGGGGGTTTCAGAACGTAGGATCCCACTTCAAATGGGAGAGTCAGTTCTCCATAGAGTTACCTAATGAATTTTAGAAAAATATCAGGTGATTCACTATAACCAACCAAAACCTAATGTGGGGAAAAGTGAAGTATTTGCATAGATTAATACTAAACTCACTATCTCATTTGTCTTCCTAAAACATTTTTTTGTAGTGGCAAAGAAATTACTCTCCAATAGAAAGGTATATAAATTGTGTATTTTGAATATAAAGAAACCCTGAACAGGGCAATCTTTCAGAATGGCAGTCTTGAGCCCCATAAATTCCCTTGGATCATCTCTAGAAATTGTTATAAAGCAATATAATTTTATATGCATGCTAAATCTGCAAAGGCAGCATGATAATAATTCTAGTGAGAAGGATGATCACAATTCCTCAACTTTCCTGAAAGTTTAGTACTTTCATTCAATAAACAGAAGTTTGTATCCCAAGACTTAGACATATAATATTTCCATTCAGCTGAAAAGAAACAAACATTGTTTAATACTACTGCATTCAGCTTTTCTCTATACAAATGATTACTGTCTTATTCCTGGGATATGCACATCTTTACATGTTGTTAGCATTGTGATATTTCTAAGCCATAATCCCTTTTTCAGCTAACTAAGTAGTGATTAGTTAGATCAGTTTTGCCAAACTCTTGCTGAACTACAATTTCCATTAACAACATATTGAAAGGTTGGACTTATACAATCCAACTGGAGACCAATAGGTTGGGGAAGACTGGATTTGATTATAAAAATAATTAGTGTACTGTGGGACATTAAATTATTGCCAAGCTAAAATTCCCTGAGAGAAAATGACTATGTTGTGGAAATATTCCCATGTGAGTGCTTAGGAAGACTGACAAAATAATTGTTAGTTGACACTGGTGGCTTAAATAAATTAAGACATTTCTTTTCCTGGCTGCTGTGAACTTGTCTGTAAGAAAACCTCTTGCTATAGTACAAAAGAGAAGACTCCTTTGCTGAAGATCATTCCACATATTACATATTTTAAATTTAACAGATTATTATTTGAATTAAAAGCATGAGTTCAACACACACATTCATAAGCATATATGTCACCTTTTTCAAGCAGGATAAACTATAAATTATATAAAGGTAAAGGTTCCCCCGCACATGCGTGCTAGTTGTTTCCAACTCTAGGGGCTGGTGCTCATCTCCGTTTCAAAGCTGAAGAGCCAGCGCTTGTCCGAGGACATCTCCATGGTCATGTGGCTAGCATGACTAGACGCCAAATGTGCACAGAACGCTGTTACCTTCCCACCATAGTGGTCCCTAGTTTTGCATTTTTACGTGCTTTCGAACTGCTAGGTTGGCAGAAGCTGGGACGAGTAACAGGCGCTCACTCTGTTACACAGCACTCGGGATTCGACCCACCAAACTGTTGACCTTCTGATCAACAAGCTCAGCGTCCTAACCCACTGAGCCACCACCTCCCTTTGAGCCACCGCATCCCTATAAATTATATAGTGACTGGTAAACCTAGATGTTTTGCTTCATAAACTGTGATATCATCACTGATGTAGATGATAAACTGGCCAATACATATGTTTTCTTCATTAACGTATATGCCCAATGGTCACAGCAGGCATCTCTGTTTCTATGTCTCTGCTTTATATATCAATAAAGCAGAAAGAGTCTAATTTTAAGATGAAAAGAAGCATGCGGATGAGAAAAAAAATCACCATTGCTTTATTTTCTCCTAATCAATTATCCTAAGCACTTAATTGGGTTGGACTATAGAAAATGTTCCTAAAGCCCCATACATGATAGAAGGGGGGGGAAACAGGCTTAGGACCAGAACATCATATGCATTTTAGAATTAAATCCAGCTTTGCTCTTTGTTTGAAATTTATATTTTAAAATATTGCGCTTTTTCTCACTTGTAGGTATTGTGGCACAAACATGTTTGGAGCAGGAGAAAAATCAAGGTCTTTCAAACTGGACTTTCCTACTACATGTTCCAATTGATCCTAGGTAGAGAGTGGGAGATGGGTATTGCATGATGAAGCTCTCTTGCACACTCTCATCCTCATTCTCTCACACTCTCTCTCTTCACATCTGTCAGCTGTTTTTCCAGACGTGCTATTAAACACAGCTTTAGAACCCTTTTGCAGCAGTGTTCAATTCAGAGGAGTCCAGGTTCCTGTTTCCATAAGCTTCACTGAGAAATGAATTTAGTGCTATTCTAGAGTAATTCTAATTGAGAATTGCCGTGGTGAAATGGTGGTAACCTGGGTGACCATAAGAACTGTAAAAAGAGTTTTACTCTCTTTAAACACACCAATGTGCACCAAACCCAGTGGTGGGATTCAGCCAGTTTGCACCACTTTGGCAGAGCTGGCAGCTAATTTTTTGTTGCCCAGGCCCAGAATGGACTTCCAGAAGTGGCATCCACACAGAGAAACAGTAGTTCACATATTTGAATCCCACCACTGACCAAACCAATTTATTTTGACAGATGGCTACATCCACTGGTCTAGCCATTTGTCAAAACCTACCTCCTCCTCCTCCTCCTTCAGATCCTTTCTCCATTAAGGATAGTAATTGTTCGAACATTTTCCTATCAGTTGATAATATTTGGTCAGAGTGGAAAAAAGTATTCACCAATCACTTTCCTTAATGTCATTCACATAGTAAATAGGAATACCATTGTATAATAGCACCATTCTTGGGCAGGATAGAGATTGTTGTTGGCTAGAGCAGCGTTTCCCAACCTTAGGAAATTGAAGATACGTGGACTTCAACTCCCAGAATTCCCCAGCCAGCTATGCTATGCTGGCTGGGGAATTCTGGGAGTTGAAGTCCACGCATCTTCAAGTTCCTAAGGTTGGGAAACGCTGGGCTAGAGCAATTTATGTTCTGCAATTTTCTGCCAGCTGAAGGACTAGTGTATCACAGACTCTGCATTATTTAAAAAGAAGAAGAAGAAATATGTACAGTAATTACCCTTAGCAGCGGTTGTGTTTCTTTCCAGTTATTGTCTGCCGATGCTTAAAGGATGCCTGGCTGGACTCTTAGCATATTGAATTCATGCAAGATTTTAGACGATGCATATTCAAGTATTCACTTTTTTCAGCTCTGAAACTCAATTCCTGTTTTGAAGGTTTTGCTACTTGTTCATTTGTCTTGTTAACCAAAAGTTAAAATTCATTTTATTTAAGTATGTTGTCCATACATATATGGCGCTCGCTCAGTCCAAAATGCAGTTTCGTATGTAGTGTTTTTTAGCCATCAGTCTTTCTAATTTCCCTTTTGTTCCCTATCAAATAAGATGTCCTCCATGTGAATTTCTCTTCTGATGACACCTAATATCTCAAACAAGTTACCATTAGTTTGACTAGGTTTCATTCTATTTTAAATCAGATTTCAGTGCTTCTGTTCCAAATTGGCTCTTCTTCCATATGATTTCCTCTTCCTCCATTTGATTTCCTTATTGTTATTGCAAGAATTTGTTGTCTGGAAGAAACTTTCTTGACTCTGTCTAGACAAAATTGTTCTCAAGGAAGTTTAAACAGCTTTGAAGGGTATGGCATCATATAAATTCTTGCTCCAAGTCAAAATTTTAGAAGATAGCCTCTATACTTAGAGAAACAAAAGCAGGCTTCTTGGTTTCTTCTTTTTTTCTGGAGCAGAAAATTGAAATTGCTCTTGCTCTATTTTGTTATTTTAGTTTCTCACTGTATCACATATATTTAGTATTTCCCTTTAAAGCTTCATTTTGTCCAATTATCTGGAGGCTTAGTATTCTGGAGTTTCAGCCCCACAATAGTAGTTGTGGTACTAAATTTCTTTTTTTAAAAAAAACAAACATGTATGCTAACTATCCTATGCTGTTTTGTTTTCTTGTGTGTGTAAATAAACTTCTAAAGCTTTTTGAATTTACAAAGTAATTCAATTCTTTGAATTTATAAGTAATTCAGTTTTTTCCAGTTGCCTATGAGTGTTTATTGAGATCTAACTAACAGAACTATTACAGTTGTATAAATGTTGTACATAAAATCTTCAGTAATTTCAGTATCAGCTTAGTTTCTTTCTCTCTCATATTCTCATTGTACCGGGATCAATAGTTATCCAAATTGCAAGACATTATCCATATAAGATGAGCAAAAGGATCTAAGGCACTTCTATAGACAACCAGTATTTCCATTGCTAAAGTTGATTATCTCACAATTAAAATGAATATATGCATGTATTACATATGCTTCTATGTTGCTTTTGTCTTATGGCTCTAAGCAATTTACAGCACAACATACAATGCATATAGTAAATAGAATACATCAAAATTTATCAAAAGCACTAGGCATTTTAGTAACAATAACAAATAACATATATTCAACATAAATATAATAATACCATCATAACACACCATGTAGCAATCCATTGGCCTTGCGATAGCTTATATATAATCTCTGATTGCTGTCAGTGGGAAAGCTTACTAACAAGGGATTTGACAAGTGTAAGATACCAGGGGTGATATAAGAGAAATTTAGTAATAGACTGTGCCACAGATTCACCTTCATTGAAGCACACACCTTCAATGTCTAAGTACACAGAGCCGATCCTTGTAGGAAATGCAGTTATGTCTACCTGTTGTCGCCACTGGAGTTCCCAATTCTCCCTGGAGAAAATGGGATAATAAAAATACCATGCATCAGCTGGTCAGTTGATGGCTTAATATGTTCTACTGTTGCAAGTGAATCTTCATTTGGAGCACTCTAAGTCTCTTTGGGTCCATGCTGTGACTATGCTAAAACGCACTGGTGGTGTGTTATGATGCTTTGGTTGATAGAGCTGGGATTTCTTTCCTTTCCTTTCTGTTTGCAGCGGGGCGGTAATGTATTTTTGTGTTTTGTTGTAAACCATCCAGTGTTGCGTAGTTAAGATGAGTAGCTATATAATATTTTTAAATAAAAGATCTTTTGAACCAATTTCTGGATATATGCAAATTTGCTTCCATATAGGAACTGAAGTCATCAACAACAATATTATAAGAAACTTTAGGCATTCCAAATAGGAGTGAACACTGGAGTATGTGGTGGTGATTACTGAGAAATAACTAACAGAAATATTATAGTTGTATAAATGTTGTGCATATAAAATTTAGTTATTTTAGTGTCAACTTGGTGACTCTCTCACAATCTCATTGTACCTAGATCAATGTTCTTTTTAATAACTAATTGATCTTTTATTAACATACAATAATTCATTTACTAAATGTAAATTAAAGACTTAATTGAGCTGCTTAATCTGAAGTGTCAGCCTCATAAGCATAATATATAGTTTAATTAATTGAAACAGCTGATAACAGCATGTCATCTGTCACTATATTCACTGACCTGGGAGCAATTCTCAGTTTGAGGAATTTGCCACAAACACTGGCAAGGATCTGGTCAACTCATTTACTCATGAATAACCTTGGAACTATATCTGCACCAAGGGGACTTTCATCTGTACACAGTTTTAGTAAAAGGACATGGAGTTAAATTAGTTGAACTGAATTTATTTCAGGGGGGGGAGTTCACATATACAACTTTTATATCACTGTTCTGAACCTTTTATATAGAAGTGATATATACAGGACTGAACACAGGATCAAAAGTATATCTTGTTAGTAAAACTTGCTACATTCTTATTTCAGTATAACCTACATGTAAGTTATTAAGTCATACATCAATACATCTGTATATGGATTTCCTTTGTTTAAATGTCAAATACAGTATAACACCAAATATATAATGTCCTGATTTTTTTTTTTTTGTTTGCAACAAAATCGAAACAAAATCTACCTCCAGCCACTAAATATATGGATTTTTTCCTTTCCTTGCAGACCTATTCTGATGATGGATAAATTAGTCCATAGTCATAAATATTCCTAAACTATAGGATGGCATATTTGTATACTGCATAGGCCACAGTCAAGAAAACCCCACACATTAAACTGCAATATAAATCTGACTTATTTTAAATATGATTTATTCTACATTGGTTACATTTACTCTTAGTTATTTTCATACTCCATCAATTTCTTCTAGATATTTGTGGAGGTTATTGAGAAAACAACCTAGAAATTAGTTGAACAAATCATGATTACTTAGTCTATAAAATTATCTTTGGTTCATTCAAGAATTCACAATTGAATAAATCCAAGATGTAAAACCATGAGCTTTCCTAACAGAAAAGAATTCATGGCTCTGATACGAAACCTATTGAGAAACATCTTAATTCAAGAAATATGTGCAAGATAATTTTCCAAATGGTTTCATAAAAGTTTCTGGATGATCTTCAGCTTGAATAAAGTAATCAATGATTAATCATTGTGTACCACTAAGACATTATATACATATTAGGGGATTGCATGCTATTTTGTGAGATGCACCAGTTTCAACATAGTACAGGCAAGCTTAATTAGGATTACATGAAGAGATAGTTTTTTTATTTCAATGTTTGTGTTTTCCATGGTTGGAAAATTAAGAAAAGTTGTCTTTTCTTAATTGACATTATTAACAATAAAATAAAATAACCAAAAACATAATTACAAATAGCAAAAAGTGAAAAGAAAATTATTAAAGAAAAAAGAAAGAATAGTAGATGTTATTTTTATTGACCATATTATCAGATTTTTAAAGACATTTATTTTAACTAATTCATCTATAGAAGGCATAGACAAGTCCTAGATGCATTAAAATTATCTTTTGGAATAAAACAATCTTCACACAATAAATCTCAATGCTCTTAACATTTTAATAGGTTTTGATAGGTTCAAAATGTTCAGGGTGTAATTCAATATCACATTCGCACTTTTAGCCCTTATTTCTTTTTACAACCCCATGTTTACAACCTTAATAATATTGAACCAAAATGTACTTTCAGTACATTGCTTTTATGTATGCCTAAAGAAACATAAATCTAAATCTGAATTCACAAAGTACGATGAGACAATTGAATAAATCACAATTTGCTCAGTTCATACATGCTAAGTCAAAACCCTAAAAATCATTTGGTTGGATATGGTGTGTGATTCAGACCTTGCCAAATGCATGGGAATATTTAGAGCCTGGGAATAGGGAAATGAAGTAAATCCCAGTGCTAAAGTAGGCTGTTGAGTGTTTTCATTCCCAAATTGCAGAACTTCATTTAAATGCTTGCCTTTGTTTGTTTTAGGAATTTAATTACTTTGAGATGAGTCTGTCACAATACTATGCCATTTACACTTTTCCAGTTTGTCTGCAAAATATCCTTATCACTTACCAAGGAAGTCTCCACAGCTCACAGGTAAAGTACCTTTCATCTTTATTTCTGTATAATATAAAATATGTTTTCATATTTTCTGCAGCAGCACTCCTTCATTGGTTTGCATATTAAAAGCAATGCTACCAGGACTGGACAGCACAAATCCAAAGAGTATGAATATATCAGTATAAACATACCTCTTTTCTTCAGCTTGGTATTGCTTTGATGGATTGTATTTGGTCCTATCCATGAAAGTTGTAGAAGAGGTCATTTATAATATTGATGTGAAAGTAAATGACAAGAATGCTGTGACTTACTTCCAACACTACACTCACCAAAGTTGTCATCCCTTTATGTGTTAATGTTCTAAATTTGAACTGTTTGTTAAAAACAGATTTGGTGTTTCTGAGAAGAAATCAGCAGAAGATTCAAGATGTTTTGAAGGACAGCAGGGGCACTACAGTGTATCTGAAAAGAGACATTATCTTATAGTGGGTGAGTTGTAAGCTTGACAGCTCTCAACATATTTGGTCTTAGCCATGAACTCACTGGATAGCCTTATACAGTACATATCAATACTCCTCAAACTATACTAGGTCTCCTTACATAGTACAAGAAACATTTACTGAGAATGCTGAAAAGACCTTTGATCAATTGAATTGGCAATTTTTATTTAAAGTATTAGAGAAGATGGAGTTTGGGGATGAGTTTTTACAACCTATTAGAGCAATATATCAGAAGCAAACAGCTCAAATAATAGTTAATGGTAGTTTGACAGAACCATGTAATATTGAAAAGGGTACAAGACAGGGGTGCCCGTTGTCACCTTTGTTGTTTCTTTTAACACTGGAAATATTATTGATTAAGATACGTGATTCAAATAAAATTAAGGGAATTAACATAAGAGATCAAGATTATAGATTGAGAGCGTTTGCGGATGACTTGGTTATTACATTAAGTCAACCGACTCAGTCGGTTGTAGACCTGATGGAGATACTATTGTTATATGGAAAAGTTTCTGGATTTAAGATAAATACGCAAAAAACTAAAATATTGCCTAAAAATATGACCACAGAACAAAAGGTAGTCCTAGAAAAATTAACAGGATTTGAAATAGTTAAAAAGATTAAATATTTGGGGGTATATCTTTCAGTTTCAAATGCGAAATTATATTTTTATTTATTTATTTTAATTCCATTTATATCCCGCCCTTCTCCGAAGACTCAGGGCGGCTTACAAACTTATAAACTTATATAAAAATAATTATGAATTTTTATGGTTAAAAATACAAAAAGAGTTAGATAGTTGGAAAAAATTACAATTGTCTTTATTGGGAAGAATTGCAGCAGTGAAAATGAATGTTTTACCAAAATTTTTATTTTTGTTTCAAATGATGTGTTAGCTGCGAAGTCGTATCCGACTCATCATGACCCTATGGACAACGTTCCTCCAGGCCTTCCTGTCCTCTACCATCTTCTGGAGTCCATTTAAGCTCACGCCTACTGCTTCAGTGACTCCAGCCAGCCACCTCATTCTCTGTCGTCCCCTTCTTCTATTGCCCTCAGTCTTTCCCAGCATTAGGCTCTTCTCCAGTGAGTCCTTCCTTCTCATTAGGTGGCCAAAGTATTTGAGTTTTAGCTTCAGGATCTGGCCTTCTAAAGAGCAGTCAGGGTTGATCTCCTCTAGGACTGACCGGTTTGATCGCCTTGCAGTCCAAGGGACTTGCAGGAGTCTTCTCCAGCACCATAGTTCAAAGGCCTCAATTCTTTGGCGCTCAGCCTTTTTTATGGTCCAGCTTTAACTGCCATACATTGCAACTGGGAAGACCATAGCCTTGACTATACGCACTTTTGTTGACAGGGTGATGTCTCTGCTTTTTAGTGTGCTGTCTAGATTTGCCATTGCTTTCCTCCCGAGGAGCAAGCGTCTTTTAATTTCTTGGCTACAGTCCCCATCTGCAGTGATCTTGGAGCCGAGGAAAATAAAATCTGTCACTACCTCCATTTCTTCCCCATCTATTTGCCAGGAATTGAGAGGGCCAGATGCCATGATCTTGGTTTTCTTAATGTTAAGTTTCAGTTTCAAATGATACCTATACTCAAAAAAGATTCAAATTTGGAAGAATGGCAGAAAGGTATTAATAAATTTGTTTGGGCAGGGAAAAGACCAAGAGTAAAATTTAAGATAATGCAAGATGTACATGAAAGAGGTGGTCTTAAAATGCCCAATTTTAAACTATATTATGAGGATGCGGCTTTATCATCAATTAGTGATTGGTTTAATCTAACACAAGGGAGATTATTGAATATTGAGGGATCTGATTTATTATTTGGCTGGCATGCATATTTATTATATGATAAGAAGGTGGATAATATTTTTAAGACACATATATTAAGGTATGCCCTGTTGCGAGTCTGGAAAAAATATCGATATAAGCTAAATTATAAAATACCAATTTGGGCAATACCTAAACATGCAATAGAAAATATAAGTGTGGGATTTAAACATGATGTGACTACATATAAAGAAATTCTTAGAATGGAAAGGAATGTATGGCAATTAAAGCCATTTAATATTTTAAAAGAAGAAAGAATAGTGTGGACTTGGTTTCAGTATGGGCAGTTACAAGCTAGATGGAAGGAAGATCAGAAAGTTGGTATTTCGATAACTGATGAAAATTTGGTTAAACAAATAAGAGATCAAAGTCCAGCGCATATAAGGAGGATATATAATGCACTGATAGAAATAGATTCAGAAACGGAACTTGTTAAAGTTGCATGATAAAACTTGCATGATAAAATGGGCCCAGAATTTTCAGGAGCCCATAACAATGGATATTTGGGAAAAGATATGGGTCAGAAATGTGAAATTTACACAGGCACAAAATTTAAGAGAGAATTTTTATAAAATGTTTTATAGATGGCATTTAGATCCTAAAAAATTAGCATGTATGTATCCGAATTATCAGCCTAAATGTTGGAGGTGTGGTTGTGATGATGCAACCTATTATCATATATGGTGGACTTGTAAAAAAGTTAAAGCTTGTTGGATTAAAATTTGGTGGAATATGCAGAAGATATTTAAGAAAAAGATAAGGTTTTCTCCACAGTTATTTCTGTTGGGTATTATTACAGATTGTACTGTTATAGATACTAAATTGATGTTAAATTTAATTACAACAGCAAGACTCTTGGTTGTGCAATATTGGAAGAAGGAGGAACTGCCTACTATAGAAGAGTGGACTTTAAAAGTTTCGAACCTAGTGGAAATGGCAAAGATTTCAGCATATTTGAAAGAACAATCGCAACAGAGATATATTTTGGAATGGAGAAGATGGATTGATTATATTCAGAATAAATATGGGACTAGAAAGTTTCATTTAGTATATGAATAAGTATTAGTATTATATGATGTATTATTAATTAGTTATTATTTAGTTATTTAGTTATGTTAAGAGGAGTTAAAGTGTGATAGAATTTAAAGTGTCTTTTTAGTTGGTTAGTATATTTAGCTTAAGTTGGTTAAAGTTTATATCCTGTATTCAGCTCTGGGAAGTCGGAGGGGAGGGAGAGGGAGGGGAAGTGGGGGGGGGAGGGATGGAATTTATGTTTTTTAAAATGTATTTTAAAAATTTTCAATAAAAAAAGAAAAAGAAACATTTACTGAGACACTGAATACATATCCCTTTAAGAAATAGGAATATTCAGAAAAAGTATTCTGCAAATGCATTTCCTCCTTAATATGACATTGACAATGGTGCATCAATAGCATACAGTGCTATATTTAATTAATGGAAGTTCTAAAAATTGATCAAAAAGAATCACATGGTCTTCATTACTATCTATGTCTGATGAGACTTATCATCCAAATTTATATGTCGATACGTTATCTTTTATCTCCATTTAGAGTATGAAACATGATTTTAAGATCTAGCAATCATTTCAAAATGGAAATTAGGTGCAAATGACATAAGAAAAACAATAGAATGAATTGGACTTACAAGGTTAAAAAAAATCACAAGCTTAAAAAATTAAGCTTCCAGAAGATAACCTCAATATACTTCAGTCAACATTTCATACTCTATGATGGGAAACAATCTTACCTCTTTAAAGAGGATATTTACCAGATAGTGCTGTATAAAATATTTTTCTTTAGTAAGATAATTGAAACAAAGGCCAAGCATGGAAAGCAAGATATATACATTGTGGAGATAATTATAGACAGGGCTTTTTTTCTCATAGAACGCTCATAACGGAGTTCCGGCACCTTTTTTGGATGGAACCTTGTAGGGAGGGCAAGGTGGGTTATATGACATGTGTGAGTTCCAGCACCTTTTTCTTTTACAAAAAAAGCACTGATTATAGATGGTGAAATTCTTTATATTCCACCATTTCTCTGGGGCTCAAGCTGTCACCTATGGCAGTCTCCTTCATCACAACAAATCTAGATAGGTTGGGGAGAGATTGTACTTGCTTAAAATCCCTTAGCTTTATATTTCAGTGTAGACTAAAACCTGACAATTGCTTTGCATACATGGACTTTTCTGCAAGGGGCTTTACAAAAAAAAAAGTGTTTTTAACAGTAGTGCAGAAAAACAGGTAGGATATGGACAATGGTTTATCTCAGTACCGTACAATATTACTTTATACTGGATACAGTCATAATCTTATCCTTATGTCCAGGTGTAAGAATTTCCAGTGTAATGCTGGATTTCATTTATTTATTTATTTATTTATTTATTTATTTATTTATTTATTTATGGGATTTGTATGCCGCCCTATCTCCCAAAGGACTCAGGGCGCCTAACAACGATAAAAACACAAAATACAAACATTAAAAGGTATTAAATCAAATTATCCCATAAATAGTCCAATTAAAAACACAATAAAACAAAATTAAGAAAACCTCCCTTCCATCAGTCTAGGTCGGCCTGTTGAAAAAGCCATGTTTTAAGGTCGCGACGAAAGGAACGGAGATATGGGGCCATCCGAAGCTCCAAGGGGAGTTGATTCCAAAGATTTAATGAATTAGATAAAATATATTTCAATATAAACAGGAAATGGAATGTGTTTTAAATTAAATGCATATATAATAATATAAAGTCTGAGAGAAAACATACTAGAAGAAAACTGAGGACATTTTTTTCTTTATGCATTGCATATTACAATCTGATTTTTAAGGGAAAATATCCCCATTTTATATTCACATTAGTTGCCTGAATTTAAATCTCTCACACCTGAGATTAATATAGACTTCACCCTGAATTACTTTGTAGCTCAGAAGTAGTTCTGAAGAACAAATCTCTCTACAAATTCAGTTCTCTTTCAGATACATAAAAGCAAATAAAATATATGAAATATTAAAAGTCTGTGTCCACACAGATGTATATTAAGATGAAAAAAGCGGGAGAATGTATGTGCTAGTATAGTTATTTGCCTTTTATATAAAAATACACTTTCATTTCAGAACAATTATGAAGAGCATCAACTGCCATTTTTTTGCCTCCTTAAATTATTGAGTAGAAGACTCAATCATATACTTGTTCATTTATAACTAAATCCCAGTAAATGCAATGAGATTCATTCTACATGGAAATACATAGGATTTCAGTGAAATGCTTAATTGCAAAGACTGTTTTGGTTGCTATTTTTTATATACTGAAATAGAAAATAGTTTGAAGGAGCAAAATAGTAGCCATAATAAAGTAGGTTCTAAACAAAAGTGGAAATGCTATCTTCTCATTAAATTTGTAAAAAAAAACACTATAATCATAATAGTAAAGTTGAAAGGGACCTTGGAAGTCATCTAGTCCAACCCTCTGCTCAGGCCAGAAACCCTATACCATTTCAGACAAATGGTTGTCCCAGTCTTTTCTTAAAAAATTCCATTAGTTAATTGCTATTTCTGTAGCCATAATATTGTATATGAGAGTTGACTTATCTAAAAGCCACTGTTCTGTTTTACAAAAAGACAGCAGTTAAACCAGATGAGTTATGCTTCAGAGACAAGTTGAAAGGGAGACAATTTTTTGACATTTACTGCTTAAAAACTAGAACAGGCTGACTGTTTACAGGATTAATAGGCACTTTTTTCTTCATTGTTCCAGAATCTAGATTTTCATAGAAGTAGAACAATGTCATGAAATCATCTAGCTCAGCTCACAGCAAAAAAATTAATAAAAGTTAAAATAAGAGAAATGTTTTCTTAGGGCAAGTAAGGAAAAACCTTTGGATCTTCAGAATCGTGTGATCATAGTAAAATTCCAAGCACCCTTTCCCACTGATTATGCTGGGTGATTCAAATGGGAACTCTCTCTGTGCCGTTTAGGTAGAAAATGAGCCAATTTGGCACAGTGGGTAAAAGTACCAGGCTAGAAACTGGAATACTATCAGTTCTATTCTTCCCTTAGGCACAAAACAAGCTGGGTAACTCTTTCTCAGCCCTAGAAAGCAGGCAATGGCAAATGACTTTCAGAAATTACAGATTATGAAATCTTACCAAAACAAAAACTACAGGGACTTGTCCAGAATCAAGACTGAGTTGAAGTGGGAAAAAAAACAGCAAGTGGATTTTTGCAGCCCAGGTAATAGCCATAGGGAGGTGAATTCTTAAAAAAATTACACAAATACATATGTACATACAGAATGAAAGAGAGGATAGAAGAGAAAAAATTAAAACAGAAACTAAACAGGAAGAAGGGAGTTAGGTTTTATATGAGATGATACTTTAGTTCATGCAAATATGGATTTGGTAAGATTTTATGTCTTTTCATTTTTTCCTCAAAAGACAAAAGAAGACAGAGTCACCCAGCATTTCTAAACTTGTTGGTCTGAAGGTTTCTAACAGCTTAGAATTAATTTGTGGGCAATTTGCAAAAGTGATTAAGTTTGCAAACTTAGTGTCCTTTAAAAATCTCCATCATGGTTGTGAGCAAGATGACCTATCCTTCCTAGTGCTCAAACGTGTGGAAAACCCTGTCCTGCAGTCTCCTCACAAAGAACAGGTATCCAGAGCACATGTAGGCAATCTCCCTTCCTTTCCTTGTCCACTGAGGTTCCAAGGAACTGGGTCTACTCACTAGTTCCTTAGTCCTTGCTCTCATCATGAGTTCCACTTTTTCAGAGCCATCTTTATTTCATCATTCTTCTCCCAAAGTCCAAGTGCAAGCATATAAATATTTGTGTATCTTTAGCAATATCTTGTTTCTCTTATAAATAACTGTGATAAAAGCCTATCTCATTTCTTCCCAGCACGGTATATCCCATTGGCTGACACAACATTTGATTTTCCCATTACTTTTCCTTCTGTCCTTCTCCTGCCTCTTTTTCAGCCACTGATACCCAGAAATTTCATCATGGGCACCCAGCCATTTCTGTCCAGAATAAAAGAGCCTCTGTTCCATTCCACCTGCAGAACTAAACACTCCAAGTATATTTTTCATTCCAGCAGGGACCATCAGAAACCAGCTCTTCCATTTATAGAATGTTTTGTATGGAGAATAGTTCATGCAAGGAATATTCTTCACATTCAACAATATGGTTATGCATGACTAAAGGGACACACAAAAAAGTCAGCAGTGAAACCAAAAGTCAAAGCTAAACCGGGATGATTATTTTGTGAAGCTCTAGAGAACCTTTTCTCAATAGTAGCTATCCATGATTCAGACATGTTTTATCCACATTTTTATTTGCTATGTTCAAGATACTGCCTTTCTTTCACCTCCATTCCACAAGCAAAACTAATTTAAACTGACCTTAGTAATACCGATGTTAAAATGGCATTTTCCTCATTAAGCCAATAGCCTCCAGATGCAGTCTCAAAGTATATACAGTCTATTACTTCACCCACCTATTTATTGGCCATTTTAGGCATATTTGTGGGATACCTCTCTCCAATTGTTTTTACCTGTTCCATTTTGTCCAATGGAAGGGTCATGCTCCATGGCCCATCTATTAGGTAATTCTACCTGTGTTACTTATGAAATGGACCTTTTCTGTTGTGGCATCTGCCCTCTGGATATCATACCTGAAGCTAAGATTCTGCTGGTATTTTGGATACCTTAAAATATCACTGTTTTGCTAGGTGTAGAAATTGGGTTTTAATACAAATAGCCCATGAAATGATGCTATTTATACTTAGTGTTGTCCTTGGCTGCCATTATATGTATATGCATTTTTATTTACTGGTTGCTTTTTACTGAATTTATATCTACTGCCCAGAGATGCTGTTGTGAGATTGGTAGCCATGTAAATTGGCTGAAATAAATAAATTTCTTCTCTCTGACCCTGGTCAGTCTTGCCTGCTATCAGTCTTCTTGTTTATTTATTCAGTTTATATGGCTGCTAAATTTCCCAAAGCAATTCTGAGTGCATGAGATAGGCTTAAGTATAACAATCAACAATACAGGTAATAAAAATACAGTCCAGGTAGTGAAATGATTGATACACCTCCTGAGATGAGCCTATCTAACATCCTGGTCCAAATGCCCAAGAGAAATGAGTCTTCAGTGCCTTTTGCAAAGCCAACAGGATTGGGGCTAAAATATCAGGGTGAAAAAAAGAAATACATACTTCCAGTGGCATGGCTCCATCATGGTAAATATCCATGTGTTTAGATAAACTTTTATTATAATTCAAGTTCATCTGAAATATTAATTGAAAGCAAAGCCAAAAGCTAAGTATTTGAAAATGTCAGCCTATGATCACAAATACTTACCAAACAAGTGCTTACCTGTTCAGTTACAGTCAAGCTAAAATGGCTATACAAATGGCTGTTCACTCTCTCTTGCAATTGTGTCCATTAGTCAGTCTTGAAAACATTTTCCCATCCCAGTTCTAATAGTACTAAGATGTCTGAAAATAGATTGCAAGGAACTAAGAGACTGACTTCCATGCATTTGTTCTTAACAATCTAGCCTGAAACTTTCAGTTAAACAATAACTTACTGTACATTTTTCAATGGCAAAAGCTGATTATAAGTACTATCAGCTTACAGGTCTATTGCCAACTCACTCTTGCTTTTGTTCTTTCTGAGTTGTCCTTGCTGTATCAGGTACTGATGTTTCCCTCTACTATCCACTGATTACTATCTTTCTTTAGTCATGAACTATACATAGTCTGTAAATCCAGAATAAACAAACAAAAATTCCAGTTTCCTGAGTCTCACGTGATGAGAAAACACCTGCTACATCTAATAGTAGCTAGGGCAGGGGTCTTCAAACATGGCCCTTTTATGACTTGTGGACTTCAATTCCCAGAATTCCTCAGCCAGCATGACTGGCTGAGAAATTCTGGGAGTTGAAGTCCACAGGTCATAAAAGGGCCAAGTTTGAAGTCCCCTGAGCTACGGATTATTCTACCCTAATAATTGTCTGCTATTACTGTCTTACACAAACTATAAAGTGTTGGCTTTCAGATGACTCTAAAAATCCTGTCTGTTTTTCTTGAACATGGAGTGTATGAGCTTCATTATGGTGCTTGAGTATTTGTCATCGCTTTGATACAAATAAAGAACTGAACAGAATTTGTTCTCAGAGGCTTAACCTGTTGGCCTGTTTATTTTGCTTGATCCCACTTCTAGAAGTTCTGTAGTTTCTAGCTCTTAAGAGGCTTCTGTTTCACCTAGTTGTAACTCTGTTAGATATACTGATCTTCTATTTTATTTATTTATTTATTTATTTATTTATTTATTTATTTATTTATTTATTTATTTATTTTATTGAATTTATATACTGCCCTTTCCCGAAGGACTCAGGGCGGTTTACAGGGTACTTAAAACATTGATACAAAATTTAAAAACAATTAAAAGAATCAAATTTAATCCCTGAAAAAAATATAAAAAACCCCAATTAAAACTCTCAGCCTGGGCCGAAAAGCTCGAAGAGCCAGGTCTTCAGGTCCCGGCGAAATGAACGAAGGTCGGGGGAGGTCCTAAGCTCCGTGGGCAGCTGGTTCCAGAGGGCAGGCGCACCCACAGAGAAGGCCCTCCCCCTGGGTGTTACCCACCGGCAATCTTTAACCGACGGCACCCTGAGAAGGCCCTTCCTGTGGGAGCGCACTGGACGAAGGGAACTTGATGCCGGCAGCAGGTGTTCCCTCAGATATCCTGGACCCAAGCCATTTAGGGCTTTATAGGTCATCACCAGCACCTTGAATCTCACCCGGAGGGCAACCGGAAGCCAATGCAGCTCGCAGAGTAGAGGTGTTACATGGGAGTGTCGGGAAACCCCCATCACAACTCACGCGGCCGCATTCTGCACCAGCTGAAGCCTCCGAGTGGTCCTCAAGAGCAGCCCCATGTAGAGAGCGTTGCAGTAGTCTAAACGGGAGGTTACGAGCGCATGAGTGACTGTGCGTAGAGCATCTCGGTCCAGGTAGGGTCGCAACTGGCACACCAGGCAAACCTGGGCAAAAGCCCCCCTGGTCACGGTTCCTATGTGATCTTCAAAATTGAGCCGTGAATCCAGGAGGACGCCCAAGTTGAGAGCCCTATCAACGGGGGGTAACACCTCAACCCCCATCGTTAAAGATGGAATAGTCTATCCTTAAAATGAGAGTATACCTGTGTAGCTGCTAATTCTTTTGCATATTATGCTCTGGAGGCAATTCTGGCAAACCATGCTGGTTATCAAAATGCAATATGTAGGCTGAAATTAGGCCAAGGATAGAACTGGGATTTGTAGAACTGGGTATGATTATTTGTGCTAAGCTACATAGCAATATGGATAGGACTGGAATAAAGTTAAGAGTATGTCCTCTGGCACTAGAATTTGTTTTGCAGTTTGATCTCCTCTTTTTACTTCCCATTGCCTTGTGAATTGTAATATAAATAAAATTATACTTTTCTTCAAATAGTGCAAATCATTCCTGATGAATTGTGGAGCTTGTAAAGAGTTCATCAGGATCTTTAGCCATTAATACCATCTCAAGATATCTGAAAAAATAGTGTATGACCATTAATTTCTTATGATCTTCATATCTATATTCCAATTGTCTTGTACGATTTTTCTAGTATTAGTATAAATATCAATATTTGTTTTCTTTGAGGTTGTATGTTAATCACATTCTGCAATAACTGTTTTGAGATTTGATTCCACCAGATAATCCTCACATTCTCAGTGATGCCTAAGTGGGCTTCATGAAGTTTTTCAGAACCTCTTTTTGCAACTTAGCTGGAATATAATTCTGTCACTAAAGAAAATTAATTTTTGTGACACCATAAATCTTCCTATTTCTATAAAAAAATTAGACAAGTGAAGTAGTCATGCTGTCCAAATGTGATGACTAACCATTCTGAAGTTCCTAGAGCTCTGAGGCAGAAGTAATAATGTAGCATATACATTGAAAAATATAGGAAGAAATAAATATTGAGATACATAAAATTGCTTTGTAAGATTTCACTTTCTCTAAAAGTTATTGAATAAAAATCAAAGAATTTCAGTGATATTTATACTAAAAATTTCAGTACAAGGGTTATTATCACATCAGGAGGGACCCGTGCCTCTCCTGGCTGACTTATGCAGCCCGGGATGGGACACGAGGCTGGCTCCAGGCAGTGATTACTGCCTCTTTGAGTCAGGGTAGTTTTCCCTACGCCTTGAAGGAGGCGGTGGTGAGACCCCTCCTCAAGAAGCCTGCCTTGGACAAAGCAATTTTAAACAACTATCGTCCGGTCTCCAACCTTCGCTTTTTGGCGAAGGTTGTTGAGAGCGTGGTGGCGCAGCAGCTCCCTTTGTTCTTGGATGAAGCTGACTACCTAGACCCGTACCAATCGGGTTTCAGGCCCGGGTACAGCACGGAGACGGCATTGGTCGCGCTGGCGAATGATCTCTGGCAGGCTCGGGACAGAGGTTGCTCCTCTGTCCTAGTCCTTTTAGACCTCTCAGTGGCTTTTGATACCATCGACCATGGTATCCTGCTGCAATGTCTCAGAGGGTTAGGGGTGGGAGGCACAGTTCTCCAGTGGTTCTCCTCTTACCTTCTGGGACGTTCGCAGTCAGTGTTGGCAGGGGATCAGAGATCGACCTTGAGACCTCTCATTTGTGGAGTTCCTCAGGGATCGGTTCTCTCGCCTCTCCTGTTCAACATCTATATGAAGCCGCTGGGTGAGATCATTCGTGGTTTTGGAGTTGGGTATCACCAATATGCTGATGATACCCAACTTTTTATTTCTACCCCAAACCACCCCAGCGATGCCCTCGACGTGATGTCCCGTTGCCTGGAGACGGTCCGGGTCTGGATGGGGAGGAACAGGCTTCGACTCAACCCTGACAAGACTGAGTGGCTGTTCGTGTCAGCATCCCGGGAAATTCCGATTATTCCATCATTGGCCATGGGGGGTGAGCTATTACCCCCCGTAGATAGGGCCTGCAACTTGGGGGTCCTTCTAGATTCACAGCTCTCTTTGGAAGAGCATATTGGAGCTGTGACTAGGGGGGCCTTTGCCCAGGTTCGCCTGGTGCGCCAGTTGCAGCCCTATCGAGACCGGGATGCCTTGCGCACAGTCACTCATGCGCTCGTGACCTCTCGTCTAGACTACTGTAATGCTCTCTACATGGGGCTGCCCTTGACGTCCACCCGGAGACTCCAGCTGGTGCAGAATGCAGCTGCGCGAGTTGTCTTGGGAGTTTCCCGATACTCCCATGTTACACCTTTGCTCCACAAGCTGCATTGGCTACCGGTTGCTCTCTGGGTGAGGTTCAAGGTGTTAGTGATGACTTACAAAGCCCTTCATGGCATGGGTCCGGATTACCTACGGCAACACCTGCGGCCGGCGTCAACTTCCCTCCATCCAGTGCGCTCCCACAGAGAGGGCCTCCTCAGGGTGCCGCCGATCAAAGAATGCCAATTGGTGACCCCCAGGGGGAGAGCATTCTCTGTGGGCGCGCCAGACCTTTGGAACAGCTTACCGGTTGAGCTCCGGACGGCCCCCGACCTTCGCTCCTTCCGGCGCGATCTCAAAACTTTCTTTTTCGAACAAGCTGGCCTAGTCTGACGGGATGGGGTTGGGTTTTTATAAATAGTTTTAATTGTAATATGTATTAATTTTAAGGGCATAATGTTTAATGGTTTTTTTAATTTTTGTATAATATTTTTATTGTGTATTGCCCTGTTCACCGCCCTGAGTCCTTCGGGAGAAGGGCGGTATAGAAATCAAATTATTAAATTATTAAATTAAATTAAATCATCCAGAGAAATAATACTGGCAATTTGTCAGTACCTAGTCAGAATTAAAACTATGATAGTTGTGAAGCCAAGGGCTTTATTTTATATCAGGCATGTCCAAAGTCCGGCCCGCGGGCCATTTGCGGCCCGCGGGGCGGTTTAATCCGGTCCTCTAACAGCCCTCCCTGCTCTGTGCAAATGCGGCCCTCCCTTCTGATTGAGGGTGGCAAGCAGAAGACTGTCTGCCGCAGGAGGGCGGTGAGAGGGCCGCATCCTGACGTCACTGCCCAAACTTGGAAGACGAGCGGCGCAGGCGCGGGGCGGGCCTGGCGGGACTCACTGCCCTACTACAAGTGCATCAAGTTCGCGCTCTCGCCGTCCTCCGTCTCCTCCTTTCCCGGAGGTAAAGCTAACAACTGCGGCTGCTTGCTGCTGCTGCTGCTGCTCCTCCTCCTGCCGTATTGACTCTCTGCTACCCATTCCGAGAGGTGCGTGCGCACCTCCCCAAACCTGCCGACGTTTGGGGAGGTTTGGGGAGGTGCGCGCTGGGGAAAAGGCCGGGAGAGAAGGGGGTCCGGGCTGGGGGGGAGGGATGGGGTGGGGGAGGAGGCTTCCCGGGCTGGGGGGGGAAAGCAGAAGCGAGGGATCAGGACTCCTCCCGCTTGGCTGCTGCCGCCGCCGCCACCACTCCTACGACCGCCGCCTGCTCTCTTGGCTGGTTGCTTTCCGCTTCTCTCCCCCCCGCCTGCCCTCCTTCCTGCCTTCCTCCCCTCCGCCTCGCCTTCCTCCGGCACGGCTCAGGAAGCGTTTCTGCGCCGCCCGGTCGGAGCCTTTGCCTCCTTCCCTCCCCTAAGCAAGGCATCCTTTTTCAAGTAGCAAAACCAAGCGGGGTGAAGCGGGCTGTCGGGAAAGACATTCAGGAGGGTCCCCCTGGAGAGGAGCGGGAGAAGGAGGAGGAGGGAAAGGAGGAGGAGGAGGTGATCGACTCGCCCAACCCAGTCCGGGCCGGCCAGCCCCATAACGTCCGAACTCGCACCGCGGGCGGAGAGGCAGGAAGCCGAGAGGAAGAAGACTCGCGGCGGGGACGAGCGCGATCCAGCAGCAACACCCCGGGTCAGGCCCCGGTGGCGGAGGAGGCAGTGGCGGCGGCGGAGGCGGCCGCAGCACCGGCAGCCTTCCTAGCAGCGGCGGCGACAGAGACAGAGGCGGCGGTGGAGGAGGAGGCGGCGGCGGCGGCTGCAGAGGCAGCTTCCTGGCGGTCTTCTTCCTCTCGGCTTCCTGCCTCTCCGCCCACGGTGCGAGCTCGGACGTTACGGGGCTGGCCGGCCCGGACTGGGTTGGGCGAGTCGATCACCTCCTCCTCCTTCTCCCGCTCCTCTCCAGGGGGACCCTCCTGAATGTGTTTCCCGACAGCCCGCTTCACCCCGCTTGGTTTTGCAACTTGAAAAAGGATGCCTTGCTTGGGGGAGGGAAGGAGGCAAAGGCTCCGACCGGGCGGCGCAGAAACGCTTCCTGAGCCGTGCCGGAGACCACCGAGAAGGCTTTAAAGCTCACCGGAATCCCATCGCCCTCTCCCGGGGAATCACCCCGAATCCGAGGCGGGGAGAGGGAAAACACGGGAGCGGGGAAGGCGAGGCGGAGGGGAGGAAGGCAGGAAGGAGGGCAGGCGGGGGGAGAGAAGCGGAAAGCAACCAGCCAAGAGAGCAGGCGGTGGCGGCCGTAGGAGCGGCGGCGGTGGCAGCAGCCAAGCGGGAGGAGTCCTGATCCCTCGCTTCTGCTTTTCCCCCCCAGCCCGGGAAGCCTCCTTCTCCCCCACCCCATCCTTCCTCCCCCCTCGTCTCGCGGCCTTTTCCCCGGCGCGCACCTCCCCAAACCTCCCCAAACGTCGGCAGGTCTCCGGACGGCGGCGGCTTGGAGAGGTGCGCGTGCACCTCCGCCCTTTGGAAAGGTGCGCGCGCACCTCTTGGAACGGGTGGTGCCACTCTCCATTTGGAGAGGTGCGCACGCACCACTGCCCGTTCGAAGAGGTGCGCGCGCACCGGGCGGTTGGGAGCCGCAGGAGACGACCCAAAGAGCCGCATGTGGCTCCGGAGCCGCGGGTTGCCAACATAGTGAAAACTCAGCTGCCAGTTGATCTTAATGTTATAAAATGAAAAGTATGCCATTTGCAATTAACTTGGCATAAAATAATTCATTTGCATTTAATTGCAATTGTTCAAAGAATGTTCGGAAAAATGTTCGGCCCTCCAGCATGTTCACTTCATCCAATCTGGCCCTCTTTGAAAAAAGTTTGGACACCCCTGTTTTATATGGATGTTTTTCCCAAATAATTTTTAATCAAAGACAATTTTGCAAAGGTTTTAAATTTTACAAAAATATATAAGAAATAATAAAAGGACAACAAAAAAGATATCTAAAGAAGCAGCTTCTGATCTCTGATCTTCTTTGCAGCACTTATAAGCATAGCAATTACAATCTCCACCCCTCCATATTATATGTCATGATTCCCTTCTTTTCATAAACAAACTTTTTTAATCAATAAACTTGAAATCACCTGTTCATTTTTATCCATTTTCAGCAAAAAGTCCATAAAAGGTTTCCAGTCTTTTTAAAAAGTAGTTGTAGTTCGCTCCTTATAAAACAAGTCAACTTAGCCATTTTAGTTGTAGTTCCTTCCTTATAAAACAAGTCAACTTAGCCATTTCAGCAAACTCTGCCATCTTCACAGTATGTCAGTTGATGTCATAGAAAGCAGCAAGTTAAAAGTTATTTGACATTTCTGAAAGCTGTATTTCTGTACCTTTCTGAGCAGTTAAGTTGAAAAGCCCATGACCTCTTATAATTGTGCTACAAATCTTCCAAGATTTGTATTCTTAATGAGAATACAAAAACAGTTCTAATTGGTAGAATATCAACATCTGTAGTAGTAAAGGTAAAGGTAAAGGTTCCCCTGCACATGTGTGCTAGTCGTTTCTGACTCTAGGGGCCGGTGCTCATCTACTACTGTAGTAGTAGGGGGATTGTTATCTGTAGTAAAAGAAGTTTCACTTCTACGTTTTGTTCAATTGTTTCATGTTATCCATATACAAATTATGCAATTTTTTTTGCTTTGTGTATACCAGTTGCTTAGTTTAGTGACTTTCATCACAAACAGTTAATCTTTTGGGGTCTCTATAGAACTTTACACCAGTCCTGAAAGTAAGGTGGCTAGTGGTGAAACAATATTATCCAAGGCTGAATGGTCAGCAGCCATTGAAAACAACCCCGAATTGTCTTTATTATCAGCCAAATGTTTAGGATTTGGCATTTTTATGTATCTATCAAGTTCTTCCCAAGGACCTAGATAACCAGGTGTTGTTTAATAATGTTAAAAGTATTGTCACAGGCTATAAGCTGTTCAAAGAAAAGCTGCTTTTTGCACTTGACTGATGGTGATTTTGTTGATGCCAATGGTTTCAATAGTGCTCCAAATCCCTTTGGGGATTGCACCCAAGGTGCTTATTACTAGTGGTACTACTTTTGCTTTCTTTACACTGGTTTGGAGGTGAGAAAAAGATTTCCCAAATGTACAGAATTTGCAGTCCTCACAGAAGCTGAGAAAAGGGCTTTCCTTTCATTTCAGAGTAAGAGAAATAGTTTTAATTCTAGGCTCTGAAGTGAGGCACATTAATTATGTCTGCTCAATATGCTGCCCAAAGCTAGGCCTATTCTGACTTGTTAGAAAAGATCATGGTCTGGATATCCAATTTCTCTATGTAAAGAAACAAATGCTCATCCTGACCCATTACCCTTGGCACTGGCATATACAAATCCTCATATGGGCCTTCTCCTGCCACCCTACCCAGCCTGCCAGGACTTTGTGATTCTTAAGTAAACTGGGGAAATAATTACATATCAGCATTTATAATAATTTGTTTCTGATCAAATGGTTTTACTTTGCATTCTAAATCAAAACAGTGCATATGTGATAAACATGAATCTGGTCTTGCCAACCTGGGCCTGCTCAATTTTTCTAGCTGCAATAATTTTTTCTGTTACCACTGCTCATCTGAATCAAATATAGTTCATTTTATTTAAAAGAAGAAAAGAGGGTTTTTTTCCATTTCAGGAAAATGAATGTTAAAGCCTGATAAGAAACTATAGTCTGCTTTCAAGAAGGTTACAAAAAAAATCCTGCATCTTGCATTACTAATCCTTTATCTTTTATGTTAACAAAAAGATTACTGACATATTTTTGAATCAAAGAAAAATAAAATAGAAAATGCATCTAAAGGACTACATAACTTTCATGCAATACACAAATCAGTTGTTAAACGTGATTTTAGAAAAGAAAAGCGAATGAAGGAAAATTCATAATACATTTCCTTTTGTAAAGTGAGCAAAACAACTCTGTGCAATAGGAAAGACTACTGGAGGGGAGAGAGGAGAGAAACCTTTTCATGTCATCAACTAAGGACAAATGGATTTCCGCCATAGAGGTTGAGTTTGATAGCAATGTGGCTATTTTGTAAATGAACAACAGTGCCCAAATGGGATATATGGCTTCCAAGAGCAAGTCAGAATTCCTAATTCTAGCCGAGTCATTATTCTTTCAGGAAGATGTAGACCTGCCTATGAAAATCCTTAAGCAGCCCAGGTTATTGCCTCCTGGACCAATTTAATTATTCACTGATGAAAATAGCAGGAGTTTTCATCTGCTTACAATCTTAATTCAGAAATGCTGGGGGAGGCACACTGAAACAGTCCTCCTTTATTTTCAAAGATTTGGGATTTCTATTTCTTTTTTTAATATATTTTATTTATTTTTTACGATAACAATCTTTAGTGCTTAGTAAACAGCATGTTGTTTGGGTTCATATATTTAAAAACAATCAGTAATGATTAATTTGTATAATTCCATAATCAACATATTGATTAATAGTGCAGTATATTTCCTTGATCTTCTCTTCTTCCAGTAGTATTCTTTGTCAGAATTAAACAAATATAATTCTTAATATTTTTGATACATACAAGGTTGGATATAAACATTTTTCTTGGGTTTGTATAAATAACAATAACATCCACATAAAACATCTTTTCTGGTCGGCTTATGTTTCAATTGTATTTGTAAAAGTCATCTTACTAAGTTACTACAGTATATGTCCTGTTTTCAAGATTATTATTTAAGCTTAATTTCCCCTCAGTATTTAAATCATTCTTATCAGTCATAATTTTCTCAAAATGAATTACCTTTAAATGTCCAAACTTTTTATTCACATACATCATCCCAATATTTTTTACATTTCATATGTTATAAAAAATACTATACTATACTATACTATACTACTTATATATCTTATCCCTCTTACTCTTTCTATCCAAAATTTATCTATTCTTTTAACCATATTCAAACAAGTGTTTAATTATATAGTACTCCATCTGGTAAGTTGAATCAAATCTCTTGAATCTAACTCTAGCCTTCTTCTTTTGCCAAGTAGCTTTCCAAGATAGTATGTTCCACTTGCCAGGGGATTCCTGTATTTTTGTAAGTGTTGTTGAGAGTAAGAAAGACAAGTTGATTAGGATGTATGATTTTTGTATCTCAGACTCTAATGATTCTCCTGGCAGCTCTATAATCCATTTTGTTAGATCTTCTTTCTTATCCTCAAATTTGTTTTGAAGTCCTGAAAGATAAAATATCTTTTCCATTTTCATTGTTGTGACAAAATCTTGTAGATTTTCTTCTATTTGTGTTAAGTTGTAGTTCTCTTCATTTGTAGTTTCCCTGTTTAAGTCACTTTCTTCTGGTTTGTAATCTGTTATCTAATTTGTTTCTTCATTCTTTATCATCGTTTTCTGAGAGTTTTTTAATTGTAAGTTTAGGTTGAAGATGTGCTCATTTATGTTATCAAAGTTGTTTTTAATCTCATCATGTTTTAAAACCATTGTCATTTGAATCTGTCACAGCATTGTATACATTTCCTTCTGGAAAGTATTTGCCTTGTCTTGGAGTATTGCTCCTGCAGATCTCTGATGTTCCAGGCTAGGGCCTTCAGAAGGGAATATTAGGTGTAGTTTTCTGTCACTTTTAGATAGGTATGCAACATCCATTTTGTCTCCCCCATCCAGATAGTCTTTCACCGGTACCATAGTCTCTGTAATTAGCCTTATCAAACCAGCCAATCTTAAAATCCAAACAACCAAATGTTATATGGTTCTTATCTTTATATATGATTTTTGTAATCCAATGCGTTCCAATTATCAAAGCATCATTGAAAGCAGTGTTTTATAACAATTCTTCTATTCAGCGGTCTTAGAATTATCAACCAGCCAAAATTTCAGTCCAGAATGTTTGGCCACCTAAAAGCTTTCCAGTAAATTCCTCCCTAGAAGATTAGCCAAAAGGTTTTTCTTTCTCTGCAAACAATTCTTAGAAATCACAGCTCAGTGAGTATTTATAGTCCCAGAAGGTCAGCAGTTTTAAAAACAAATGTAGTTCTCACTCTGTAGTAGATGGCCATGTTATATTTTCTTTCCTCTGTTTCCAACTGTTGTTTATTTGGCTAAAAATCACTGAGGTTCAAAGGAACAAGTTTTTTCTATTTCTGGATGTCTTGCCAATTTCTGAGTCAATGCAGCTGTAGTTATGCTCTAATCCTCCACTAGTTGTCAGTATCTATTCATTTTCCAACTTTTAAGACAAAGAATTATTTTCTTATAGTTTCATCAATACTCTTTCAGATGTGACATCTTAACAGTTTACATAATTTTCAGATTTATCCAGACTGTAGTATTATTAACTTCATTTCAATATATTTCTGTCCCCCATAAACATTAATTCACTGCTTCCATCTATGGAAGGGTGGGGGTGTAATCCCCCTTCTCACATTTGGAGGATTTTTTGCTTCTTGGGGATCTTTTCCAGGAAATCAAGAAAGAAGAGAGAAAATTGATATTCTCACCAAGTTCCAAGCATGCTGTTCACCATTATTCTGGTTAGTGCTTTTGGACTTTGGCTGCTAGTAGTTTGGGCTAGTCATCAGGGTGTGGCTGGCCTTTCTCCTATCAGGATCCTCCCAGATCTAGCGGATCAACTGCCATTGTTCGATGATCAGTGGGGGGGCCTCCTTCTTTGTCACATCTATGGGGTGACTTTAAACCCATTTAAGGTCCCCTGGCAGGGTGAAACCAGCTGTGGGGTGCAGAGCCCCACTGTTGTGATTCCTCGCCAGCCAGTGCATCCAGCAGCTGAGTCCTCAGACTCAAATGAGGAGGAAGAGCCTGGAGTGACATTGGAGTCTGAGGAAGGTACTGAGGAGCACCAAGACTCACAGGCAGATGAGGAGCCCAGCCCCTCTACTCATGCTCAGGCAGAGACACAGCTGTTTTGGGAGCCTGAGTTGGGTGATGATGAGGAACAGCTGGGGCCAATCCCAGATGCGTGGATGTGCAGAGAGGAGAGACGAGCAAGACAGAGGAAGGCAGTGGGGCAGCTCCATAAAAGTGACTAAGAAGCCACATTCTGGCTGGACTATAAAGGGGGCAGGTGTGGAAGGTGCTGGTTGCCAAAGGCAACCATTCATGCTGCAGATTTGTGTTTTGTTGATTGGGTTGTTTGCCTCCAAAGTCTTGAACATTGAGTCAGGTGTGTAAAAAGGGGGGGGGGTTGTGACTTCCGGTTTGCCAAGCCAGCCGTCATGGACGTTTGGAGGACGGCTCTCATCTTCCACGTCCAGATTTGCATTGCTGGTGGGTCCTAAAAGGACCGAAGAGCCACCTTGGAGGGGCGACTAGATAGAAGTGGCTTTTGCAGAAATGCGGGGGAGCCACAACCCCCCCGTTAGTGCCTGCATTCCCTTCGTACTGACGGATGAAAGACTGGCCATAGTAATATGGCCAGTTACTAGGCTGCAGACAGCCGAAGTCAAACTTACCATCAGGCAACATTAAAGCAGCGTGGAAGAGACAGGGGTAAGATTCCTCTCTTATACCTTAATCTTCTTCTTTTCACCTAAACAAGTTTTTAAGCACTTTCCCCCCTGTGGAGAGGGAGGGGGGAATTCAACCCTCCCTTCAAATAAGCAGCCCAGGGGTGTTTTTTAAAAAAAAAGTTGAAAAAAAGAAATGGACTAAAAGAAAAGAATTTTCAAAGTACTTGGGGGACACCCAGTGGCTAAACCTGAAATTGCAATCTGACTTTCTCTTTAAAAAAAATCAAGAAAATATTTAAGGAAAACAAGATAAGATTAACCTTGAACACCAGATGTGAAACTTCACCATGGAAGAGTTTCAAAAACAAATCTATGCTATGTGGGAAATATCTTACCAAACTTATCAGTTCCTCTCTACAGCTGATGATGAAATAAGAGCTTTTGGAAAAGAATTAGAAAGCATCTCGAAGAAACAAACTCAAACTCAAACTACAACTATTATTTTATTGGGACAGAACTTAACAGAAGAAATTGAACAATCAAATACATTGGCAGAAGAATTAAATATTCAACAAATACAGACTTTTGAAGATCATAATGGGAAACAAGTGGGGAAAAAAATTATTCAGACCAGAACAATTATATCAAGAGGTGAAAATGATGAGTAGATTTGGTGCTGTTAATAGTCTCTTCAATCCTTCAAAAATGGAGACTGGAGGGCCACATCGAAATGATATAATAACACAAGAATGCTTTGATGACCCAGAGGCAAAGAAGCGAAAAATGACATGACAAAAGAAAAAAGCAAGAAGATTGAAGACATATGGACATTTTTAAGAGGCCTAAAATAGATATTGTCAAAATAGACAGGATTGCACTTGGATTACAAGAGATCGTTTTAATGAGTAGATAAAAATACTAATTAAAAAATAAAACACAGATGTATGAATACTAATATTGAAATATTGAGCTCTTTAAATGATATGGATTAAGATGTATATATGTTAAGAATGATAGAGTATAACTAATATACTTGAATGTAGTGACATGAAAGGATGTATTAAATGTTGAAACAGAAGAAATTTTGGTTAATATTTAATAGTTTAATGGAAACTATAAATGAGAAATAAGAACATTATATTGTCCTCCTCCTCTTCCTCCTCCTTGCAATTGGTATCCTAATGACTACCATTCTAATATTGTACTACTAACATTGATATGGAAATGAGATAAATAAGAAGTGTATTTACATTACTAGATATCAAAGAAAATTGGGTAAAGGGAAAAGAGGTTATTTAGCAATATGAAAATGAGAAATTTTAAACGTTTAATTTTAATATTGATGTAAATTTAAAGCTAGAAAAATATATAAGGTGTTTGATGTATTCTCTTTTTTTAAGATGGAATGTTAAAATATAAAATATAATAAAGTATTGACAAATATAAGAAAACTATTAAATGATTGACGGATAGCAATGAGAAGTATGTTAATTTAGATAAGAGATAGTATGTATTAAAGGAAATAAAAGAGAGGAAGTATTGGTTACAACAATTTGGAGATTTGTAATAATATGTATTGTCTGAAATGGCATTATTGTAACCCAGACACCACGTTGCTTTTTAAAGATACTATTGTAATATTGGAAAACTAATAAAAAAAGAAAAACCTAAAAAGGGGGGGTGTTTTTCTTGTGGGCCCTACCTGGTTTTATGAAGAGGGGTTTTTTCCTTGAGAGTAAAGCAGTTGAGCAAGTACTCATGTAGACTGGGACAGAACACCCACAATCCCTTGGCCACATTGCTACGATGCAAGACCGGAAGTCAGATTTGGGATTTCTATTTCATTCATGCTATAACACATATCCCCTTCATGGATTACTGCCTTGTCGTGGCGAAGGGGCTTGCGTAATTCAATGAAGCTATGAGCTATGCCGTGCAGGGCCACCCAAGACGGACAGGTCATAGCTGAGAGTTCTGACAAAACGTGATCCACTGGAGAAGGAAATGGCAACCCACTCCAGTATCTTTGCCATGAAAACCCTATGGACAGTACCAAAAGGCAAAACGATACGACGCTGGAAGATGAGCCCCTCAGGTCGGAAGGCGTCCAATATGCTACTGGGGAAGAGCAGAGGGCTAGTACTAGTAGCGCCAGAAAGAATGAAGCGACTGGGCCAAAGCTGAAAGGACGCTCAGCTGTGGATATGTCTGGTGGTGAAAGGAAAGTCCGATGCTGTAAAGATTTTTTCTCCATAGGAACCTGGAATGTAAGATCCATGAATCAAGGAAAGCTGGACGTGGTCAAACAAGAGATGACAAGACTGAACATCGACATCTTAGGTATCAGCGAACTAAAATGGACAGGAATGGGTGAATTTAATTCAGATGACCATCAGGTATACTACTGCGGGCAAGAATCCCTCAGAAGAAATGGAGTAGCCTTCATAGTCAATAAAAGAGTAGGAAAATCAATACTGGGATACAATCCTCAAAATGACAGAATGATCTCAGTTCGAATCCAAGGCAAACCATTCAATATCACAGTAGTCCAAGTCTATGCCCCAACCACCAGTGCTGAAGAGGATGAAATTGACCGGTTCTATGAAGCCCTACAGCACCTTATAGAAGTAACACCAAAAAATGATGTCCTTATAATCATGGGGGATTGGAATGCTAAAGTAGGAAGCCAAAAGATAACTGGAATAACAGGCAAGTTTGGCCTTGGAGTACAAAATGAAGCAGGCCACAGGCTGATACAATTTTGTCAAGAAAATACAATGGTCATAGCAAACACTCTTTTCCAACAACCCAAGAGACGGCTCTACACATGGACATCACCAGACGGTCAACACAGAAATCAGATTGACTATATGCTCTGCAGCCAAAGATGGAGAAGCTCTATACAGTCGGTAAAAACAAGACCAGGAGCTGACTGTGGCTCAGACCATGAGCTTCTCCTCGCAAAGTTTAGGCTTAAACTGAAGAAAGTAGGGAAAAGCACTAGGCCACTCAGGTATGAATTAAATCATATCCCTGTTGAATATACAGTAGAGGTGACAAATAGATTTAAGGAATTAGATCTGATAGACAGAGTGCCTGAAGAACTATGGACAGAGGTTCGCGACATTGTACAACAGGTAGCAACCAAAACCATCCCAAAGAAAAAGAAATGCAAGAAAGCAAAATGGCTGTCTGAGGAAGCTTTGCAAATAGCTGAGGAAAGGAGGGAAGCGAAAGGCAAGGGAGAAAAACATAGATATGCCCAATTGAATGCAGAATTCCAGAGAATAGCTAGAAGAGATAAGAATGCCTTCTTAAATGAACAGTGCAAAGAAATAGAAGAAAACAATAGAATAGGGAGGACCAGAGATCTTTTCAAGAAAATTGGAGAGATGAAGGGAACGTTTAATGCAAAAATGGGCATGATAAAGGACCAAAATGGCAGGGACCTAACAGAGGCAGAAGAGATTAAGAAGAGGTGGCAAAATTACACAGAAGAACTATACAAGAATGAGCTTAACGTCCCAGATAATCACAATGAGGTGGTCACTGACCTCGAGCCAGACATCCTAGAATGTGAGGTGAAGTGGGCCTTAGAAAAGCTGAGCAACAACAAAGCTAGTGGAGGTGACAGTATTCCAGCTGAGCTATTCAAAATCTTAAAAGACAGTGCAGTAAAAGTGCTACACTCAATTTGCCAGCAAATTTGGAAAACTCAACAGTGGCCACAGGATTGGAAAAGATCAGTTTACATTCCAATTCCAAAGAAAGGCAGTGCCAAAGAATGTTCAAACTATCGCACCATTGCACTCATTTCTCATGCTAGTAAAGTCATGCTTAAAATCCTACAAGCTAGACTTCAGCAGTATGTGGATCGAGAACTACCAGAAGTACAGGCAGGATTTCGAAGAGGCAGAGGAACTAGAGATCAAATTGCCAACATACGCTGGATTATGGAGAAAGCTAGGGAGTTCCAGAAAAACATCTACTTCTGCTTCATTGACTATGCTAAAGCCTTTGATTGTGTGGATCATAACAAACTGTGGCAAGTTCTTAAAGAGATGGGAGTACCAGACCATCTTATTTGTCTCTTGAGAAACCTATATGCGGGTCAAGAAGCAACAGTGAGAACTGGACACGGAACCACTGATTGGTTCAAAATTGGGAAAGGAGTCCGGCAAGGATGTATACTGTCGCCCTGCCTATTTAACTTATATGCAGAGCACATCATGAGAAAGGCAGGGCTAGATGAATCAAAAGTTGGAATTAAGATTGCCGGAAGAAATATCAACAACCTAAGATACGCAGATGATACCACTCTAATGGCAGAAAGTGAAGAAGAACTAAAGAGCCTCTTGTTGCGGGTGAAGAAGGAGAGTGCAAAACTTGGGTTGAAACTTAACATTAAGAAAACCAAGATCATGGCATCTGGCCCTCTCAATTCTTGGCAAATAGATGGGGAAGAAATGGAGGTAGTGACAGATTTTGTTTTCCTGGGCTCCAAGATCACTGCAAATGGGGACTGTAGCCAAGAAATTAAAAGACGCTTGCTCCTGGGGAGGAAAGCCATGGCAAATCTAGACAGCACACTAAAAAGCAGAGACATCACCCTGTCAACAAAAGTGCGTATAGTCAAGGCTATGGTCTTCCCAGTTGCAATGTATGGCAGTGAAAGTTGGACCATAAGAAAGGCTGAGCGCCAAAGAATTGAGGCCTTTGAACTATGGTGCTGGAGAAGACTCCTGCGAGTCCCTTGGACTGCAAGGCGATCAAACCGGTCAGTCCTAGAGGAGATCAATCCTGACTGCTCTTTAGAAGGCCAGATCCTGAAGCTAAAACTCAAATACTTTGGCCACCTAATGAGAAGGAAGGACTCACTGGAGAAGAGCCTAATGCTGGGAAAGATCGAAGGCAATAGAAGAAGGGGACGACAGAGAATGAGGTGGCTGGATGGAGTCACTGAAGCAGTAGGCGTGAGCTTAAATGGACTCCAGAAGATGGTAGAAGACAGGAAGGCCTGGAGGAATGTTGTCCATAGGGTCGCGATGGGTCGGACACGACTTCGCAGCTAACAACAACATAACACATATGGAAAGATCATGTATATATCCTTGACACTCTTCTGTGAGTTCACGTCTCTAGGAGGATACCCAGATTCTGCTCACAAAGGTCACTGTTTAGCCAGGTACTGCCTGTCTTGGTTTTTTGCATCTGGTTTTTCATTTACCCAATGCAGACTGTATTTACCTCTTGCAGACTGTAATCTTTGAGAACTCCTAAAGTAATGAGAAGTGTTGATGGTTGGAGAAGAGTTCTTGTTCTTTAAAAACGGGGGGGAAATCAACCTAGAAATCTTCAACTCAATTGGTTTGACATCAATATCTGCAAAAATCATTAAAAAATAATCAACCAGCAGACCAATCATTACCTTGAATTATCTTTTTCCAAATAAATAACACTTCTTTGTTACTTTTGGCATTCATTGCAAGCCTCAACTTATTCTAACCCTTAGTCTTCCTGACAGCATCTTTACAGATTTGGGCTGTTTCCTTGATATATGTTTTTGTTATATGCCCTTCTTTCTATTTTTTTAAACTTGTTCTTTTTGCTTCAGATTATCATACAGTTCTTTGTGCACACAGATCTCATTAGCTCCCTGTTGTTCTTCCATATGATTTCTATTTGGGCCTTAGTGATTTTATTTTTCAGAATTGTTTTTCTTTTCAAAATTTCCATCCATGGAATCCTTCCTAGCTTTTCACTTAGCTCACCAAAGTCATCTCAGATCTAGAACATTATTCTGGCTACCTGCAGTGTGATTAATTTAGGAATTACATGGTCACTCTCTTCCAGGGTTCCTACAGCTTCTACTTCATTGCTCATTTCTTTCTTGTTAGAAAAAAATTCCAATATCACTGAATCTCTTTTGAACAATGAAGATGTCCACAAGGCACAACAAGAACCTGTTGGATTTCCTATTTGCCACAGAGATATTCAGATAGTTGATGTCTCCCATTATCAGAATGGGTAGTTTTCAGAAGTACCTTCTGCTGGAAAAATGTATGTTTTCACTTCATTTTGAATATGGACAGAAAACAAATATGTAATTAACTCAATCTGAAATTTCTTTGAAAATTTATTGATGGGAATGCCGTAAAAATTACTACATTAGTTTTGAAGTTGAGACTGTTCTAGCCCTTCACATTTTTTACTACAAAACCCATGTTTCTTGACTGATCCTTTAAAAAATGTTTCTCTTTCTCCATTTTTGTCTTTCTCCATACAACTACACATACACCAAGTATAGGCCACATTTACAACTGTAACCATCCACAGGAAATTATCTAACACATTTAACAAACAGTGGTATACTGGGAAATCCATAATTGAATTCCCTGACCATTCAATTCTTAAACCTCTTTGATCAAAATTAGTTAATTACACTGGGACCACTGTGTTCCTCGATACATTTTTTGCCATGTCCCCCAGATATGAGACTATACAAGCCAACTATATTGTATTCTTTGAAATGCATTTATGAGCCTTTGAAGTTTTTCCCCGTTAACAATGTATTGTTCATTAATACACTGCCAGTAATACTTCCCCATTAGGAAATAGCTGTCCGTGACTCATTTTGGGAGAATATGTAATAATCCAAAGGTAATTGATAATACTATGGAGTAATGGGAATGTGTGCTCCACTGGGAACAATGTATTGCCCTAGTCTTTTAGTTTATTACTTCTATTTCCTTACAGAAGCTTTTCCCTTGTTTGTATTTATATATTCACAAAGTCTTTGAGCATTCATCAAACAAGAGAGTTTTGACTTTGCTCTGGTTTTCCACTTTTCTCCATCCACTGTGCTTGTCAAATTCAGAACACTTTTGAAATTGTACTCATTAGTACATTAAGATATACCTGATAAAGGAGACCCATCTAATCAAGAGATTACCTGACATTAGACACACCAAACTAATATAAGTGCATCAATTTATTTAAGATACTGGTACAGATAACATTTTTGGCAGAGAAAAAAATCAGATTAACATGTAACCTGAATGGATGTAATCTTATGAGAATACATTTACAGTATAATCTTTGGTTTGAATACTTGTTGGGTTTTTTGGAAGTTAGAGATCTGGCTCCTTTTTGCTATCAAATATGAGACCAATATCTCCCAATAAGAATCTCTGTTGCACTCCAAGTTGGGGTGAAAAATGAGCAATACAGAAAATCTTCATTTTTAGCTATTGATTCCTTGTAGAAATACCTCCCAAGTTTATTGATTACTAAATAGCAGAATATGCCTTTCAATGTTAACTTACACATATGCACATAGTTATGTCTTTTTTAAGCAACAGGTGGAATGTTTCAGAACAAAATCTTTTGAGGTGACAATATAACCTGTAACATTTATTTTCTCTTCTGAATGACACAGCTATTGTCTAAGCATATAATGTGAATAAGAAAAGTACTTTTGACCTTAAGGATTTTATTAAACCCCATATAAGGTTTAAAATTACCTTACTTCAAGGTAACTTAGAGATTAATGCCTCTCCCTTTGATGATGTTTAGAAATCTATTAAAGATCTATTCTACTTGTTCTCCCAGAGTCTGGAGCACAATGAAGAGTGAGCCCTGTTGCATGGTTTTCTTTTTGAATTATATATTGTTTTGTGGCCCTTTGTAATTCTTTCTTTGAGTTTTCTGGAGGGTTTTTTAGTCTGAACTGTAAACGGTCCAGAGTCAGGGAACTTATAAATTGTATAAACAAACAAACATTATGTATCTCCTTCATACGCTAATCATTTCTGCCAGCACATGGTTAGGGTTAGTAAAAAAAAAAAATCATTGGTTTTACATCCAGCTTCATCTTTGCTTCCACTTTCAAACCAGTTAATTCAGTGTTGGATTGAAGCTGCAGAAAATTAAAACACTATATTCTCTATTTTGTTCTACAACTTAAGAACAAATAATAATTTAAATAGAACATTAATATTAAAGACATTTTTTGGTTTACAACAAAAGTATTAACATCATAATTCAAACTCATAACTCAGAAACACTGTACTCATAATGGAAATGGTTCATTGCTAGTTGCAAATAGAAACGTTGGAAAGACACTGTAAATGCTCAGCCCATCATTCTTGAACATGTGTTTATTAATGTCTGCAAAACTATTGCATTAGCCCATTTTAAGGTAACGTGAAATCAAATTCTGAAAAAGTTCCTGACACAATATAAAGCAACAAAGCAGACAAATTGTAGGTGGGAATAGGAAACAGAAATTATTTAACTTGACCATCTAAATGTTATTTTTGTTATTTTCTTTTTAAATCAATAAACTTTTTAAAAATGATTGCAATCTTAGCACTAGAAGCAGTGGTTTGCATTTCCAGTAGGCCTTCCATATCCCATATTCATAAAACAATATAGCATATGTATGTGGAGGAACTGACTATGGAGCCTGACATCACATAGGTCAGCTGCCCCCAACCAAGGACTGGTTCCGTGGAGAGAGGTTGTTCTGCTGACTGGAGAGGGCATGGTTTCACATGCTGACTGTATCCTGCAGATGGGGCTTCACTTGCTTGTACAAACCAGTTTGTGGAATGCTGCAGCCCAGTGCCGGTCTGTGGACCAGGGTTGGGGACCCCTGATATAGAAGGCTGTGTACTAGGAGCAAGAGTAGCTGCCAAGATTTCTGGAGTTTTGTGAGGATTAAAATGACTAAAAAGGTAAAGGTAAAGGTTCCCCCGCACATGCGTGCTAGTTGTTTCCAACTCTAGGGGCCGGTGCTCATCTCCATTTCAAAGCCGAAGAGCCAGCACTTGTCCGAGGATGTCTCCATGGTCATGTGGCCAGCATGACTAGACGCCAAAGGCACACGGAATGCTGTTACCTTCCCACCGTATTGCTTCCTATTTTTCTACTTGCATTTTTATGTGCTTTCAAACTGCTAGGTTGGCAGAAGCTGGGACAAGAAACTCACTCTGTTACACGGCACTCGGGATTCGACCTGCCAAACTGCCGACCTTCTGATCAACAAGCTCAGCGTCCTAACCCACTGAGCCACCGCGTCCCTTTAAAGTGACTACAGGTGTGTAATTAGATGGCGAATGAGGGAAGGCACAAATCTTGGCCTAGGAGAGAAGGGTGTGGGATTAAGAGAATAGACAATTTGTAATAAATAGGAGTAAATATGGTGGGAATCTGAGGGTGGTCTGTCATAGGGACACTGGGAATGCTGTCTAGGAGGAGTCCTGATGTCTGATCCTCAGTATTCTTCATATATACTATGCATTAGCCCTTCAAGGGTGTCCAGACAAGAAGCACAAAAATCAGTACTAGCTCTGATTTTATTGTAAGGTCACATTAACAGAATCTTGCTCATCTAGAAATATTCTTCCTCTCCTTTCCTTTTACTGACCAAAAAACTAAAGAGTGTCTGTTCTGAAATGCTTTCCACAACTCCTCTGTTTCTGTGCACTGAGATACTTTTTTGCATGATAGTCAACTAGTCTTCAGCTCTTAATCCTGCCTCCCAAAGTCATTCCCACATACCATTATACTATATTATAGGATCCTCAGTGGTCCTGGACTTTAGCCACTGCTTTTGAGTAACAGGTCAGCATGTAATAAATCTGTCCTTATTCACTATATTCTCGTGGAATGGAATGGCATATATTGTCAAGGTCTCTTTGGCTTTCCTGGAGCGATCCCTCTCACAAAATATGCCTACCTAAGTTTTAGGCACTGCATTAGCTGAAAATACAGAGAAAGAGTTTGTTCAGTGGCTATTATAATCCATGAGGCAATGAGGGTTCCCAGAGGCTCTGCTTTGGAGATTACTGGATAGAGATGCTCCTGTCTGAAGATGAACATTTGGCAACAGCCTTAGGGATTGCTGTTGCTGTATCTCCATTCCTGCTGAACAGCATTACCCTTCTTGAACTGCTGGATTCTAATGCTGGCCTGGCTATAGAAATTCAGAGACTTTTAGTTATCAGGGATATCAATCTGCCATTGGGCATTATTGAGTCTGTTGCAGAGGAATTAATGTCCATCCTGAATCTCTCTCAAGTTATCAAAGTCTTGACACATATCTCTGGCCACACTTTAGATCTGGTTTTTGTTTTTGGAAACAAAAATGATTGGAGGATATCACTATATTATCAGTCCATAGCCATAGATAGATAACTTTCTAGCAATAGCAATAGCACTTAGACTTACTGTATATACTGCTTCAAAGTGCTTTACAGCCCTCTCTAAAAGGTTTACAGAGTCAGCATATTGTCCCCAACAATCTGAGTCCTCATTTTACCAACCTTGGAAGGATGGATGGCTGAGTCAACCCTGAGCCAGTGTGAATCAAATTGCCAAACAGCAAGCAGCCAGCAGTCAGCAGAGGTAGCCTGCAGTATTGCATTCTAACCACTGTGCCACCATGGCTCTAATCATCTTTCAGATTGCCAGTATTACCAGTTCTATGAGATCAACCTGTCCCATAAAACTGATAGACCATGTGGAATTCCAAAGGAAGGTTGGGTTTTTCCTGTGGATCTGGTTCAGCTGAGGCCTTGATTGTAGACTGGAATTGATGAATAGGATGAGTGGTAGAGTCTTTGGCTCATATTGCTTCTATATTGCCTCTATGATGCCCTGTGCATCAGTCTCAGGGTTCACCTTGGTTCTCTAAGAAGCTGATCTATAAGGGAGATGAAGCACTGGAAGAGAAGCTTATATCACCATTGAAGGAAGAAGACAAAATTAATCAGATTAAACACAGATATTTGGTACCACATTGTCACAATAAGAGTGAAGTTGTGCTTTGCAGATGGCTAGATATGAGATGCTCCTGTTGAAAATTTTCCACTTTATTATGTTCAGTGATAACCATCCAGCAGATTTTATGGAGAACTAGTGGGTAGAGATGAACCATAGGAATCCTCTACAGGGCTGCTGTGAAGAATTTTAATTCTACTTTTAAAGTTTCTTGAATCTGCTCAGAATCAGATTCAACTAAGCAAGTACAGTTAGGATGTGTGGAGAATGACCTTGTTGTGTTACATAGAGTGAATCTGAACCTGTGACTACTGACAATGTAGACAAGATCCTGCAATCAATTCATTCCAAACAGCTGTTCATTAGGTCCTAATTCTTCCTGGATTGTTAAGAGAGTCCAGGAACCAACCAGTAACTTGATCCATGTGGTGGTGTCTGCTTCCTAAGACCAGGGCAGTCCTTTCTGCCTTGAAGGATGCAGTCGGGTTCCCCCTCCTCAAAAATCCCTCACTGGTCGTAACAATTCTGGACATCTATAATCTAGTCTTCAACATAGCTCCCTTTTCTGGGAAAGACTATTAAGAAAGTGCTCAGACAGTAACTGCAGAACTTTTTGTAGGGACTGGGTTATCTGGACCCATTTCAATTGAATTTCTGGCTGAGGTATTACAGAGACAGCAGTAATCATATATGACAATCTTTGATACAGCCAAGATGGAGGTGTATATCTATTGTTGTGCTCTTGATCTCTTGGCAGCCTTTGATACTGTTAACCACAGAATCCTTCAGAACCAACTATAGGATTTGGGTAAAAGACCACCATTTAATGGTAGCTTGCTTTCTTTTGCAGGGATCAGTGTCAGTCAGTATTGATGGGGAAGACAGGTTACACTCATAGCTCCTGATTTGGAGAGCTCATCTTTAATCTTGGATAGGGAAAACTTCCCCATTCAAGATTAATAAACAATATCAGGTCATCCTGAATTCACAGATCCTGTTTGAGGAGCAGATAGGATTTGTGGCCAGGAAGGCCTTTGTAACATATCTGGTACATAAATTGTGCCCCTTCCTTCCTAGATTGGGAATCCCTGCAAATAATCACTCATGCCCTAGTTCCCTCACAAATGTATTATTGCAATGCATTCTACATGGGGCTGCCCCATGAAGACCACTTAGAAACTATAGCTCATTCAGCATATGATAGGATAGGCTGTGATAGACATGCCATTGTTCCTGCTTCTGTTCAAATTACACTGGTTGCTGGTTTGCTTCTAGATGCAATTCAAGGCACTGGTTATCACTTATAAAGCCCTTCAAGGCATAGGGCCTGGCTATCTCAGGACCATCTACTGTGGAAGTTTCTGCCCATGCTCTGAAATCAGGCAAAGTTTGTGCACTTTGAATCCCTTCAATTAAAAAAAATCCACCTAGGAAGAACACCTTCTCTGTCACAACACCTGCCCTCAGGAGTACCATTCTCTCAGAGACTCATAAGGCTCCTACTCTGATGACATTCAAAAACGCTCTTAGGCCTGGCTATTCTCCAAGGCCTGGAGCTAGGGTGGGTGTCAATCTATGCTTCCCAGGCTTTTTTAATTACAGATGCCACCCAGAGTGATCCAGAGTTAGGCAGCTTCTAAGTATAAATAAATACACCAGTAAAGCCCAAGCCTTTTTTCCTTACCCTATCTTGCCATGACTTCTCTCTTCCTAAACTCTAGCAACAGAGAGAATGCTGTGGATAAATCTGTTTGCAAATCTGTTTTCACTTTGCAAAGCATAAGCACATCATATCCACTGATAGCTCCCTCATTGTCTTCTCCAGGAGGATAGCTTCCTTTCAAATATTAATATAACTCTTAATGTTAGGAAACACTCCTACTTCTGTTCATATGTCACCTTTGTGTCCCTATACAAGTTAGATGAAGATAGCAGCACCACCATGTGTAAATTTGTAGAACAAAATTATTGTATAGTTTAGTTTGCAGAAAGAATTGCCAGGAGGCAAATGGTTGTAGTTCTGTAACAGCAACAGTGATTAATTACAATATCATTGTAATTTGCAAATAATCTCAAATTGTTTCTCATTTCAGTAAAACATCAGACAAATAGCTATGTTTATCATACAGGGACTTCTTGCAATGACATTCACATATTGACAGCTCTGAGCAGACAGTCATTCATCTGAACCAAATCACCACAAAAATTGTACCTCATTGCAGGAATCAGCTGAGGCTAAAAAAGTTGCCTAGCTTGAAATAAGTTCCATGCAAGGTATAATCTAAAGCCAGCTAGTCTGGCTTGGGATAGTCAGTTTCTCTTGGCCCAACTCACCTATGTCATCCCATCATCCCCCATCCAAAAGCATCAAGAAGTTAACTTTACACATCTCATTAAACCAAGAAGGGATACTTACAAATAGCTATTCATGCATTTGTTTTTTGTCTGTAGAATCACAGTTTTCTGATCACAGTAAAAGAGGCATTCTCTCCTCATATAGAGTTGCTTGTTTGTAACAATGAACCGCTTCCAAAATTAGAATCTGTTTGGAAGCTAGCAGGCCTGTGGCTTACAGGATAAAACTGAAAGACAGAAATTTACAGTACATGTGAACATCAAGATTAAAAGTACTTAAACAAAAGCACTGAACTTTCATTTAATTGTGCATTTGTTAAATCTAATTGTTAAAATTAGCTGATTTGAATTAATACTTCTTACCAATTTTACAGATAGACCTTATATTAATAAAAGTCTTAGGTTATCTGATCTCCCATTTAAATGCTATCAACCTTGAAATTTTACATGTTTTGATATAAGTAAAGCATAATCACTACTTCCTCCTCGTCCTCTTCCAGAGCTTCAAAATACAAATATTGACAAATAAGGTATTTATTTAGCAAACTTTTAAAAATAGTGTCTGACTGGTTTTTCAAAAGTGATGGGAAAAGACCACTCTCAACAGAAGTTGCTCAGGTGAAGGGATGGGGAGCTTAACTATGCCTTTGGTGCCATCTGCTGTTTATTCCAAAATAAAAACCACTTATCTAATTTACTTTGGAATAATAGTTTCAAAGCAGATAAACTAGTCCATATTTAAATAAGACCGTTATTTCTACTTTTTATTGCTGTTTCAGTATACTGATCCATTATATTTTATACTGACTGAATTGTTATAAGCCTCGAGATTATGAATCCCCTGTGCTGGTAGAATATTGTGGGGGAGTGTGTGTTATAAATACTGTAATTATTATTTTGGTTTTAACATTTTTGTTAGCCAGCCAGAATTCTTATAGATTGGGATGGAGTATAAATATTGTAAGGGTCAGGAGCTAACTGAAGAACTTGAGGTTCAAACAGGAGACTCAAGCAGAGGCTTCCAAGAGAAACAGAACTTTATTTGGCCAAGTGAAGTTGCTGAGTGGAACACTATCTGAAACACCGGCAGCTGCATTCAGAAGTGCCCTACACTGGTCAGTTAGGCGCTTCTTTATATAGGCAGGCAATAACCAATCATAAGGTCCCACATGTCAGTATACATAATATCAGCCAATCACATTTCATACCTTTCCCACTCTTTTCCTTATCTCTGGGTCTGTGTACATGTTCTTCCTGCCTTCACAAAATGGCATCCCTAGCAAGCACAGTTTACAGAAGCAAAATGGCGGTAATTAGGCTAACAACAAGAATATCCTTTTGTACAATCCCTATAATATTTTAAATAAATAAATAAAATGTTGCAGTTTCCCAGTTCCATCCATAGCTTTTTCATGGAACAATCCAAATAACAATCTTCAAAGGATTATAAAACTATTTAAAATACCAGGAGAAAATCTGGCAGTAAGAAAGTTTCCCACATGTTCTCCTTTCATTCCCATAGCAGTTTCTCCATGCATATTAAAAATGGCTATAGAATGAGAAAGGTGATAGGCTTTTTCAAAAAAAATCTATTTTTAAAAAGAGCAGGGGAATAGAGAAAGAGTTCATCCTCACATCCACTATGGCACAAAAATGTTTTGCTAACTGATATTAAAGGACATATTTGCATGACATTACTTTCATCTCATTCCCAACATACCACAGAGACAGCCTGAATTCATGTTAACATGCCCAGTTTTAAGGAAGCATTTTTCTTTCTTTTAATGACCCAATTCTTGCTATACAAATGATCTACTTGTTAAGGTTGATTTGGTCAATATCTGGGACCTAGCGAACCGCTATCAGCCACTGAGATTATTGCAGATATGCCACCCTCCCTTCCAGATGGTGAAGATTGCATGACCAGGAGAGATGCTATCACATAATGATGACAGAAGCAGCACCCTGGCTTTAAACAGACTCCCTATACATATACTGGATTAATGTAATTCTGAAAGAGCACTGGACCTATTTGTAGAACATGGATTTAGAATGCTTGGGAAATACTCTATGCTGAAGAGGGCAGAAAAAAATGCCATTTCATTGGGGATAGCTCTAGCATGCTGACATGGTCAGTTTCAACTGGAAAGTGAGCTGAGTTGTGTTAGATGTGTGTTGCTGGCTTCCTACCAAAGGAGTTCATTATAGGCTTTCTGCTGCTTCTATCACTGTTATTGTGGGGGGAAGTTCTTTTGGGTACTTCAAATAATAGCCATTCATTGTCAGCACTGTTATTCCTTAAATGCATATGAGTTTGAGATATATAGGCATTTTGGTAAAATTAAGTTCTTTCTGCTTTCACTTTTAGCCTAAGTGACAAGCCATTTAAAAATGTTCCTCACAACACTTCCACCATACCAGTAACCTGTTGACCAGGCTATTTCTGAACAAGCCAACTGATTAATAGACAGTGGGTAAATTGGGAGGTCATTGGGAAAGGAACCTTGAAAAAAGTGTCACATCCTTGTCATTTGAGATCATACTTAATGACAAACTCTCTTGATAAAAAGCAAGTCTGTAAGCAAACCTCCAAGGAACTATTAACTCAATCTTTTGGGTAGGAGGAAGCCTAGAATTTAACTCTAGAACTTGAAGTTAAAGGTTTGTAACATATTTCTACTGCAGAGAGCAGATAATTTATTCTAGTTTGCAATGATGCGTCCAATGCAGCCAAGTAGAATCTGAGGGTTTTCTGCCAAGTAAATTTGTTCCTGAATAAAAGGTTAAATGTTTGGAATTACTGCCAAGCCATGGCAAGTTTTAAGACGTGGCTGCTCTGCCTCACCTGTTATAATGGTATGTGGGAATTACTTTGTTCAATTTTTATTTCAGCCATGAACTGCTATCTTTTGAATTTATTTCAATTGTACTTAGGACACAATCAAATGATACAGTACACTGCTGTACCAAGCATTGTCTTTTGGCAAGAAGAACAGCTACCAAACACTATCCAATGAAATGGAATCATGTGGGGTAGGATGAGCGTAGATAGGTACTTAGAAGTCCCAATTTACCCATCTATCAGGATGCATAACTGATGCAGAGGTACTCCATGACTGTAACCTACAAATCAGAGGGTTTTTTTAATCACAGGTTTAGCCTCCTTTTGACAGAAGATTACAATCATGTTCAAAGGTTGCAAACATAAAGGAAGAACACAGAGGAAAGTGAGAGAGATCCCTGACAATGATCCTGTTCCAGACAAGCCCATTTCCATACCTGAGAACTTGACCACGCTACCTTTCATACAGGTTTTAGTACTTGTCAGAAGAGTCCTGCAATCATATTCAGTAACACTAACAGATATAGAGGATGAATTGTGAGGATATCTAACATTGTGCCTCAAAGAAACTGGAAGAAAAAAACCCAAGGTTTTACTTACATCCTCAGCATTCCAGAGACAAAGGGAAGCAAAGCTTAGCTGTCCTTTGTCATTTCCTCATAGTATCAATTCTCAAGAAAGGTATTAGTTTTTTGGAACTAATAAATCTGAGCCCTTTCCATTTTTATTTTTTTTCTTTCTAATTTTGGCAATAAATGAACCAAGAAAGCATGAAACTCTGCCTTGAACTGCCCTTTATAAGGGTAGGCAGTGACAGCATTCTTGGGGTTGGGCTAATCAAAAAGTCTCCCGCTACATTCCTGCATCTGTTCAATAAAGAATTATAGGCAGCTTCCCTGAAATGAGATCAGCCTAGCACCAATTGTTCATTAAACTGAAGCTGGTTTACTTCCTCCCCTCTAGAGCCCAAGCACTGTATACTAGGGCTATTCTATGGCACAATCCAGCTCTTTCTGACTGTGCTGTCTTCATATATCCATCAGACCTCTGAACCAATCCTTGTTTTGAAGTTGTTGATTATCCTGAAGCAGGCAATACATGCTACTTTCCCAAGAGACATAAATTCCATAAAGTGCAATATTTCTCACTGCTTATTTCCAGTGTATAGATCACAGTATTACAGGAACTTGGTAGGCCATTTTGACCAGAGGCACTGATAGACTGGGAAAAAATAATATTGGTGACAACCATTCCACAGTACTTCCTGCAAACATTAACAAAAATTGTGTCAGCTTCCAGTCTAACTTTCTCAAGCTCAGTGACTTCGAGTACTAGAGAAGATCCAAAGTTTTAAAAACCATTTTAAACAATAATTTAGACAAAGGAAATAAATACAAATGCCAAGATTCTATTAGAGCTTCCTGCCTGCCCAGTGCATTAAGAGTGATGGAGAAAATGAATTAATTCTGCCCGTGTAATTAACAAGTGGATCAATTCTGGAAAATCTTGGGCTGGTAATGCACCATGGCACCATTTTAATTTCTTTTTTGCCCCACTGTCTTGTTATTGGAACCAAGAGTAGCTTCTATTAAATATCCCTTAAAGGTAGAAAAAAGGAAAGAGGAAGGCAGCTATGTTTGTCTCAATGGAACATGATAAATTAGACTTTGCAGGATAAATGGAGACAGGGCGAAGGAGAGAGCATAGAGTGTGAATTTTTATACACCTCCTCGGCAGAGTGTGTGTACATATACCTAGATATATATTCTCTTCTGGAATGACCTCCTTATGCCCCATCCATCAGCCTGGGGTTGGCTTATTCTAACTAGCAGATTCTTTTCTTCTGTCTAACAGGCCCATCAGACACAATCTGCATGCCAATTACTGGAACAGACCCCCTGATACTGAAAAATGGAAATTAGCTGTCAAGGCAAGGTATCAGCTGAGCAATTCCTATTGCTTGCTCTCTGTCTGTGGCTCATATCCATATGTACCCTGCACTGCTCCAATGAGAGAGCCCCCACTGGAAAAAGTAATCTAAATTTTCCCCCTCTGCTAAAATACTGACTACACTTTATTGTTATTCGTATTACCTGCCAACATTGGGGCACAATGTGATATTCACCAGAGGGCAAAAGCTGTTTGGAGAGGAGAGAAAGGAACTCTGATAATTGCATTTTGGTGCTAGAGAGATCAAGCAATCCAATAAAAGGGCACTCAAAGGAAATGCAAATATAGGACAAATACAACAGGCAAACAAAATGGCTTCCACAGTTCAGCCTAGTCTGCCTTCCATTTACATGGATGAGTTGTCCAGCAGGCCAGACATATGTGTGATATAGTCCACAGGAACATATGCAACTTGTTGTTTTAATAGCAGTGCTAGAACAAGAGCCATTAAGTCATTGGGTTGGTCAGCAGAGACTGTAGTTGCCATAGTGTGAAGCTAGCTGAAGATGTCATAACTAAAGATAAAGCAGGTATGCAAGCAGAGAGGATTAAAAAAGGCATTTGTTTCAAGATCCTTTCTTGGAGGTAGATAAGAAAGAGATACTGAGCTACTTCCCTGAAAACCAACTGCTTCCTAGAACAAAACAGTTTCACATCTGAAAAAAAATAATAATTAAATGCCACACAAATTGCCAAGAATGCCCAAATCCCAAACAGAAAGCTATTTGATGTAACAATCTCATTTTTAGTTTTGAATTGGTTGAAGGAGTTAGAGAATTCAGCCTAAGCCTCAGAAGCCTGAATTTCCATCCACACTTAACTTTAAGATTAGGTCAGCTTAATAGTTAGGGTTATTGGTGGAAAGATAAAAGATTGCAAGGAGAATATCTATGTACTACCCTGACCTTCTAGAACAGGGGTGTCAAACTCACAACATCACGTGAAGTGTTGTGACATATCGTGACTTTTTTCCCATTGCCAGCAATGGGGTAGGCGTGGTTTTGGCATGATGCATCCAGCCTGTGGGCTGGCAGTTTGACACCCCTGTTCTAGAAAAATATTGAACAGTAACAGCAATCATGACAGTAAATTAGAAAATAGAAAACAGCATTTTTATAGCTGAAATCTTACTTTGATTACTAGCTTTGATTCAAATTTGGCAAACTGAATAATGGACTTCCTCTGGTTTCCTATTGCAATTTTATTAAAGTTTTAAGAAAAGGATGTCACAAAACTAATCTTCTTGAGATTCTTAAAGCAAAAAAAGATAGGTAAATCTAGATATAAGACAGACAACAAAGCTTTTCACAGCATGTCACTCAATCATTTGATAAATGAAATGTTTCCTCTGTTTCTAATTGGAAATGATAGAATTGGACCTTGTCAAATTCAATTCTGGTTTAGTTACTAACTTTCACTTATCTCCCACGTTCAAGCTGGTTGGCTGACTTACATCAAATATGATATGTAAATAATATTCTGTTATGTAAATATTATTCTTCCCATAGAATAGTCATTTTCATCAAAGTATCAGGAGCAAAGGATCAAGACTATACATTAAGTTGCAGTTCAAAGATTTAATGCTCAATCTACACAAGAATCTAGTCAACTAAAGTTCAGTACTAAATTGGCGCCAGATAAGAGTCGACAGAATTGAAGAAAGGTTGGATTTAGACCATTTATGGCAACATAATGATTCTAAGCAGGTGACATGCTTAACTTCACACACACACACACACAGCTCTGCCTCTCTTCTACAAAAAGTGAGGTATGTTATATTATCTAGTTACTATCTCGTTCAGGCCATACACAATCAAATTACTCATGAAGATCTAACAAACCAAAATTTTCTCAGCTTGATTCTTCAGCAGCATGAAGCAGGTCATATAAGTCGCATTTTCAGCACTTTCCATTTTTTAGAGAGTCGAATTCAGCAGGAGCCTTATTAAAGGATATGCTTCTGAACATAAGCATATTACTAAAAGAATGGTAATTAAGCAGAAGAATATTCCATTAAAAGTACTCATATGTTTTTATTTGATGAAGAATATGAACTTAACCAGCTGTCAGTGAATTCATGGTAACTGAAGTAAAAATTAGATTAAGAAACATATGAAGATTTTTAAAATGTATCCTGAAGTGAAACAAGCATAAAAGAAAGATAACAAATTCACTTCTGTCTCTGTGTTTAAGAGATAGATTTAACTAAAAATAGGCCAGATGATAAACAAATACAGAAATACTATTAAAGATCCTTCTCCTTATTTCTTATCATTTGCCCTAGTGATCAAAACAGTTCATAGGTGCAAAGAAATGATGCAATTTCCCACTTTTTCACCCTGTTCTTGAAATGGGGAATCTTTTCTAAAATATAAACTGAATACTTTGAGTCTTTTTGTTGTTCTTCTTCTTCTTGAGACAGTTGCAACCAGTATCATTGTCCCCATATTAGATCCATGGCATAGAATAGGATCCAATAAGCTGCTGTTCAAGGTTTTCTCTTTTCACATGAAATATATGTGGGGAAATGGTGTTATCATTTTTGCTGACTGCTGATAAATAAAAAAAAATCAGAAAACTTTCATCACTCATCTGTGGCTGAGAATATAGTTGATAATACCAACCCAGCCCAGACACTTTATACATATTACTTGATCTATCTTGAGTTGCTAGAGCAGTTTCAGATCAACAGAATGTCATGGTGTAAAACAGTGGTAGACAACCTTTTTCCATTAGAGTATTCCATTTAAATAACATAACAGAGATTATGCTAAAAACTGAGATGACTGGGTCAAATAGGTCATTAAATTAATATAGTTAACATAATTACTCCACTAGTATCAAATTAAAAGTTAGTATCACATTGCAGAACAGCTTTGGGAAATTCATGTGATGCTCCATAACTAGCACAGATTATTTATCAGTTGGCTATCTGCCAACTGATCAGCCATTTTGGTCACTTTAAATACCAACAAACCTTTTCTCATGACCTATCTCATTTCACCTTGTCACAGGAGACTAGAATCCAATGAGTTATTCTAATTCCAGAAGGTAGACATCCTTGTTAGTCTATTGCAGCAGAAACAAAGGGGTATTCTTCACAGCAGATTAAAAATGCAATTACTAGTCCTTGAACTGGCAGATCATTTGTTGCCCCTGTTGCCAATCTGTATCCTTCAATAAGCACAATACTCTCAATACTCTCAAATAAATAAATAAATTGGTGTTATCCTTATTTATTGTCCATAAAGAACTGAAAATAGGCTTATTGCACTTCCCATAAGAGTATTAAAACCCTTGTTCAAAGCAACCTGAAAACAGCTGACAGGTATGGGTAATATTATGCAATGACATTCCTCACTCCAGCTTCTCTGAAGAACAATTTGAAAGGTCTAGACTCCCCCGCTGATCAGAGCAGAATTGCTATCCTTGGACTGGAGAGAAGGGACATGTTCATCCTAGCCTGAGTGGCCAATAATTGTCAGGTTAATCTCACATTATTGGATCACCTGGCTACAACTTCAACAAAATTGCCAGATTATGGTAAAGTTACCCTAGTGGTTAAATACAAAACCTGTTAATCCTAGAAATACGTTGGGGATAAAATGAAGGCCACATCACAGAGACACTGATGAAATAAAGGTTTCTGGAATATAACTGTCATGGTTAGTATGAGTAGAGAAAGCCTAGAGAGACTTGTAGCTGTAGCAATTTAAAGATTAACACACTAATAGTATTTCCACAGATTCCTATCTTTCAGCAGGACTGAAGCTTAGTTCCAATCTTTCTTCCCCTGCTGGTCTCTCTCTTTTGCATGGATTGTTCTCTACTTGTTTTCACAAAAGGTGTTTTGTTGTAGCTCCTGACAAGCATCACATATCCAGCTTCATAGTTTCCTAATAACCTCATACATCAAACCAGAGGAGTCTGTGAGGTTCATGTAATAAAAGTGCACAGTTTATATGCTGAATATCATTATCAAAAGTCCCCTTTCTCTTGCTTGATATGCAAAAATGCACAGGTTCCCTGGAGTCCCCAGGACAGAAAATGAATCAACAAAATCAACATTTGTTATTTTCTAGGACTTGAGGCATAATATATATGGGAGGAGAAAACAGAATGAGTTTATCCAAACATTTCATAAATTGTTCCAGTTACGGAAAGAAGGAAATGGAGGACATCTCATGGCAAAGAAATGAAGCACAACTATATGAAATAGAAAAATAATGAACCTATAGACTGGGGAAGTGGGGAAAGAATAAAAAAAAAGTTCAGCCTTGATTGGAGAAAGCAGCTATAATTGTATTGATTTCAGTGAATATATTATCATTCCTTAGTTAATCATAGATAATTTTACTGCAGGTTAGGTGAATTAAGCTTATAATGTTCCCAAATAAATAAATGAATTTAATTCCCAAATTCTGTTATAGGATAAAGGAGACAAACCTCAAGTTTCTCTCCCACCCCAGTATGTGGACAAGAAGCATTTGTTGGTAAAATAAACTGAAGTTTTCTTTTTCTTTTTTTCAAAAAAGCTAGTATAAGAATGAAATATGTGTTTTTCTATTAATAGTATCCCAAATTATTGCCTAGATATTGGATACCAATAATAGAGATTAAACAGATGTCCTGGAGATAATAGTTTACCTTTTTGATGCTGATGTTACCTAGTTTGGGTAATGAAACATCTGCAAGAAAACAACCAAGCTCAGAGAGCACCAAGGACCCCACATTTCAACCCTGAGCCACAAATATTTTCCTTTGTTAATCTTTTATTATGTTTTTCTCCATATTTAACTAATGTACATAAAGCTACTATTTGACTAAATGTACATAAAGCTACAATTCTGGGAATTTCCATATTAGATGATCTTTCAAGCCTCAGATTTCTCAATACCGTATTTTCCGGCGTATAAGACGACCCGGCGTATAAGACGACCCCCTACTTTTAAGAAGTTTTTCAAGGTTTTTTGTCTTATACGCCGGAAAATACTTACATGCCCTGCCCTCCCTGTCCGTCATAATCCAAAATTCCGTTTGGATCAATCAAACACAACTCAGTGATGCCAGACTGGATTTGCAAACAGATCCAAAACTGTCACATTCAGAATCACCATGGTATCATGTTCTCCTAGAGTCCTCCATTGAATTCAACAGACTGAAGTAATGAAGGAGAGGTTTGAATGAAAAATACGCTAGACAGTTTTAACTGGAGTGTTAAATCACCACTCTAACACTCACGCACCCCCCCTTTCAAAGGATTGTTTTTATGGTCCTGTCTTTCGATGTTCTTATCCCATCTCTTTCCATCTGCAATTTTCGGACAGCTTTTTGTTTAAATAAAAAACGTATCCCAAGAGTTATCGATAGTCTTTACAAAAAAGACGCTCCCGCCCAGCCGTGTCCTGGAGCCGCGCCGGAGATAGCTCGGTTGCACGCGGCGGCCCGGCTTTGCAAGAACGGGGACGCTCGACTGATTTGTTTTTTTTTCCCGGCATATAAGACGACCCGGCGTATAAGACGACCCCCCAACTTTTGAGGTGATTTTCATGGGTTAAAAAGTCGTCTTATACGCCGGAAAATATGGTACATTTTCAGAACACCATCAGAGTTGTTGTTGTCCTAAGTTGTTGTTTTTTACAAATGGCTCCTTCTGTCCTTCCTAGTATTTGCAGAATGTGTGAAGGAAAAGGGGGGATTGTGACTGTGATATACGTCTGTATATCCATCTACAGTATTAAGCGTAAAGAGAAAGGGAGCATTGGAGCTGCCAGTGTGAAACGAGTAGCCAAGCAAAGCAACCTCTTTGTGGATTTTTGTGCTCAGAAAATTGGAAGGACCTCTGAGAAAGCTTCCTTAGAATGATTTTGTTCATTCTATTATTTTTAGGTGTTTGAATTATTCAGAATAGGAAGTCTTTAACAAAATCTTAAAATACACACATACACACATAGACACATCTCATTTTAACCATGTTTCTCTAAACCAGTGTTTCTCAACTTTGACAACTTTAAGCTGCATGGACTTCAACTCCCAGAATTCCCCAGCCAGCTCTGCTAGCTGGGAATTCTGGGAGTTGTAGTACATACAGCTTAAAGTTGCCAAAGTTGAGAAACACTGTTCTAAACCATAACTAAGGAGATATGAGAGAGTTAAAGGATTAGGCTCACTCTGATTTTGATGCTAAATAAATTTAATTATCTTTCCAAAATAGCGGTGCAGTGATTAGTCATCTCCTTTAAAGGATCACTCAAAGGGACACATATATCACAAATAATGACAGGCAGCATGAAGCCCATAAGTATGGCATCAAGTCTCTATCATATCAGCTTCAGACTCCATGCAATTTATTATTCTCCAATATGGCGGAAGGACTGGACCTGTGGGGTTATAGCCCCCCACTCCATGGGTTTACTGTATTCCCCTCTCTCCAGGAAGTACTGCTTGCCACGGAAGTTGGGATGTTCATAGAAAACCCACGCCCCATCCAGAACTTTGCAAGAATGGATTTCTGGCAGGTGAAACTTCTCCATCACAGAAGGGCAATCCTCTGTAGATTCATGCATTTGACCACTAAAGTCACCCTTCTCAAAGAGCTGGATCTGATATTTGTCTCCACCAGTCTGCAATGAAGAGAGAGAACATAAAGATTACAAAAGAGTTGAACACAAACTTTTCTGCGTCCTCTTAAAATGTGGTATAAAATGGAGAATATACATTATCACAAATAATACCTTGTAGCTGGACATATATGCATTACACCACTGACTGAATACATTTATTCATTACATTTTACAAAAATTATAATTTCAGGAACATTTCTGCCATATATGACAATGTGGTGTGATAATCAAGAAAAGTTTATCACCAATGGCAAGTGTTGTAAAACTACATTGTAATTAACTGCAAGTGGCCTCTATTTTTTCTGTCACAGTGGATCATTTTCACTACAACAAAACTAGAGTGTATTCTATTGGGGAAAGCTACTCTAAGATGTATTTGATTCTCAGGGGTATGTTGTAACATCTCTGTATTATTAACTTACCAGAATTTCAAATACAGCAATATCCTGACAGATGAAAAGTTTGACGGAACTCAAAATTTACACAAACTTTTGGTGTGGTAGAATTAATATACACTGAACCTTTGTCCTCTGACAGTATACTGTATACAAACTATCATCATGTGTTTTGATTGTTTATTGTTTAATTGGTAAGAGGACAACACTGTTTATTCAAGGGCCTCAGAAAAATGTATTGATCTAACTAGATCTACATCTACATATATCTACTACTGTCTTATAAGAAGTAAATAATAAGTGAACAGTGAAGTAACACAAACACATATTAGATCCTCAGTATTAGGAGCCTTAATTTAGTAGACTTCAGATGTAATGGATATAGTTTTTAAGTAATAGTGGACTTTGTCCATATCTGCCCATATTTCCCTTTAAAGAAAATTTCCCACACTATAGAAAAACATGCATTGAATGTGAACTATACCTTTTTTAATTTTAGGGAAGTAAGCATATAGGAATAGCATGTTTCCCAGACTCAGTTAAAATTGGACACTTTCTTCAAATTACCCATCTAACCAAAATCCAGAACCTCTTCAGATGGCTATCATTAAAGTAGGTTTTATAATGTAAAGTACAGGTGTGTGTTCTTGACCTCAAAATCCCAATAATCATTTGGCAAATATTGATTTAGTGGAAATCCCTTTCTTGCTATTAGTTTACTAAATCAAGAGAGAGATGGAACTCCTTGGTTTGGGGAGAATTCCTATACTTTTCAGGTATGTTTTGGAAATCTGGTAAAATTTTGTTATTTTGTTTCTCTTTTAGTATTTTCTTCACTTTTTTACTTTTTAAAAGTCACTTACCATTTTTAATTTTCTCATTCAATATTTTAATTTTTTCTTAAGTTTGTTCTTTTTGTTTTATTCATGCTCAAATACAACTTTGTTTTGTATTAGCTGTATTAAAATGCAATTTTAAGCCATACTGGTCTAGTGGCAGCAGGCTAGAAAGCAGGAAAATGTGAGTTCAAGTCCTGCCTTAGCCATCAGTTACTTTCTTTCAATCCAACCTACCTCACAGGGTTGTTGTGAGGAAAATAGGAGGAAGGAGTATTAGGTATGTTTACTGCCATGAGTTATTTGTAAAAATAATAAAGGTGAGATACAAATAAATAAATAAATAAATAAATTTAAAAATCTCTGAGCCAAGATTATTATAAATAGAAGTTCTTTCTTTATGTAATAAGATGTTTTGTGTAACTTCTAAAGGATGTCCTTCACTTGGAAATATTGACCTGTCAGGCAATTGAAGGAAATTCTGAATATAAAAGCAGCTAGTGCTAAACATAAATTACTGTGTTTTAATGATACGTTATAAATTGTGTATAATTGCAACTTTTCTATGCCAAAATGTATCCATGTGTAAGGATGTGTGTGTGTGTGTGTGTGTGTGTGTGTACATACATACTCTTAAGCATATAGGTCAGGGGTAGGCAACCTCGGCTCTTTTATGACTCATGGACTTCAACTCCCAGAATTCCTGAGTCAGCTGACTCAGGAATTCTGGGAGTTGAAGTCCATGAGTCATAAAAGAGCCGAGGTTGCCTACCCCTGGTATAGGTGGTGTGGCTATATAGACACACCTGTTTTATCTTGGATTATTCTAAGGCTTTCCTCTTTCTCAAGATTCAGTGATCTTTTCTCCTCACATGTAAGGTCATTGCCGCCACCCCAACCCACCCACCCACCCCGGGAAGTGAACTAAGTAAAAAGAAACATATTTTTAAAAAGGAAAGTGTTTCTCTGAAGGAGAAAAAAAAAACTTATTCTACTGACCAACTGAATGGATTTGCAGGAGCTGACTCTATCATTCAGGCCCATCCAGCAATGATATTCAGGATATTCTCCATGGGTTAAAATATACATGTTTCCTGCAAAGTTTGGCTGCTCATAAACAACCCAGGCACCATTTTCTACACGGATGGAATTGCAACGGCTCAAGTCAGTGTGGAAATCCAAACAATCCCTATCAGACTCATAGCGGCATCCTTGGAAATTCTTGCCTTCATAGAAAGTAATCTGAAACATAAGCAAAGAAGAGAAAAATAAGTTTCTGCCAAACTAGACTTTGTCTGAATTCTGTAGCAGATTAGCACTACTCAGAGCAATTCTTGACTTTAAATATTAGTGGGAGATGCACCCAAGCTTGTACTATCCCTTTTATTGGTCAGTGCTTTGGATAACTAAAGGCCAAAGTTGCTGATAATATCCAATTATATATTTTGATCCCAAGCATTAAACCTACAGTATAAGGAAAGATGTGTTAAGTTTATTTTGGTGTTTAAAATAGAAAAATATCCCAAACCGCTGATTTTTAAATGCCAAGGAAATGCCCAAGATAACAGAATCTTTTCTTTTTATGAAAAGATACAATTGGCATGGGACATGCTGATTATCCCCAAATACAATAATCAAAAGATTTATTATGGCATCAACTCATTGCAGCAACATCCAATTTTGATGAAATGATTTGACAGGACTTCTGAATGAATGGCTATTAGCACTAGCAAAACAAGACATGATTGTCTCTTTCTCTTCGAGTCTTTCTACAGAATACAGCTTTACAGATCTTAGCTTTGGTAGTATAAAAATGCCTTGTTCTGACACTTTGCCACTCTGTATGTTTTGGAGCTGCCTGGCATTTTGCAGTATGAAGAACAGTAATATGCAATAATACAATTACAACTTGGAGACAAAATAAGGCCAATATCATAGGAGCAGAGGGTAAAATTCAAGTTTGTTCGGGGTAATGTTTTTAATAGTTGTCCATTGGTTGTCTTTGATTTGGGTAAGAAAAAAAGTAGTATAATATAATGATTCAGGTTAAGGATTGGGACTAGAGACATAGTTTAAGCTTCAATGAGTTCACTGGGTGTTTGTTGTTAAGGGAATAAAATGAAAAAAATATTCATGTACAACACTCAATCTTCCAGAAGAATGCAAGACATAGATGTGATATATTATTGCTATTGTGGGTATTGTTACTATTTTTACTATGCAGGAAGATTATAAATGGGAAATAATTTCTGGAGCTTTCAAGACTTTATAGCTCTAAATTAATATCTGTCACATCTATTACCTTCTTTTTCATACCTTTAGCACCAAACTGACATGACAGAAAAGAATTTTTGTAGCTCAGGGTTGAACTGTGGGTCCTTGATGCTCTCTGGGAGCACCAAGAATCTCAAAATCTGAGGACAGATATATTTTATCCTTTTTATCCAATTCATGTTCTTTTCTTCATCCAGCTGTACACAAGAGATATGTAGATTCAAATGATTTGTTTAGTATCTGGAGTATAAATAGGGAACTCCATTTTACCCAGAGCATCTGCTCCATCCAGACTTATATTAAAATAAAATAGTATAAACATGAGGAAGACCTCTTCAAGTCCCCAACTAGGTGTCCCCTTTGAAGCAGTGAACCACTGTTTTAAAAAGCAAAGAAACAGCTCAAATAAAAGCTACACATAAAATGGTACGGGCAAGGGGTCTAATTGCTCATATATTCATTTGTCACTATAAAAGCTAGAACATACACCAGTTACAAGAATAGTTTCTCTCAGCAATACTCCTGCCAAAGTTTATCTCCTGATTTTGTCCCGGAACTATTTATTTAAAATCAAAAGTTTACAAATAACCAGAATTTATTACTACTTTACATTTCAGATGATGGAAGTCTTTACTTTGATTAACGTTCCATCTAAACTGGCCCTTTAAGAATGTTACTGTGTTTTGTCCTTTTTAAATTTTAAAAAAGAAAACATAAGCCATTTTGGGAGAGAAGAGGAGGGATTAGCCCTTCAGAAGTTTGCAGAGACACACAGAAAGCTGTTTTTCCAATAAAAAGTGCAAAAATCCAAGCTGCCATTTGCCCTTGGACTAAAATATTTCTTGATGCAAATACATCTGAGTGGGAATTTTCACTAAAAAAAATGATCCAAGGGGAAAAGGAATAGTACTCAGTGAAGTTTTGCACTAATTGGTTCAAAGGTTGCATTGTAGAAAATACAATAGTCGTGAATATGGAATATGGGAAACTACTAGCATTTCCACAGGGATAAAATACAACTAATGAACTACATGAACAAGACACAGAATACAAACTCAAGGGAAGATATTGGGATCACACATAAATGGGTATTAAAAAAAATATTATTGCAGCACTGTCACATCAAATGTAACTGCCTAGTTTAGAAAATGAGAAACTGTTCAGATATAGAAGACACAATAACTTTATGTAAAGTCCCCTGAATTTTGCCTGTGCGCTAGAATGTCTCACATGATACAGATCTGTTAGAAGATCTGGGGATTTTGTGTTTGAAAGCTCCTTCCTGTAAATTGACAGTTTGTCTGTGCATATTTTGAAAAGCTTTCTACTTACGTATCAGAATGATAGTTAAACTTCCACCTCTTTGGGGCACCTTATTTAAAGCAAACACAGGAAAGCATTCAACTAGGTCAGGGGTAGGCAACCTCGGCTCTTTTATGACTCATGGACTTCAACTCCCAGAATTCCTGAGTCAGCTCTGCTGACTCAGGAATTCTGGGAGTTGAAGTCCATGAGTCATAAAAGAGCCAAGGTTGCCTACCCCTGAACTAGGTACTTCTCTGTTCCAAACTGAGTGATGCAATTTCAAACAAACACCTACAGTTAATTGCTCAGAGTACGGTATATTCTTTTTATAAGTTTAAGTAAGCCATTCTCAAGGAACTGTTATGGAGTAGTTTTTGTAAATCATCCCCCAAATCCAAAACACCAAGGAAATCTTCCTTTTTTTTGTTCATTGACTAACATGAAGGAAATGATATCTGTTCCTGGGTGGGACTGCAGATTAAAGTGATTGGCTAGATTTACCTCTGTAACTGATACAAATATTTGAATGGAACAGCTGGAAAACTTGTTCTCTGCTTGGAATATGCTTTATCAAGATGAGGCACATCTCTGCAATATTACTGGTACTAATGCAAGACTAAAAATCTTCATTTCAAGATCACCCCAGTTAAGTATCAAAATTTCTATATTTTTCTTATCATCCACAGAATGAAGCAAACACACATTAAAAAAAAGTAAGGTGTTATCTAATACTCTCAATGATGCCACCTTCAAATACGGACAGACCTTAATTTGACAGAATAGTTGCTGTTTCGATGAAAGCTAGAAAAATCCACTAAGAGTTGCAGGCATTCATTTATTTCCTAACAATTTGCTTTCTAACCAAAGATGGGAAATCGTCCTCTTCTACTCTGCTTTTTATCTCAGTTCTGCCAAGCTCACCAGCAGATTGTATCTTGAGATGCCATCTTTTTACAAACAAAAGGACAAAGAAAGATATCCTTCAACTGAAACCACAACTTACCCTGCTTCCAGTTTTAAACATGATCAATGTTGGGTGCAATATTCCTAAAGAAGAGAGACTAGAAGTAACTGCAAGAGCTCAAACCAGGAAGCCTCATTTTATAATGGGCTCATTTTTTAGGATAAATGTTTGCTTTGTCATGAAAATGGGATTCCAAACTTGACTCAGTGATTCTGGGGCTATTCAGAAGTTCTAGAAAAACAAAGAGGATTATAAAATAAAAGCAAGCCTCGCTGCTTCATTTCTCCCTTTATTTTTCCTCATTCTAATGCATTAGGCTTGTGAATGCATTGCTGAGTCAGAACACCAAACTCCTGTCAAAAATACTCAAAATAAAAAGTGCTTGCACCTCCTTATTGAGTGATGGCAACAGTTCCCGTTTTGATTACATATAATGATGGATTCGATTAAAGGAAGCTTCAGTGGAGCATAATGCCTGAAAATATGGGAACCATGCATGGATGAGGAATGTAGCCTGGTGAGCTATTATTCTATGGATCAATAGTTTTAACTGAAATAATACACTTACCACTGAGTAAAGTAATGTGTCTCCCTAGCTTTTGCATTTTAATGTATTTATTTGCAGACTTCCAAGGAAAAGGCTGCAAATGGCTTTGATCTTTTTTGTAGGCTTAGCTAACTAAAATATTTCTTGAATAACGCAGAAAAATACTGCTTATAGCTAGTAGTTTCTATATAGACTTGATTTATACATTCCATTTTGAGAAAATACAGGTAGTTCTCATTTAGTGACCAAAATTAAGGCCAGAAATTCAGCCACTAAATGAAATCATTGCTAACTGAAACCGCAACTGTGCTTACAATCTTTCTTCAGGTTTGTTTTTTGTTTTTGTTTTTGTTCTACAAAACTGCAAAGGTCATAAATATGACGAGTAGTCATATTTTTGTATCACTGTCTTAACTGGAAACAGTCACTAAACAAGGCAGTTCTTAAATAAGAACTACTTGTGTATATATATATATATATATATATATATATATATATATATATATATATATATATATATATATATATATATATATATATATATATATGGTATCATATAGTTTTGGGTATTCTTCACAGAATATTTTCAAACTTGTCGTTGTTTAATCTAAAATTCTATAAGATTTCATTATGAGTGTCTTAGGATACTGCTTCATAGGATCTGACCAAGGACAATAGGTGGACATTATTCTAGAAATGTTCAGCAGAATCCAGGATAGTCCAAGAAGGCATGTAGACAGTGGACAAGGTTCATCTTTCTTTCCCTCAACTCACTAGGAAAAGGTAGGAGTAAGCCTTAAAATAACAAAACCCAAGTTTTACCTGATCAGGCTCACACCATTCTATGCAAACTAGGATTATCTAACCTAGAGATTAGAATAGAATATCGTTATTATCATTGTGTAACTCACAACGAAATTAAGTTAACTTGTAAATCAACATACTGTTGCCTACATTCCATCACCTCAGAGATGTAAACTGTGTACTGCCAACATATGCAATGTAAAAAAGAAAATCCCATGCTAAGATCATTATAAAACGGACAGAAAATAAAAATCCCTTTATAGCTATTCACTTCTGCAGAACTATTTTTGTACTGCATTTGAAAAAGAATGTAGCAAAAGTGGAAAAGTGCAAAAAAAAATCAACCTTACTTATTTTCTTGCAAGAAATGTTTAGCACTCATTAGCTTGGAAAGAAGACAACTCACACTCCTGTCACGTTGAAAGGATTAGCCAGTTGCCCAGGGAATGCTCAGCTGGGGGCTTCTTTCATGTTCCTGGCAGGAGCTGGAGTGAAGCACAGGAGCTCATTCCGCCCCTTGGCAGCACTCAAGTTTTCAAACACGGGCTTGCTCACCTCCAAACCAGTATCCTAACCATGCGAGCCACATGCTCCTACAAGAAGACAACTGAGGGACAATATATATAAAATCATAGAAATATGAAATCACGCTTAGCAGGTAGCAAAAGCAGGTTCTTCCCATTCTAATACACAAGGACTACAAGCCATCTAATGCAGGTGTTTGGAAGGAGATTTAGAACAAAAAGAAAACACTTCCTATGTGATGCATGATTAACTTGTGGAATAAGTCACATAAGTTACACATAGACAAAAAAGCAGGATGGTTAACTCCAATGGCTTTAAAGAGAGATTATAAAAATGCGTTGAGCACAACTCTATCAGCATATAGGTCTTGAAGAATCAGTATTACTTGTGGGTTGAGTTCATACCTTTTCAGGGGGGAGTTTCAGGTGAACATCAGTGGGAGTATCTTTCCTTTGTCTGCTTGTGAAGACTGAAGAGCAGATATATCAAACACAAGGCCCGGGGGCCGGATCCGGCCCGCGAAGTAGTTTCATGTGGCCTGCGAAGCCATCCTGGAAACAGGGAGGGAACGGCCCCCACTGCCTTGGCCCTGGCCCAGAGACCCTCCTTCTGCCACAGACCCTCAGATCTCTCCCACTCCTGCCCAGGCCCCCATAGGCAACCTTGATGCAAACATTGTAGAGCTGGCCACGCCCACCCAATAGGCCATACGCACTCTAGCCACGCCCACCCAGTAGGCCACGCCCACCCTGGCCAAACCCACCCGGCCCCCCGAGGGCAACCGCAATGCTGATGTGGCCCTCAAAGAAATTGAGTTTGACACCCCTGCTGAAGAGCATTTCAAAAAAACCAGCCCTCCGCCCCTCACAGAAATAGTTCTTTTCTACCTTGAAACTCCTATATGCTAGCTTCAATAGCTGACCTGAAATTTTAGTGTTTCAAAAATTGGAAAAATACTTCTTTCAAAAAGGAATAAACAGCAACTTAGTAATATTAAGAGTTGACCACTGAAATCAGATTAGTTTTGACTGGTTAGTTATGACTAACTTAAATCTGTACAGTTCAATGGGCCTACTTTAAGCCTAAATTCAATCCATAGTATCCAAGACCCTTTCCCCAAAATATATGGATGTTAATAGGTATTATTACATCATTAAATCTGAAAAAAGAAACCAAGGCACAAAATATCATTGTGTCAATTTAATTAAAATTCATACTATAAGTGCTAAACAACTGATACAAACTCTGTCTAGAAATATTAATATAAGCAATATTTAATATAAGCAATATTTAATTAATAACAGAAAAATCATTCTCCCAGCAGTCAGACCACTACCACTATCTTTACATCATGAAAGTAACACCTTTTCCTGCACATTTAAGTATGCTAGGAATTTACATTTTATTCTCAAGTATACATTGAAGTGTTAATAGCAAGATCCTCCTATAAAGATCCAGAACAACTGATATCATATAGCTTGAAATATGCAGTAAAGTCCATTTCCTTCTTGATGCCATTAAGTAAATTTATGTTTCTAAACTTCAAGTTGGCCCCAGTCTATTTTGAGGGAAATACTTTTCACTTGGCACAGTGCGTCTCCAGAACTATAACAAAAGAAACAGTTAAATTGTTAAATCAGCAGTCTCATCACATTCCAATCATACAGTAATAGCAGTTTATTTTATAGTTTCAATCACAAATACATAACACATAACACTAATAACAACAATGACAATAATAAAAAACAACAATAGGATGCCATTTCAGATCCCTGGCAAGACTGAGTGGTTCTAGGTTTTGGGGCCTGCTAGTTGTAATACTATGCCATCTTTGGTGCTGAATAAGTTGCATTGTCCCAAACTGATAGGTGCACAATCTGGGAATCCTCCTGGACTTGTGGCAGTCATGCTAGAGGCTCTTTGCACAGCTACACGTTGTGGACCAGTTGTATCCATCCCTGGACAGGATCACTCTGTTCATAGTTACTCATGCCCTAGTCACCTTCCAATGGGCTACCGTAATGAATTCTAGATGGGACTGCCCTTGAAGAATATTTGAAAGCTTCAGCTAGTGCAGAATGCAGCGACACAGGCAGCTATATGTGCCTCTAGAAAAGCATGTTACACCTCTGCTCCATGGGCTGTATTGGTTCAGAGTTTTGACATGGGGCAGTTTATCTGAAAATCCATCTCTCCCCAACTACATCTACCCATCCCATCAGACTTGGCAGAGAAGACATGTTGCAACAATACTTGGCGGCAAGTCTTTTCTGCTATGTCACCTGTCTTATGGAACATTCTCCCCTTTGAGAAGGATGCTAAGGTTCCAGAAATCACTCAAGACCTGGCTTCGTCACAGAGGAGAGGAGATGTGAGATCTTCATAATAGTAGTTTTATATATAAATTAAACAATAACCGAATGTTAACACTGGAAAGAGAGAAACCCTTAGTCATCAAGATTGCAACAGGCTGAACACAACGATAAAAGGACAGTCTATAAGCCAGAAACAGAGAGTATAACAAATGAGATACAGAAATTGCTTAAGTAAGACTTCGCTTAGTGATATAGTTTGACAGAAAAAAGATAGACCATAATTTATTTTAATTCTGAAATGTCCATATTTAACAGAAAATAGAAAAAGATTATATTTAATGTGATGATAATAACATCACACATTTTATTCAGTACAAGTAAAAAGAAGTCAGCATTTAAAAAAATCCTAAGTGGTAATAAGATATTTGTAATCAATGTAATCTTTAATTGGTAGAATTTTTTAAAATCTACAATTAGAGATTAGATTATAAAGTCTTACAATGCCAAATATAAGCTATACTTTCTATAAGCACATTCCTCACTTATATCACCACCTATATCACCAACTTTTAACCTAACTTACCGAGCACTGTTTATATTATATTAAAATACAATAAAACGTTTGTATGTGTGCAATATAAATGTGACCTTTGAACTCACCTGATGATTTGTTTGCTTCAAGAGTTCTCCTATCCTGCTGCCTGTTTAGATCCTGTAGCAGGAAGTACCAAACTATCAAGCTGTTGACGGCTGCCTGTGTGGACTAGCCATTCATAGAATTTGTTCTCCACTAACATCTGGAATGTCTTCTTCTGATTCCTGAAAGCAGAAACAGGATTAGCTCTGTACTGTATACATTTGTGTAAATGTTCCTATCGCTAGGTCTTTTCAGTCAACATACACACTGCCCAAATGCTTTTATCATTAAGGAGTTTAATTTAGTGTGCTGTGGTTGAGATTCTTATAATATTAAAATAAAACAGAATCATTTAAATCTATATAAAAATGTTTCAAAAATGCTTCTGCAAGTTACTGTGCTGTAACAGTTAATAGTACTGGACTATGAATCAGGAGAGTCAAGTTCTAGTCCATGGAATATAAGTCTAACAAATCAGTAAACAGTGTTGCCTTAATTTTTTCATACCTAGTGGCAATGTCATAAAATTCAAAACTCTAGGAAATGAATCACCGCAGAATGAAACAAAATTTTAAAATCAAGTTTTTTATTAAGCATTACTAACCATTATATTCCTACAAAATACACACAGCTGGGTCTGTCCATTATGACAGCTGAAATTTAGATTTCTCTTTGCCTAAGACTTTAGAATACTGCTTGATCTAATAATAAAGACAGGCTTTTCCAAATTAAATAGAAGTCCATATTGTTTAGTTTGATTGATGCTTCTTGCATTTATTGCCTTTGCTAATAATTATCTGATTTTTAACAGTGGTTTTAAAGGGTTAAATATAATATCCTTGATATAAGTCCACCTTTATATGTGACACTAATCTAATGTTACTAATTCTTATTCAACTTGTAAACCTCTTCAATTTCTTTTTGTTCATTTTTCATTTTTCCTTGATTGCATTTTAAAATATCTATTGCAACAAAATTAAATAATTTTGTTTTTATATTAAGGTTACATTATATTTATATTTTTATATTTCTTTCTATGAATATATTTGTCTCAAAAAATTGTAAAATAATATGTATAAGGTATAAGTTTGTTCTTAAAACTATGTCAAGTGTATAAACTTGAAGAGTATAATTTATTTATTCATATAACTTAGCACATTTACTTAGTATTCTGAAATGTAACATTTCATGACATTTGCCTCCTTAGGAACAACAAGCAGTCAAATAGTTAATATTAAAAATAAAATAATTCATTCTTATAATTTTTCCACATATGTGGGTGACAAGCAGAAGCCTTGAATTTTTTTATTTTTTCCATCTTTTTCTAGGCTTTACATCTCTAATTTAGTACTTAAATTCAATTCATTTTGTATATATGTGTGCATAATAAAACAGCTTTCTTAAAAGTATGGGAAATATAAGTTCTGTTTATTATTTTTAGAAATTATTTATTTTATTCTACTGAGCTACTCCAATCAACTAAAAAAGCAAAATATTTATCATTAAAATAGGAATAGTAAGGACAAAAAATGCACCCCAAAAATGGAGCTGTGTCTGATACCTAGTGGCTCCCTTCCATTCAGAAAATATCACATGACTGCCTGCACCCTGAAGTATTCAAAATATTTTTTGTAAAAAAATCTAAACAGTAGAGTGGCTTGTTTGCAAAAGAATTGTTCGTCCATATTTATGATGTGTTAGATATTTTGCTCATTAATTTTCTAAATTTTAATTTACAGCCTAGAAAGATTTACTTGATAGGTGTAAAACTTGTAAAAACAGATTAATAAAAGGATCATAGTTGTCCTTGAGACTACAAGTTAAGAGAAAAAAACAATATTCACACAACAAATTTTAATCATTAATTTGCATTAATATTGATGCATTTAATTCTAAAGCCATTACAACACCTGATTCTTCTTTCCTGGAAAATTAACTGTTACTTACTTGGTCAGCCCTGCTTCCTTCACTGTTTTCTGCCAGATTCGTATCCTCTGTTCTCGTTGGCTCAGTGCTTTCTGATATGCAGGTGGCAGACCACCAGGTATTTCTGTTGTGTCTCCCTCCATTTCAAATGGAACAACAAAGGGGTAAAATTCTGAGGGTGGGAGAAGTCTGAATAGCTCTTTATCACAGTTTTCTTTACATACTATCTTTGGATTATCCCAGTTGTTAGGTACAGTAGCTAGGCCAGTTCTGCCCATGTGATCCTCAAGCATTGGATAATGGGTATGGAAAGGAGCAAAAGTTATTGCTTGGTTACCCAATAATATAAGAGGTCTAGTTGGAGTGAGAACATGCAAGGTGCAACCAGTTGTAGATGACAGAGATAGGTGATGGCAAACAGCAACAAGTTTGACATTGTCACAACTATGGAGATGTACTACAGTTTGCACTGGACCTAGGACAAAGGTGCTATTCCTGCATTTTTCTATGGTTACAGACCTGAAAGAGAGGAAAAACAGCCAATAATAGGAGACGGAAAACAACAAAATGCAATCATGCATGTACCTTTTCTATTAGGTGGCAAATAATGACAACTGAAAAATAACTTACCTCAGTGGAGATAATAAATAGATAAAAGATTCACAGCACCGATGAATCTTCACATGAGTATCTTCTAGGGTAACAGAGCTCTTTGCTAATGTTTGTTTGTAAATCTGGCTCATCATAATCAAACGACGAACTGAAGGGATTATGTGAGCATTACAGGCTACTTTAGCTCGTTTACTTGTTCCTTCAACTGGAAGAATTGCGAAAATATTATTTTTAAAAAATAATTCTACTGAAGCCAAAATCTCTCATTTAGCTGAATCTTACTGTATTTCCCAAAGAAAGAAAACCCATCAATATTCACTAATATATTCTAGTCAATTTGGTCAGAATAATTCAAACAGCACTTAATTTTCTTGTACAAATTATTAAGATGTTATGTTGTATGTTTGATATTTATGTGCAGTGCTCTGAAATCATCTTTATAACAAAGGCATGGCTTTCTAAATATTTAAACAAAAAACAAACAAAAACTTTCTTCCTGGTATGTTACACAGCCCTAGCAGTAAGGATTTTTATTATGAAATTAAGCCATAAAACTCAACAATTTATTACCAAATCAAAGGCCCTAAAATGTCCTTATGATGTCTATATGTGCACATCTTCCATGCATCATTAAACTATATTTTCCCTCTTAATGATATTATGGAAATACAGAGCAGTAGTCAAAATACATGTTACATGACTTTAGGATTTTATATAAATATTTATTGTCAACTGGGGCAAATATGCATTAGAAGCTAATAATTCACTATTCCAGACCCTGCTTAACTTTGTAAATCTTACAATATTTCCCATTTATATTTTCAGAATGCTGTTAAAATGACTGTGTTATGAATCTGAATTAAGACAGTGTCCAGCAAGAACATTTCAAAATTGTACCTTGTTGTGCCCATGCAAGCTTTCTTCCAGATGTGAGGCAGGCTATTGCCCCAAATGGGTTCCCAGTCAGACAAGCCCTCATCCATGATTCGAATTTGGCACAGGAGAAGGCTTTAGAAAGTTTTGAGAAGCCACTATTGGCATGCAATGGCCGCCAAACTGCAAGTTCATGAAGAGGGTGAACAGTCCTATTTTGATCCACACTTCCTTCAATAAGGAAACTAAGAGCTTGAACAGCTTTGAGTGATAACAGGCTACTGTGCATAGAATGAGAGGAGGCACTGAGCTGATCTGGGTCAAGTAACAATTCCAGAAGATCCTGGAGATGGTTTTCAATAAAGTCATGGTGGTAGTTGTTGTTCCAATTCTTCAAACCAAGCTTAAGAACAAATATTAGAAACAAGAATCAATCCACAAAATCACATTTATATACTATCCTCTTGGTTTAAGCGATTCCTATATTGGACTGATATCAAGACCACGGAAGCTCACTAGGTAATCCTGAGCCAATCATTCTCTCTCACATTATCCTACATCACAGGGTTGTTGTTGTGGAATAAAATAGAAAGATGGAGCTCTATGTATGCTATTTTAAGTTTTAAGAAACTCCAGATATAAACGTAAAAAACAAATAAATATAAAGTAAGATATAAGTAGAAGTCGTTAATGTGTAGATTCCTTTTCAAAGTTTTTCTTGTTTATTTGACAGAAACTGCAATAGGCATTTAATATAAAAAGCAGCATTCGAGAGTGGTCTTCAATTTCTTTATATTCTTATGATCAGTGTCAGAATAGTGCAGACTTCCTCTTACTGTTATTTTAAAAAGAAGACTAGAAGCTAACAGTTCTGAGGATCCATACATCTTTGTATACAGATAGTCCTCGACTTATGCTTAGTGACCATTTGAAGTTACAACGGCACTGGAAAACTTATAACCATTTTTCACACATGACCACTGCAGCATCCCCATGGTCAGATGTTCAGAATTCAAATGTTTGGCAAATGACTTGTATTTATGACAGTTGCAGTGTTCCAGGGTCATGTGATCACCTTTAGTGACCTTCTGACAAGCAAAATCAATGGGGAAGCCAGATTCACATAACAACTATGATGCTAATTTAATAAATGCAGTGATTCACATAACAACTGCAGTAGTAAAAATTGTAAAATGGGGCAAAACTCAATTAACAACTGTCTCAACAGAAATTTGGGGGGGTCAAATTGTAGTAGAAGGCAATTGTAAAAAATACAAAGGAAAATATATAAAGCGGTATTAAGAGGTGTGATAAGGTACTTTAATAAAAGTCCATCAATTTACAGTGCATATTCAACTCTATTCATCACTGAAAAAGAGGAAAGATCTACAGATTTAGCACTGATTATTACATCATGGCCCATAGTAACTGGGGATAATGGGAGTTAAAAATTCAACACATACTGAGGGTATTATGTAGAAGACTGATCTTGACATTACTAAGTAGCACATATTAAATCAATGTAATTGGTTCATTGTTTACTTAATGTTTGCTTTGAATTTATACATGGATATTCAATTATTATTTTATAGCTGTTCATATTATCTATAATGCCACCTTTTTATAAAAACACTTATTTTAATTATTTCAGCACGCAATGTAAATGTATGAAAACCAATTGGAAGTACATTATAACTTTACCAGTTATTCTTGCATTATCTTCAAATAAAAGCAACAAGTGTCCTTCTACAGAGAGAAATTTTTGGAGGAAAGTAGTTCAAACAATACCTTAATCTGACTGGCAGATTCTTTTAGCCCACTGTGAGACTTAGACTTAGGGTTTGGCCACTCCTCTCCAAGAAGGGATGTCCTCAAAGAAACCTTGTTTAATTGCTGAATATAAAGGAACAGCAGGAACTGAAGAGTATCCACAGATAACTAAGGAAAGATCCAAAATTTAAACTCATATTATTTGATTTTCATTCAAAAAAATGTACTTAACTGGAATAGATAGACTATTGCTTAAATTTCAAATACCTGAAAGTATTCTAAAAACTAAACAATGTTTGGTCCACCCACATTAGTGCTCTATGCTGCAATGTATACCAGAAAGAAATAAACCATTTGGGGGCAATGACAAAAAATTACGAAGAGTTAACAATTCAAATTCCTTAAAATATATATTAAAAATATGATTAGTTCATACCCGATTCCTTTGCTTCTCTGTCTCTTCCTCACTTGTGCAGCTAGATATCACTTCTGCCCATTCCAGTCGCTCCTCCGAAGTCTGCTCAACAAGACTGTGAAACAACTCAAAGTAAAGCCATGCCAGGTCTTTCTCTAACTGTAGTTTTCCACAAGCAATGTGTCGCCACATAGACCAGGTAAGGTATGGATAATAGCCTTTACCCGAGCGCATTCTGACATAGGTTGACATTTTCCGAAGGTAATGCATGCTAAACTTGGAAGGAGGAGGGATTTGCAAGGCTCCCACTATGAAAGGCTCCATCTTCACCCACAAATTGACTGAAGGTTGCTCCATTTTGAAAAGGTGCAGTTTATTTATCTGAATTTGAAAAAGCAGAAATACCACAAAATGCTATTTCCAGACCTGTCTCCAATTCAATTATACATGAAAATGAATGAATTTTGCCATATTAATTTTTCCTGATTACCCCATGTTTAAATATTAATGTCTTGTGCATCAAATCTAAAAATTATCCTGGTTTATCCTATTTAAATATTTATTACCAAAATATGCACATTAAATTTCACCTATATCAGGTCAAGCAAAACTTTTTCAATCTGACTTCCGGTTTGCCGATGCGGCCACCATGGACATCTGGAGGGCGAGCTCCATCTTCCGCGTCCAGTTTCGCTTCACTGGGGGACCCTGGAAAGGGTCGAAAGTCACCCTGTAGGGGTGACCAGTAAGGAGGGGACCACCGCTGGATCGTGGGAGGGTGGTTGCCCTTCCGCTCGATCCAGAGCAACCCTCCAAACCGGCAGATGAAAGCCATAGCAATATGGCTTATCACTAGGCTGCAGACAGCCAAAGTCACACTTACCACCAGGCAATTTTAAAGCAGCGCGGAAGAGACTAGGTGAGATCTACTCCTCTTAAATCCTAACTACTTTTTTACCTGCATAAGCTGTTTAAAGTACTTCCCCCCCCCCCCCGTGGAGAGAGAAGGGAGATTTATCCCTCCCTCTAGAAACAGAGGTGACTGACTATCCAGGGGAGCTTAAAACATTGAAAGAATATTTTTTTAAACAAGTTTTATTAGTTTTTCAATTTATAACCTATATATTTAAAATGCATCATGATACCTGGGTAGTCATCAAGTTTTCAATACATAATTCAGGTTACCTTATCATAACATCCTTCTCTATTTCCCTCAACATTCAATACAACGTATTTAAACTAACAAATTTCTAGGAATAACATGGTCAATTAGATTGTGTCAATCCAATTTTGATAGGGTATATATATACCCTGTTATTAAATTTTATCTAATTTTGATGTTAATTATAGTATCCAAGTTTAACCTTTAACATCCCAAGTAATATTCACAACCCAAAGTTCCCTTATCTTATTACACCAAAGATTGTATCATCTAACATACACCAATAGTTAAATACCTAATAAACATTGTTTATTTCATATCCTAATACATCACAAGTTACCAATTGGAGAGTCTATATTTATCAAGCTACTTCTACTTATACATAACCAAAATTTTTACATCAAACGTAGGATCCATAAGCCAAATTTCCATTATATCAATATATAAATTTATAGTATTTGGAATGAGCTTAATAACACATTTTAATTCTATCTCACGAATATTTTCTATTTCAGGTCCTAATTAGTCACTAATTACTAACAAAATGACCTACGATAATTCTCTAGGAATTCATATTTTAAATCTAACTCTAGGTTTCTTTTTTTGCCAGTCGGGTTTCCAGACCCAGGTCTTTAAATTGCCAAGTAGGTCTTCATTTACTCGCATGCATATTATTTGCACCAGAGGAGGCCATCCAACCATCAGCAATATACAAAGGTTGAACCATTTATAGCCATTACATTGTTGCCATGTTAATTCCACTCTCTTTATTTGCTCTGACATCTCTGTCTGCAGTTCAATCTGGATTCTTCTTCCATCTGGGTTGATCTGTTTTGAGTAGAAAATCTTATCCAGTTTTATAGTTAGTAACTGACTGTCCAAGCTTTCCATAGGTTGTCTTTGTTGGTCTTCGGCGTCTTCTATGTTGGCATCACTATCTTGCATGTAGTGTACTTCTGAAATTGTAGGCTCCTTAGAGAGGATCAGAAGTTGAGTATTAAATTTTTCCCTAGTTTGTTGTTGGTCTTTAAGATTGTCTGTCATAGTAGTAGTTCCTTATACTTTAAAAACTGTAGGTTCTTTGAGTAAAGTCAGGTTTTGGATATTAGTTTTTTCAGTACTTTGTTGTTGCTTATATTCCTCTGTCTCAATAGTAGTATCTTCCAATTTTATTATATTCTGAAGTGTTCTTTAGTTGCAGTCTGGGTTTCAATTTGTACCTTAAGGTTGGCATGTAAATTATTAAATCTGGAGATAGACATCTCCGTGACTCTATAGATCATTTCAAGTATAAGGTTATAGTCAAGTGAGGTTTGTGGCTGATCCTTCTCCATTTTGTAGTATTTATAAATAGTCCTTAGTGGAGGCTATTTTTCAAACAAAAATCAGTAAATGAAAGAATAATTTGATCCTAATTGGAATTTTATTTTTTAAAGTTTGTGGACTAAAAGATTTTTATTTTTACTGAAGATCAGGGGTTTTACTTGTAAAAAAGAAGCAAAACTGAAAAAATTATAATAAACTTTGTATTTAAAAAGAAAATTTCAAATGGTAGGGGCGACATCTTGGGGCTAAACCTGATATTACAATTTATTGCCTAAAGAGATTTGGCCAGCAGCCCAGACAATAGATAAGATTTATGTAACCTTGAGACACCAGCTGTGAGAAACCCAGCTGTGTTCCATATTCAGTGACAAAATCTTTATTTTTTTGCATTCTCTGATTGTAAAGCTTTTAATCTAATACACCACTAAGAGTATATGGATGAAGATCAGGAACAGATTTTTTCTATGCTGAAAGCAATTCATCAAACTATTCTTACAGCCACTGATGAAATAAGAGTTTACAGAAAAGAACAAGATGCCAGCCCAGATATACTCCAGACCACTCGGAGGCTTCAACTGGTGCAGAATGCGATCGCGCGAGTTGTAATGGGGGTCTCCCGATACTCCCATGTAACACCTCTACTCCGTGAGCTGCATTGGCTTCCGGTTGCCCTCCGGGTGAAATTCAAGGTGCTGGTTATCACCTATAAAGCCCTACATGGCCTGGGTCCGGGATATTTGAGAGAACACCTGCTGCCGGCATCAAACGCCCTTCGCCCAGTGCGCTCCCACAGGGAGGGTCTGCTCAGGGTTCCGCCGGTAAGAGATTGCCGGCAGGTGACACCCAGGGGTAGGGCCTTTTCAGTGGGAGCGCCTGCCCTCTGGAACCAGCTGCCGGTGGAGCTGAGAACTGCCCCCGACCTCCGATCATTCCGCCGGGGCCTGAAGACCTGGCTCTTTGAGCTCTCGGGCCCAGGCTGAGGAGAAATTTTTAATTGGGGTTTTAAGTGTACAGGGTCAATTTAATACTTTTTAATTTGGTTTTTAACTTTTGTATGGTGGATTTTTTAATTCCCTGTAAACCGCCCTGAGTCCTCAGGGAAAGGGCGGTATATAAATGTAACTAACTAAATAAATAAATAAATAAAATACGAACTCAAATTTTCATTACAACTAAAAAATCAACTACACAGAATATAACAGAAAAGGTGGAACAATTAAAGATTATGACAGAAGCTTTAACTGATCAACAAATACAGTCAATAGAAAACCCAGAAAAGGGACTGACAATATGGAAAAAGGAAAAGACTTTCTACATAAATCAGAAAGAACCTGAGGATCAAGAAGAACAGATTGAAAAAAAGACTAACAGTTCAGGACTACGTTGAGAAGGAAAAATAGAGAGACGATTTGTTAGTCCTCTTTAAAAAATGGTGACCTGATGGTTTTTTCTATGTCAAACAATCTACATAACAACACAGGGAGATCTGTTTGATGACTCAAAAGCACGGACGTGGAAGATGACTTGGCAAAGAAAGAAAGCCAGAATAAGGCTGAAGAAAATTGGGGTTTTGACTTACTCGTGAGAATTAAAATAGAATATATTCAAATAGATAAGATGTGTACTTTGAATGCTAAATATTGTTATGAGTTGAGATAAAGAAGACTTAGAAGTATATAAATAGTTAAATTTGAATATTGAGTTGCTTATAAAGGTTAAATGTAAAGGTAATTAAGATATATATAAGCTAAACATCCATCGACGAATGTAACAAATATATTTTTATTTAGCGGTAATAATAAAACTTACTAGCTTAAATATGAGATAATAGATATTAAGAGAAAAAGACAAGAAGTATTAAATGTTAAAATAGGAGGAATCTTGGTTACTAAATTTAAGATATCTGGAAATTACTAGAAAATAAGAATACTATATTGTATTATTAATTAGTTGATGTAAGATGGTGAGAATTCAAATAGATAAGATGTGTATCCTGAACATTAGATCTTGTGATGAATTGTGATAAAGGGAATTGGGGTTATTTAAAACTTGGAAATTATAAATATTAAACATTAAATATAAGTATTAATGGGAAATTAAAACTTGGGAAAAATTAACCAGGATATTGATTGTCTAAAAAGATTGAATGTTAAAACAACTAGGATGTGTATAAACTAAAAATTATTGATAAATGTAAGGAAGTTATTTTTTATTTAATTGATATAATAAGAACTGTACTAATTTAAATATGAGGCAGTAAATACAAAGGGAAAAAGAGAGGAAACATTTAATAGTTTGAGATCTGTACTACAGATATTTGTATGTTACTGAATTATTGACCAACTCAGTTGCCATGTTGCTTTTCAAATATTTAAATGTAAAATTAGAAAACTAATAAAATTTTCTTTTAAAAAAAATTTGCAATCCAAGACTGCATTTTAAAAAAAATGTGCATTAGGCATGGTGCTAACATGAATATTCATTGGATGATTGAAAACACCTGAATATTCAGCCCAATTTCCCCGTTTGTGCCCACTGGAAGAAGCATTAAATGGATAAAAGTACTGTACTGGAGGTGATGCTTCTTTTACTTCATATCACCATGGAAAGCTTTTGCCAAATTTCAGCAGCACAACCATGAGAAATTCTGGGAGCATAAGGGCAATGAGTAACCATGGATTGCAAATTATTCAGTCCTATTCTGCATAGAAAGAAAATGAGTAATGGGACGTTTAACTTCAGTATTTGTTTAATATACTTGCCAGATAGTGAATCCTGCATGGCGCTTATTCATAAGTAATTTTGAACAGCAGCTATATTTTTAACGGAGCCAGAGCTTAGAACCTTGAGAGCAGCTTTGGCTTATTAATCCTTTCTCTCTCATACAATGAAAGATTTTGAACAGTCCTTTTTTACTTATTCACCTCAGCAATTCATTCAAAGGAAGGAGCAAATGAAGAAAACACTCTTAAAGTTTCCATTTATAATTATTCATTAAGTACGGTAATCTCCTTACTTTCCTTGCTATAATCATATTCATCCTAGTAATTTCTCCAGCAATGACCTTGAACTAGAGTTATTTGCAGAAAGTCATAGTAAGTGAATCTGAATCTGGGACTATATAGAAGAGAACGTTTGGGAGACCAATCTGAATCAATCCATCAATCATCCAAGTTTGTATTCTCATAAATATCTCCATATAAAAAATAAAACCAAAGCACATTTCAAGTTAATTCAATAGTAAAACAAACTATTAGTCTAATCAATATGACCTTATCCTGATTTCTGAAATTTGGGGAAAAATATAACAAAGATCTTGATATTCAATTGTATATTTATTAATAACAATAAGAATTGTATTTGCCTAGTGTGGGAAAACAGGTACTACCAAAAGAAGAGAGGAAACATTTGATGTGTAATATTGGATCTAGATTGAAGAATATATACCACTGAATTACTAATGGACCCAGACAACATGTTGTCTATTAAGTATTTTTATAAATATTTATAAAAAATAAAATAAAATAAAATAAAAAACACCATGGCTATTGGTGTGAATATGTTGCACCTCTTGTAAACTGCCACTAGATAAAGCAATATACTCACTTCTAGTCTGCTCTTACAAAGAAAACATTTGTGGATTGCTTCATTTCTTGTTAAAAGAGCTTCAAAGGAACATCACTGCTGCTTTAGCCTTTTACTTTTTCTTCCACTTTGCTTGGTCTCATTTTTGAAGGACAAACCAAGAATAACAAAAGCAGGAAGATACAAAATCTTAATGTAAAAATAGAAAATAAAATAATTAAAATGTTTGTAGATAACATTAGTATTTCTGAAGCTTTTCAGTAGACATATCTCAACTGCAGTTTGAATTAAATACATTTCAATCAGTGTCAACAGAAAGTTAGTCGGCTCATATTAACGTAGTCATTATTACATAGGATATCATCAATTTTAAAAAATAAAATCTTACGCACAAAATGTAAGATTTGGCATTATTTTCATTATCATAGTTTAAGAAGACAGTAGCAATCGTGAGCATCTTGGGGTTGGGGGGATGCAAAGGGAAGAAATGAGGAAACCATGTGATGAAATCTTCCATGATCTTATCATTTTGGAATTATTATGTTTCTTACAGAAGCTCCTGAAAACGTTTAAAACAACTTATTATGAAACAACCTGTTTTTACTTCAATGTGCTTTATTAATTCAACTGCCTAGTTATGATTTCAAATAAAGGAATTTTATTTACACATTATTCCAAAAAGCCTTAAAAAACAAGGTTCTACAGTTTCTGTACTATAGAGTATGCAAAGAAGAATGACAGGTGCCTATGCATAACAAATGTAACTTTCCTGTAAAGTCACAGAATGCTCGTTGGATATAAACTGAGTAAGCATAATATCATTTTCTCTTGAAAGTAAGAAATAGCTATTTCTAATTCAGATGTAAAAATCATAAAAAATCTGAAAAGCATATAAATTATGTCTGCCGCCAAATCAGTCTCTCCTATTCTTGATCATTCACAAGTTAAGCATGAACTAAAATAACTAGAGATTTAATGACAGACTGTAATCCTGTGGTTTCTGAATTTATCTTACAAAACCAATGGACACAAGTACCAACCTGATGTCAGATCAATCAAGTTTAATAATTTATTTATAAACAATAAATTGTATCAATTAAGAACAATGGAAGAATGGTGTATTTATATTTCATATATTACAGGTAGTCCTCAACATACAGCCCTTCATTTAGTGACCATTCAAAGTTTCAACAGCACTGAAAAAAGTGACTTATTACCACTCTCACATTTACGACTATTGCAGCATCCCTAGGGTCATGAAATCTAATTCAGACGCTTGGCAACTGGCATGGATTATGACAGTTGCACTGTCCAGGGCTCATGTGATCACCATTTGCAACCCTCCCAGCCAGCTTCCAGCAAGCAAAGTCAATGGGGGAAGCCAGATTTACAACTGCATGATTCATCTAACAACTGCAGTGATTCACTTAACTGTGACAAAAACAGGTCATAAAATGGGACACAGCTCACTTAACAGTCTTAGTTAACAATGGAAATTTTGGGTTCAACTGTGGTTAGAAGCCAAGGATTACCTCTAATAAGGGAATTTCGTCAATGTTATATAGGTAGTCCTTGACTTACAACCATAACTGAGCCCAAAATAAATATTAAAAAATCTATGTATCATATCCTGCCAGAGTAATCCTATAGACACTGCAACTATTCTGCAATGGTGACGTAGGACATAAATAAATGGATACCATCTTTGCTGTCAATGCCAAATAATCAAAGTCCAGGTAGTCAGGTCATAAATTTTTAAAGAAATTGGGAAAATTACCCAGTAATATTTTGTAATGAATCCTGTATTAATTTACTGACTACACGTATTTTCCTAATGCATATAAATTAGTCTAACTTAACAAATTAATTTTGATTTAATTGTTAAATGCTAATTTTTATGACTGTGAAAACTTGGAAAGTAAACTACATAAGTGGAATTTAAAAGTATGGGAAACTATCTTTTAAAAACCCTAGCAGCTCAACAGCTCTAAAAACTCTACAATAAATAATAAATTCAGTTTAATCCAGTCAACATTTATTAGTCTTATAAGCAATAATACATGTTTTCTATATACACGTGATTTTTGAAAGAAAAATCAAATGCAGGTATTTGAAATGTTTGGGGTTTTTCCTCAAGTTGTATTTGTGTGTATGTATATGTTTTTTCTCATATATATTCTTTGGGATTGTTGGTGTTTTTCTTTTTAATTTTAAGTTTTTTGTTCAAGTTTGTCTTATAAACTAATAATAAGAAAATTAAAAGATCTTTTTATTGAACTTTAATCTACTGTCTAATAAAGGCATTCTCAATTGCATCTATCAGCTATCGATGCAGTTATTTATTGAGGTTTTTTACTTCACTGTTTTGTTATTCAAAAGCCTAGTCCCTCCATTCTGATTCTGTTGCTTGCTGCTAGTTGCCTTCTGCTAAAAGTTTGTTCTGTCTGCACTTTCCATAGCATTGTGAATTGTCTCTCTCTCCAATTAAATACCTCCTATAAAGGCAGGTGTGATTGAAGGTATGCTTCCTTCTAAACTTTCTTCAAATTTGCCTTGCATAGCAGTGCGCTAATGCCTCCTTAAGTAACACCAGCTGCCTGCAATTATTGCAGGTTCGAGTCCCACCAGGCTCAAGGTTGACTCAGCCTTCCATCCTTCCGAGGTAGGTAAAATGAGGACCCAGATTGTTGGGGGCAATTAAGCTGACTTTGTAATAATGCCGCTTGGGGGTGTGTGAAAGCCCTAATAAGCAGGCATATACATAGAATGAAGGCTACTGCTAAGTTTGTAAGCCGCCCTGAGTCATTGGAGAAGGGCGGGATATAAATGGAATTAAAATAAAATAAAAAAATTATTGTTGCTCTATTTTATGGGCAAATGGAAATTTATTCTTTCTATTTCATTTCTGTGCTGAATCTTTAAACTCCTGTACTGTTTACTGTACTAAAATTTATGTCTGGTAAAATTTTATTACATCTGTATTATCTGTACATAATTCACATATATTTATATATTCATATAACCAATAAGCTAACTTCAGTTAAAATTAAGTACACTGAGGCAGAACTGATGCATTTTTTTGTTTCTTGGTTCAGGAGATTCAGATGTGCACAGGGGATACAGAGTCCTTAAAATGGGAATCATGGAGGATGGAATGTAAACTAATCTGAAACTCTTTGAGAACTATGTTTGGCCTCTTGTGGGTTCCCTTGTATAGGAGACATGTCTGTAACGTATTTATTCTCCCATTCCTGTTTAGAATATGAATAAAAACTAATCCTATATGCAACAAAGGACAATAGAGCAGGCGATATAGAACAGCACATTTATTTCCGCATCTGATTAGAAGCCCTAGGAAGTGTTAAGATACCATGAAAGATGCAAACCTTCTCGTTAGGCAGCGTTGGCGGGGAGGCTTTTTGCAAGAAAAAGAGACTGAAGCTGCACTTCTGATACATTATTAAACAAGCGATAACAGCATTCGCTAGGAAGCAGGAGAGATGGCGGTGATGAAAAAGGAGATCGACACCACCCGCCAGGCGGAGAAAAAACTCACCCGCCTCTCCTCGCAGGCGCTTCTCGGATGCCAGCAGCGAAGTCGCTTTCACACGCTCACGGTCAACTCTTTCCGTGCCTGCGCACAACGTCTGAGTCAGTCACCAATAAAAACACTCCCTGGGGAAGGCTTCAAAAGACTTTCTATTGTATTGTAGAATCGCTGGGCTAGCCACCAATCGCTATCCCCGTAACTCTACTGCATTGGCAAGAATAGGAATGACAGTTGAAAAACTAAGAATTCGCAATAGCGACATCTGTAGACCGGGAGGATTAGAAAACTTGCCTCCATTTGCTTCTCCTAATTAACCTGTGGCGCTGTATCATTAGTTATATGCTTTATATGCTTTCGTGAACAGCCACCCTATTTTATAGTTTTACATTTAATTACCTATCATGTTTAAGTATTTCATAATAGTTTGACTTCACTTTTTATTCTTTCAATGCATACATTTCATTAAAAATCTCTCCTAATAGATCCTGAAGTGATTTGTCAGTGTCATCTTCCGGGAAGCTTTTGACTTCCCATTCTAGACAGGTGTCCATTAAATCTCAGCCAAAAAACTCTTTTAGCTGCCATCTAGTTATCCAGAAATTTGGAGCTGAAGCAGACAGTCCCAAGTCCGTAGACATTCCGAGAAAGATAAACTGATAAAGAGATATTCCTCCCATATTAATCAGATCAACCGGGTTAGTTTCCAGTCCCAGAAAATCAGAAAGTGCCACCTGGTAAGGCAAATATTATTCTGATATAAATTTATTTGCAGAGAACCGCATTTTGCTTTTCCTAAAGTATATTCGCTGGTCCCAGCAAAATGCATTACCATTTAAACAATTCTGATCTTCAGAGAACCGATGAAGAGAAAAGGGATGGGAGAAAGCATAATATAGTTAAGTATTTAGAAAGTAGATTTTATGTATTATCAGAATTGCCGTTCATGTAACTGCGTTATTTCTTTAAAAAAAATGCGAGTTCATTGATTTTGAAAACGATAGAAGGAAAAAAAATCTGTTTGCTACCAGCTCAGCATGAGACACCAAAAAGGAAGCCCGGACTTAAATTGCTTTAAAAATGTATGGAACTAAAAGGATGGACAAAGTCCACTTCGAAACGTATCTATGCGTGACATCATCACAATGCTCCTCGCCACGACGGAGAACATTGCGCTCTTTTCTGCGTCCTAATTTGTTGACGTTACAAACTTTAATTGGCCAAATCTAACCGGGTCGCGGGTGAAGTGTGCAATTGTGATTGGCCAGCGGCGAATAATGCGTGCCTGCTATGCTGAGCTCCGATTGGCCGCTTCTCTGTACCGGGGGTTCTCTTTCATGCCTATGGTTACCGGTGCGTGAGGCAGGTTGGAGCTGGGAGCTTCTTCGACTAGACCCCCGCCATGTCCCCCCGCTCCCTCGGTGGCCTCCTTCTACTACTGCTGTGCCTGCTTGGGGACGCCATCGCCGGGTAAGTGCAGGGAGGAAAAGGCGGCCGGAAGGAAAGCCCGTTTCGGTGCTAAGATTTGCAGGTGGCCCCGCGGCAGAGGGTGGAGCCCCCATTGCCTCTCTTCCCCTTTCGGTGTTCTGAAAGGTCCGCTGAACCTGCTGCGGCTCTGCGCCTCCCCTCCCCGCTCGCTCTCGCCAGTCTCCGCACGATGGGAGCGCCTCGTCTTCCTCTTCCCCGGTGTGCGGACTGCTCCCTGTTCCGCTGCTTCCTGGCCATTTCTTCCTATCGAGAGTTGTAGGTGGTTACTGCCATTTCCTTCTTCCATCTCCCTTCGCGGGTAGCCAGGAAACGGTTCGGTTTCCGGTGCCCTCATCGGCAGATGAAGTGGGTCTCCTGTGGTTTAAAGCGCGGGGGAAGGGAAGAGAGATGAGTCGTAGTGAACATGATGTGTTAGGATCGTGTTAGCCACTCGGGTTCAAATCCCCGCCTTAGCCACGAAACCCTCTTTTTGACCTGTTACTTCTTTTCAGTGGCTGGAATCTATATCCATGTTTCCACTTTTACCTGTCTGTATACAGGTAGTCCTCAGTTTACAACAGTTTGTTTAGTGACCATACAAATTTACAGCAGCACTGAAAAAAGTAACTTATGACCGTTTTTCACACTTATGACCATTGCAGCATCTGCAGGGTCATGTGATTTACATTTGGATGCTTGACAGCTGGTTGATATTTATGCCAGTGGCAGTGCCCCAGGATCATATGACCATCTTTTGTAACATTCTGACAAGCACAGTCAATGGGAAAACCAGATTCACTTACTAACTATGTTGTTAATTTAACAACTGCAGTGATTCACTTAACAAATGATGTAAGAAAAGTCGTAAAATGGGACAAAACTCACTTAACAAATTTCTCACTTAGCAACATAAATTCTGGGCTCAATTGTGGTCATACGTTGAGGACTACCTGTACTATACCGAAATCAGTTGGTTGAATCTGCTACTCTTCTTGTTTATTGACTTTCTCAGTAGTGTTCCAATTATGGAATGTTTCTTAAGGAAAGCTTGGCTGTCACCTACTTTTGATATAATTTTATAGCAACAGGCATATAATTTAAGTCATTAAATAACTTCAATTATATTTGTTTTTTAAATGTTAATACTCTTTTTAATTTTAATTTTTGCATTTTTTAAATATAAGCCTGTCATTAAAAAAATTGTAAGCTTCTTTTATTAAAAGGTAAGATATTGCTTCCACTCAGCACATAGAGTGCAATTTTATGTACTCAGAGTTTTATTCCTGTTTCTGCCAATGAATTCAAGGGCATATGCAGCTTAAATGAACAAATAAAGGGTGGAATTTTTTGACATTTTTAATCTTATGCCAGGCTTCCCTAGCCTAGAGATTTCTACTTGTGTTAGGATTATAGTTTTTTTCTTTGTCTATTAGATTTGGAGACAATCCAATTCCAAAACAACTTTGGGTGCTTACAGTTTAAAAACAGATTAACAATAGAGAAAAAATCTGAAATGTCTGGACCACCATATCTCATATACCCACCCCTTCCCAAAAAAATCTCCACCAACAGGATTCACGAAACCCCTATCCCAAGTGATCAGAGTACAGTCATGGTTTTTAAATCCTTCTAAAACATTATTACTATGGGAGACACAGATCCTTGGGATCTATCATTCCAGACAACAGACACTGCAGCACAAACAGACTTTCCGAATTCTGATAGATGGCATTATTTGGTTGAAGGGACCAGGAGCACATTAACTGACTAATTTTAGCCAACAGGCAGAAATCATTGGAAATAGGTGGTTCTCAAATAATCTGGTCTTATACCATGAAGGGCTTCATAAGTGATAACCAGAAGTTTGCCAGCAACCAATGTAAGTCACAGATGTCATAGACATACCAAAGGATATTGAATGCTGCATGTTCTGGAATAGCTGTAGTTTTAAATGCTTTTCAAAGGAAGCCCTAGGTAGAGTTCATTGCAGTAATCCAATGACTAGGGCATAAGTGGTTGTCTGTCTTTAGATCCAGGAATGATCACCTGAGAGCTACCTGTATTTGCTATGTAATCCTAACCATGATAACTGACTAGTAAATATATTTAAGAATCTTAAATATCACAGGATCACTAAAGTGGTGCTCCCAAGTGATGCTTCGAAAGACATCCCACTTTGGCAGTTCTGGTGTTTTGCAAGAAAGCATATGCTGCGATCCTTAGAATGCAAAGCTTGTAGAACTTTCTCTGTGTATTGCTATTCTTATTATTATCAGCTTATGGCAAAGAAGAACATAAATTGTTTTTCTCCCCCTATGTTTTATTTTGAAGATCATAAGAGGCAATAATCTTCGTTGTTTTTCAGGAGAGATTTCTATAAGATTTTGGGGGTTCCTCGCAGTGCATCTGTTAAGGATATTAAAAAGGCCTACCGAAAACTAGCTCTTCAGCTTCATCCAGACAGAAACCCTGATGATCCCCGCGCACAGGAAAAATTTCAGGATCTTGGGGCTGCCTATGAGGTAACTGTATTTAGAAAAAGTCTGTGGGAAACATATGCATCCTGTGCTTCCTGGATTGTTCTCTTCAATGAAATTGTAATAGGATGGATACTGATTGGAAAATAGCAATGTGTTTGTGACATTAATGAGACTTGTTCTTGAAAACTTACCTTCATTTTCTCTAGGCTGATTTAATTGAGTACTTGAAAATAATTTATGGAAAGTATTATTTTTTTGTGAATAAGCAATAGGGGATTTTTATTTCTATTCAGCTTTCAATTGTACCAGATCAAATAACACATGGATGTCCATGCTGCTTTATTAAGTGATGTTTAAAAGTATAAAACTATGCTAAAATGTTGCATTGGCTTTTAATATGCAGGTGCTAAAGAATATTTTCATGAACTTGATTAATGGCAAGCTAAAGATCTTATATATGTAAATGGCTACGTATTGTGGGGAACAAGCAGAGGTTTCTTCTTAATTTGTCAAATTTAGAAGGTCATGGAGCTCTCTTTTTTCCTTTAGATTAAAGGATGTGACAGATTCTTGCATTGTATTTGGAAATGCTGTTCCAAACTTATGCATGAGAATGTGCTTTAATAATAAGATTTGCTCTGCCTGTATGTAGTTTCCTTATACACACATCAGGATGGAAAAGTGAATAGCTAACATTTAACAGAAAAGAAAATAAACAGATGAAGCTATTGTCCTTTATTCTTCTTCCTCATTTCTGTCAGTTCCTTAATCTTTTTCCTTGAGAAATAGAATCAAAATATTTTGATAGTTAAGTAGTTGTTAGTTGATCTTATATAGTCAGTCCTGTAATATGTCTTACAACAAAAGGGATTAACAAATCTGAACAAGCTGCAGCATAGCGTAAGCAATTACATGCTATAATTTGGTAAGAAAGAATTTACACAAAGGAATAACTAGAAAACTGATCAGTTGTTCAGTGGCTAGCAACATAACGGCAGATGGAGTTGGCAATGTCCCTGAGGCTTGGAGGCACTTAACAGTGTGCCTTTTGCAGGAGAAGTGGCTGTGAAAATCAAGGCAACGTATCGTTCTGGTGGCAGCAATATTTGGTGACATTGGATTGTAAGTGTTATTTTAAAAAAAGGCCTATGAGTCACATGATGATTTGGCCATTTAGGTGTGTTCTGACATTTTCCAGGAGATATTTTTTCTGAACCAAAAGCCATTTGGAGAATTCTGGATGTGATACATAGGTGAGGGATGGACACAAACTGCTTTCAGTTTAAAATATTTCTGGAAAATATCAGACCACTACAAAATTGATCAGATCTGTATAGTATGAAGGCAAAATATAGTTTTGTCCATTGTCCTGTTTAGAAGTACTTTAAACCTATGTTAATATATGCATAAAATTTATGTCTCCTACAGGTATTGTCAGATGAGGAAAAACGAAAGCAGTATGATGCCTATGGAGAAGAAGGGTTGAAAGAGGGACATCAAAGTTCTCATGGAGATATTTTTTCACAGTACGTTTGCTTTGCTCCTTCACACTTTTTTGCAAGATAAAGTGTTATCTTACAGTATAGTACAATGGCATCTGTATTAATTAATTTCAGCCATTTTACTATTATGTTTTGTTCAGCAAGAGCAAAATTGCAATGATGCATCTAAAACTAGTTTTAAACAACATGAAGGACAGCAATGAGAATTGCTATTAGTAAATGCCAGCTGAACAATAACATCCATATTAATTAATGAGTTAAAAAGTTGTTTGTAACAATTAAGTTGTGAATCTATAATGGTGACCCTGTGCAAAATTCTGGAGGTTTTACATGTATTTGGAGTGAAAATTATATCATTTCAAGTTTTTCCAGGATTCTCCAAAGATCAAGAGTATCTGATAAGATAGATAGATAGATGATAGATAGATAGATAGATAGATAGATAGATAGATAGATAGATAGATAGATAGATAGATATTCATTCCCAACACTGATTACCCCATGGATTTAGAAGCTATGTCATGAGCAGGAACTGCAGCCTAACATACAGGCATTCACACTTCGCAAGACAGAAAACACAGCTGCTGGTTATAGCTCTGACCTGCAGCACTCCCATTGCTGTCCTGCATGTTGTTTAAAACCCAGAGTGTCCTGCGCACATTTCTGAGAACACATCAGGTTTCATTAACACATGCCAGGTCTGCCTTTTCAGTTAACACTAAGCCATGGATGAACCCTCACCAGCAATTGTTATCTTGCAACAGAGAGAATAACATAATCACATCCCATGTTATTTTTTTAGTTGAATTAACTCTGCCTTAAATCTGAATGTGAATGCTCAATTACGGTTTCACATTTGGAAAACCTTCATCACTAAGGGCACATACTTGAATTGCATAGTCAGCGGATTTATGTGAAGGCATAGTGATCAGTTTATTTCATACAAATTACAGGCCTGACAATGTAGAATATTAAAGTTGACAGTGTATTGATTAGGAAGTGTATGGCACTTTTATCTACCATGTTCTTTCTGCAAGTAATGAAGCTATAAGAGACCTACCATGGGGCTACTTACAACCTGGATTTAAAGTTTTGACAGTCATGGCCTTCTCCAGTCACATGATTGTCCTTAGCAACATGACCACATTTGTGGCATTTGCAGCATTCCATGATCATATGACCACATTTTATGACAGTTTTGCTGAAAACCAGCACTTCTGGCTTTTGACAAAACCGTTGAACATTGGTTTGCTTAATGACCATGGTGTTTGCTTAACCATCACCACAAAAAAGATCATAATATTGAATCAATGACACAACCCACAAGTTATATGACTATCATGACTTACAACCATGATGGGCAGGCTCCATTATGATCATAAGTCAAGGATTACCTATACTTTTTCCTCTAAAAGGAAAATATCAGTTTTTATAGGAAACTGATGACTGTTTTGGCCAATATATCAAGTCAGTTCCATTTTTTGCAATTAAGAATAAATGTATTCTGGTACTGCTTCTCCATGGCTAGGTAGTAATTCCATGGAAGTTTCTCTAGAGCTCTAAGCAGCAATATCAAGTAAGAGGGCTGTCAAAATAGAATTGCATCTAAAAATTGCCTGAGTTGCTGTAGAGTCTAAGGAAGATGATCTTGATGGAGATATGCAAGCTTTGTTGCCAAGACTAGAAATAAAACATATTTTAAATCCAGAATTAAAATCAGATAAGGTTTGAAAGTGGCTGAGACAGACATCTCCCTAATTCACTGAACTGAACTGTAGCCAAGTTCCATAACAAAGGTGAAATCTTTGCCCTTAATAAAAGAGCATAGGAGACTTGCAAAATTGATGTCAGCCCCACTAGGTAGATCAGACCAAACGTTCAATTCCACAGGAAGTCTAAAACTACTTTTGTTGAGACTGACTATAATAACAGACTCTTGCAAGTCTGATTCTGTTGTACCTCCTCCTCCTCCTTATAATTCAGTAAATCTCCATCAACTTCCTTACTCCCTATAATTGCCTCAGTTAGTAATTTCTTACCTGCTGTCCTATAAGTTTAATAAAAAGGAAGCTAAATGAATCAATATTCATGTCTTTTCAGTTTCTTTGGAGATTTTGGTTTCATGTTTGGAGGCAGTCCTCGTCAGCAAGACAGGAACATTCCAAGAGGAAGCGACATTATTGTGGACCTAGAAGTTACACTGGAAGAAGTGTATTCAGGAAATTTTGTGGAAGTAAGTTAGGCAATTTGCTTAATAGGTCTCCTTTGCTTATATAAAAATCTGTTTTTCAGGCTTCATTATTAGAACTAGTTCTCTCTCAGTGAATGAATATGAAGGAACACCAAAAGTATCCTTGGAACCACCTACAGAATGTATTTCTTATGGAATTTCAGTGCACGGTGAATGTTAGGTAACTGCTTTCAGTTTGTGTCAGAACTAAATGCTTGTGAAAGAGTAGAAGAGCAACTCAAATTAATCAATGGCCCTATTTATATGCAACAGGAACATGTAACTTTTTTCCCAGACCAGGAGCCATACTTTGCCTTTGGTGATAGACATCCTCCAAAAACTACCATATTTTCTGGCGTATAAGACGACTTTTTAACCCATGAAAATCTTCTCAAAAGTCAGGGGTCGTCTTATACCCCGGGTGCTGAAACTTTAGGGACAGGGCTGGCTGGAAAACCTGGAGCGAATCTCCCATTTGGTCTTTTTTTTTAATCCCATTTATATCCCGCCCTTCTCCGAAGACTCAGGGCGGCTTACAATTTAAAGCACAAATCAATGTGCTTAGCAATAGCCTTCATTCTATGTATATGCCTGCTTATTAGGGCTTTTCCCCCACCACAAGCAGCATTATTACAAAGTCAGCTTATTGCTCCCAACAATCTGGGTCCTCATTTTACCTACCTTGGAAGGATGGAAGGCTAAGTCAACCTTGAGCCTGGTGGGATGCGAACCTGCACTAATTGCAGGCAGCTGGTGTTACTTAAAGCTCTGCGCAGGGAAAGCTTTAGAGTGAATTAGGAAAAGTGAAAAAGTGAATTAGGGAAATAGGGAACGGTTGCTGGAATTGGGTATGTGTAGTTTAACGAAGAGAAGGGTGAGGGGTGACATGATAGCAGTGATCCAATATCTCAGGGGCTGCCACAAAGAAGAGGGAGCCAAGCTATTCTCCAAAGCACCTGAAAGCAGGACAAGAAGCAATGGATGGAAACTAGTCAAGGAGAGAAGCAACCTAGAACTAAGGAGAAACTTCCTGACAGTTAGAACAATTAACCAGTGGAACAACCTGCCTCCAGAAGTGGTGAATGCTCCAACACTGGAAGTTTTTAAGAAGAGACTGGACAGCCCATTTGTCTGAAATGGTATAGGGTTTCCTGCCTTAGCAGGGGGTTGGACTAGATGACCTCCAAGGTCCCTTCCAACTACTACTACTACTACTACTACTTATTCTTATTTTTCTTATTCTTATTATTAAGTTTAATCCACTTGCACTGTTTTATGTATACTCGTCTTATACGGCGAGTATAGCCCAAACCCTATAATTTAACAGGAAATGTAGGGGGTCGTCTTATACGCCGGAAAATACGGTAATGAGTGGAACCGTAAAAATAAATAAAAATTAATTTTATTTAAAATTAAGTATAATTATTATGATTATCGACTGGGAGTGGAGAAATTTAGCTAGGATTTGAAGGGTCCCCTATAGCTTTTACTTCCACATTTTTCCTTTTTGAGGCGTCTGGGGGGGGTAACACTAGCTCCATTGAAATACTTTTGAAAAGGAAACTGGGTGAGTCTTCCAATGTGGTCAGAAGATTCTTAATTTATTGTGTGCTAAATTATAAACCTCTATATTGGTATTTATTAAATAATCATTTATTTAATAAATTATTTGTTAATTAGCTATTAATAATGTTAAATCAGGGAAAGATCAGTAATAATAATCACAACTAAATGCTAACTGAAAAGCCAGGATATAATTTGTGATTATTTATATTAAGATTATTTATGTTACAAAGTCTAAATAGCAGGTGTATTATAAATGAGATGTTTGTCTTCTTTATTCATTTGAAAAGGCTAATGGGTTTTATATTGTAAAGTTTGCATCCAGCAACATTATTCTTTACCTGTTTGCAGGTTATTAGAAACAAGCCAGTTGCAAGACAGGCACCAGGAAAACGGAAATGCAATTGCCGGCAAGAGATGAGGACAACCCAGTTAGGCCCAGGACGTTTCCAGATGACACAAGAAGTTGTCTGTGATGAGTGTCCCAATGTCAAGTGAGTTTGAGGTCCTATGGCCATTTGGTGCTTGAGTAATTGACAATCATACATAATTGTTAAAAAATAGCAGAGAGGGAGGATGATTATATTACCAGTATGATGGCATAGAGTGTTGTTGTGTTTTTTTATGGATTGAAAAGAGAATGAAACTTCTATGCCTGAAAATCTTCAGGGTGACTGAAAGGAGCCTATACAATTGTTCTGTCATTATGACATCCCTGGCAGATTTGTTCTGCCAAATAAAAGTTGCAATGTAGTGCTTCAAATTCAAACAAGAAAAAAGGGGCTTTAGAGCAGATGTCCTCAACCTCTGGAACATGGACCAGTACCAGGCCGCGGCATGCCAGCAACTGGTCCACACAAACAAGCAAATCCCCATTCGCAAGATGCAGGCAGCACACAAAACCATGCACCCTCCAGTCCGCAGAAAAACCTCTCTCCATGGATCCTCATCCCTGGTGACCAAAAGGTTGGGGATCTCTGCTTTAGAGGATACATGGTAGTGCCTGCTGACAAATCTTTAAATCAAATGTATCTTTTACCAAGGACGACACCACACTGTAGACACTATGCCATTCCAGGAAGGCTTCATTGTTTTAAGGGGTTTCCAACAGGCGCTTTGTGAATGTCTATACATTTGGCCTTCAAATTCTTACCTGTGTACAGCCATCCCTCGTATAACAGTCTTTCTCAATCTTCGCAACTTTAAGATGCTTGCACTTCAATTCCCAGAATTCCCCAGTCATCATGGTACTTGGTCCACATGTCTTAAAATTACCAGTTAAGAAACACTGGTAATTTTTATGTTGATCTGTTGATACATATTTAGCTAGGGCTTGAAGTGTTTCTGTAGCTATGTAAATATAGTTGTGTTCATAAATTTACATAACCCTTGCAGAATTTGTAAATTATGGACTATTTTGTAAATAAACAAAAGTAATCAAACAGTTTTTTGATTCAGATTAAACTATTAGGCATCCCAAAACAACACAATCATTAAACCATAGCAATAAAAAAATGGTGGTTTGCATACTCTTAGTTCTTAATAGTGTATATTGCTCCCTTTAACATCAGTGATCCTAATAGTCCTAATTGCTCCCTTTAGCATCAACATCCTAAACAGTCTTTTAGGATAGTTATGAATGAGGCCCTTTATTTTCTCATGTAGTAAAGCTAGCTATCCTTTTGGCAAAAAGTCTGCAGGTCCTGTACATTCTTTGGTTGTCTAGAGTGAACTGTATGTTTGAGATCTCAGACAGGCTCAATGATGTTGCAGTCAGGAGACTGTGATTGTCACTCCAGAACCTCCACTAACGAGTCGACATAGCTTTAGGAAGCAGATCACTGTCATGTTGGAAAGTCCAAGTGTGTCCCCATTCACATCTTTCAGGCTGCCCAAATATTCAAGGGTATGGGAATTTTTGAGCAGAACCATTTTATTATTTCCTTTATTGCTATGGTTTGTTTTATGATTGTGATGTTCTTAGATCCTAATTGTTTAATTTGAATCACATGACAAAAATGTGTAAGTAAAGTCATGTTTGCTTATAAAATAGTCCACATCTTAAAAATTCTGCAAGAGGTATGTAAACCTATGAGGGTTTTGCATATTGCAAGGGCATGTAAACCTAGTACCACAATTTTTATTTTTTTTATTTTTATTTATTTTAATTCCATTTATTGTAAAATAAATAAACACAATATGGCCTGATTGAAGACACTTAAGATAATACAGTGTTAAAATGAAATATTCTCTTTCATATATTTATTGTTTAACTGATATTTTCCTGTTTCTCAGACTTGTAAATGAAGAACGAACATTAGAGGTGGAGATAGAACCTGGTGTTAGGGATGGGATGGAATACCCCTTTATAGGGGAAGGTACATCTTTTAATTTTTATTCTTATCTAATTGGAGGTTGTAATTTATAGAATGTGTGAAAAACTGTGAATGTTCTGTTTGTTTCAAATTGATGAAAATAAATTGGGGCTGGAAATTTGGAGCCTAATTTGGACTCTGCTTTTTTAAATATACTTGAAACATTTTGTGCCTTTGAAAAAATATTTCCTATAACACTACTAAAACTTAAATACATACAGAAGATACATAATCCTATGCAGAAGATTATGTATCTTCTGTACGTCATGACATTTTTTCTTTCTCTTTTTTATTTTATAAGCTTTTTGCCAATGTCTACATAATCATTTTCAGGGGAACTTAGCTGTGAGTTGCTATGACACTAGAAATAGAAATCTGTGTGTCAGTATTGTCATCCTTTAATTTTTTATCCTGCTGCAATACAACCTATATCTTGTTCCCAGATATTTCATAATCTTCATAAATTAAATAATGGTTATAACAGAACTATGTGCTAACCATAGATTTCTATGCAGACTAAACTAGGTAGTTTACTAAGATTTCAAATTCGGTCTAACCGGTTGTAAGCTTGTATTTTTAGACTTTTGCCTTAATAATGTGTACCAATGTTTTTTGAGTTAACTATATGTATTGAATTTCATTAACTCATAAGGACAGAGTTTGAGGAAAAAGTCCCCATCTTGGTAGATCAGGTCATTATAGAAATCTTAAAGAAACAGTGACCTAAGGTATCACTATAAAGAGATGGTTTAGTTTTGAGACATTTAAGCATACCTAACACTTGTTCAAACTTCATCAGGAGAACCTCATGTTGATGGAGAACCAGGTGACTTGCGCTTCCGAATAAAAGTTCTTAAGTAAGTTTCTCTGCTTTATGAAATAATGTACCAATGTTTTTTCTGCATTAGCTATTAATGAACACACTTGCTTTAGTGGTACTAGCAATTACATATTTTTGCATGAAAAAATGCTATGCCCTCAAAGGCTTTGGTGGGCAGATTATTCCATTAAACCAGTGATGCTCCAACTGTAAGATTATCCTTTGAGACAAGAAGTGCATAGAGGATTAAAAGTATTTGCTTCTAGGAAACAGTAGGGGTCTGAAGCAGACTAAACCTTTCTCAACTATTACCAAAGACCAGGTGAGTCAAGTTGTTTCTGGAAAAAATATCTGCACTGAATATCTAAAGATGATTTCACAGGAAATGCACAAAGAGTTGCTGTGAAGATCTAAAGATCGAAAAGTTTTTTCTCTGCCATATTATGACAGAGAAATTTTATACATATCTAAATGCTAGTATGTAAAATTAGAATTAATATCACTGTGGTATTAGGACAAAGGCTAATTTACTTCTAATCATGATGCAAAAATACTATGCATGACTGTACTCACTCAAATTTCAAAATGATTTAAATGGATTTCTTCAGAAAATTAATACATAATTTCCAATTTGTCAGTCTTTTTAAATTATAATATTTTTAATTTAACATGTTTTAAAATGAATAACTTTGCCATGACAGATGAATTAAGAAATAAAAATATTAATATCCTAATACATTGGCTACAGGCATCCACTTTTTGAAAGAAGAGGAGATGATTTATATACAAATGTGACTATCTCACTTGTGGAAGCTCTTGTTGGATTTGAAATGGATATTGCTCATTTAGATGGACATAAGGTAAGGTAGAAGATTCCTTTGAAAACATTTTCAAAGAATCCCTTTGTATCCATAATACACATGTTGGCACTAAGAGATAATATTGACATTATGATTCTTTTTGGTAAAATACTTCTCATGTAAAAATGTTAATCCTACTGAAAATTGTCAATATGGTTTTTTTTTTGTTAGGTCCATATTGCCCGGGATAAAATCACAAAACCTGGAGCCAAGCTGTGGAAGAAGGGAGAAGGTCTTCCAAACTTTGATAACAATAACATCAAAGGCTCTCTCATCATTACATTTGATATTGAATTTCCAAAAGAACAACTGACTGGGGAACAGCGAGAAAGTATGTATAGTAGTACCGTAATGATAACTCAGAAAGAACATTGACTTATTAAATTCATTACCTTGGTTGTCAACATATTAATGCTCAGTATATAGGAATGTAGGAATCAGGGTACAACCTGTACAAAAAAGGCAGAAATAACAAGAAAGTGCCAGAAGGAGTTGCATCCATGCCTGCTCATCAAAAAAATAAGTCAAGAAACTAAAAAACAGTACTTTTGTTGGTGTTAATTGTCACCTGCTAAACAAAGAGAAGATGGGAATAATGCTTTCCTAAAGCAAACTGCAATTTTTTAAGGAGGCATGAAATATAAGCTGCCCTCTAAATGTCATTAAATAGGGTGTAATGGCTCAGCAGTTAAGATGCTGAGTGAGCATGTCAGCTGGGAAGCTGACAGCCATTTCAAGACTTGAGCACACACAACGGGATGAGCTCCTGTTACTTGCCCAAGCTCCTGCCAACCTAGCAGTCTGAAAACATGTAAATGCAAGTAGATGACTGGGTACCACTTCAGTAGGAAGGTAACAGCATTCCGTGTGCCTCAGCATATAGTCACGCTGGCCACATGATCACAGAAAAGTCTTCAGACAATGCTGGCTCTCTTGGCTAAGAAATGGAGATGAGCACCACCTGCTATGGACATAACTGAACATACCTTTATCTTTAAATTCAATAGCTAGCAGCAATGGGGTCTTTAATTACCCTTACATCTTTTGGTAAAGAAACTTGGGGGGGAATTTCTGACATCTCTTAACTGACAATTTTCTAATTTAAGGAATGGAAAAAAGCACTAAAATTAGGGTAACCGTCTTACTGTGTTTTTGATGCTAACCAATTGAGAAGATGGAGTTGATGAAGTAGAAGCAGAAGGAACATTGTAGGGAAGTGAACATGGCTGTCTTAGTCATTCTTAGCATAAAACAACATTTAAAGGTTAAATGTCAAATAGAAATACTGGACATCAAGAAAGGGCAAAAATTCACTTAACAAATGTCTCATTTAACAACATAAATTTTGGGCTCATATGTGATATGTTGAGGATTACCTATAGTGTTATTGAAGGTTTCCTCTCTGAACTGTTTTGAGTAATATGTTGGTTGAGAATTGAGAATAATAACTTTTTCCCCTCTTAATATAGTAGCAGTCCCAAGTGTATTGTCATATTGTGATAGTGATTTTATTATTTTGCAGGTCTCAAACAATTGCTGAAACAAGCATCTCTTCAGAAGGTGTATAATGGACTGCAGGGCTATTGAGACTGAGACAAATGGACTTTCTTGTGGATAAATGAAATAAGTACTGTAAACTGCAGTCTTTTCTGCTGATCATTGTAGAACAAATGCAGAGGGTGGAGTAACCTCTGAAACCTTTTTTACAATAGTAAGGATAATTTTGGGATGGATCAGAAGACAACAAACAAAATTTCTTTATTCTGGATACAACTGGTGCTCTATTTGGAGCAATTAGGCTCCAGCCGTTGAGAGAGAGAGAGAGAGAGATGGTGTTTTTAACAGAATTAGCACACTGAAGTTCCGTTTTCAAATATATTTTGATGTTACTTTCCTTGCCACTCTTAATGAGTTTTCATAATTTTTTTCATGGTTCCTTTATCTTGTATCATCTTGGTTTTGAGATGTTCTTTGGCTCATCTTGGAGTTACAACTATCCCTATGTTTCTTAGACAGATTTGAGGCATGAGTAGATAATAGCTACCTCTGCAAATTGCTGGCCTCTCTTCTGATTAAACCGCTAGGTGCTTCCTGTTATTTACAGTTGTAGAAGTGTGTTAAGTTTTGCCACCATCCAGAGGGGGTCTTTGCAAGTTAACACTTAGAAATGTTGAATGGAAGGAAACTGGTTTAAATGAACTGAGACCCTTTTTGTTAATTGCCTGTCATTGCACTTAGAAGAAAATGTGCTATGTTGCTTTTGTTCACTTAGATATGAGCTGCTGTTTTTTTTAACAGAGCTCTATATACATATTTTCTCTAATTTACGGTTACAACATTTTAGCTAGATAAGTAAGAATACTGGATTATAAATTTGTGGGAACCTTGGGCCAATTCATATTTTAAGTAACATATGTTTGCAGAAGTACAAAGTATGGAATCTGAGTATTTGGAGTTTCCCAGATATTTTCAAATTACCCATATTTGCACAGTGTATGGTACTTAAGCCTGTAAATATTGACATATTTTCAGTACATACAACAAATACACTGTAACTGCTCAACATGACTATGGGAGCATTGGAAAAGATATGGTTTGAAAGGCACATAGTTTCAATTTTTCCCAGTCTCTTGGCTAATAGGCACACCCATAACTGTCTCATACAGACTTTTGTGTATTTTGCAGTATCATATTTATATATCTTTACTGAAAAGATGGCTGCAGTTTCTGACCCTGGATCAGCCTCTTATTCTCAAGAATGACCTAGCAGTAAATAACGTTTATTTCCTTGACTGAAAATGAAATTCCTTTATTTAATTTGGAAAACCAGCCGACTGATATTTACCAGCAGCACTGTATTATAATGGATGAAACTGATGAAGCCACTATATGAATAGGGAAGTAGAAAAGGCGAGCAATGAAATAAATAGCCACAAACTATGCATAGATTGGAATAACTTTATAAAAAATATACAGCCAATTATGCCATTCTTTTTTCTGTTTTAAGAACTATATTCTAAGTTCTACAAATGAAAGGAAACTTGACAGGTAAAATGCTTTTTTTTTAAAAAAAGTATATGACTATTTAAATATATGATTATGCCAGCTCATAACTGAAAACCCCAGGTCTAAATTCTGGCGAACAGCTAATAAGATCCTTAATTAAATGAGGATTTTTGGAGGATCTTTAGAGCACTTAGAAGTGATAAACAGGCAGCAATTTCACAATTGTTGGCCATCTGCTCAGTGTTATAAGGATAAAATGCATGGAGTTATTATCTCATGTTTTCATGATAAGCACTGTAATCCTAAGCATCCAGAAAAAATAGTGGAATCCTAATTTTTAGTAAACTTCTGAAGAAAATCTGTAAAAACCTCTTGCGAGAAGCATTATTTCTAGCTTGACCCAATTTAATTTAAAACATACAGTTGCTAATTCTGAATGCTTTTAAAGGTCCACAGGCTTATAAAGGTCCACAGGATTTGTCATCATAAATTGTCTTTGGAACTACAGAAGTATAGAAAGAGCCGTCCAAAATCAACTGAAGGGTATCACACTGCCATCAATATATTTCCTTTGATAAAGCTCTGTAATGTGATCTGATCAGGAATGCCTAAAATTTTTCATACAATTTTAATCGTATCAGGATCCTTCAAAGATGAACGTAGAAAAAAACAAAAAGAAATTTAGGCATTCTAAATTTTTACATTGTATTTGCCTGGTGGATAAAGAAATAAAAGAGCATGCAACTCTGATTGTTAAATACCTCCAAAAAATGGGTATAATACAGTGCAAATTAAAACATTGCCAACAGAACATAATAAAATGCAACATGGTCACAATAAAAAACTAGCACAGTATGTAAATAAACAGGTATATACTGACACAGCACGATAAAAAAATATTTCTAGTGTTTTCCTACACCATTTTTTTTCCCTACAAATGCAGAGTTTCTTTTTCCCCCCAGATCAACCAAGCGTTGATGCATTGGTTATGACAGGCTTGTCACCCGAGGCCAACATTGTGGCTAAGAAAGAGTGACTGCTCAGAGTTACCCAGCGGGCTTTCATGTATATGGTAGAACTAGAACTCAAGTTTCCTGGTTTCTAACTTGGTGCCTTAATCATTAGACAAAACTGGCTCTCAGCATGATAAAGTATAATGCCATATGAAAACTGGCTTATTGGGTTGAGTTGGATTGAAAGTGACTGACTCAGAGTGATGAACGAACTCTGGTCAGGTGGGAACTTGAGCCTGGACCTCCTAGTCCAAAACCACCTACACCAGCTGAAGCTTCTTTAAAGGAGAAAAGACAACCATTTTTTCAGATAGATATAAGATTCCTATATTTCTCATAGTGATGGTCTGTTTCCCCACACATTACGATTCCTGCATGCTTCTCTTCCAGTTGGCTCCATTGAGAAACCAAGAAAGCTGATGGTCCATTTGTTTGTCAGTGCTTCTGCTATCTCTTCCCACCTGTGCACAAGAACAGACAAACAGCTAATCCCATTAGAGCAAGAGCACCGATGCTGATGCCTATCACTAGTGGAGTGTGTGAAGGTCCTTCATGTTGCCCTGCAAAATGAAAAAGGAAGATTTAATTTAATTAATTAATTTAATTTATTAATATTTCTATACCGCCCTTCTCCCGAAGGACTCAGGGCGGTGTACAGGGCAAGAATAAACATAGAGATTTACAAAAATTAAAAGATAATTAAATACATGCCCGATTAAAAATACAATTAATACATGGTAAAAACCCCAATAAAAATAGTAAAAAGACCCCACTAATCCCCCCTCAGGCCAGGCCGGCTTGCTCGAACAAGTATGTTTTCAGATCGTGGCGAAAGGAGCGAAGATCGGGCGCCGTCCGGAGCTCAACCGGTAACTGGTTCCATAGCTCCGGGGCGCCCACAGAGAAGGATCTCCCCCTGGGGGCCACCAGTCGACATTCTCTGACCGGTGGCACCCTGAGGAGGCCCTCTCTGTGGGAACGCACAGGGCGGAGGGAAGTAGACGCCGGCAGCAGGTGTTCCCTAAGGTACTCCGGACCCCTGCCATATAGGCCCTGCCATGTAGGCCTGCTTTTAGGCAGGGAGGGGTTTGTTTTTTTGGTGGATGATGATGGAGCTGGGGAGAGGGAAAACAACATATTAAAATGACTTCTGACACAACTGTCATTTCAAATGCTATCTAAATGGAAGTCTTGCAGGAATAAAATCCTAAAAGGAAGTGTCTAGTGATGATTTACCGTACAGATAGATTTTCTTTCCCAAGCTAGAACTGTGCCCTGGAACACAAGCAAGCAACCACAAATGCAATATTTATTTTGTACAATAGTTTGCCCTAGGTCAGGGGTAGGCAACCTTGGCTCTTTTATGACTCGTGGACTTCAACTCCCAGAATTCCTGAGCCAGCCATGCTGGCTGAAGAATTCTGGGAGTTGAAGTCCACGAGTCATAAAAGAGCCGAGGTTGCCTACCCCTGACCTAGGTGATGAGATCACAGACCCTGTTCTGCCTGTCCTCACATCATCTTATGAAACACTTCCTTTTTAAACCCCCTATAGCCCCCATTTGGGGTAGAGTCAGCGCAGCTAGATGGAACTGAGCATTTACTGACTGGATGCCCTTCCTAAGCATCAGGTATTTTATTTTCCTGTTTCATTATTCATTTCCAAGGTTATTACTTTCTATTAAGAAAAAGCAAAATACTGCAGAATTTTGCTCTTCAGTGTTATTGAGATAGCAGCGTCACTTTTATTGCATATCCTTTCCTTTTAGAATTAGTGAGTAAGAAGAATTGACTGAGCCAGGATAATTTGTCAGGCTATCTGTCTAGCCAAGTGCTTCTCTGCAACTATCAATTATTTCACATACCAGTAATAGCTTTTTTGTTGTTAGTATGCAGCCTTACAAAGTTGACACATGTTTCTTGTAGGAAGAACTGTAGATTGGTAGTTGTCTCCGGGAATTGATTCAGCTTCTTACTGATATAATTGGCCACAAAAGTGTTAGACAAACCTTCCCAATTATTACTATTTGTGTGAAATTTCAGGAAATCGCTCCCATTCAGCAAAATCTTGTAGAAGCTTCTGGTGCCATTTTCAGACACTTCACACCCCTTTGTGCAATATATGAATATGGGATCTGCAATCAAAATATTCATTAGAAAAATATATACTAAATATTTATTTGAACATCATACACAAAGTAATGCAGCATAATATAGAACAAATGAAGCACTCAAACAGGCTTGCAAACATTCTTATACAATATGCATGTTTCCAATTGTTTTATCGTAACTTCAATAGAATCAATATATTTTCAATTTTTTTAAGTGAAAATTACCAATTTCCAAAAAACTAAAAGTGAAAAAAGTGCAAAGAAATATAAAAAGGGGGGGAAAGTTACAAAAATGGCTTCCAATCTTCTATTTTACTTCCCTTTTAAAGGACTTTTAAACAGACTTTGTGGACACCTATTAGACAGTATAATTCCTTATTTTTGCTGCCAGTGCTATGAATCATGGAGTTGGAAGTAACTTTACAAATTATTTAGTCCAATACTTTCCTCATTGTGGCATCTATTAGACTGACTCTGACAGGCCAACTTCTATTTGGCCTTCAGCAAAGGAGAATTGTGGCAACTTGTTTCTCTGACTGACAGTTCAGAAAATCAGGATTTCTAGCCTAAGCCTCTTCCTTGTATGTAGTTTTAACTCACTGGGTCTGATCCTGCCCTCTAGAACATTAGAGAATACATCCACTTGTATCTGATAATCCTTCATTTTTTTTTAAAGACTACCATATCTTTCTTGGGTTCTGTAGGTCAAACATACTTGAATCCTTTAAACATTCTTTATAAAGCTTCTTCCAGACTACCATCTTGGAAATCATCCCCTGAACCTGCTCCAATTTGTTATTGTCCCTTTTGACCTATAGGGCCCAAAAGTATAACATCTTGACCATAGCATGGATCTATTTTACGGGAACTGCTGCCAAACAATATCCCCCACATTATACTTGAGCCTTTTCTTTTTCATACCCAGATGCGGAACATTACATTCTATTAAATTCCATTCTGTTTATTTCAGTGTACTATTCAAGCCTGAATCTTCCATCCCCCATAAAGTATTGGCCATCCCTCCTTCCTTAGTACTGCAAATTTTGTAAGTATCCTCTCAACTCCCAAGTCAATAACAAAAAGTTGAACAGTATAGGGACATGGACAGACTTTACACTGCTGACTTCCCTCAAGCTGAAATGCAGCCATAACTTCTTGTTGTTAGCTGCGAAGTCGTGTCTGACTCATTGTGACCCTATGGACAACGTTCCTCCAGGCCTTCCTGTCCTCTACCATCTTCTGGAGTCCATTTAAGCTCACGCCTACTGCTTCAGTGACTCCATCCAGCCACCTCATTCTCTGTCGTCCCCTTCTTCTATTGCCCTCAATCTTTCCCAGCATTAGGCTCTTCTCCAGTGAGTCCTTCCTTCTCATTAGGTGGCCAAAGTATTTGAGTTTTAGCTTAGGATCTGGCCTTCTAAAGAGCAGTCAGGGTTGATCTCCTCTAGGACTGACCGGTTTGATCGCCTTGCAGTCCAAGGGACTCGCAGGAGTCTTCTCCAGCACCATAGTTCAAAGGCCTCCATTCTTTGGCGCTCAGCCTTTTTTATGGTCCAGCTTTCACTGCCATACATTGCAACTGGGAAGACCATAGTCTTGACTATACGCACTTTTGTTGACAGGGTGATGTCTCTGCTTTTTAGTGTGCTGTCTAGATTTGCCAAGCTGACATGTAGCCATAACTAGTACCCTCCAAAGTTCACCTAACTATAGTATGAGTATTTTACCATTTATAGAGAATACCTTGAGAAACTCTCAAAGTCTGATGAGTTCCAAATGCAGCATTGCTGCAACATCCTCCTCATCTAACATAGTAACTAACAAAAGAAACAACATTAACCTGTCATATTTTGTTTGCAACAAACCCATATTAGCTCCTGTTAGACATAGCATGGTTAGCTAATGATCACAAGCATGTTGTTAATCAGTTCCATATCTCCGATGAAATAATTCCATTTATTTTCACTCTTAATAGGAGACAACCCCTTTCAGGTGTTAATTTGAAAATGTGAGCAATTCAGTTTAACAGAAAGAAGGGGTACAATGGGTTGAGTGATAATACAAAATAGATGTGATAACATCACTTGTAAAGGTAGATTTTTTTCAATTTTTTTCATTATTTTTTGTTGCTGGGAAGTAAGGCTTTGTTTTTGAAATTGCTTTTAGAAAGTATATTGCATACATTTCCCAGCTCAAAATAGTGAAAATGATATTTTCATCAGTCATAAATGTTGGTGCTCAGCAATATCATCTTATTTAGAAAAAAGTCTGTTGCCTTAATGTATACTCCAACTATTGCCACCTTAAAAACTCCTTCATTACTCACAGGATATGATCTTTTCCTTAGAGAATATCATAACCATTCCCTGGAAGCTCTGCAGGTATTCGTGCAGTTTGCTTTCCGTCTGTTCCCAGAGGTTTGGTGCCTCTAATGATAACAACTGGCTCACGTTCAGTTGTTCAATATCACCCTCCAAGCTATGGCTCAGTATCCCATCTAGGACGGCATGGCCCATAAATGCCGTAGAGTTCTCTTTTGAAAAGTTGGCAGTCAATGTCATGATGAAGGTATGAGTTTCTGAGGAGAAAAAAATGAGATAAGCCAATGGAAGCAATAGTTTAAGTTCATTCTGCCCAGTCTACTGCTTCTGGCTAAACAGGTGAGGGATGGCAGGACGATGGCTCAATCCTCACCTTCCTTCCCCTTAGAAAAAGAAAGGAAATCAGCCTGGCTGCTCTTTTTATCTCTCTCTTTTTCTCTCCCTTTGTTCAAAGGCATCCTGTAGTCTTAACTGAAAAAAGCAGAGGGATTTGTACAGGAAGTATTGCACATTCAGGAAGGAGGGGTTGCCTGCCTAATTTCCCCTTTGAGAAGATATTTCCCATAGCATTGACTGTGGCACTGATTGGATGATTGCCAAGGCATTATATGACCCAGACTGCCAGGCACCATTGTTTAGCCTCAACATTCTTCCTCTGGTGCAAGAAATGTGGCTAAGAGACCTGTTTTCCTGACAAGTTCTCTGGTTCACCTTATTTTTACTTGACCAATGTGTTTATGAGGGGATACTTTTGGATAACCAGAGCTATGCTTAATATTCTGGGGAAACCAAAGTTCCATGATAAGCAATATAATGATGCAATTGTATGAAGATGGCTTTTGTCCTTGATTTTGGGGCTGTTATTTTTTCATTTAAAAAACACTGTGAAGCTGATTTACACTATGTTTTTTATTTATTCTGTGCCTTAAAATATGCAAGATTGAAAGTGAAGATAGGAAAAAGAGAAGCAATTGGCTCACCATACATCTAGGAGAAGAGAAACTGTTTTTGCAAGGCGCGTAGCCAATAATAAAACAGGAAATAGATTCAACATTGAGTCACTAACTCCTAAAAAACTGTGGGATATGGATGCATTTGGAAGGCATGGATGTATATAGGGCACGTGCCTGTATATGAAAAGAAACTTAAAGCTTAAATAAGAGAAGCTCCCAGAAGTTCTTCAGGCTCCATTAAACTGGATACCAGCCTTATCTCGTGGAATTTTTTCTTACTTTAAAACATCATTACTCTTTAGAACATGGTAACTATTGCACAATATCCCAGTCCTGAAGAATCTTTTTAGTTAATCATTTGCACAAATTTGTCCTGACTACTCCAAAAGGAATAGTCCTAAATTCACTCTATGCATGAGGATGAAAATTATTACTAATCTGTTCCAATTTAGAGTTCTGCATCTAATACTGTCAATCTTGGAAGATAATAGAATTTTATCTCTAAATAGACATTTACGGTACATGATTGCAATATGGTTCTTTCGGTCTAGCACTAATTTCCAAATCATGACTTCAAAACAGATTCTTTGTAAATTTCAAAATGTCATTAAAATATTTTTTACTGATTTGGATGTAACATGAAACAAATGCACAGATAAAAGTTTTGATCCATTCACTCTATTTCTGCACAAATGTACTTAGAAGTGTACAAATTACTTCCACAGTTTTCAGTAGAATACAGTCCCCAGCAAATGATATTTAGGATTACTGAACTAGTAAAATATTTTTAAAACCCAACCTAAATAAAATATATTTATTTTCTACCTAAACGATAGTAGGATTAGCCCAGGCAAATAATTTTAAAGAGGCTATTCTATAACTTGGTACTATAGATAATCCACCATCAGGTGTATGAATTAGATCTGTGAAAATAAGTGGTTATGAATAAGAAAGAGAAAGATCCATGGATACACATATTAATCTTTCACAGCCAATATCACAGTGGTAAAGACTAACATATTCTGCTACTTTTCACAGCTCACATTTATAGAGTGCTTAGCCAGCTTTATATTCACCCTTCCTGTTCTTTACTCAGAAACCTAATCAAATTACAGAATACTCACTACTTCCAGTTTTAAATCAAGACAACATGACTTTCCAAACTTACCTTCACCGTATGCCCAGTGATAGAGAGTCCAAGACTGGAGAAGAATTTGCAGGAGCAACATTCCCAATCAGGAGTCACTTATTTGCAAAACCAGGAACACTTCAGTGTTGTTAGTGAAGTAAGGTGTCTGGAAAGGAAACCTTGAAGTCTTTTATATGTCAAGCCAATATGTGTTAGTATCTCTGGGAACTACAAGCACCACCAAAAATCAGGGAGTTTCCTTTGCCAGGACTGGGCTGAAAGAGAGAGGGTATGGCTGGCTGGGAAGAGGCGGGTGGAGCATGTTTTCATCTTCCTATTTCCTCATGTTCAGCAAAGGAACTTTTTTCCTTGCCAGATCTGCCTCCTCCTGCTTCTCCCACAGCTGTGCAGGCTATAGCTGGAAAATGGCTTTAAAATGCCAAGCATGATTCTGTTTTTGCCAAGTATAGTATTTGGGACTTAGAGACAAGGCAAACAAAACATGAGAAAAAGATCCAATCAAAATATCAGCAGAAATAATATTCACAAAGGACAGAAAGAGTCCATCTGCAGACAGTATAACCTGGATCATAGTGCCATTTGAAATTTCAAGTTTTGAGACTAGATATATAAAGATATTTTATTGCATACTACCCAAAAAGAGATATTCCAAGACTGCAGCATTGGAGAGAGATATACTGTAGAATGTCTTGGGTCCAATATCTAACTGAGACAAAATACAACCCAGGCAACAAATCCAATACTGTAATAGAGACAATTCCTACATTCTTAATCCATTTGTTTCGGCCCTTATATACTGTATATACATAGCGTGTCAATAGTTTGCCTAGCCACATGGGCTGACACTGCTATTGTATGCCTATTCTACATAGATAGCCAGTATGAAACACAGGTAGTCCTTGACTTATGACCACAATTGTTACTAAGAGAGTCAGTTGTTAAGTGAATTTTGCCCCATTTTATGACCTTTCCTGCCACAGTTCTTAAGTGAATAATTGTTAAGTTAGTAACATGGTTATTAAGTGAATCTGGCTTTTTCATTGACTTTGCCTGTCAGAAGATCCCAAAAGGTGATCATATGACCTTGGGACACTGCAACCGTCATAAATATGAATCAGTTGCCAAGCATGTCAGAACATGCACAGTCTTATTGCAGTGAGGTAACCCAGGTGACCAGAAAGGCTCAACAGAGGCTTCATTTTCTCAGGGTCTTGCGGAAGAACAGGGTAGAACAATGGCTTATGACCCTCTTTTACCGATCTACTATAGAGAGCGATCTACTATATGAGCGTCCTCTCATATGGTATTGTGGTTTGGCATGCTGGTCTGACAGCCGCGGATAGGAAAATATTACAGAGGGTAGTGAGCACAGCACAAGACATTGTGGGCTGTTCCCTGACACCACTGGATGACATCGCCAGGGCTCGCTGCCTTGGAAGAGTGAGGAAAATTCTCAGGGATGACTCACACCCTGGACGGTATCTCTTTACTCTCCTACCATCGGGTAGGAGATATAGGAGTATAGCCAGCCATTCCAACAGGCTGAAGAACAGCTTTTATCCATGGGCTGTTAGGCTTTTGAATGGGATATAATTTTTATAAACTTTATGCATAATTGACTTGCGAAGCCAGTGTGTTGTGCAATTAGTTCACATGGTGTAATAAGATGGAGGGTTTGTGTCACTGTAAGCTGGGGGGTGGAGGCACGAAGGGAGGCTCAGCCAATCTTAATTTATATAAATGGTTGTACTTTGACAATAAAGGTTCATTCACTATCACGTGACCATGGGGATGCTACAATGGTCATAAGCGTGAAAAATGGTAATTGGTCACTTTTTTCACTGCCTTTGTGACTTTGAATGGCTACTACGACAGGGATGTATATGGGGCATGTGCACAACCTGTAGTGCTTAGGGTACTGGATCAGAGTGAAGGAGACCATGTTTAAGAACCATTAAGCCATAAACTACATGACAACAAACCACAGTAAGGATTATCATGAAATGGGAACTCCGCCAAAATGACACTATGACCTGGTTTTGTAAGTGGGTTTGGTTAAAATCATGACTGTCCCAAGCTTTCATGGCTAACTGTGGTCTAAAATATGGGAGCCCCCAGTTCTAATCTAATATCTCCTAAGCATTATCTTATTCTGGTTCTCTTTATATGATTTTTGCTTGTTTTTAATCCCCTTTATTATTTTTAAAATAAATCAAGGCAAACATATCTAATATTCCTTCTTTCTATTATCCTCACAACAACAACTCTGTGAAGTCAGTTGGGCTGAGACAAAGTGACTGGTCCAAAATTGCCTAGCTGGTATATATAATATTAATAAAATAGCAGACTTAGGCAATATAAAGTTGCTACTGGCAATATATATATGCAGAACAGAAATATTACAACACCAAGAATTACTAAATGCATTCGAATGCTATAGCTGTTGCACATGGAACTATTTGCAAGCAGCAGAGGTGCTTCATCCTGCCCTTTCTCATACTTCTTTGCAGAAAACTGAACTGTGGCCTTAAAAGTCCCGCTGGCAGAAACACACTGTGGGAAATTGGAATGAAACATTGCATCAAACCCCAAAAGCATAACATTGTAATTACGGGAAGAAGAAATACAGATCATGTTACATTTCACAAAACTTAGACATGCTTTGAATTTTAAGTTGCTTCTGTCTATGGACAAAACTACAAACAATCCCATATTTATAACATGCATATGCAGCCTATATGAGTGGCAAGAAGTTTCAGCAATTCTTTGCAGCATTTATTCAGTGTTCAGTTTCAACAGAAAAAAGAAAGAATTAGCATATTTCTGTTTTTTTTATATAAATTTTTATTGCTTTTATATAAACATATATTTAAACAAAAAAAATATATACATATAAAAAAACACAAGACATAACATAAACAATACAATCAACAAAAATAAAACAAAAATACTTAGCTTCCGTTATTCCTAATCTTTCTAATCATTTTGGGGTGACTTCCTCGAGTCCCCCCTATCTGCGTTTCTTCATTAATCATCATTAGCAATTTCCATTTCATAATTTTAAATCGTATTTAATATCTATCTATATCTAATTTCTTATCATTTAACAATCATCATTTCATATTGTCCTTAATATTAAACATTAAACTACAACTTATAAACCCTTCCAAGTCCATTTCAAACTAGTTGATATAACGATATTTCTTCAAATAGTCCTTGAATTTCTTCCAGTCTTCTTCCACCGACTCTTCTCCTTGGTCACGGATTCTCCCTGTCAGTTCATTGAGTTCCATATAGTCCATCATTTTGATCTGCCAGTCTACCACCGTTGGTATTGCTTGTGTCTTCCAATTCTTGGCTATCAAAATTCTCGCCGCTGTTGTGGCATACAGAAAGAAAGTAACATCTTTTTTGGGAATTTCTTTCCCGACTATACCCAATAAGAAGGGTTCTGGTTTCTTAATAAATGTATTTTTCAAAACTTTGTTTAGTTCATTATAAATCTTTTCCCAGAAGTCTTTTACTATGGGGCAAGTCCAAAGGTTCCTTCTACAGCATATTTCTGAGAGAGAGAAAGAAACTGAGAACTCAGAACATAATCCTGCTCCCACCCAAATTCCTAGGAGAATGCATGGTGCCACAGAATTCCTACAAAGAGCAGTATCAACCCTCAGCCTCCTCTTCAAGTCCAAATTAGTCCAGAGACGGAGAGTGTATAAAACTAACTAAAAAAATGCTTCATACATGAAACAAAAACATTGTATTCCAGAATTTCTACTGAACTATTCTGAATGGGTCACAGTTTGCCAGAAATAAAATCCGGAATGTTTTTGTTGTATATGATTTCAACCAAAAACAAAAGCCTCAGAGATAATTTTACGTGGAAGAAAGACAAGGATGGTCCATGCCTCTGAATTTCTCCCCTTTTTCTTTGCAGCTTCCAATGAAGTCCTTCCTCCAGCCCTCCCTTCCTGCTGACCTTCTTAGCACTAGTCCTCTTTTTCTCCTCTGCAAACCTCAGTCAGGCTGTTGCCAACATCCCAATTGAAAACTTGTAGTTCAAAGTTCACTGCAGATGGGGACTGTAGCCAAGAAATTAAAAGACGCTTGCTCCTTGGGAGGAAAGCCATGGCAAATCTAGACAGCACACTAAAAAGCAGAGACATCACCCTGTCAACAAAAGTGCGTATAGTCAAGGCTATGGTCTTCCCAGTTGCAATGTATGGCAGCGAAAGCTGAACCATAAGAAAGGCTGAGCGCCAAAGAATTGAAGCCTTTGAACTATGGTGCTGGAGAAGACTCCTGCGAGTTCCTTGGACTGCAAGGCGATCAAACCGGTCAGTCCTAGAGGAGATCAACCCTGACTGCTCTTTAGAAGGCCAGATCCTGAAGCTAAAACTCAAATACTTTGGCCACCTAATGAGAAGGAAGGACTCACTGGAGAAGAGCCTAATGCTGGGAAAGGTTGAGGGCAAGAGAAGAAGGGGACGACAGAGAATGAGGTGGCTGGATGGAGTCACTGAAGCAGTAGGCGTGAGCCTAGATGGACTCCAGAAGATGGTAGAGGACAGGAAGGCCTGGAGGAACATTGCGATGGGTCGGACATGACTTCGCAACTAACTAACAACAAGAACAACAACAGTTCAAAGTACAAACTGTTTTATATAACTCTATTCCAGACTGATTTTTTCACTTATTTGTATCACCATTCTACCTATTGTCTATCCACTGCAGGATGAAGGCCTCTTCTTCATGTTTCCAACCAATACAGTCCTGAACTTTCTTTTGCCAATTGGGCCAATACTTGCTGATGTCCTCAATCCATCTTGTTTTAGGTCTCTTTTGTGGACCCTTTTTATCCAGTGGGCTCCATTCTATGACACTTTTGGTCCACCTGCCATCAGTTCTTCTTGCTATGTGACCAGCCAATTTCCATTTCAATTCTTTTACCTTCTTGATGATATCATATACTTCCGTTTGTTCTCTAATCCATGGGCAGATATTTCTATCTCGTCTTGTAATGCCAAGTATGTATCTTTCCGTGGCTCTTTGCACCACTTATAGCTTTTGTATCAATTGTGAGGTTAGTGTCCATGTTTCACTGGCTGTTGTGATTCAGGGTCAGCCTGTGGGTTCGGCAGTTGGGTCGGATGACTCAGAGGAGGAGGGGGGTGTTGAAGATCTTGCTGATGATAGCCCTCAGGCAGGCCCCTCCCACTTGGTCACCATGGAGACCCAGCTGTGTGAGCCTGACAGTGTGGATGAAGATGACCCACAGCTGGCCCTGTTCAAGGACGCCCGACACAGGAGGCAGTCAAGTAGGAGCAAACAGAGGAAGGCTGTGGGGCTTCTCGGAAGGAGGCAAAGAGAGGCCACGCCCTGAACTCTTTATAAAGGGAATGTTTGGGGAGGACTGGTTTGCTGAAAGCAACCGCTCAGATAGTGTTTCAAAGCTCCTGTATCTTGGTACATGTCTTGTTTGTTTTCTTAGTAATAAATTTGGCAGACGTCATTCCAGCCTCTTGCCGTTTATAAAGGGGTTGCCTTTCTGCAGGGCCGGTAGCAGGCTGGTACAGAACACTGGCATATGTTAGGACAGTTAGCACACACTGATTGAAAACCTCCCCCTATGCCTGAAAAGTTTTTGATCAACTTATTTGTATACATATGTACTTCTCACACAACCTTCCCTTGACTTTTCATGAGCTAAAAAATGGGTTATCCCACCTACCAGCATAAGTGCTGTGCACATATGAAATGCACATCTCCAGAACTTTAACTGTCAACTGTCTTTTCTCAGTGCCTGCATTCACATTATTTTAGCCTAACATTGTGTATAAACCAACTGTGAAGCCAGTCGCAAATCTTACTTACATTATTAATAGTTAAGTTAACCAAGAGTTTATTCTCTGAGCATAGCCTGAAAATTCCATTAACTTAAAACATCCATGCTGATAATTCAAGAGTGAAATTTACAGATTTGGATTGGATTTAATGGAATCACCTTGACCACTCACAAGGCCATTATGTTTTTGGTAACTGAGATTATTGAATAAATATAGGTCAGATAGAAGAGCCCCAGAGAACAATGAAATGACAAAAATACTGACAACAGTCATCATGATATCTATTCTCTGTTTAGTCAAGATTTCTAAGAAAGATTAAAGAATTAGCTGAGCATAACAAGGTTTTACCCTCTTTTTGTAAAAAAAAAATCCTCTCCTGTACTCTAATCCAGTTTTTTTTATTCTTAATGAAGTTTCTGGGTGCTACTTTGAATATGGGTGGAATGAAGAAAGCAGAAAAACTGGGGCCAGCCAAGTAAATATGAGTCAAGGTCCATGTAAATGGCAACAACTGAAAAAACAAAAGGCAGCAGAATCAAATGTGAATGGTAATAACAACAATCTTGACTCTCCATTCATAGATGGGCATGGTTTATACATCATATGAGTACAGCCATTTTCCATTAATATTAGCTTCTTCTGATCTATCCATATAAATATTTTTCCAGTCCTGTTTACAACAGCATCACCTTCCTCAATTCCTTCCCTATGCTCTTTTATACAATTATTACATATGAAAAATACTTTTACTAGCAACCTTTAGAAAAAGAGCCAGAAAGATACCAACTGCCCTACCAGCTTCTTTTTTGAGATGAAGCATTTGGTATAAAGTCAGAATCATCTGCTTCCGGTTTATAAAAGGATCATCTGTCCTTGAGGTTGCTCATTCAGTAGCAGCAGCAACATCTGGAGAGGGGAATTGTCAAAATAGGCAAGATAGTGGATGAAAATCCCATCCCTGGGATGGTATCATTTGTACATGCAGTGGTATTGGCATGTACAAAGAGAAGGAGACTAAACAATCCTGTTGCAGTCAATAACTTACCTATTTTTATTGTCTTAGGCTGCTTTTGCTACCAGGTTCACTTCATGTGCAAATATTTGGGAAGAGGTAGGAGGGATCTTATTTAATTATGGTGTGCTGTTACAAAACGATCAGGTAGAGAGAGAAAACAGGTCAGGGGTTTTGGGGAAATTATTTGTATAAAGATATATGATGAGCAACTGAAATCTAGCTATTATAAAGAGTGGAGGGAAGATCAGTGGCTGATCTTCCTTTCAATCTGCAATCTTATTAATGGCGTGACAGTGACAGTGATGGAAGACCCTTTAATCTAAAGATCCAACTTTTTTTAATGCTAAGTCAGTTTCTCACAAACTATCTATCCAGGATTTAATCCTGGACAAAACACTGATTTGGCATTTATCATAGATATCTGGATAAGAGTAGAGGGGAATTAATTTCTTCCAGTTTTGTGGATGAATTACTGTATAAAGCAGCAGGCCAGCTTGGAGGGTAGTGAGGTATGTGGTATAGTGTAAAGGACATAAGGAATAAAGGAGTAAGAAGGCAGCCATGATATGTTATGCTTGATCTGGGTAGTTAGAGATATGAGTTGTTATGATAAAAGTAAGTTGGTAAAGTCAAGGATGTAGTTATGAGGAAGGATGTGAAAGACTGCTTAGCCAAGGCGGCCATAATTTAGGGAAGATGATTAAATAAACCAAGAGACTATCAAAGGGAGCTTGAGGAATGTACCTATATTGTCAGGGCTTGTTAGAAGTTTGTTATCAGCATAAGGAATGTGCTAACTTCTGACTTTGTTGTGTACTACATATATGCAATGTATGTTTTATTTTACTTCTTTACTGTCCTTCCTTTGGGAACAGCATTTTCTTTGTGCTAAAATAAACTTTTTGGGCAGTGCTGAGCTTCAGAGTTTAATGACCATGGTCTGGGCAATGTATTTCTTGATGTTTTGCTAGCAACTGTGGCTAACATCCTGAGAAGCAAGGTGAGCAGGGACTAACTGGGCTCCTATCTTTAAAACTAGGTAACCTGACTGCAAGTGAGTAGGCTAAACAATCAAAAGTCAAGAGTGCTGTTGAAGCTGTTTTGTAGTATACAGAAATAGTCTAACATTTATTTATTTATTTATTTATTTATTTATTTATTTGTTTGTTTGTTTGTTTGTTTGTTTGTTTATTTATTTATTTATTTATTTGATTTGTATACCGCCCTTCTCCCCAAGGACTCAGGGCGGTGAACAGTGACATAAATATCAAAATGCACAAATACAGAAATTGAAAACAAATTAAACCCTAATGCCCAAATGCAGAAGATAAGTTACATTAAAACAATAATTAAAACAAAACCCGTCAGACCATACCAGATTGCTCAAACAGATAGGTTTTTAGGTCGCGTCGGAAGGAGCGAAGGTCGGGAGCCATCCGGAGCTCAACCGGTAAATGGTTCCATAGGTCAGGCGCGCCCACAGAGAACGCCCTCCCCCTGGGAGCCACCAGACGGCATTCTCCGAACGGCGGCACCCTTAGGAGACCCTCTCTGTGGGAGCACAGTGGGCGGAGGGAAGTTGACGCCGGCAGCAGGTGATTCCTAAGGTACTCCGGACCCATGCCATGTAGGGCTTTGAAAACCATTACCAGCACCTTGAATCTCACCCGGAGGACAACTGGGAGCCAATGCAGCTCACGGAGTAGAGGTGTAACATGGGAGTATCGGGAGACTCCCAACACAACTCTCGCGGCTGCATTCTGTACCAGTTGGAGCCTCCGAGTGGTCCTCAAGGGCAGCCCCATGTAGAGAGCATTGCAGTAGTCTAAATGAGAGGTCATGAGCGCATGAGTGACCGTACGCAGGGCATCCCGGTCTAGATAGGGCCGCAATTGGCGCACCAGGCGAACCTGGGCAAAGGCTCCCCTAGTCACAGCTATTATGTGGTCTTCCAAAGAAAGCTGTGAATCTAGGAGGACTCCCAAGTTGCGAGCCCTATCTATGGGGGGTAATAACTCACCGCCCATAGAAAGAGATGGAATGTTCTGAATATCCCTTTAATATCACTTTTAAATACACTCTTCCCTGCAGTGGATTTCAAGCACCACTTTGGTTTACCAAGGAATTGAGACTGATGAAATGGACTGCTGGAGAGCTTTAGCAGAAGTGGAAAATGCTCAGAAGTGGAAAAAGTAGCAGTAATTATTGTGAAGACAGCACAAACCCCTGGTACAAGGACTGCATAGCTTTCCCCAAAGTAAATTAGATTCTAATTCTGTAATTGTGTCTGAACAAAACAGGCCCACATGTTTTTCCTTATTGTAAGTCTTTCAAGATAATGGAAAAGAGCCATAACAGTCAGAAGAGATTCACCATAAGCAATTTTCATTGGGTTGTTTTTTGTTTGTTTTTTTGTAGATAAGGTTAATGAATATTTTTCAGACTCGTCATTCTGAAGGTCTCCAATAGCTTTAAATGGTTAATAGGCAATTTCCAAAAGTTTCACAGGGTCAACATCTTCATTGATGAATTATTTATCTTTATTCCAGTGTATTTCCTCATCACTTACTGCTAGATCTGAGTCCACTGGTTTGTGTAATCAGTTAGGATATTTGACACCAATGCCCATCACACTTCACTTGTTCACAATGAATGATATCTGTCATTTTGATGCCTATTTTCTAATGTGCAAATATCTCTTTGAGGCTCTTTCCACTTTACTACTCTGAACAAGTCAAAATCTAGCAAATTTGACTATTCAACTAGTCATGCCTGACCCCTTATAAATATGGCAACATAACACCACTACAGCACCAGGACAGAACCCCAGGGGACCGCCTGGTTGCATTCTTGTATAATGAGAAATGTCAATTTAATTTCTATTTGTTTTCTATTCTTTAGCCAGTTGTTCATCCATAAAGGACCTGCTCTTTTATTCCATGACTAAGCTTACTGAGAAGTTTGCAATGATTATACAGACCTCTGTATTGGTTGTAAAACTGCCAAATCTTCCTGGAATGAGTTTGCCCTTTTGATTTTCTTTTTCACTGATCTTTTTCAATTTTGAGAAGTTTTCTTTCTTGAAGTCAAATATAACTGTGAGGGATTTGGTATGTGGGTTATCGCTTCCTTGAATATTGAATTTTGCAATAATGGTAAATGTTGTGTCAGTAGTTAAATGGGAGTGGTTTTCCAGAAGCGGGAAACCTTGGTGCAGTTATTGGTTGTTGCATTCTCGGCCTGGAGATTCTGGGCCAGGGATTGGTTACTGTTCAAAGGCACCTGAGTATATAAGACGGAGCTTAACGGCTGTTAGCCAGTTGACCTATGTGCATTCAATAAACGTTCTTGTTCACAACCTCACTGTCACGCTCGTCATTCCGAACATAACAAGTGGCGACGAAGGTGGGATCGACAGCGGATCAGTGAAGGAGCGGCGGAAAGCCAGCTGCGCACAAGGCGGGAAATTTGAATCACAGTCAACCGAACGGTTGCCGCAACCGAAAATAAAACCTCCGAATGGCGCAAGTCGGTTCCCTGAAGGAGTTCGACCCGAACTACCCAGAAGATTGGGAAGAATATGTCGGCCAGGTCGAGGGGTTTATGCTGGTCAACGGCATAACCGACGACCGGAAGAAAGCGGCGGCCCTTCTAACCATCAGCGGCACACCGGTTTACCGGGTCGCCGTCGGCCTATGCCAACCGCTGCCAGTCTCCAGTGTGTCATATGCAGGCTTGTTGGCTAAACTAAAGGTCCACTTCACGCCGAAGAGGTCCGAATTGTTTTGGAGGCGAATATTCGAGAAGAGGAATCAAAGACCCGGTGAGTCAATTACACAGTTCGTGGCAGCGGTCAGAGAAGCGGCTCTGCGCTGCAAATATGACAATCTCGAGATCCGGATTCGGGATAGAGTTGTTTTGGGGCTGCGAGATGAACATTTACAAAACCGCATAATCGCAAAGCCCACCGGAGACCTGCAAGAAGTCTTAGACGAGCTACTCACGTACGAGTCTACAGGCAGACGAGACCCCCCCCCCACAACAGCATGGGCGCTTCAGCCGAAATTAACCTCAAGAGCCATGTGGACAGTGGGGAGGTGGATTACCAGTGGGAAGCCGACGTAGCTGAAATCGCCAGAAGGTTCGGGAAAATGGCGGCGAGACCCCCACGCACTGATGGACCAGACCAGGGAAGAAGACAGCAGCCTCAAGCGCAACAAAGACCCCAGAGAGACATCCAGACCAGACCTCGCGACTCAGACACAAGATGTGGAAGCTGCGGCGGCAACCACCCCAGAGCAACATGCAGATTCCGCTCAGCAAAATGCAGAATGTGCGGAAAAACGGGCCACATCCAGGCCATCTGCCGTATCTGACCGCGCGACAACCGTCTCCACGAAATCGACGTTTGGGCCGAAGGTAAGGTAACCCCCAGTTATTGTGGCAGAGAGACCCCCAGACCTACGGCACTCACTTCCAACCGCGGGAAGGTGGCGGGGGTCAACCACGTGGGAACCCCAAGAATTAACCACATACTGAGGCCTAAATTAAAAATAGGAGTCCAATTGCAAGGTATTCCCTGCAAAATGGAAGTTGACTCGGGGGCCTCAGTATCCATAATTTCTAGCGACACCCTAAGGTACATTGAAAACAAAAGTGGCCGCAGGATTCCCCTTAAACCAACTAAGATCCAGTTAGCGGACTTCCAGAAAACTCCCATAGAAATAAAAGGCAAAGCCACCGTCAGGGTTAGATACAAGGGGTTCAGCGGATTATTAGACCTGTTAGTTACTGAAGGCCAGAGAACCAGTTTGGTAGGCCTCAATTGGTTCTCGGCCCTAGGAATTTGGGTAGGGGGAATCAATACAATCCAAAGTAAGACCCTAAAGTCTGTCTGCGATGAGTTCGCAGACGTGTTCGACGGGTCGTTAGGTAAATACAAAGGGCCCCCCATTAATTTTAATTTAGATCCAGCAGTTAAGCCCATTCGGCTTAAGGCCCGGAGGGTGCCTTTTGCCCTTAAGCAAAAAATCGAGGCCGAACTAGATAAGCTAGTAGGCCAGGGCGTGCTGGAACCGGTCGAGGGAGGCCTTTGGGAGACACCAATCGTCACACCCCTTAAACCGAACGGGAATGTGAGGATTTGTGCCAATTATAAGGCCACTCTAAATTTAGGAATGAAAAAACACGCTTACCCGGTCCCGACGGTGAAGCAGGTCCTCGCGACGATCCAGGACGGCGCCATCTTTGCCAAGCTCGACTTGGCGCAGGCGTATTTGCAACTTACTGTGTCTAAGGAAGCCGCCGAGGCTCAAACGATAGTTACCCACAAGGGGGCGTTCCGCGTTCACAGACTTCAATTTGGCATCGCTGCAGCTCCAGGCATCTTTCAGGAGGTGATGGAGAGGACCTTAAAGGGCATACCTGGTGTATGCCCTTACTTCGATGATGTCCTAATCGCTGGAAAAACTGAAGAAATCTTAGCTGACAGGCTAGAACAGGTATTGGGGAAATTTAGAGATGCAGGGCTTAAATTAAAAAGGGAAAAATGTTTTATTGGGGTAAAATCAACTGAATTCTTAGGATTTAGAATTGATGCAAAGGGCATACACCCTACAGAAGGAAAAATTAAAGCAATTAAATTGGCACCTGAACCCAAAAACAAGGCTGAGTTACAAGCCTTCTTAGGATTAGTAAATTTTTATCATACATTCTTGCCACATAAAGCAGCTATCGCTGAACCATTACATAGGCTGTTAGACAGGAAGACCCCCTTGGCAATGGCAAGAAAAACATAGAATTAGCTTTCAAACATTGAAGGACATTCTGTCTAGCCAATCCACAGTCACGCATTTCATAGAGAACAAGCCAATTTATTTAGCGTGTGATGCTTCACCTTATGGAGTAGGGGCAGTCATTAGCCACATGGATGAGCAGGGCCAACAGAGGCCTATTGCATATTATTCCAGGACGCTAACCAAAGCTGAACGGAATTATGCACAAATAGACAGAGAAGCATTAGCAATAGTGGCAGGTGTAAAAAAGTTCCATGATTACCTTTACGGTAGGAACTTCACAATATACACAGACCACAAACCCTTACTGGGATTATTTACCACAGACAAACAGACACCCCAGATCATGTCCCCTAGGATGCTTAGATGGTCTATCTTCCTGTCAGCATACTCATTCTCACTGAAACATAGACCAGGGAAGGAGATGGGCCATGCAGATGCCCTTAGCAGATTACCCCTAACTGACACTGAGGGTGATCCAGCACCTGTGGGGCAAATCATGTCTATACACGAACTATCAGAATGCCCATTGACAGCCAAGGACATTGCAGCAGCAACCAAGAAGGACCTAATCCTCAACAGAATTGCTGCATGGGTACAAGGGGGGTGGCCCAATAAAAATCCTGACCCCAAATTCACACCCTATTTCAGGAGGAAAGATGAATTGTCATCACACTTGGGATGCATTTTGTGGGGCAATAGGGTTGTGATTCCAGAAAGTCATAGGAATATAGTGATTGCAGAGCTACATGAGGGACACCCGGGGATTATCCGCATGAAAGCTCTGGCAAGGAGTCATCTGTGGTGGCCTGGGTTAGACACAGCAATTGAGGGGAGTGTAGCAGGTTGCTATCAGTGTCAGCGCTCTAGGCCAGAACAAGCACACACACCTGTACACAAGTGGGAGGTGGCTAGGAACCCATGGTCCCGTATTCATATTGATTTTGCTGGGCCATTTCAGGGCCTGACATTCCTGGTTGTTGTGGACAGTTACTCCCGGTGGTTGGAGGTAGTGCCTGTTAAGTCCATGACATCCACAAAAACGATACAGGTCTTGAGGGGACTCTTTGCCACTCATGGGTTACCTGACGTGATTGTCTCTGACAATGGGCCCCAATTCACCTCTAATGAATTTCAGGACTTCCTCAAGGCCAATTGGATTAGGCACGTGACGTCGGCACCCTTTCACCCTTCCTCCAACGGTTTGGCTGAACGAAACGTCAGAACAACAAAAGACGCCTTGAAAAGGATCATCCGCGGCAATTGGCACCAGAGACTGGCACAGTTCCTGTTGGCTCAGCATACAACACCGTGCATGGCCACGGGGAAAAGCCCAGCTGAAATGAGGTGGGGCAGACGCTTAACCACGAAATTGGACAGACTACACCCTGATAGACTACCTGTGGAACCTGAACCGGTCATTCCGACCCAGTCTCTCAACATTGGAGACTTAGTTTGGGCCAGGAACTATGGACAGGGGGACAAATGGTCGCCAGGGGTGGTCATTGACAAAACTGGGCCGTTATCGTACACAATAGAGGGGGAAGGGAATAGGGTAATCAGGAGACACATCGATCAGTTAAGGAAAAGGGCCCCGGAAATTGTGCAGGATAATCCTGGAATGAACGCTCCCACACTTGACATTGCATTTAGACAAGACCTGTTAAGCACAGCACCAAGTGGGGAGGGAGTTGGAACACAAATCAGGGTAGCGGAAGCAATTCCCCAGCATAGCCCAGCAGAATGGGAACTATTTCCCCTGGGCAGCCAAACGGATTCCCCTGGTCCTCTAATAGAACCCCAACAATCCATTAGTGCTGCATCATCTGAGTCATCGCCCCAACCAACCGGGCCAAAAACAAATAGCCAAGCAGCGGGCACACCTGTTGCCAGTAAGGCCAGCAGATACCCAGCAAGGGTTCATAAGCCACCAAGTTATTTGAAGGACTACGTTAATAAATAACATTTAACTGGGGGGGGGAAGGGGTGTTGTGTCAGTAGTTAAATGGGAGTGGTTTTCCAGAAGCGGGAAACCTTGGTGCAGTTATTGGTTGTTGCATTCTCGGCGGGAGATTCTGGGCCGGGGATTGGTTACTGTTCAAAGGCACCTGAGTATATAAGACGGAGCTTAACGGCTGTTAGCCAGTTGACCTATGTGCATTCAATAAGCGTTCTTGTTCACAAACTCACTGTCACGCTCGTCATTCCGAACATAACAGTAAATATCTGTAGCTCCGGTATAGGATGAGTGAAGATTCATTCTCCAAGCTTGTAGTTTCCAAACAGGCTAGGTAACATCTTCACAGAGCTTAAGGGGTGTCAGTGTTCTTCTGTTTATAAGGGCTTTATGTTGTCAGTAGGTCAGTAGGTCTTGTGATGGGTCAGGTGTGACTGTGTCAAGTGAGGGTCTTGTAACTATCTTGTGATAGATCAGGTGTGAGTCATCAGTGAGTGTTGTGATGAGTAGGTTATATCAGGTGAGGGTCATTGTGAGACGTGGTACTGGTTGGGGTTTGTGTGGGTTGGTTGAAGGTCTGTGCTGTCTCTGGCTGGCTGTGCGGTTGATTTGGATTCTGAGGGGTTTATAGGCTGGTTGTAGACAAATTTGTCGATGGAATTGCTTGTGGTGTGCCAGACTGCAATGAACTCGTGAGCATAGTGGGTGGTAGCACGGCTGATTTTTGTGTTGCTCCAACTGAACTTGTGCAGTTTGGTCAGTCTTCCTAATTAGTTTGACTACATATTTCTCGTTAAATTCTGGGTACTAGTCAAGAGGAGGTCTAGTATTAAAGAACCAATCAACCTTGAACATTATAAACACCACAATAAACAACCCGGTGCAATAAACAGCATACTCACAAACTTGAGTGTATGATGTCAGTGGATAGGACTAGGGAAAGAAATGTAATGGGCAATGTTAAGGAGAGAAGTGATAAGCAACTTAGATGGGTGTACAATAGCAAGCATTTCAGGGCCATTCTTGGAAAAACTTGAGATTCCGTGACTTCTCCATCGCACCTGAATTAAGTCATTTAGGGAGCAAATCCCAGTAGGACCCTGTTGATCACTACTATCAACCCATTTCACCAGCTGCAGCTCAGAACTAAACGATACCTGAAGCAGACAAATTGACAGTGATTACGTTTCCACCACAGCGCCTGCGCTGGCCAGGTAGCCCCTCCCCCAGGACGAAGACCAGTCGAGAGGCGGAGCTTCTAGAAGCCGCGATTCCCGGAGTGCTGCTGTTGCTCGTGATTATCTTTAGATTTTTGCACCCCGGATAAAGCTGGGAAAATGGCGGGAACCGATCTAAGCTCAACGGGGCTGGACCTAGAGAAGCTACGCATGGCGGGCGCCGGTCTAGCGTTGGCTGTGCTCACCAGCGGCGGCGACGCACAAGGTCAGTCGCACCGACCCCCGGCTTTCCTTCAGTCGAGCCGGCTCAAAAAAACGCTAACTGGGGGTGTGCGAGTCGCGTGCTGCCAGATGCAACGTGCAAATGAGCACGTTTAGACCTGAGCACAAGCGAGCCTGCTAACTAGGCTTGAGCAGTAGAGCCTGTGCCTTATGGAGGACAAGAGTCGAAAACCCTAAAGCAAGTCCGCCCTTGAGGGCCTGTTGCAGAAATCTCCTTCGCCAGGGTGTTCCTGCTCCGCCTCCATTGCAAAGCCTGATTTTACTAGGTGCTCGCAGAAGGGCGCCCCGGAGGTTGGCGGAGGGCGCTGCTCTCTGCCGCATCTGCCCTCATCGTGGGTGAGGCGGAGGTTAGCGGTGCAATGTTCAGAGCTGACGGGCTAAGAGATTCCCCTTTGGAACAGGCTCCGTGGCAAGAGCTGTGACGGCTCTGCTTGTTTGACGCATGCAGCCTTGGCACGTGGCAGGCAACTCTGCACATTCGCAAAAGGGCCTTTCCTCCATGACGAGCCAAGGAAATTTCCCTGTCCCCTCTATTCACATTTTTAGGGCTTCCGGAACTGAGCTGCAAAAATCTAGACGAGGACTAGGTGATAGCAAAAAGATGTGGGTGACTGCTTTTTTGTCATTAGTCTTCATCCGGAGTTTTGCAATCACATATCACTGCATTGCATTTTAATCAGAGCATCGGTCCGTTAAATTTTTTTGTCATTCTTCATTTCCCCAATGTCTGCTCAATGCAGTCCTAACATAGGTTGCAAAAAATGTTCATAAAGAGTATTTTGAACGTGAAAAGACAAAATTGCATCCTTTGCTTCTATACTAGGCATAGGATTTGAGAGGATAACCAGCAAAGCCATATTTTGGGGGATTCAGAATTGGAAAAAGGCTTACTGTAGAGAGATGTATGTGTTTTGCATGCTGATTTCTGAAATATAAATATTGTAAACTGGGTCCTTGGTGCTCCCCGAGCTTGGTTGTTTTTTTTTGCAACCGTTTCATTATCAAACTAGTTAACATCAAATTCTTGATACAAGGAGTTTTTCTTGAAGCAGGTCACCTCATTAGACAACTGGGATATGTCAATGCAGGTGCTTTGATTTCCCATTGACTGCATTTGATCTATCACAGGATTTAGGGGGCTTGGATTAGATCTGCCTGAATATTTTTAAAAGTTAGGGTAATGGTTAATAATTAAAGCTGATTACTTGAAAACTAAAGCTGCATTTGTGTTCAGTATTTTGACTAAGGATTTTTTTTCCTCATAAATACTGTATCAGGGTCTTGTCTGATATATATTGTAGTCATGCCTTGACTGTTATGGAAATTGATTAGACAAGTAGCTGTTATTTCTAGATCAATACCCGTAGTTCTTCAAAGGGACAGAATGCCTTTGATTCTAGTGAAGAATCTGTGATGTATGCTTTAGTGTCTTTAGCAAAAAGGGAAATTCAGAAAGTATTATTGATCATTTGCTTCCAATCATTAAAATACTATACTTGTTATGACTAAAACACACACAGGTCAAGAAAAATTGAAAATAAGATTGCATACTCAGTTGGAATGCTGGCTATTAGTTGGATTAATCAATGATGCTTAATGATTTATTATAAAATTTTAATTCAAAACTTTGTGTTAAAAATAACCAAACCCCCTTCAAATTTCCAACTATATATTGTATTTTCAATCATATCAGTGCTACTTCCAACTATATATTGTATTTTCAATCATATCAGTGCTACTATAAATCAACAGTGTATTATAGAAAATTGATATAAATCTACAGTAATGGCAGAATCAATTTAGTTGTAACGAACTGTCATTCCTGGATCTTTTCTCTTTCTCAAGTGAGTCTTAGAAAAATGGAATTTGATGGGTGTTCATAATGTGTGTTTTATTCCATAACAGCTGTCACCCTTATATAACCTTTACTTTGCCCATGTTTTCTACAATGTAATAATGAAACAATCTGACAAATTTAGAATGAAAAGTTACAATAGATTTTGTCTACAAGGTACTTCTATGAATTATAGCAGCTTAATCTTTTTATTTATTCTTTCAGGGTAACAAGCCAAACTTGTATGTAGCACAGGCTTTTTAAACAATGTAAAATCTCAGTTTTGTTAACTAACTGGGTAAGAGGTGTCTTTTGAAGCTAAATGTCTGTGATTCATATTAATTTCAGGGAGAGAGAGAGATTGATAAAGTATGTCTAAATTTTTAATATATATGTAATTATGCTACTCAAGGGACCCGGTGGCTCAGTGTGTTAGGACGCTGAGCTTGTCGATCAGAAGGTCGGCAGTTTGGCGGGTCAAATCCTGAGTGCCGTGTAACAGAGTGAGCGCCTGTTACTCGTCCCAGCTTCTGCCAACCTAGCAGTTCGAAAGCACCTAAAAATGCAAGTAGGTAACAGCATTCCGTGCGCCTTTGGCGTCTAGTCATGCCGGCCACATGACCACGGAGACGTCCTTGGACAAGCGCTGGCTCTTCAGCTTTGAAACGGAGTTGGAAACGACTAGCATGCATGTGCGGGGGAACCTTTACCTTTAATTATGCTACTGATATAATTCATATCAATTAGCTGGGCTGCTTTAGAAGCAATATCTGGTCCGAATATGTGGGATGAAATCCAAACTACAATTTTGTCCATTCCATCCAAAGATCACTAAAATGAGTAAAATCAAAGTTTTACCAAAATTGTAAATAAAACACATTATTTTTAAATCGGTGAACAAACTTCTAAGATTCTTCCCATACGTCGGGTGTCAAACTGCTGGCCGGTTGCATAATATGATTGTGCGCCCACCTGAGCTCCAGCAATGCAAAAAAAGTTGTGACATCACATGATGTGGCGAGTTTGACCCCCATGCCATAGGTCAATCATAGTGAGGAGTAGAAATGGAAAAGAATCCAGCTGAGCTGCCTTTTTAAAGTAATTGTTGCCTCCCTTGGTTCCTCTCTCCTTAAGGCACCTTTCTACAACCCCAGAATTATTGCTGGATGAAATCTCTTTTCCCTTTGTATGACATGATTCCTAATCTCTGTTGTTGACATTTTTTCCATATCACATGAAAATGTTCTAGTGTTAAAGGCAACCAGCTATGGAGCTAGAAACAGCAACCTACTTCAGAGGAAGTTTCCTAACATTAACCAGTTAAGGACAGAATTCTAACCATAGGTTGCACTATCTTTTATTTATATGGTATAAAATATATGTTGCCTTTCAAACAACAGGTGTTTTAACTATGAATTATATCTGCAATTCTGTCTATTCTAGTGGGGTTTGTAGCAGATTCTTGAGAAGATAAAGTAGCAAGTATTTTTCCAAATCATCTTCCACTCCCATCCTATACTTTTATTGTTTGATTATTTTATATATTCATTTTATATAAAATAGTCTGTACAGAAGTAGACTTTTAAAAATAGCAAGATTAAGCAGTGAATGTGACAACATTTTAAATCAAACACAATGTTACATAGAATAAAACTGCTTACTTTAAATGGGCAAATATTTGTCTTGTCTAACTGTCTTAGGGGGAGCTCCACAGTTGGTTCACCACTTTAGTTCTGTTTACCACCAACATACCTGATTTTCATTGTGGGAGATACATGTGGGTTTTTTGAACCAGATATGCACAAATTAAGGTACTAAGGCAATGTACAGTTCCTCAAAACTAGAATGCCACTTAAGAGATTGCTGTTAGTTTATAATTTGCAATGTAACAACAAGGGAAAGTATTAAGTCTTGGGAGTAATTTTTAACTGATTTAACTAATTTTTTAATTTAATCTTTTCATCTCAGTCACTTCCACTTCTTTCCCTTGGTTCTGCTCCTTTTCCTGACACAGGAGTCAAAGATCAAATATGATCTTGTGAAAAACTGTGTACCCTTATCTTCAATTCAAGATTGAGTAAAAGGAGATAATGTTTCAGTTATCTTGACCCCAGACCATCTTTGGCTGGCCAACAATATTTCAGCCCTTCAAATGTTGAAATAAAATTCCATCGGTATGCAGTGTTCTATCTAGAAAGGGATTGAAGTAATAGCTACCTACTTTAGAAATAAATGCAAGCGATACAGCATCAGAATTACTTACATGTACTCCTAGTCACCAAATTTGACCGGAACATTGCTGGTTTCAGAAAGTTATTAGATTTCAATTCTAGATCCAAGTATTTCACACTTTCTAGAACAAGCTATTTCCTCAGTCTTGTCTGAATTGAGTTACAAATTATACATTCACAACTAAGCCTTCACTGTGTCCTAAATGTTGAAATTTTCTGTTCTATTTTTGGCAGTAGAAAAGAAAAAGAGCTGGGTATAATCAGGAAAGTTGTGAAACTTGATTTAATTCCGTTATGATCCAATAGAGGACAACATGATGACCAGCGGAGTCACCAGCTCCACTATATCATGCCATATATATAGCCAAATAATTTCAGAAGCAATGCAAAAATGCAAAGAGAACAGAACGTGAAACTCACAATCTATCCACGTGAGCTTGATCTTCATTGTAACAGTAAAATACAGAAGCACCAGTAGGCAGCTGTGAGTGGCCATTCCAGGCAGAAGAAATGGCAGAGCAGAGTTCAGAGTTAATTTTCAGTATCTCTGAAAAACAGCTGAGCATGTCTTTGGCAGTCTTAGCTCCTCTAAATGTCTGATCACACGATTCTTTGAAAGAGTGTTGAATGAGATAAAGTAAATTATTAAACTAATTCCTATATAAAATTAAAGCTACATTGGATTCATTTATTTTATAATTGGAGTTTAGGGAATTCTATAAATTAGCTTTACATTAATTGTTATTTTGGCTCTGCAAATTAAGCCTAATCTACTATAGTTGATTAGAGTGGCTGGTATGTGATCTACTTGCCAATACGTTTTTTCTTTTGGATTCAGTTGGCTTCTGAGTTTCATGCAGAGGATAAGAAAATATGGTTTGGCCAAAAGAAACAAAAAATATGTTGATTCACATTCAAAATTTTGGTGAATCTTTTAGAGCAGCCTACTCCTGTGGTCTTAGATGTGATGAATTAAATGTTTATAGATATCAGTGAATAAATGTCTGTATTTTCCTTTCTTTCTGCATTTCATTAAAGATTTTAAAGTGGCTTACTCTATTTTTTAAAAAAAAATAGTTCCAGTAGTAATTGAAACTATTGAAACAAAAATGTTGTTTTTCCACATACCACTGTTAAGCAAAACGTAGCCTACATAATACTGGTACTCAACCATTGATTATAGTTTTGTGTAAGATCTTCTAAGTAGTTAAATTCTCACTGTAGAAGAAAAACTAGAAAAAAAATTCAGTGGCATACAGTAATCTATACATTTTAATATACTTTAGAGGATCTAGGGCAGTCCTTATGACAACTGCATAAGTAGAATGCTTTTTAATAATACTGCTTTATGTTTGCTTACTATTTTGACATCATAACAGTGTAACAAGATCTAGCCAGTGTGACAAGTTGGTTAGGTATCTAGGATTTGATCCATTCATAAACCTCAGTATTAACATAATTCACCAGCCAAGGGATGCTTGATTACATGCTATATATGGAGAACATAAGAATATTAACCTAAGGGCACTGGCACAGGGATCAAAGACAAACCAATTTGTACCTGCATTACAAATGGTGTTTCCTATCATTGCTGTTGGATGAATCTCTGCTAAAATTACTATTTGGTTGGATTATAAAGCAGTGGACTTATTACCCACCTATATAGAATAATTAGATGGTTTTCCACAAAAAGTTAGAATCTGATGGGTTTGTTTTAATGGAAAACATAAAATGGGTGGGTGTTTTTTTTTCCTTTGTTTTTTTGCATGTAGAAAAATTCTTTGTAATAAAAATCCTATGTAGTTAACAGCGCTGGATTACCATTAGGAGATCTGAATTCTAGTTCTCACATCAACATGAAAGTCTATAGCCATGGTGGCGAACCTATGGCACGCATGCCACAGGTGGCACACAGAGCCCTCTCTGTGGGCACATGTGCCGTTGCCCCACTCCTAGGCCTTCAGCTGGGTTTTATAAAACCTTTTTAGCTTTAGGCCTCTGCTGCCATGTGCAAAAAAAAAAAGGTTCAATCAATCAATTTCAACTTCTCGCAGGGAAAAAAAAGATTTCGCAAAGTTGGAATTGATTGATTGAACTTTTTAGTCCCACCCAGTCTGCCCTTACCACCACAGCCATGCCCACCCAATGGGCCACACCCACCTGGCACCCGACAATACATAAGTGGGTTTTGGGTTGCAGTTTGGGCACTCGATCTCTAAAGTTCGCCATCACTGGCCTATAGGGTGACTTTGGGCCAGTCATACTTTCTTCATTCTAGACTGAGAAACTGAAAATTATCTTAGAAGAAGATAGTGACAAACCATTTCCAAAAATATTGCCCCCAAAACCTCTGTGTGGCCCTAGCTATGTAATTGCCAGGAGCCAACATTTGCTTGAAAGTCATTAACAAAAGTGAGGGGTCTTTGGCACGCTCTGAGCTTGGTTGTGTTCTTCCTAGCAATGATGATGTTACCTAGGTTGAGTAATGAAACATTTTCAAGAAAACAAGCTTAGAGAGCACCAAGGATCCCTCATTGCAACCCTGAACTATAAATATTCTCCTTTATTAGTCATAACAGTATTTTATGTTTTAATTTTTGTTTGGGAGCCAACTGGAGTTTGTTACAAGTTGAGTGGCTATATAAATTTTTAAATAAATAAAAATAAACCATACCAGTATCAAAATATGTATACAAGGAAAATATTTTAAGTCAAGGTCAAGTAAGGATCAGTATTGAAATGTAAATAAAAGGAACAATCTACATCCTGCAGTAGTTATTAAGGAAAACAATCCTTTTAGAGGACTTGTCTGTTTCAGTTTCCTGCTTTCATAAGCCTTTCCTTTCAGATAGAGTAGTGAATATGAGGATATTCCATTTTGGAAAGTTCCACCCTGAAGGAATTCCAGGGAGGAGAATAGGGATGGAGTCTCCTCCTGGGGACCTGCAAGAGTTCAAGTCAGCACAACCCATGTGTGTGTGTCTGTGTGCCTTAGCCCAGTACAGAGGGGGAAAGGCAAGAGTTTCATTTCTCTGCCCAAGGTAAAACATAATCAGCACAACTGAATTATGTGATATCAGTGTCAGAAATTGAAACAATCAAACTTTTTTATAATTGCATAATGTAATAAATTTTTGTAATAACAGTCATTTATTCATCAGATAACTTTGAGCCATTTCATCATACATTGACCCTACCCAACATTTCTAATTTGCATCATAAAAGCAGTAAGAACCTTCCCTGAATAACCAAACTTTATAGTAATACATTTGATGCATTTGGAGCTCTCATAAAAGTAAGACTGCCAGGTCTGGATTAAAAATATCCAGATGACCTTGAGATGACAGCAAACGATAAAAAAAAAAAACTTGAAGGCTTTGCTGCCATTAATGGTTGTCCTGATTTTTACAGCCCAAATCTGATAGTCCTAATGAAAAGACAGCATGTTTCATTTTTTTTAAAACAAAATTAAATTTTATTAAAAAGAAAAATATAAAATATTTTTTCTTTAAAATCTTTTAGGCAAACATTCAGTAGTAAAGAGCTAAATAGCAGATCTATTCAGAGCACAATGATACAGCTTGTAACTCAGTAAAAATAAATGTTATGCTTTAACCTAGAGTCCTAGACTATAGGATTTTGCTTGTTCTCTCAAGCAGAAACTTCATAAACAAGAGACTAGAGAAGTTTTTAAAAATCAATACAACTTACCCTAAAATTAAAATAATCTGGTGCTCAGTTTGGGCACAGCAAGTTTCATTGTTATGCTGATGATTTAAGAAATAGCATGTGATGTTCTTTGATATTATGTTATGCATCTCAATTTCACTTAAGTAATGGTTAGATCCAATATTAATGGTATCTGAGTTGCAAATTGTATCTTTTTCATCATTGTATTTCTTCCATCTACCCTAAATATTGTTGCTTTTGTTCTAGTTAATAACTGCAGATGGAATGGATGGAAAAACGTTCTCTATTAGTAATGACAGATTTGTTTTTTGTTGTTTTTTTAAAAAAAGTTGGATCTGTTTCTCTTAACTTTATTTCTTGTGAGTTTCTTTTCTCTTTTCCTTCATATTCTCCCAAATGGAAGAAGTAAGCATTTTTGGCATTTTTGTTTAGCAGCTAAGCATAAATAAAACTGATGAACAAAAAATAAATATTTTACTCATAGGGGACACATGCTGTGCAATTTTGTGGGATTTCATGTGTACTGTTTTATTCCTTTACCAGCTACTTTTAAAACTTTATTTTTTTGTGCATAAAGTTTTCTTCCCAAAGAATTTTAACCCATTACTAACACAAGACCATACAAGTGCTACTACCCTGTACATGCACAAGAAGGCAATTCTTTCACTGCTTAATCAGAAGGGCAAGGGTATTCAGTGAGATATATTCCTTGTATGTTGAAGTTTGTACTCTGCCTCTGTCCAGTTTCAGTGAAGTGCAAATTCCCTGTATAGCATCTAGCCAAAAAAAAGTAGGAATGTTTTATAATGCTTTTTGTCTTCTGGGGCTTGAGCTTATTTCCGAGAATTCTAACAGCAACATTTGGAGAATGCTAGTTTTGGGAATGGTAGTATTTTACAAACTAGCTATGGTGCAGAATACTGCATCAATTTGTCTGAGACCTGGGTCATAATTTAACTTGTATTCCATTTTTCCAGGTATGAATGCTGCTGTTCGAGCTGTAACACGCATGGGAATATATGTTGGAGCTAAAGTGTTCCTGATATATGAGGTTCACATTTTTTATTTATTATCAAAATATTTTTCCCCTGTGTTGTGTATGTGTTTATAGAAATAGTTTTCTTAAATTGCTTCTGGGAAAGCGAAAGGATCAAAGGATTTTAAAACGGAAGTGCTGGTAAAAATATTTTTACAGTGGTGCAGAAATTGATTAATTCTAACAGACCTATCAATATAATCTTAGGAAGTTTAGGAAAATCTAAGAGTTAAGAAATGGTTGAGGAACATCATTGACAAGTTAAATGTTTTCACCCTTTTGATAACTGATAAATGCAAATGCAGAATAAATTCTGTATTTAGTGTAAATTGTTGAAGTTTTGGCAGAGGTAAGATTCAAACTAAATATAACTACAGTAAACTGGTAAAGAACATATGGCCCTCAAAAATGCTGATCAAATCAGGGTCAAATAACATATTAACTAGGCCACACATTCCTTATTTATGATAACAGTCTACCTGTTTGCTTAGCTGCTTTTATTTCCAGACAATTTTTCCATGATTTTTTTCACAGTTCAGCTAGCCTCCCAATTCTGTTGTGGTACTGTAAAAACATTAGCTTCCAGCAGTGAAGATGCTACATTACCATATTGGGCCAACTTTGCTATATTGTATTGGATATTTTCTTGATAATATGTATTTATTATATTTTTATAATGTTTTAGTCCAAGATCTTTCCCCCATGTGTCAGTCTTTTGCATGGTTACAATTTTATGAAAAACAGTTAAATGGAATTTATGGTGGAGCAAATTGGTGATATGTCCTGCTTTAAATTTTGCTTCCTGTAGCAACCTAAATTTGAACAAAAGAGTAAGACCAAGGATATTGGAATATGTAGATAATTCCCTGTGTTGCAAATTAACTTTAATAAAGTTTTCTTAGTAGTACAATTATGGTATTTTACAAAACATTCTTTTTTCTTCTTAGGGTTACGAGGGATTAGTGGAAGGAGGAGAAAATATTAAGCAAGCAGATTGGCTCAGTGTGTCCAATATTATTCAGTTGGTAAGGCTAATCTTTCCTGACCTTACTCTGTATTAGATGGTCTTATAGTCATATCTGTTCTGGCTACATAAGCCTTTCATGGTACACAGCTTTGTCTTAACTCTCTGAGTAATTTGAATTAAGTGTAAATTTCTGAGTTTGGGATAATAATTGATTTCCATTTTCAGGAAGAACTGAAAATAGAACTCTACTAAAACATACCGTAATCAGTGGACTCAATCTTCCTATCTGTTGTGCCAGTACTCAGTGCTTATCAGTCAGATGACTATGAGCTGCCTCGACTCTCCCATGTCTTCCTTTGCCTTAATAGCAGTGCTTCTTCAAATTTTACTGAATAAGACATGAGTCAGTTTTATTTTCAAAGCGTCCCTGCTATTAGGAAGAAATAGGAACCTATTCAAGGTAGAATCTATAATACTTTATATGAATTCAGTACAGGAGAAACAGTTATGGCTCAGGCTATTAAATCGTGGAGTACTAAACCTTGTATGCTGCTAAGCATTGGAATATTTTATTTATTTAGAAAATTTATATTGTCGCCTACTCGCATATGGCGATTCAGGGCAGCTTACACCGATATAAATATACTACATGAAAGAAGTAAAAATAATAATAAGAAAAATAATAAAATAACACACACTGGCGACAACACACATTCATACTAGCCATTTAATGTACTCCATCCCGCTCTGGGTTTCCCAGGCCTGCTGGCAGAACCACATTTTCAGCACTTTCGGAAAGAGTGTTAGAATGGGGGCCAGTCTAATTTCTGGAGGGATAATGTTCCAGAGAGGGGGAACCACCATGGAGAAGGCCCTTTTTCTGGATCCCACCAGATGTATCTCCTTAGGGGATGGGACCCGCAACATTCCTTGCCTCCCTGCTCTATTGTCACTCTTTGCTTTTGGGTGGCAAGAGATGAACAACTACCTTATATTAGCTAGCAATGCCCATAATTGTGAACCAGGAATCATGGCTTGATTATTAAGGCATGACTAGGATACTAGTATTCACATTCCTTTTATTCATACAATCACATCTGGGAAATAAAAGAGTTCAACTTTATGTTGAAATAGGGAGTTAATGAATTAGTTAACAGCAAAAGACAGAAATTCTAAGCCAAAAAGCAGCTTAAAGCTGGTTTACAATCCTGATTTGTTAGACAACATCCCTCTCCAAGACCCATGATTCACATTTAATGGAAAACTATCTCATTTTTCATATTTATAAAACTGATGAGCAAAAGAACTGCAGGCACTGATATGCCATATGTTCATATTATACAGTGTTGGGATTCAAATATGTAAACAACCGGTTCTCTGTGTGGATGCCGCTTCCTGAAGTCCATTCTGGGTCTGGGCAACAAAAAAATAGCTACCAGTTCTGCCAAAGTGGTGCGAACCAGGTGAATCCCACCACTGATATTATACCTTATTAAATTAGGAACCTTAAATTTACTTCTATACATGACCATGGCTGTAAAATCATTCTAGACTAGTAATGTTGGTCCAAGCTAATAGCTCTTCAAAAACCCAGGTAGAAAGCTTGTCCAATTTTGCTATATGGAAAGATCTTGGTAATGAATTGAGTCTTGCAGGGCTTCTCTCTCATTGAAATTATTCATGTAAACTTTACTGCAATTTAAGTAGGAAAGAATATTTTCCTAGGAAAATCTAGGGAAGTCTTCCACTGAGATATGAGGAAGGAATCCAGTCAGATAAATTTTCTATTTGGTTGTTTCATGTCTTTCCTGTCTGATATATCCCACCAATCTGGATCTCCTGAGTACATGTGATACATAGCTTCTCCTCATCCAACTCTCAGAGCAACCTATATGATTGTTCTGATTCTCTTGCATGTTTATTTGTTTATTTTGTTCATTATGATTTTCCCTTTGTCCCACTTTTGGGAAAGATTGAGCTTGTTGCATAGCAAGAGCAATTTTGAGATAATAAGATAAAGGGATAATATTATTTTTGATCTATCCCTTCAAACAACCCTAAATGATAAGAAATGATTTTTTGTGTACTGTACATTGTTGTATGATACAGTTCTTCAATTTTATGAACTGCTGCTACATTTTCACTTTTTTCAGATTAAACCAAGGAAGTTATATAATAGGTCTTACAGCTTTTTTTAATTAGATCCCTGGCCCCTGCAGCCATACACTTAACATAGGTATTTAAACAGTGCAGGTTAATAACCCATGTCCCCATTCTCACCTTGGTAACCATCTAGCACCTTCCAGAGCAGCTTCTAGTGAGACTTGTGGATCATTGGGAATTCTTGGAATTGCAGCCTCAATACTTCTAAACAAGGTCAACTTAGAAATTGCTGTCCTGGTGACATTAGCTAAATTTATGTTTGTCACTGAAAAATGGAAAGGTTTGTTTTTGGTTAACATTGTGAGATGACACTTTTTATTTTAAAAAATTAACTACATCTGTAGGAGTTAAGGATTAGATTGTATTAGAATTGCTTCTTAGATGGACCTGATTGTCAGAATGTCTTTGAAGTAGACCCATCCACCTCACAAAAGTATTGTATTTTTCCTTCTTCTTAGAACCTTTCCCAGTTTGACTGGTGTGTTTCCTTTCTGTCAGGTAACATTCTGGTGTTGCATGTTTCTATAGGATGGGTCTCTCTTTGTCTCCCTTTACTGCTGATGTAGCTTCTGCTACTAATAAATACAGGCTTGAGCAAGGCTGCCATGTCTATGCCATGTTTTCTTTCATGTGCCATATAAATTATCCCCAAATCTTCTCCAAATGAAGACATTTAACAGTTAAGCAAGTTTGATTTGCACGCTTTAACTGGTTTTGATAGCAGTCCAATTTTAAAAAAATAACCTTTCTTAGCAACATGCTCTTCCACTCCTGACCTCATCATATTTCTCTTCAGTTTATTAGCATTGTAACTAATTAAATCCATATTTTTTGTGGGTTTAGCCCTTATTTGTGCTACAAGTAATAGTCGAAAGCTTCAAATCAGTGGATGTAAATTTATTATGTTAACCTTCAAAGGAGTTATCCTTTTCCTGAGCTGAGGGGGCAGGTGTTCAGAAGATGATTGTTCAATTATAGTTGTGTTCCTAATACCAGGCAGCAGCAGAATCCGCTAAGTTCTTCAGGCATAGCGACAGAAAATTGGGTTAATTAAGAGGTGTCTGTGATGGGCTAAACAGAAAAGGTCAAATGCTAATTTAATGCTTGATTTCTAGTTTCGTTATTCAAAACGTCCAGAGCTGGTATTGCTCAGTGTCACATATCATTGTAGTAACTTCCTGTTATCATTCTGAAAGCCATCTGCTTGGGATATAACAGAGAAACAAATAATTTCCTCCAGAATTTAGCATATTTTCCAGTCAGTTCTGCAATGTATTGGTATGTTAAAAATGGTATCTTGTGAGTGATTGCTCAGTGTCACCAATCCTGGCAATTGATGCTTCACAATGTTAGAAAATATAAAAATGAAAAAAAATGTATGTATTCTTTTTGTAACTTCAGGGGGTGGTGCTTTCAAAACAAAAACATATACCAACTTAAACTTGTTTAAATCTAGAGCCACTACCATTGGAACTCATACATTTTCAATACCATTTTTTCCTATTAATTTCTTCAGTCATCTAATTTTAAATTCATAATTAGGGTTTCTTTTCTGTTTAAAGGGAGGCACTATCATTGGCAGTGCCCGCTGCAAAGCTTTCACCACACGGGAGGGTCGCCTTCGGGCTGCCTACAACTTGGTACAGCATGGCATCACTAATTTGTGCGTCATTGGAGGGGATGGCAGCCTGACTGGTGCAAATATCTTCCGCTCAGAGTGGGGTGGTCTTTTGGAAGAATTGGTTGAAAAAGGTAGGTATAAACCTCCTCTAACATCGTACTATTGGTGCCAGGCTGCTGCCTGCATTTCATGTTATTCACTCTGAAAATCAACTTTGATGTTGAGAGCCAAAAGACTGTAACCAAACAATGCTTCTAAGGATGGAAGATAGTATCAACACATGTATTTATTTTGTTGTCCGGTCACTAAGTTGTGTCCGACTCTTTGTGACCCCATGGACCGTACTTAGTTACTTAGTTCACTTTCAACAGGACAATGAAAAATTTTCAATTTCAGTAAGAAAAATTAGAGAGATAATTTAGAATTGCAGGGTTGGGGAAGATCATACTGGGTTGCAGCACATGCAAAAAAGAGAGATCTGGATGCCTTAGATCATAAGTTGAATGAGAGCCAACTGTGTGATACAGAAATGATACATGTGCAGTCCTAAGCCATATCAACAGATCTCTGGAGTCAAGATCAAAAAGAATCATTGTTCTTCTCTATTCTGCTTTGATACTTCCAATTTTGGGCATATTATTTTAAATGATGACCAACTGGAGCCTCCCGGAAATGAACAACCAAGATGACAAGGGGCCTAGAGGAAAAAAGAAATTATGAGTGGTGGGACATTTTAACTATGTTTAAGCTGGAAAAATTTTGTGAGGAGATATTGTATTATCTGGAGGGCTATCATAAAGGAGAATGGCCAAATTTTTCAGAGTTATTCTGTAACAGGAAAACACACTGGTTTGAATTATAAGAAGTAAGATTTCAATTGGACATATGGAAAACATTTCTAAGATAGTAGCTGTTCAACAATAGAACAGATTGTGTCAGAAAGTAGCAGATTCTTCTTCACTGGGATGTTTCAGCAGCTAGAATCATCAAAAAACATTCTGTGAATTTACTTTACCGTTGTAGAGTCAAATAACAGACTCTCGAAAACTGGTTAGAAAACCCTTTTATGCCAAACAGCATCAAAGCAGGATTATTTTGAGTTTCTTTCCATTGCTTGCTTCGGTGTCTAAACAGTGCAGTAACTTCTTCAAGTCCCTCCTTAGTGGTTTGTTCCCCCTTTCCTCCTGAGCAATTCTTTCACCTTTTCCCAAATTTACAAACTGTCTAAAATACTTTAATTCTGGATTTAACCATGGGCCAAGTGAATTCCAGAATCCCTTCCAGACCCTATGATTTTATGATTGTTTTAAAAAAAAATCCTCACTTTTAACACCATTGAATCTTACGCTGAATCTTTTTAATAGTCAGTTGCACCTCTTTATGCATTTTTGTAACATAAAACATATAATGGAAATAAAAATAAAAGAAATAAAATCAGCCTTCAGTTCCAATGAAACACAAACTTAGTGAAATCAGTGCTTTTATATAGATATAACATATCTGTCCTGTTTTTGCAGGCAAACTGTTAATCGGGACAAAGAACATAATTTATCAGAATACTTTTTTAAATGGAATAAAAGAAAAACCTGATTTTAATTGAAATAATCTCCATTTACTTTGATGTAGGATAATTTTTGTTTAATTGTGTTTGGAAACAATTCATTTGAGATATTCTTAAGACTCACAGTCCTTTGTTCACTTTCCATATAGGAGAAATCACTGAGGAAATATCTCAGGCATACCGTCACTTAAATATTGTGGGCCTTGTGGGCTCCATTGACAATGACTTTTGTGGCACTGACATGACCATTGGTACTGACTCTGCTTTGCACCGCATCATGGAGGTGATTGATGCCATCACTACAACAGCCCAGAGGTGAACACATCTTTTCTTCACTGTCATTGTCACAAGCACATAAGGTGTGGCTAGTTTTAATAAAGCTGCTTCCTTATTCTCTGTAAATTGAGCGCTTTATTTTGCTTAATTTCCTCTGTTCCCCCCCCCATATTATAAAAGCAACTTATTATTGTAAGGCACTTGTATCTTCACCTAAGATAGTATTGAGTGATAAGCTCTTACTTTCTAATTTTGTTTTACAGTCACCAGAGAACATTTGTGCTGGAAGTGATGGGCAGGCACTGTGGGTAAGAGTTGTTTACTTGTTGAACTGAGAAAAGAATTAACAATTTCCTAGTTGGGGAGGGCTAATCTAAAAAACACCCCCCCCTTTATGCATTATGAAATCCTCCCTCCCCCCAGCTCCCTCCATTCAGTCTTCAGGACCATTTCTTTCATTTTAATAAACATCAAAGCTGCCATTCACAAGATGATACTATTCTCCTTTTCTAGATACCTAGCATTAGTTTCAGCACTGGCTTCTGGAGCTGACTGGCTTTTCATTCCCGAATCACCCCCTGAGGATGGCTGGGAGGATTTTATGTGTGAACGGCTTGGTGAGGTAAGAATTAGTAACGTCTGGTAATTCAACTAAATAAACCTAGATCATGCTAGACAGTGCTTATGGAATTCACTTTTCCTACAAATACCTTTATAAGTATCATTGTGCAACCTGGCTTAAAAAAAGATTATTTTTATATAAAAACTGGCTGCTGTCTTATTGCAAAGTATCAGTGGCTAGCATTATTTCCAAAAGTGCCTGTGGAGTCCCCTCCCCATGAGACCTAGAGAGATTCTTTAAGAAATAATAGCAATAGGACTTAGATTTATATACCTTTCCATAGTGCTTACAGCATTCTCTGAACAGTTTACAAGTGTTAGTATATTGCCCCTAACAATCTCATCCTCATCCTCAGCCTTACCATCCTCAGAAGGATGGAAGGCTGAGTAAACCATGTGTCAGTCAGGATTGAACTCCTAGCTGTGGGCAGAATTAGCCTACAATATTGCATTCTAACCACTGCGCTACTACAACTCCTATAAAAATAAGATATGATTGTAAAGATTTGGGCATATTTTCAAAAAAAAAAAAGACAGAATATGCTGATAAACAATAGGAAAGATCTGCCCGAGTTTACTTAAAAAAACATTTGATATTTATAGCGATGTGCAAAACTCATAGATTTGAGAATATAATGTTCTGAAGTATTCTGGAACATTCTATTCCCTTTTTGATATCTTGCCATTCCAGGGCTGATCCAATATTTTCCAGAAGTAACAAGCCTGTTTTGGAGCCAGAACACCTTGAACATGTGAAGGAGTATTTCTGGAAATTGCCAAACCTGTCCCTGGAATGGCATGGTCCAGAAAAGGTATGGCATGACCTCAAGGAGAAACCTTCCAGTGTTCTCCAGAATTCCAGATTTCTCCAGAATGTTAGGCATTTTTAATACTATTTTAATTCAAATATGTATTCCCTGAGCTAATATGGCTTACAATGTACCCTAGAAAAATCTAACTTTTTAAAGAAACAGCTGACAGATAAATAATTTGCCTGAATAGATTCTGAGACATGCTTACTAGTTTGGTTTTGAATACTATGCACAGTTACTACAAGTTGCTCAACGTGAACAAAATTGTTGAAAGAAGGATGAGAGATGAAATCTTCCAGATTTGAGGTTTATGGTGTAGGAAATTCAGGACCGCTTAAGTGTGGTCAACTTTGTCTCCATTTTTTCTACATGTAGGGACTATATTCCTATGTGATTAAAAACTCAGGGTGCTAATATTAGGATTGTGAAAGTCTCTTGTCCTGGAGTCCATCAGTTGTTTGGTTTTCTTATATTTTTATCTGGACAGGCCCGAAGCAGAGGATCCCGACTAAATATAATCATAATTGCTGAAGGTGCCATAGACAGGAATGGGAAACCAATCACCTCTAACTATGTGAAGGAGGTAAGAGACAAATTAATAGGTTAGAACCAGACATTGAAAACAAAACTTAGGGAGAAAAATATTGTTTTAGGTTCTTCTAAATTCTGGAAATAGTTGCATAGATTACGTTTCTTTGATTATTTTTTTCAGCCCTTCAATCTATACAAAGTTGAGAAACCCAACTTGGGCAGCTTTAGTATAGATTCTCTTGTAGTGGCTTTTGATCTATAGCAGTCTCTGATTTTGTTTAGGGGGAGGGCATTGTGTTGGTAGGGAATGCAAGAATGTAAAATGCATCATCCTTTCCTCCCCTCTTTTTAATCAGCTGGTTGTCAAACGCCTCGGCTTTGACACTCGTGTAACTGTGCTTGGTCATGTGCAGCGTGGTGGGACCCCATCTGCATTTGATCGTGTCTTGGTAAGTGTGATATTTTCACAGAATGACTAAATAATGACCCCATAATGGGTTGCTTATTTAAGTTCCCCCAAATTGGAAATCTTCCTCATATCTATGTACAACCTCCCAAGGAGTCACATATGACAGCTTAGAAACATTTAAACCAGGAAGTCTGAATCCTGAGGTTAACTTTTTGTGTTCTGCTCCATGGTTTCCTCCTTTTGGAATAATATATTTAAAAAGAACAGTTAAATAGTTTGATGTTTCCAGATCTTATTTCTCAACCTGTGGGTTTATTTGGTGCTACTGGATGGGAGGAACTTACCCAGTTTCTGACATAATTTGGCAGTTCCCTCTTGGGTAACCTTGCCTACTGATTTTATTCCAAGAAGAAGCATTAACCTGAAGTAAAGACAGCTATATCCGGACACTACCAAGGTCAGATATTCAAGGAAAGCTAATTTCTCTTCTTCACTTAGATGTCACATTGTAGGATAGCTGTCTAACAATCTCATCTTTCTTCTCTCTGGAAAGGAGTTGTTCCATGGCTGTGAAGCAGTACATCAATAAGGGTGAAAATAGTGTAGAGGACAATTGTCACGATGCCAGGCTTACTGCAGAACTCAAGCAGGAGAGAACTACTGTGTGCGATAGACATTACTTGCCTCATAATATGTTATGTTCAAGAAAAAATTGTATTTGATTGAAGATGAAACTTTGAAAGTTATTTTTCCCATCAACCCTATTATAAGCCTTTTTTTATGATGACCTTGGTGATTCATGAACTAAATGCTTGCCCAGAATGCTTCATAATGTTTCACAATTAACCAAATTTATTAGCAGGAATCCTACCCTGTGCATAGCAGCAGTTGTATGCAGCTGCTGCTCAAATTCTAGCTTGCTTTCTACCATCACAGAAATAGTAGGTGTATGCTTAGACTTCATGTAGTATTTGTCCTACTTTGTCACCCTTTACTCTTGAATTTAATTTTAATTTACCTTTTGTTCATTTGACTATATAGGATATATATCAACACCATTCATATACTTTCTGGCCTTGGACACAAGGCTGTTGATGTCTCCATTCTACCAGTGCCAGCATTGTGATAGCAAAGTTTCTCCCTTGGATGGACACAATCTTTGCCCTTTGGGACTTGGTTAATGCTATGCAGTAGACCCACCCATTTCTAAGCGCAGCTGGGTATTTTCAGAATAGTCTTAAGTGTAATTGCTCTTCTTGGCACTAAGCCATTTTGGGGGGGGGGGAAATTGTTAGGACATCACATTCGGAAGCTATCATAATATCTGTCTTAATGCAGAGTTTGTACCATATCGCTAGTTTCTGGTCTCTACCACACCTAGTCTTGAAGGCATTTAAGATCATTTTTTCTTGCTGAGAACCCTTTAGACTTTGTAATTTTAACACTGGCATTAGGAAAAACCATGAAAAAAAGAGATAAAGGGCCTCTCAGGACACTGTCCTGCACTCCCGCTCAAGCCTCTGTATAATGTGGGTATTTAATTCCACCAGTTCCCTTCATTTTCCATTTTAGCAGCATCACCATTGCTAGATTCAACAGTTTCTCTAGTCTTCCTTGAATCTTACTGATTTCAGAAGGAGAAATTTATATATGTTATCTATAGCTCTCTTCTCCAGTCTGATATGACTATTTTTCTCCCCTCAGTTTCCCTATCTTCTTGGTCCATTCATTAGCTATTGCTCTTGGGCATGGCACGGCAAGTCCGCAAGCTTTCTGGAGTCCCACTTGACTACCCATCACAATCTCAGGATGCCCTTCTGCAGCTTTCATACCCAAACACCAATTCTTCATGGCCTTCCACTCAAAGACTGCCACCTTCTCCTACATTAGAAATGGGGTTTATGTCCTTGCATGCTTTGCAATTCCACAATCTAGCAGCTGCCCTTGATCTTGGGCCTCTTACCCACTTTATGTTATTCTGGATTGGATGTATCGGGGAGCGACAGCTATGTCTCTGAAGCTTCCTCTGTTGCTTTTCCATATGTTTCGTCACATGAAATGAAGATTTTCTGTGCTAGGCTGATTTTTCTGGTGGTTACGCTCTTTACCTAAAAAGCTAGAAATCATCACAGATCACTGAGGAGGAATCTGGCCTTGAGCTCTCCCAAAGGTGCTTTGGGAGAGAGACACATAGCATGGCATGGTTAGAGAAGAACCTTTACTACATATTAGGAAGAAGTCCTAACAGTTGATTGCTCTCTGTCAAGATAGCAGTGCCCATTGTAATTTAATTGCAGCATTTATTTCTCCTGCCCTCACGCCCTTATTTTAATATGTTCTTTTTCCTCTGTACTTCTCAGCCTTGAAGCTGAGTAGTTATTGATTGTTCGCTACAGCATTGATTGTTCGCTGCACTAAGAAACTCTGGTTCACTATTTAACATCCCACACCAACAGTGAGCCAACCTGCTTACAACAAATGTACTTGTGTACTCCTAGAGCAGCAAAATGGGCATGGAAGCAGTGATGGCATTACTGGAAGCAACACCAGATACTCCAGCCTGTGTGGTGAGTCTGTCCGGGAACCAATCAGTGCGCCTACCTCTAATGGAATGTGTGCAAGTGGTGAGTATTTCACAGAAACACAGAAGCCAAATATGTTCAGGATAGGATGCTGTTGGCTTTGCTTTTAGCTGGAGCTGGGAGAATGGGGTGGGGGGGAGAGAAATAAATAGAGGAGATAAGGAGGTTGAAAATTCATGTTGCTGGTGCTCACATCCTGATGCTCCCCAAATATATTCAGAACTCGAAAAGTTCCTAGCAGCTCTGATTAGAATTCTGGGAAATCAGGTTTCTCTATATTTAAAAGTTTCCAGATTGGACAAAGGTCGTCTTAGCTACTCAGGATAGATATAATATGTGGCAATTCTGTTGGTGTAATTGGAATATGCATCTGAGATACAATACCTAAAAGCTCAGTTTTTCTTTCACTTGAGAAAAGTTACCCAAAAAATGGAAAACAATGTGATTGCTTTTACAGGAAACATAGCAAATAGGGACTAGGAGATAAAGAATTAATATCAATAAGTAAACTATTTCTCCCAAGTCCTAGGCTGTGAATCAGTAATACAGCATCCATAAGGCAGGGGTGAACAGGGAAAGACAAGCCTTGAACTGTGATTGGACAATAGCAGTGAAGGCTAGGATAAGGTTGCTGATTCTTTTCTTACTTCATTTCTTTATAAGAACAAACAACATTTTTGTGAACTCCAGTATTTTTTTTTGTTTCTGCAAAATCAAATTAGTTTAAAGAATTGAGAAAACAATGCTTCTTAAAGAGTGAAAATATCTTGCAGGCCTATCATTTGCATAACTTGTCACAGTCATTTAAACTGTGGTATTTGGGTGTAGTGTTTTAGAGTCTTGAGTACAGACTCATATCTTATGAGTCATTCTTGATTTTGTTCCAGGAAGGAGGCTACTTCTCTTTTTGGCCTTGCTCAGGCTTTCTTTAAAGTAGGGGTAATTAATTTGTGACCCTGAATTCCCAGCAGCTTCTCCCAAGATGTCCACTGGGGAAGAATTTGAGAGTTGTTATTCAGCAAAATCTGGAGGGCCTAAAAGCAGTGTTTTTCAACCTTGGCAACTTTAAGATTTGTGGACTTCAATTCCCAGAATTCCCCAGAGAGGAATTTTGGAAATTGAAGTCCGTAGTTCTTAAAATTGCCAAGGATGAACTGGTGTTAAAGTTTCCCCATCCCTCATTTAAAAGAAAATCATTTTGCCCTGTATTCCTGCCAATGCACAAATTATTTTTCTTGTTCTTTTCTTTCTTGAATGTTTTTCTGAAATAATAATATATTCTTGAGTGGGCTTAACTTGCTGGTTCTTTAATTGGAACAAACAGATAATCATTCTCATTGCATACATGGTATTACCTGATTTTTTTTGTGTGTGACTCCTCACAAGAACGTCCTTGTGATTCTTTGTCCTTACAGACCAAAGATGTCCAGAAAGCTATGGATGAGAAAAGGTTTGATGAAGCTATTCAGCTTAGAGGCAGGTGAGAGCTATCTCTCAATCTGAGAAGAGAATGCATTTCTTTTATCTGCTTGTAGAAGTGTGAGAAAAGACAAGGCAAAACAACTTCAGTATACTGCAGATTGTAATGCTGTAGAAATAACCTGGTCTTCTCTGTTCATTAAAGCACTCTAACCTAATGGCTAAGTGCTGAATGAGGGGTAGAGAAATCCAAACTTTGTGTTAGGCACAGTAGCCAGTTAAGTGGCTTCTGACTAGTAATTTTATCTCAAGACCAGGAAGAAGGTGTAATAGCAAATAACTTCCAAAAATGTTAACAAGAAAACAAGTCCATGCAATCATCTAGAGTCAAAGATGCTAAGAAGTGTTGTGTTGGCATCATGAATGCCACTTGGAAAGAAGTTACTTGCAATATAAAATCCTGTTTTACCATGCTGTGTTCATTCTTACCTTTCTCTTTCTGGAAAGGCATAGCCAGCTTCATAGCCTTCAACATGCTCAGTTCTAACTGATTATTTGGTTGAACCTTTCATTTCTAGTAATTTTTCCCTAAATAGTTTGTATGTTTCTGAAAATAGTGGTCATTTCCAGAGTTTAATGACAATATTTCTTGGTATGAGTTTGGAATTATTTTAGTTATTTAAGGCAAGTTGGAGACTAAACATTAGAAACTGAATGATTTGACTTATACTGTTGTCACTCTTTGACATCTAAGAAAAGAATGTCAAGCTGGTGCTATTTCCTGTTTCCACTAAGAAATCTTTAAAGCCATTAAATCAGACTGAAAATTGAGATGATTATCAGCCGGACTATTTAAACAAAGTGACATAGTTTATTAAGGAAATGACACATTGCAAACTGAGTAAAATCAGGTAGTAATTGTTTCCATACTTTTAAAATGGTTGTGATGGCCAGGAAGTCTGAGATGAAATAATTTGAGCCTCTTTTTTGAGAATATAAGTAATGTATTTGGGTATTGCTTATGTAAGTATAGTCTTAAAAGACTAAAGACTTATTTCAGCAACGTGGTAGAGAGATCACTAAAGATGTGAAGGTGATTTTCAAGGAAAAGCTGTAATGCATAGAAATTACATCTACAGACTCAAATATGTACATATTGGTGGGGAAGCAAGGGGGGTTGTTAATGAAACAAACATTGTAACACAAATTCTACTTCTTGTCAACTAGTGTTTAGCCACAGTTTAGAGAGAACGGAGGTTGCATCATGATATCGTGATAAATGTTATGATTTTGCACCTCACACAGATACTGCTTCTGTTCATCAGTTATGTTATCCCTTGTCACAGTTTAAAAGAATTCCTGAGCTTGAATATTATTAGGAGATAAAAAGAAATACTTTATCACCCTTTGGATTTGGACAGTTGCTAGCTAGTCTTCTGAAACCTGTTATCTTTTAGATGTCTTGGAATCGTATATTTCAGAATTCCCGATAACATGACCAAATAGTTATGGGTTGAGGAGGGGCAGCCTATGAAATATAGCAGCTAAAAGAGGTATTTTGCTTACAGTTTCAGCCTGGAAACCAAACTTTGGAGAATATACCACAATAGCAAAGTTAACAGTATCTATCAGAACAGACCTTTGATTAAATTTAAAGAATGGTCTCCTTTTTATCATGTATCACATAACAAAGCAAACTCAGATACTATTGAATTCAGGTTTTAAGGGGAAAAGAATGGATTTAAAGAGAGGAATCAGAACAATTTCCATATTTATAAATATTTTGATGCAATAATCTGGTACATTAGGAGGCAGTGTAGAATTATGTAGTTTCTTAATGTTTTCACTGATTTTTCTCTTTTTAAAATGTATTTTTATTTTTTCTAATTTTTTCCTTTTTCCTTTACATGATTGTGCAACTATTTTTGGCACATTGACAAATAGTTGGGATATCAATATTAATATTATGTTTAGACACTTATAGAAATGTTTAGTTATTTGGTGGGATTCACCAGTTTGCACCACTTCTGCAGAACCAGTAGCTAATTTTTTGTTGCCCAGGCCCAGACTGGACTTCCAGAAGCGGCATCCACACAGAGAACTGGTTGTTCACATATTTGAATCCCACCACTGGCTATTTCTTAAGAAGATACAGTGAACCAATTCTATAAAATTAATTAATGCATGAATGAAATAATGAATTTTAAATTATATAATTATAAACCCTGTTTGTTTATTCATCGATATTTTATTCTTGATCCACTATCTTCTTTTATGTAGCTATTTAGTTTGTTCCTTAAGTGTTTTAACAAATAAATTGCTCATTTAAAAAGAAAAAAATACAACAATCAAATGGTAACCAGTATGATTGTAAAATTATTTTACAGAAGCTTTGAAAACAATTGGAACATGTATAAGCTGCTTGCACACCAGAAGCCAGCTCAGACAAAGGTGAGAAAAGAAAAGAACATGAGTTGTCTGAGTGCTTGTGTTTGGAGATAGGAGGACTGATGGGGATGTTCCACAGTCATGTATATGTGACTGGCACTTAGCCATGCCTAAATGTAAATAGAAATGCAATATTTATGTTCTGTGTATAGATTTAAATTACCCTCTCCCCAATGACAGTGACTCAAGACTTGCATTATTCTTGTTTATTTCAGAAAATGTTTAATTCAAATGTGAAAGAAAGGTTAAAATAATTGCTTTTTGAATTAAAGGCACTGATAGTGCTCAATATGCAGGCAGAGAACTGATAATTGTTACTATAGATAGTCATCAGCTTACAATTTTTCCAAGTTATGATGGTCTCGGAAAAGGTACTTTATAGCAGGGGTCCTCAACCTTGGCAACTTTAAGACTTGTGGACTTCAATCTTTGCTGGCTGAGGAATTCTGGGAGTTGAAGTCCACAAGTCTTAAAGTTGCCAAGGTTGAGGACCCCTGCTTTATAGCTTCCACCATTGTAAAGTTGTACAGCTCACCCTGTGTACACATGGTCACATTTTGGGTGCTTGGCAAGCAGTCCGCATTGTTCTGTACCAGCCTGCTACCGGCCCTGCAGAAAAGGCAGGGACAACCCCTTTTACAAGAAGGCAAGAGGCTGGAATTACGCCTGCCAAATTTATTACCACAAAAACAAACGGAACAAGACAAACCAAGAAACAGGAGCTTTAAGAAACATGAACTATCCAAGCGGTTGCCTTCAGCAAACCAGTCCTCCCCACACATTTCCCTTATATAGAGTTCAGGGCGTGGCTTCTCTCTGCCTCCTTCCGAGAAGCCCCATTGCCTTCCTCTGTTTACTCCTAATTGACTGCCTCCTGCGTCAGGCGTCCTTGAACAGGGCCAGCTGTGGGTCATCTTCATCCACGCTGTCAGGCTCACACAGCTGGGTCTCCGTGGTGACCAAGTGGGAGGGGCCTGGCTGAGGGCTCTCATCAGCAAGATCTTCAACCCCCTCAGCAAGGTCTTCAACACCCCCCTCCTCCTCCTTTGAGTCGTCCGACCCAACTGCCGAACCCACAGGCTGACCCTGAATCACAACACGCATTTACAACCAGTTGCCAAGCATCCACAATAATGTGATTACCATTTGCAACCTTTCTTGCCTGCTTGCCCAGAAAGTCAATTGGGAAACTAGCAGGGAAGGTTGCAAGTGAAGGAGAATGAGGGAGAGGAGAAAACCTTTTAGTGGGTTGCAGAACAATGCTGAAATCCTAAGAGTTCAACTTCATTCCTGCAGCCCCATGAAGGAGTTTCCATTCATGCACAGAGGGGAGCTGAAATCCTTCAGTGGGCTGCAGGAACATTTGAGAACGAAAGGGGCTGCCTGCCAGGAGGATTTCATCTCTACATGGAACTAAAATCTTTCAGCAAGCAGCTCTTTCAATCTGTCTGCTTAATGACCTGAGAGATAGTTTAATATCCGCAACCAAGAGTCCTCAGATTGCAGTCATTGAGCAAAGCAATCACATGGCCTCTAGCTTAATAATCCATTCAATGTCTGAAATTCCCGTCCCAACTGTGATTGTAAGTCAAGGACCTGTATGATGTATGATGGCCTCCCCTTTATCATTTTTAAAAGGTCTTTGTGGGAAAAGGGGGAAGAAGATATATCTGAGACAGCCTTGCATCTTCTGAATCCTGCTTCAATCCTTAAAAGACTTGGAGGAGTGTTGAGAAAAATAGTTTTTTATTTTAAAACACACCCACTTTTTTGTTTATCCATAGTTTTAGAGTCTTCAAGTTCTGCGTAACTTGCTAATTGTCTTTCATTCCACCAGAGCAATTTCAGCATTGCCATTCTGAATGTAGGCGCGCCAGCAGCCGGCATGAATGCAGCAGTCCGATCGGCTGTTCGTGTTGGGATTTGCCAGGGTCACACAATGTATGTGGTGAATGATGGCTTTGAAGGCTTAAGCAAAGGGCAGGTAAGTCTTGTTCCAATCAGATGAAAGACTACTCCTTCTCCTGGATGACTTCTTTCTCTGATATGAGAACATCAGTGGGTTACGACACTGAGCTTATCGATCAGAAGGTCGGCAGTTTGGTGGGTCGAATCCCGAGTGCCGCATAACAGAGTGAGCGCCTGTTACTCGTCCCAGCTTCTGCCAACCTAGTAATTCGAAAGCACATAAAAATGCAAGTAGAAAAATTGGGACCACTATGGTGGGAAGGTAACAGCGTTCCGTGCGCCTTTGGCGTCTAGTCATGCCGGCCACATGACCACGGAGACGTCCTCGGACAAGCGACAAGTGCTGGCTCTTCGGCTTTGAAACGGAGATGAGCACCGGCCCCTAGAGTCAGAAATCACTAGTACGCATGTGCGGGGGAACCTTTACCTTTACCTATTCCTTTGGAACTTTATGAATTTTGAATGCACCACTTAGAGTTTTAAAATTTCAGATTAAAGAATTATTATTAATAATTCTCATGCAATAAAATATTAATCTGCCACTGGTTTGTAAGGCAGAAAACTGGCATTGGCTGGTTAATTTGAGGTTAATAGAGCAAATCACAAGAGGCTTAATTATTTGCTCTTACAGGTCAGAGAGCTGTGCTGGCATGATGTTGCAGGTTGGTTGGGCCGTGGAGGATCCATGTTGGGCACCAAACGGTTAGTGCTATCAAAGCCAATAAAAACTTACAAGAAAGTATACATTGAGCATAAAAAAGAACAGGAGGTCAAGTTGAAACTCTCCATAGAGTTAGAAGATATGCGAATGACATAGCCCTTGATCTCAAATAAATTCTACAACCTTTTCCTACCTCCATGAAAGACATGAATAATCACTATTTATTTTTGAACTGTTCTTGTAATTAAGAACCTTATCTTATCTTGCATCTGCCTTTCTAATGTGGAATTGAATTATTTCAGTACCGTATTTTGTTTTTCATAGTTTCTCTTGTGGAGAAAAATGCCAATATATCAATTACTTCCATAAATCTGTGTTTAATAACTGTGAAGAATCTCAGAACATAGCTTTTCAATATGCATATTCTAACTGGAAAAAAACTTCATTTAAAACTTGCTTTATTATTGTTTTGCCAGAACTCTTCCAAAGACATGTATGGAAAAGATTGCTGAAAATGTTAGGAAATTTAACATCCAGGCCCTGCTAGTCATTGGAGGTTTTGAGGTACTGAGAAACTGGTTGTGTCATTTCAATATTAATTACTATCTCTTTTCATCTTACTTCACCTCACTCCCCCCACAACCCTTTTTATAAAAGGCTTTTCTAAACAGACATATTTGTAGTGTTGGTATTGTACGTGGATAGAATGTAAGCCTAGAATTAAATGAACATTGATTAAATCATTATTCTACACCAGGGGTGTCAAACTCAATTTCATTGAGGGCCGCATCAGCATTGCAGTTGCCCTCAGGGGACCGGGTGGGCGTGGCCAGGGTGGGCGTGGCCTACTGGGTGGGCGTGGCTAGAGTGCGTGTGGCCTACTGGGTGGGCATGGCCAGCTCTACATCACTGGCATCAAGGGTGCCTATGGGGGCCTGGGCAGGAGTGGGACAGATCTGGGGGTCTCTGGCAGAAGGAGGGTCTCTGGGCCAGGGTCAAGGCAGTGGGGGCTGTTCCCTCACTGTTTCCAGGATGGCTTCGCGGGCCACATGAAACCACTTTGCGGGCCGGATCCGGCCCCCGGGCCTTGTGTTTGACATGTCTGGCCTACTGGGTGGGCGTGGCCAGCTCTACATCGTTCACATCAAGGGTGCCTATGGGGACCTGGGCAGGAGTGGGACAGATCTGAGGGTCTCTGGCAGAAGGAGGGTCTCTGGGCCAGGGCCAAGGCAGTGGGGGCCGTTCCCTCACTGTTTCCAGGATGGCTTCGCGGGGCACATGAAACCACTTCGCGGGCCGGATCCGGCCCCCGGGCCTTGTGTTTGACATGTCTGTTCTACACAGTCACTCTCTGACTATAGCTCTATGGTGGAATTGGTACTTTTTCATGCAAAGCGCCCCAGCTACACTCATTAGTTTTCAGGTAAGGCTGGAAATCTGCCAGTCAGTAGAGACTGCTGAATCAGCTGCCAGTATACCCATTCACACGCACTATTTCTCATACACATTTGTACACATACATATCAGTCATACTGTTTCCTCCCTTTTTCTTAAAGCAGATACTGGGCAAGGTTACTTAGAAGAAAGGATAAGGAAAGGGCCTTTCCCATGACCTGCTTCAGATGGTGAATGGCAATGGGATGCTACCCCCTGATAGCCATCAACAGTTGATTAATAGCAACAAAAAACAGGCAGTTGATTTCCTGATAAGTAGATGATGAGGGTGGAAAACTAGACACTGAGCACACAATACAATATACACTAAGTACATTGAGATAATTAATTCTCTGGTCTTGATGATATAAAGCAACTTCGCAGTGGCGTAGCGTGGGGGGTGCAGGGGGGGCCGGCCGCACCGGGCGCAACATCTGGGGGGGTGCATTAGATGCATTTTACTTTAATTACATCAGTATTTTCATAACAAACAATACATGTGCTTAGGGGGTAAGGGTTTCTTTAACTAATCTAGTGGAAGAGACTCGAGTGCTAAAATCAACGGGTTAGGGGGCGCAAATTACTTGCCTTGCCCCGGGTGCTGACAATCCACGTAAGCCACTGCAACTTCGTAAGTTTTATACAGTCTTCATATTAGTCTACATATTTTTTTAATCATACATTTTTATCAATGATTGTAATTCTCACAAATTTACCCTCTGCTTAATAAAAGCTCAGAATTCAAAACAAGTTCTTTCAAAGTCAAGAGTTGTCTTTCTCCTACACATTTTGCCCTCCAGTTCTTAGACTCCCTGCTGTGGCTTAGACTTACCTTTGTTCTCCCTTTTGCAGGCATATGAAGGAGTGTTACAGTTGGTGGAGGCTCGTGGGCAGTATGATGAGCTTTGTATCATCATGTGTGTGATACCAGCTACCATCAGCAATAATGTTCCTGGCACTGATTTCAGCCTGGGATCTGATACAGCTGTCAATGCTGCCATGGAGGTGAGCTGCGGTTATTGCAACTGTACATTCCAGGGAATTTGGGCAGATAAGTTGTTTAAACATCCTTATAACAATGCATTTCTTCTCTGTAAATGGCCAAAAAAATGAGGAACATGGAGTAATACTGAGACTCATAAATCTGATTTGTAGACATTCATTTGATTATGAGCTTTCAACAGATACTGCATATTTTCAGGTATTTTTCTAAAAATGTATAAGCTAATTATAGCTAATCTCAGGAAGCCCATTTCTCTCCCTGTCTGCACAATTCAAGATACAATTATTTGGAGTATTCCCTCTCACAGATGTTTCATTTCCAGTAAATCAACTATTTACTAATTGTTTAAGTAGTAAAAATGTTATAAATTGCTTGAATGGCATGTTTCTATAATACTTATTTAAAGCCAATTAAGTTAAGAACTATTGTCCTGTTTTATGATATATTTATTATTTTTTGTGAGAAAGTACTTGTATTGTATGTAATTACTTTCAGTCATGAATTCTGTATTATGAAAAAAGGAAAAGATTAATCTACAGATAGTCATCACTTTATGACCACAATTGAGCCCAAAATTTCTATTGCTTAGCAAGACGGTTGTTAAGTGGGTTTTGCCCCATTTTATGCCTTTTTTGCCACAATTGTTAAGCGAATCATTGAAGTTGTTAAGCTAGTAACACAGTTGTTTAGTGAATCTGGCTTCCCCATTGACTTTGCTTGTCAGAAGGTCACAAAAGGTGATCATGTGATCCTGGGACATTGCAACTGTCATAAATATGAGTCAGTTGCTGAGCATCTGAATTTTGATCATGTGACCGTGGGGATACTACAGCTGTGAAAAATGGTCATAAGTCACTTTTTTTTAGTGCTGTTGTAATTTTAATTACACTCTTAACTACAAGTGGTCTGATGGCCATCTGAGAGACCTTTAAGTATTCTCAAATCACAGCCACTGTCTTTATACACTGTTTCAATATCCAATAAGGGGAGAAGCAGTGGGTTAAAGAGGAAAGGAAGTTAAGTGTTTCCTTGTTCTTAGTATTGGCTGGTTAACTGTAAGAGAATCAGGTACCTTAAGAAAACAGATTTCAGGCATTGGGCCAAAGAATTCAGACTCCGTATCCAAAAGGCACGGGAGAACTGACACTAGTAAGATAAGCTGGCAAGAAACATTTCTTTATTTACACAGTGGATTCTTTGGCGATGTTCACTCAGTTTTTATAATATTATATCTGCTGTGATTCTCTGTATCTTTTTCTCTTCTCAAACTCTTTGTAGGATACTGAGTTGGCAGGCTTTGTTGTTCAAAATTCTGCATACAAGTCGCACTCGACTTACAGCCATAATTGGGACCAGAATTTCTGCCATAGGTTATTGTAGTCAAAAGTCAAGTTGGACCCAATTTTACAAGTCTTTATGATGGTCTTTACATTAGATGTGATGATTCTTGAGATTCTGAAGTATAACTGGTCAGGTCAAAATGTTTTTTGTCCTGCACATTTGCTGGAGGTAGTGATGATAACTGAGATCATCTATCTCAGTTTCTTCTGTTGAGTTTGGGAATGCTGTGCTGTGATCTAAGCCAGGTTTGTTCTTGCTAAGCAATTGCATACCAGTGTAATTGCATGACTTGGCAGCCTATAATCACAGTCACTGTTTAATGCCTTCCAATATCTGAACACGTAATTTTTTGCCCCTTCATTTATTGCCATTTAGAGCTGTGACCGCATCAAACAGTCTGCTTCAGGTACCAAAAGGCGTGTCTTCATTGTGGAGACTATGGGGGGTTATTGTGGCTACTTGTCGACAGTGACCGGAATTGCAGTGGGAGCGGATGCTGCTTACATCTATGAAGACCCTTTCACCATTCATGACTTAAAGGTGTGCTGGAAAATGAAAAGTGATGAAAATGAAAATGAAAAGTGATGAAAATGCATTAAAAAATTTTTTTTCCTGTTTATTATAGATAACATTATGTGCAAATGTAGAATATCGTATGTCAGATTGGGTTGCTTATGAACTGTTGTTGTTAGTTGCGAAGTCGTGTCCGACCCATCGCGACCCCATGGACAACGTTCCTCCAGGCCTCCCTGTCCTCTACCATCTTCTGGAGTCCATTTAGACTCACGCCTACTGCTTCAGTGACTCCATCCAGCCACCTCATTCTCTGTCATCCCATTCTTGTCTTGCCCTCAACCTTTCCCAGCATTAGGCTCTTCTCCAGTGAGTCCTTCCTTCTCATTAGGTGGCCAAAGTATTTGAGTTTTAGCTTCAGGATCTGGCCTTCTAAAGAGCAGTCAGGGTTGATCTCCTCTAGGACTGACTGGTCTTTTAAGATTTTGAATAGCTCAGCTGGAATACTGTCACCTCCACTAGCTTTGTTGTTGCTCAGCTTTCCTAAGGCCCGTTTCACTTCACATTCTAGGACAGACATGTCAAACACAAGGCCCGGGGGCCAGATATGGCCCGCAAAGTGGTTTCATGCGGCCCGTGAAGCCATCCTGGAAACAGTGAGGGAATGGCCCCCACTGCCTTGGCCCTGGCCCAGAGACCCCCCTTCTGCCAGAGACCCTCAGATCTGTCCCACTCCTGCCCGGGCCCCATAGGCACCCTTGATGCGAACGATGTAGAGCTGGCCACGCCCACCCAGTAGGCCATACGCACTCTAGCCATGCCCATCCAGTAGGCCACGCCCACCCTGGCCATACCCACCTGGCCCCCTGAGGGCAACCGCAATGCTGATGCGGCCCTCAATGAAATTGAGTTTGACACCCCTGTTCTAGGATGTCTGGCTCAAGATCAGTGACCACCTCATCGTGGTTATCCGGTAACGTTAAGCTCGTTCTTATATAGTTCTTCTGTGTAATTTTGTCACTTCTTCTAATCTCTTCTGCCTCTGTTAGGTCCCTGCCATTTTGGTCCTTTATCATGCCCATTTTTGCATGAAACGTTCCCTTCATCTCTCCAATTTTCTTGAAAAGATCTCTGGTCCTCCCTATTCTGTTGTTTTCTTCTATTTCTTTGCATTGTTCATTTAAGAAGGCATTTTTATCTCTTCTAGCTATTCTCTGGAATTCTGCATTCAATTGGGTGTATCTTTCCGTAAGGTTTTACACTTAGCCTCACAATTGCCCCAGCATTACTCAGGAATTTAAGAGAGCCAAAAGAAACTCCTGAGCTGAGGTTTCAGCAAACAAACAACTTTTATTTTGATCAAAATAGAATTGGGTGGCCACATCTCTCTTCGTGGCTGGTAGAGAGATGAAGGCAACAACCAGGAAAGATGTCTTCCACCTTTTATACCCCTACAGAACAAAGAGATCTGGTCTTGGTACTAGGAACCAAAAGGTACAGAAAAATAATTCCTACATGATGACTCATACACAACAACCCAGGCTCCACCACAGCTCCTTTTCCCCCTCCCCTTACCATGCTCTTTTCATGTAAGCAATCATCTCTACCTAAAGCATGAAACATTTGCTTTTATATAACTAATTTCCCAATATAAAGCACCTACAAAACTGCTTCCACATAAACAAAGATGATTACTAGCATCAACCTTAAGCATAATAAAATCCCTTCATTCCTTTTTCTCCATTGCCTTACGCTTCCCTCCTGTCCTCAGCTATTTGCAAAGCTTCCTCAGACAGCCATTTTGCTTTCTTGCATTTCTTTTTCTTTGGGATGATTTTAGTTGCTACTTCTTGTACAATGTTGCGAACCTCCGCCCATAGTTCTTCAGGCACTCTGTGTATCAGATCTAATTCTTTAAATCTATTTGTCACCTCTATTGTATATTCGTCAGGGATATGATTTAGTTCATACCTGAATGGCCTAGTGTTTTTCCCTACTTTCTTCAGTTTAAGCCTAAATTTTGCAATGAGAAGCTCATGGTCTGAGCCACAGTTAGCTCCTGGTCTTGTTTTTACTGACTGTATAGAGCTTCTCCATCTTTGGCTGCAGAGCACATAGTCAAACTGATTTCTGTGTTGACCGTCTGGTAATGTCCATGTGTAGAGCTGTCTCTTGGGTTGTTGGAAACGAGTGTTTGCTATGACCATCGTATTCTCTTGACAAAATTCTATCAGCCTGTGCCCTGCTTCATTTTGTACTCCAAGGCCAAACCTGCCTGTTATTCCGGTTAACGTTTGGCTTCCTACTTTAGCATTCCAATCCCCCATGATGATAAGGACATCGTTTTTTGGTGTTCTATAAGGTGCTGTAGGGCTTCACAGAACCGGTCAATTCATTCTCTTCAGCACCGGTGGTTGGGGCATAGACTTGGACTACTGTGATATTGAATGGTTTGCCTTGGATTCGAACTGAGATCATTCTGTCATTTTGAGGATTGTATCCCAGTATTGCTTTTCCTACTTTTTATTGACTATGAAGGCTACTCCATTTTTTCTGAGGGATTCTTGCCCGCAGTAGTATACCTGATGGTCATCTGAATTAAATTCACCCATTCCTGTCTATTTTAGTTCGCTGATTCCTAAGATGTTGATGTTCAATCTTGTCATCTCTTGTTTGACCACATCCAGCTTGCCTTGATTCATGGATCTTACCTTCCAGGTTCCTATGGAGAAAAAAATCTTTACAGCATCGGACTTTCCTTTCACCACCAGACACATCCACAGCTGAGCGTCCTTTCGGCTTTGGCCCAGTCGCTTCATTCTTTCTGGCGCTACTAGTACTAGCCCTCTGCTCTTCCCCAGTAGCATGTTGGACGCCTTCTGACCTCAGGGGCTCATCTTCCAGCATCATATCTTTTTTCCTTTTGGTACTGTCCATGGGGTTTTCATGGCAAAGATACTGGAGTGGGTTGCCATTTCCTTCTCCAGTGGATCACGTTTTGTCAGAACTCTCTGCTATGACCTGTCCGTCTTGGGTGGCCCTGCATGGCATAGCTCATAGCTTCATTGAATTACGCAAGCTCCTTCGCCATGACAAGGCAGTAATCCATGAAGGGATTACGAACTATATATGCTCTTTTTGTGAGTCCCACTATGCAGTTCCTGAAGTTCAGCTATGCATGTTTGGCAGTATAATGTGTATTTTCCCAGTAAAAGAAAACTGGGAATACAGGCAAATTAAACCTGTACAAAACTTAATGTTCTTGTTTTACACTTATTTCAACCAATCTCACAGCTTAAAAGAAAAGGTAAAATGGGATTTTAAAAAAAAATCTCTCCCCAGTCTGGTAATATCTCTGTGAATCTTCGAAATTGAAAAGTTGGGGGACAAAATAATTCCACAATGCAGCCCCAACTGAAAAAGATTACCAACTGTACTGTATGCATTGTGTGGATTGAGATATACATAGTGACTCCAGAGCATAGCACCAGGCCCTTATCATGAAATGGCAGCCAACTATACAGTGTTGATTGCATTCTATGAGAAGAAACAAATTTCTTAAATTCCGTCTCTGGTTCTTCAACACTCCTACCTAAACTGACTGCTAAATGGTTGTATCTACCCCTAGTTGACACATATATGAACATATTAATCTAGCATCAACATTCCATAGCAAATGAAAAAGCTTGTATTCATTCCCATTAAAATCTGTGATTAAAAACAATGGAATTTATATTACTTATGCCTATGAGACATTTTGTATCCCAGATCACAGTTATATATGGGTGAAACCATATTGTTTTTGTGATAAATATTTGATTAGAGATAGTAATTGTATAGATAGAAAAACAACATATGATCCAGTGGCCAGTGCTTCTGTCATTTTGATTATTTCATTATTTGTTCTGAACTAGAGCCATGTAAGCCTGAAAACATCGGACCTAGATTTATTTAGTTAAGAATTCTGTAGTTGTCATTGTAGCTTATGTTCTTAATGATATATGAGAGGTGAAGCCCTGGATTCTCAGAACAAAGATACCGACAGGATCTGGGTTTCTTAAATTTATCTCTTTAACATTTTTGACTGATCTGGACTTGTCAGATAGTTGTTGCACTGATAACTAGTCATTCTGTCCAACATGAACAAAGCATTTATTTTTTATCTAATCTTGTTCTATGTAGCTCAGAAATGTCATTTCCTCCTCCTTTTGTCTAAATAACTTCTTTTACTCTGATAAGCAAAAAAATGTTCCAATAAAAACTATTATAATTTTTATCTTGCCAGGCGAATGTTGAACATTTAACTGACAAAATGAAAACAGACATTCAGAGAGGTCTGGTACTCCGGTAAGTCATAGAAATATTTTAACAAGGACATGTTGTCCTTTGAATTGTCAAAGAAGATGCACATTCCTATTGCAACATGACACTGAAAGAGTGTGAACTTTGTACCTTTTTTAATGTTTTGTAAGTCAAGAGCTCTTTGAAGGAAGTGAGTGCTATGTAGAATGACTTCCTTTCTGTTGAATCATTATAACTGAGCAATGGCTCAATAGAACAGAAGTCATTGTAGTCTCTGAAATGTAGAGAAATTAATAATTTCCATACCTGAGAAATTGGCTTTGATCTGTGGGTATCTAGTGGGCTGCAAAGTAAAAAGAATTCTTCAAGTGCAAAAACTAAAATAGTTTGCATTATTGATATTGAATGGTTTGGTTTATTAATAATATACATTACAAGTGGACCAGCTGCCTCATTCAGCAACTGTTTGAAGTTACAACAGGTGCTGAAAAAAATAACTTTGCAACTAATGCCTGCACGCAATGGGGTGTAAACTAGTTGTTTGCCCTGTGTACTTGCAGCTCCGCACCACCATATTCCTTTTGATGTGCATTCCTCATTCTCTTCTTGCTAATTATCCCAGTGCTGGCATGAGCATTCCAAAGGGTGGAGGCGTGGAGAAAAAGGAAAACGGAAGTAAAATCATAAGCACAGTGGCAGTCAGATGATTTTCCTCTAGCAAACATTTCACTTAATAATAGAGCTGCTAATCCAAATTGGGCTTGCTAAATAAGGGCTCCATGTTATCTCTCCCTTTCTGATATCCTGAAAATGTGCTGGATTAAAATTCCCACCATATACCTGGTAGAGATGATGCTGTTTGAAGGGTCAGTACAGCTAAAATACATCAAATTGGAGGATGCCATTGGCCAATTCCTCCTCAGTTCCTTGTATATTGTTAATGGGGTAAAAATTTTGTGGTTGTAAATGGTTCTTTCCAAAGCCTTTGCCTTCCTTCATATTCACACAGATGTCAACATTTAAAACATTGTAACATATTATATATTATGTATATGTCCAAAAAGAAAAAGTGCAGCATAAAGCAATTAATAAAAAATACAAAACAAGCAATAAAATGAAAACCTACTTGTCTTCAGAAAGTTAGGAATTAATAATTCTGTCGATGCTCCATGTGTTTAATACTAGTTTCAAAAAAGAATTTTGCATTTTGTTGCTTGGGAAAGGGGGAAACCTGCACTAGAGAGCTTATGAATTAAAAGGGCAGAAAGATTCACGAATAAACTAAAAGAAAGAGCCAAAATAGACTAAACTACAGACAGATTTATTATTCAGAAGTTAACATCTTTAATTGTTTTCCGGAAAAATTTTTCTATACCACCTTTTCTACAAAAGATGTAATAGTACTTGCTTACATTATACAATATTTTATTCTTTCTTTTATCAGCAATGAGAAATGCCATGAATATTACACCACTGAGTTCCTGTACAACCTATACTCCTCAGAGGGGAAAGGAATATTTGATTGCAGAATTAATGTTTTAGGCCATCTCCAACAGGTATGTAGAGCTAAAGGTCATGAGATTGCATTAGCATTTTAAGGAGGCATAAGCTAGCTGATTAAAATTTGTAGTGAAGGGAATCACTGCAGACATTACATGATAAGTGGTTTTGAGGTGGGGTATCATCAGTACACTGATGATACCCAACTGTTTTTCTCCACCCCGAACCAACCCAGCGATGCCCTCGCCGTGATGTCCCGTTGCCTGGAGGCGGTCCAGGTCTGGATGGGGAGAAACAGGCTTCGTCTCAATCCTGCCAAGACTGAGTGGCTGTGCATATCGGCATCTTGGGTTAACCAGACTATTCCACCTTTAACGATGGGGGTTGAGGTGTTACCCCCTGTTGATAGGGCTCGCAACTTGGGCGTCCTCCTGGATTCACGGCTCAATTTTGAAGATCATATAGGAGCCGTGACCAGGGGGGCTTTTGCCCAGGTTCGCCTGGTGCGCCAGTTGTGACCCTATCTGGACCGAGATGCCCTACACACACTCACTCATGCGCTTGTGACCTCCCGTCTAGACTACTGCAACGTTCTCTACATGGGGCTGCCCTTGAGGACCACTGGTGCAGAATGCGGCCGCGCGAGTTGTGATGGGGGTTTCCCGATACTCCCATGTAACACCTCTACTCCGTGAGCTGCATTGGCTTCCGGTTGCCCTCCGGGTGAGATTCAAGGTGCTGGTGATGACTTATAAAGCCCTGAATGGCTTGGGTCCGGGATATCTGAGGGAACACCTGCTGCCAGCATCAAGCTCCCTTCGTCCAGTGCGCTCCCACAGGGAGGGTCTCCTCAGGGTGCCGCTGATAAAAGACTGTTGGCGGATAACACCCAGGGGAAGGGCCTTCTCTGTGGGTGCGCCTGCCCTCTGGAACCAGCTGCCCGTGGAGCTCAGGACTGCCCCCGACCTTCGCACATTTCGCCGGGACCTGAAGACCTGGCTCTTTGAGCTCTCCGGCCCAGGCTGAGAATTTTTAACTGGGTTTTTTTAATTTTAGGGATAATTTAATCTTTTTAAATTTGTTTTTAACTTTTGTACTGGTTGTTTTAAATACCCTGTAAACCGCCCTGAGTCCTTCGGGAAAGGGCGGTATTTAAATCTAATAAAATAAAAATAAATAAATAAATAATTAAAGAAATTCTTATCTATTTACTAAAGCTTACTTGCCATTCTAGTAAAAAAATGAATCTGAGAGGATTATATTGCTATTTATATGGTGAAGTTTAAAATTCAATATAAGCCATAATTATTACACATCTCTTATTACATATATGCCATTATCAAATCTACTCAAGAAGAAAAACAGTAACCCCATCCTAGGCCTTCATGGGCAATCCAGAAGGATACCATGATTCATGGCACTGAAGGCTGCTGTAGATCAAGCAGGATCAGGAAAGCCATACTCTCCTCATCCCAGGCCCACCACAATTTATCAACAATTGGTGTCATCAGGAAAATACATATTTAGTAAGAGCTTTCTCAGTTCAGGGCTATATAATTAATAGTTATTTTCCATCTTGCATCTGCCTAGACCTTGTTGCTTTTAGCTATTTGCCACTTTTGCAGAACATATTTGCAAAATGGCTTTTGAGTTAAATGGTTCCAGCCAACTATACAGCACCTCAGCCTCTCCTACAACAGGATTGGCATGGCTGTTCTTTTGGCTCTACTTTTACTTTCCTGTCTCTAGGGAGGTGCTCCAACCCCCTTTGACCGTAACTATGGTACCAAGCTGGGTGTGAAAGCTGTTTTATGGATGTCAGAAAAGTTGAAAGAAGTGTACCGCAAAGGTAGGTCATAATTATCATCTCAATGATAGAAGATGTTGATGCCACTGCATGCTGTAACAAGAGAAGATGCTCAGAGCCTACTGGCAAAAGGGAGATGAAACAATGCACAACAAATTGCATGCTCCCAATGGCCTTCTTAGTTTTTGTTTCTAATTAGAAGCAGGGCCCTGAAGGAGAATGATCAAATGGTTACTCTAGGGCAGGGGTAGGCAACCTCGGCTCTTTTATGACCCATGGACTTCAACTCCCAGAATTCCTGAGTCAGCTTGGCTGGCTCAGGAATTCTGGGAGTTGAAGTCCATGAGTCATAAAAGAGCCGAGGTTGCCTACCCCTGCTCTAGGGGATGTGTCCTGTTATATTATGAGGCAACTTATCTGTGGTTGCTCTGATTCTTGGCCATTTACTTGCTAAGAGACATTTCCAGCAACAGCCTGCCCACTTTCTTCCAATTAAGGGAATGAGGAACTTAATCAAATCTTGATCTCTATCATTTACAATATTCTTTGATGAAGTGGACTTGAAATACATCCAAATTTATGGCATATAGGTTGGGTGTATTTCAGCATTTACAATTCCTTGCTTTGTCCATGCTGCCAGTCTCTGCCCATCGCTTCTATTTTGTATAATGCTAAACATGAAAATTATTTTGTGGAAAGACTTGCTTTCTAACAAAGCTATTGATTAATCATTCTTATCAGAATGACTTATCATGAAGCTAGTTTTCCGTGGGTAAATTATATAATTATTTATAGAAATTTAGAAAGCTTTCAGTCCTTTGGTAATTGTTGCAATATTCAAAATTACATATCCAGATACCTGATGTAAAATCAAGGCATTTATGTGATGAGATGGTTTTCTTGCATTACAAGTAAAGATTCTCTGTTTCTCTAGGCCGAGTATTTGCCAATTCTGCAGAATCTGCTTGTGTCATTGGCCTGCGTAGGAAGACTGTGTCCTTTAGTCCTGTGACAGAGCTTAAAAAGGTCACCGATTTTGAGTAAGTGTATTGGTGGAGTATCACCAAAGTTCTAAGGAAGAAACGCTGATATGATGGAAATTATGACATATAGAATGATGTCAGATACTTTGTTCATGCATTGATCAATTAGTTGAATTTCCTTTCTGTCTGCTGATGTAGATATGATACATAATTATCCTGAGAAGATCTTCTCACAACCGTGCTACATATATTAATCTAATCTAAGCTGTGGTACTTCTTGAATATTATATATCTACTTTTCTCTTCAGCCTTAGGGAATGTAGAGGTCTAACTGGTAGCTCTGCCCCATGACTTAGATATTCTGAGATTGTTTGTTAGAGAGACATGGTATGCATATATTCAGAGCTGCTTTGTGGTTGCATCACCTATGCCAGACTGGTATTCATTCAGAGTTTGTTTGTTTTTCTGCAGACACAGGCTTCCTAAGGAGCAGTGGTGGCTAAATTTGCGCCTTATGCTGAAGATGCTGGCCCACTACCAGATCAGTCTAACTGAATATGTATCTGGAAAGATGGAGCATGTCACTCGGCGTACACTCAGCATTGAGAAGGGATTCTAGCTAGTCTTCCCTTAGCCATGTATCTGATCAATTCTACGTAGTTCTCTCCCTTTCTGGCCTTCTCATGCCTTTCGAGTGCAAAGCTGATGCCACTGTGACCCTACAAGTGTGTGGCCAGAAGACAGCCTGCTTTTGTTGCAGAATTACTCCATGTCCACACAGATTCTTACATTCTTTCTTGCCCACTGAGGAGCATGGATGGGTTCACTTATCCTTCCTCAAGCCTCTTTGTTGCCCCACGAAGTAGAGGGTGTATAATGCTGTTCAGAATTTGTTCCTATTTCACAGGGTTTTTTGAAATATTCTTACACTACTTAGAAGAATTATGTACTGATTGCCAATGGACAGTATGCTACTTTAGATTCTTATTGGCCTGGTGCCATGAAGAATGCACGTTTCAGAAAGTGATTTCCTGTAATTTAGAGAAAAGAGTTTCCCAAAAAGTCTCCTTGGGAAAATGTTCTAAAATAACCAAGGATTCCTATTGCCTCATGATCGACACACAGCAAAGATCCTTCTTGGCAGAAGGAATGTGCTTGCAATATAACACCAAACAGTTCTTCTTTCTTCCCATCCCTCCCTCACTTGAGGTAGTTCATGCCGACCAGGGTAGTATTTCTGAGTACTCAGCGGGAGTTGCTGGTATGCCATCACTTTCCTTAGAATCCCCTTCTCCATTCTGTCTGGCTCATGTGTTTAATTCACTATCCCTGGCTGGTCTGTGATGATGGCACAGCTCTTGACTGTTGTGTCTGTACCTTTCTGGTGCATTTCTGTGAATTCAGTGCCCTATATTGCCTGTTTGTCCGTGGCATTGCTTTCTGTCCTGCAGTGATATTAAAACATGCACTGAATCAATTCTCTGTATGCTCAAATTGTGTTTTTGGTAGAGATTGGCCTCAGATCTGCAAGATAAGTTAACGAGTGTTTAAATTCCAGACTTATTGATACCTGATTCTTCACTGTGAATATCCTTGCTAAGTAGGGTGGAATGAAAGACAGAAGGCAGAGTAACTTATAACTATAAGAAGTTAGTTTATAACTATATAAATATTCATATTAAGAAGAGATGTTAGAATTTAAAACGCTGCATTTGTTCAAAAATTCAATTATTTGATTTCGTAATTGGAAATTGCAGTTCTCTGCTATCTTAAAAATTGGTGTTTTTCATTACTGCAATCTGATCCTTCAAGCTGAAAATGGAAGGTCTGCACATGCTTTGACTTATGTTAATACGACACTGGCATGCAAGGCATCTAACACATAATCTCTTGCATCTCAAATCATCTTTAATCCAATAAGATAGGTGCCAATTCTCATGATATACCTAATCGTTAATTGGAAAAATTTGTTTCATGGAGAATTAAGAAATTATGAGAATTTGAGTTAAACAGTTAAACAGTGATAGAAGGGGGCGAGGGGGAAAAAGAGAGAGGATATATTTGAGAGTACAGTATAGTGCACCTCTCAGGACCTGGATATGCAGAATAGAGCAGAATGGAAAGTTCTATGAACCATTTTAGCGATGTTATTGGTCACGCTAGTGTTGAAGCAGTTTTCTTACCATGTTGGGGAAAAAAGTGCTAGCTGGTTCAGTTGCTCATGCTGTAACAAATGAAGATTAAACTCCACTAAACAACTGAGTTCGTGTCAAAAGTTATAAAACTGCACAATTTCTCAGGATAATAAGTTATCCTGAAAAGCATTGCTGTTAGTGAAGAGACCTTCCTTGAGGCACTGAGGCAGTTCCAATCAGTGGAAAGTTCAACTCAGCGGCTTTCAAGGTTTTCATTGCTTATCTACACAAATGCTGTTTCGTTGGGGGGAAAAATATCACTGTTCATTCAGGGTTGTGTTCATGAAGATAGTCTAGTAACTTGAATACCATAATTTCTTTTCAATAAGAAAAAAAGTCATTGTCCAGTTCAACAGACTTCTGTGCTTGGCAACTAGCCAGATGATTTCAGATAGATTTCTTTGCTGGGCTTGTGTGAAAATAAGTACATGAAGGCAGAGAAAGAATGCTGTGATAAACAGCAAAACATCTCATAAATTTACTAAAATTCTTACATTGGCAGAAACGGCCTTAGCAGCTTTAGGACACAATGTCTGGAATACAAACCTCTCACGTTCTGAAACAACCTAAGTTTCTGCTGTTCCTGCTGTCATATATCTATCTAGTTATCTAAAACTACCCTATTTCTGTCATACATCCTATTGCTATTACATTTTATTATGCTATTTTCCCAATATTGCCTTTTATCATAGTTATCTTCACATCATTTCGATAAAGTATGTCAAGCTACAGTTTAGCGTAAAAGGTGGTAACTGGACTATGATCACCCATCTACTGAGTACTAACTACCATAGAAGCCTAATCTTTTCCCCCATTTGGGTATTTCAATCTAAATATGTCACACTGATGCCTGTAGTTATTCTCTTAAGTGTCTGTGTAACAGGACAATATCTTTTTTGAAATGACATGTCTTTTTAGACACGAATCATTCTTTATTGCTGGTTTCCGTGTTCCAACAGCTATTCTAAAAGACAAGCTGCAGGTGCACAAACTAAGGCCTTGAGGGGAATTTTGACGTAATGAAGTTAAACACAAAAGACTGAAAAAAGGGAAAAGTATATATTTTGTGATTTGAGAAATATTTGTGAAGATTAAAAAAATGTTGTTGTTTTTTTAAAAAATTAATCCCATTTATATCCCGCCGTTCTCCAAAGACTCAGGGCGGCTTACAATTTAAAGCACAAATCAATGTGCTTAGCAATAGCCTTCATTCTATGTATATGCCTGCTTATTAGGGCTTTCGGGGGGCCCCAAGCGGCATTATTACAAAGTATATTCTTTATTGATATATGGCATATTTCATTTTTTTTCCTTCTTTCAGTCTTTTTGTGTTTGACTTCATTAAGCTTTTTTCACTGGAATATAATACCTTTGTGAATATATTGACGTTTCACTAAATATAGTCAGATGACATCTTTGGTGTTCACACTTCCTTGACAGTAGCATATTCTATAGCAGATAATGCAATGTAATCAATTTTTACAAGATTATATGCTGGATTTGTCTTATAGTCCAGTTCTCAAAGCAATTCAACTTTTCTGAAAAACATGTAGTTGGTTGGTATCTGCCCAGTTTCTTTCCACTAAAAAATTCCTTGCTATCTGAAAAAGAATATTCAAATATAACAGATGACTTTTTATTTAAAACTTTTACGAATGCTATCCTCTCCACATCCTCTGAATTACTGTTATTATTTTGATAAGCCATATTTACCACAGTTTGAGCAAAACTCTTGATTCCTATGTAAGTTTGAATAAAGATAATGCTTCCAGAACAAAGTGATGCGTAGCTGTAATGGTCAGAGATAAGCATTTACCGTATATACTTGAGTATAAGCCGAATTTTTCAGCCCACTTTTTGGGCTGAAAATCCACTTCGGCTTATACTCCAGTGAACAAAAAAAAAAAGAACTTCCACCCCCCAGTTTGGAGAGCTGCTGCTTTCATCAAACATGGACGAAGGCAGCAGCTCTCCAAACGGGCTGCGGCGGTTTGGAGAGCTGCGCGCGCAGCTCCGCCGCCACCTCTGCAAGCCTCTGCTGAGAGAATGGGGCGGTGGAAGCTTGCCACCCATTTTCTCGGCGAAGACTTCTTTCGGGGGATGCAGCCTCTGTCACCCCCTTCTCTCAGCTGCCTGGGCAGCTGAGAGAAAGGGGTGGCAGAAGCTGCATCCCCCGAAAGAAGTCTTCACCGAGAAAATGGGCGCTGAGACGCCTCATTCTCTCGCTCAGCGGAGACTTCTTTCGCGAGATCCAGCCTCTGCCGTACTGCACCGAGAGAACAGCAAGCCGCCCCATTCTCTCGGCGGAGCACTCCACCGCCCCATTCTCTCGGCGGCTTGCCACCCCGTTTTCTCATCTCAGCAGAGACGTCTTTCGGGGGATCCAGCCTCCAGCTGCTGCATTTCCCAGCCTCGGCTTATACTCGAGTCAATAACTTTTTTCAGGTTTTGGGGGTAAAATTAGGGGTCTCGGCTTATACTCGAGTCGGCTTATACTCAAGTATATACGGTACATCGTGCAAGTGTTTATCCTGAAGTCCTGATCACAGGAAAGAAGCACTGGCTTTAAAGCATCTGCTAGAAAGGACACACAACATTTAGAGTCATGGCAAAAACAAAGGATTTAGCCATTTTTTTGCATACTTAAAATACTGGATGCCCAATTAAGTATCAAGGACTAAACATCAGAATCTGAAGAACTGAACTTTTTAAGTGTTCTACAACATTGTATTTCCTATACATCACTGAATCACTTAGCTTACACATAATTTTGTCAGCATTTTTAATCAAATAGGTGAAGCTGGACAAAAACACATTTTTTCCACCAAACTAGATCATAGAAATAAATATTTTTAGACTGTAAAGTAAAATTTATTTTCATGTGTGTGGTAATTTTAACAGAAGCAAGAAATCCCAAGTTACAAATGGAACTTGCTGCAAACCAAATTAGTAAGGGTCAGATATTCCCATCCATCCTGAGATAAACACTGATCTGGATCAGAGTTCTATAAATGATCAGCAAAAAAGTACATAATTTTTAACCACAGTCATTAATCAAAAAATGTTCACATTATGGAAGGAAAATTTTACCTATTTCATGGCATAGTGGTGCTCCTGCACTAGATGTAGCATGATAGAGAGGCTAGGGCACCCACTATCTCAAATAATACTGTACTGGATTTTGCTGCTTCCTTATATAATTACATTGATGTTGTACCCTCCCTTCCATGAAGCTTTTATTTTTTAGAAGGCTTTGGAGGAATTCATAGACTGAAGGAAATCTTAAGTTTTGTAAGACGTAAGTGGAACTGTATTGCAAGTGATAATTCCCCCCCTCCCCCATTAATTTCAAGTAACTTAGCAGAGGAGGAATGATGACAGCAAACACTTGGCTTCAAGCTTTTAATTTAAACATTCAATGATTTTCTTTTTATGAATTTTAACTTTTTATGAAATTCTGGGTTTGAGGCCAGGATTGTCAAACACTATTTAATGGAGAAGGAAAAGGAAGAGACATGAAGATACGAAGCTTAGACTTGCTCCAATATTGGAATATTAGGGAAGGCCACGATGCTAACCAAGTCAGATGCATCACAGATTTGGTCTGACAAAGGTATGAGTAAACAAGTCTAGGCATGATTCTTCCACCAGGAAGGCACTAGCAGGAGATGAAGTACATCCTCTTCCAAATGGTAAGTATTTGTCTACAAATAGACATAATCTATATGTGCTTACTTGCTATCTCTGCTGCCAGCCATTTTGGAAGGTGGAGTAAGAGTTGTAAAATGCAGGCATTTACGTTGTAGATGAAAAATTATTATAGAACATAGTTCTAAGCACATGAAACACAAGATGTGCTTGTTTGTTTTCTGTACAAAACCATCCATTCTCGGGAAGTCCAACAACACACAAAGTAGTGGGACTAGTGAAATAAATTTTGCTGATCCAGAAACAGTTCCTTGGATGTGCTATCGGTCCTCATGGAGTTCCTTTTTCTGCAAAGCTTGGAGTTTGTTTCCAATTGTTTGATGGACGACTTCTAAACCCTCTGAATCCAGCTCTTCTAGAAGTAACATGATGGCACTGAGGATATTATTCTGTTAATCAAGGAGACAACCAAAATCAGAGCAGATCATATAATTAATTACTGTGCAGAAGCAGTCTAGTCCTCTTATTATTACTATAGGTAATCCTCAACGTATGACCACAATTGAGTCAAAAAAATTTGTTTCTAAATGAGACAGTTAAGTGAGTTTTGCCCCATTTTATGACTTTTCTTGCCATAGTTGTTAAGTGAATCACTTCAATTGTTACATTAGTAACATGGTTGCTAAATGAACATGGCTTCCCAATAGACTGCTTGCCAGAAAGTCACAAATGGTGATTGCATGACTCTGGGACATTGCAACCATCATAAATATAAATAAGAGCCAGAAACATCTGAATGTTGATCACATGACTGGGGGATGCTGGAACAGTTGTGTGAAAAACGGTTCATAAATCATTTTTTTTCCAGTACTGTTGTAACATTGGTCCCTAAATGAATGGTCATAAGTTGAGGACTACCTATACCTCACTTCTCCTCCAATCTGTTCTCACATATTTAAGCAAATTATGAATAAACTGAATTTCACAGAAGATATATTTATCAATGGCACAACACAATTGGAACAACTATGGCAAAAGAAAGCAAACAAGGTATTGAGAGTAATAGGGCACTAATTCCCAAAAAATCTTGGCTACCAACTTGAACGCCATTATTGACATCATTACCATCAGTCAATTGCAAACGGGAGATGTACTTGGAACAGCTTACATCCTGCGATAACTTTTACCACCATCAAACACCATCATCCCTATCCCATGTCTTTGGGAAGGACGATAGATAAAAATGCCAAAACCAGTCTAAACATCTGTGACTGTGCAATCAACCATAATAATAACTTGATGTATATGAAGGTGATGATTTTGTCAGTGTCAATGATATTCATGTGCTCCAGATGTTTTGGGATTGTACCCAAGGTGCTCTATTACAACAGGTGCTATCGTTGCTTTCTTTTGTCACAATCATTCTACCTGTATTTGCAGGTCCTTGCATGTTGTTATTTTCTCCAGTTCTTTCTTTTCTGTTTGGCTGTCTCCAGGTACTGCCACATCCACTGTCCACACTTTTTTGTCTTTCCTATTGACAACTGTTAAGTCTGGGGTGTTATGTGGCAGGTGCTTGTCTATCCCAGAGCACTTTAGTTTCTTCATTTTCTATTACTTCTTTAAGTTCCCACCAGTTCTTGCTGGTAGGTAAGTGGCATTTCCTGCAGATATTCCAATGCTCTATTGTTGCTACTTTGTTATGCCATTGTTTGTAATGAGTTGTTGGTCACTTTTCTTTAACTAGCTTGAATTATCTCTAAGTAGCCTCTTTGTAAAGACAGCATTTGTTTCTGTTGCTGTCTTCTCAATTCTTCCACTAAGAATGCAGCTGAGCAAGACTGATTATTACCTGAGTTTTATACAATTGTTTAGTCCAAGACAGTACATCATATGATCCAAAATATGGATTTTTGGGGTGGTGAAGACTCTTATACTCACCCATTTCGTCCGGTTACCACCTTCTTTGGGTAAAAATGTATCTTTTGGAACAACAGGCTTCATACCAAGCTGCTCACGGATTTTACTGTACAAGAGGAACATAAGTAAAAGAATGACCTAATTCAAGGTTCTATTAACATGTAACCGGCAAGGTACTATATTTAAAGAGGGGCACATAGTTGCACACAAAATTAAAAATTTCTGCATACTTAAAAATCATAGCATCACTACTCATATTACGAGTTGTTTACACGAGAGAAATATTTTTTTTCTCCAGATTGAACCATATGTTGGACAAAGCATTCTACATAAATTAAGTCCAGAAAATAAATGCTAACAAACAATAGAGCTCGGCTCACTTTGTCTCTTCAAGGCTGAAGTTCATGAGTTCATTTTCTGTTGTACATTCTGTCGTGCTGGACTCAGTGTTAGAGTATTGGCAGCAGCTGTCTCCATCTGTTTTAACTGGGGATGTTGTTATCTCTTCTCCTTCCACTAATGCATGTGACAGTTCTTCCTCTGTCACCACTACAGAAATCAAACAAAAACCAACAGGGGGGAATATTACGGTACTTATTTATTCTTACACTGTTTATAATCCATCCTATCCCAGAGGACTCTCAGCAATTTATAGCAATAACATTTTTTAAAAAAAATATTTCAAGCAGATTCGTCATAGCATTTGCACTTATAAAGCACCACATAGTGCTTTACAGCACTCTGGGCAGTTTATAATGTAAGCATATTTCCCCCAACAATCTGGATCCTCCTTTTATTGATCTCGGAAGGATGAAATGCTTAGTGAACCTTGAGCCCCGTCAGGCTCGAATTCCAGGCTGTAGGCAAAGTTAGACTGCATTACTGCACTTTAACCACTGCATCATCAGGGCTCTTCATATTAAATTGAAGCCTATAGAATGTTTGATAATAGTCCTATATATTATATTTGATGTATTTATTCATACAAGGTTCCTTTGATTATAAAACGTTTGGCTATATACCACTCTTCCAACATAGTTAATTTTATGAATTGATAAGTGTAGAAAAAATTCTTCTTTCACATTTGAAACTAGGAATATATTAAAGAATGTATTTATCAAAAATACTGTTCCATCGATAAACAGGTACTGAATTTTATAAAATATTAGAGAAGGAATAAAGTATGAGGAGCCAAAATTTATTGCCACTTTTTTTTAATCTTCTGAAGTTTAAATATGCATTTCAACAGCAGATAATTCTTTACACAAGGCAAGAATAGTATAGGCTTAATTGTAAACTAACTGACAGAACATTGCTACTCTTTTGAGCTCCAGAAAGACTGGGGGGAAAAAATCAGCCTCATTTTCTCTGAGGACTAGAGATGATATACTGGGGTGGTCTGCAAACGGTTCAAAGGTTGCCCACCAACATACTAAAGAGCTATATAAATCCAACAATGCTGAGCTTCTGTGCACTTTTTCCTGACGAGTTGTTTTCAATGAAACAATTAATACCCTCCCATCATTAGTTCAAAGAAATATTAATTCAAAGTTAAATCTCATTTTGCTACACAATTCTTCTTAAGCTTCTCACACACCCTGCCAAGAAATGTGCTGCTATACACACTTTTATTGTCAAGCTTGTGGAGATTGGGAAGATTACGCAGAACTGTCATTCTGTAGCGATGGTGGTCAGAGCCACAGCAGGGATTCTCAGACATCCAGAGGATTCTCAGGTGGGGCAGTTTTTTCAAATGGAACAGTTCATGAAGGCTTGAAATACAGTTTTTCCTGAGGTAAAGCTCAGTTAGCTTCTCGCAATGGTTAAAGGGTTCCAGACTGGAGATGTTATTTGCACTAGAGAAGAAAATAAGGGCAGCATTAACAACTACAATTCTTCTAGGTCAGCTGAATAAACATGTTTGTGCCCTTTCTTATGGTTCTATAGAACACCTGAAACCATGAACAATAAGAGGAGAAATAAAAATAACTAGACTATTACATTTATATTGTCCATTGCATTTTCAACATTTTGAAACCAGAACTATAGCATTGGACTGCACACACTGATATTCAAAATTACTCATTTCCTAATACAGTACAAGTCTTGATTGCTATTATTACTGAACCTAGGAGTAGAGATTGGGTAAGTAACTAAAAATGCGTTGAATAAAAAGAAAGTAAAAGACGGTAAGTCTGGGATCCAGAGTACAGAGCTATGATAATGTGCACTTATGAAGTAGAGAGAGATCAGAGATCAAAAATAAATTCCTGAAATGATATGTACATGCACACAGACAGCAAATATATAAAGAGATAAACAAGGGTGTTCAAAATGATTTGAATGATGGATTGCTAATTTGTACAGTTAATGAAATGAAAAATGATCTGTAATTTCTTTCCTTGTGATCTGGTGTTATTAAAAAAATAATTTAAAGCATAAAAAAGAGGGTACAGTATGGCTGGAGGGGTAGGTTAGGCACATAATGTAGAAACATGAGACTACACATGCATGATCCAAAATTGAAATAAACCACTATATGAATTTTCACTGAACAATTATCTATAGATGCAGCTAAAGAAACAATAATCTATAAAGGTAAAGGTTCTAGTCGTTTCCGACTCTAGGGGCCGGTGTTCATCTCCATTTCAAAGCCAAAGACCCAGCACTTGTCCAAGAACGTCTCTGTAATCATGTGGCCGGCATGACTAGATGCCAAAGGCGCATGGAACACTGTTACCTTCCCACTGTAGTGGTCCTTATTTTTCTACTTGCATTTTTACGTGCTTTCGAATTGCTAGGTTGGCAGAAGCTGGGACGAGTAACTGGCGCTCTCTCCTACGCAGCACTCGGGATTCGACCTGCCAAACTGCCGACCTTCTGATCGACAAGTTCAGCGTCCTAACCCACTGAGCCACCGCGTCCCATTACAATTATCTATAGATACAGCTAAATTAGAACTTAAAAATGATACATGAAGACACAATGATTGAAGATGTACAGTGCCTGAATGCTTAAGAAATAATAAGGATTTCCTTTCAGGTTCCATGCTGAAAGAAGGACCACTGATTTCCCTTGGCTTTTCTTTAGGCAGCCACCATTCTAATACACACCTGAATGTGACCACCTCAATATTAGGAAGCTCATGGCAGATTGATATCTATATGATTAAAAAGGGAAAAAACCAAAATATTAGCAAAACTTCAGTCTTGCAAGGAGAAGGAACAAATATATGTAATTAACTGATTGATTAGAAATATCGTATTTAAGCATCTGTAACAGAAGCACCATAGTACAACAGATTCTTATGTCAATTGAGGGCAAAATGAACTGAACCCAAATATTTGATGGATTGATTGAACTACAGAGATCAGTTGAATTAACAGTTTTTCGATTTCAAAGTAATTACATTATTACTGGGTGCTATTTTTCAGAATTTTAAGAACAGTATTGTTTAGAACAGTGTTTCTCAACGTTGGTAACTTTAAGATGAGTGGACTCCTAGAATTTCCCAATCAGCTGGGGAAGGCTGAGACCTTCTGGAAATGGAAGTCTATGCATCTTAAAGCTGCTATGGTTAAGAAACTGCTCTGGAATATAAAAGCAGGTGGTTTTTTTTTACCTTGATATGAGGGGGATTGAACCTTTTCCAAACAAATATACATTATATGCGTTCCTGAATGACTGTTCAGATATACAGTGCAACTGAGAGTCCACTTAAACTCTCTCTCAATCAAGCAAGGTAAATCACAGTGATATAACACTTCCAAATGATGTATCAATCCTCTACCTCTTCTCCCTGGCCGTTTCAGCATGACGTACTTGTAACTAAAGGTGGCTCAAAATTACACCACTGCCAGCTCCTCAGCCCTCTAATAACTATTTTTCCAATGAGAAAGAAGCAAAGTACCCACTGATGAGTCTTTGCTTCTTCCCTGGATTTAGTATCTTGATTTTATTCAAGTCAGAAATTCACAATCCTCTACGGGGAACAGATTATGAGAGAGAACCAATACACCAACAATTATTTCCATTTCTTACATATTAAAAACTTAGAAATGGTACTTACATCTGAGATACGGCTTCCCCTAAAAAAGAAGAACACATTTAAAAGGCATGTATAAAATAGTACATTAACTAAAGCAATATTCACACAAAGGAAGGCCATATATGGCAGAATAATTGGAGCCCTCCACAAATGCCCTTTGTCCTTTTAGTGAGCCTGTAAAAAGGCAGCATGGTCTACATATGACCTGCTATATAAATTTTGTTGACTTCTCTGCCTATGCTCCTATGTGCACAGATAGCTAGGCCAACAAGTGTGTGCATGATAATGGGGGAAGAGCTATTTTCCCAATATTTCCAGGGGAACCCCACATTTCTGGAAAGACGATAAACAGAAACAGGATCTAGACAACAGAGCTGTAATCACAGTAGAGCAGCCACTCTAGTCCTTATCCCCAGGGAACCTATAATTTGGAATGAATGAAAACAAAATTCTCTATCCTGACTGATTTTACAACATATTATGTAACAATTTCGAAAGTAAGACATTTCAGACAGAGAAAACAAGACAGGTGGGATAAGTGTAGGATATTTCTGGATGATAACTTCAGAATATTTTTGGAAGGAAATGGAAGCACCGCAACTGTTGAGAAAAAGGAAAATAGATATAGTAATGGCATATATGCTATCTAATACCAAAAAGAAAAGTATGGAAAATATTTTTAAAACGAGCTAAAAAATTCTTATAAACAGTCTCCAGCTGTCAGGAAGATAATTAGGAAGAAAGTATGGCATCAAGTAATCTTTTCCACAACAGTAAAAACTTTGTTTCCATCTCAAAAATGCAACCATGGAACTCAAAAAGGAACAGCTGAGTGATGGTCTATGTACACAATAGTTTATATTAATCAGGCTGTGTTTGACTAAATTCTGAATAGATTTAGAATCGCTCCATATACAGTGCTAGACAGGTCCAGATGAAATCAGGATAATGTAACTTTACCCTTTTGAAGAGATTAGTGAACCCGAGGTATTTTTTTGGCCATAGCTCCCCTCTGGATGGATCAAAGTCAAGTTTTACTACCTTTTTTATGCCACACACTTAATCTATGAATGCAAGGGAAAGAGAAGTGGTGAAGGAAAACCGAAAGATAGAAAAGAGAATAAAAAATGACCTGATAATGAAATGTGATTTTTAATAGTGCAAAACACAAAATACTCCGAACTGGCAAATAGTACCCATCTCAATTACTAGTAATCAGTATTTACATAGTGGCTTTAATCGTTACTGGGATGGAATGCTTTCGCTTTTCAACGTCTCTGGATTTAGGAATCAGAGACGACTGAATTTCAGGAATTCACTTTTTGCTGGGCAAAGCCTTTATAATAATTCTGCAAGGCACACTGTTCTCACCACTAGACCTCTCGACACTAGACCTCTTGGTGCCCGTTAAGAAGACAACGGAGCAAATTAAAAGCGAAGAGCAGAAGCTCTCCAATCCTTGTCCGAACTACAGCGACCAGCATCCCAGCCGCCACGGCCAGTGGCGAGGAACGCCGGGAACTGCAGTTAATAGGAAAGGCCACCACCTCCCTCCTCCTCACCAGCAATTCAGCTTGCGGACCCCTGCAAGGCTCGTAGCTTTCGCTCGAGACAGAACTGTTTTACGAGTCAATTTCATGGTCCCCGCACAACCATCGGACTTCTCGCGCCTCTTAGCTAAGGTTGGCTTGGAAATTTCCGACGCGTTTCCCACGACGACTCCAGGCGCAGGCGCCATCATCTCCATCCCACTCCCAGCGGAGAGTGACAACCAGAGGCGGAACTTAACTACCTATTCCCGCCCCCTCGTCGTCGTCGCCACGCCCTTTAACGACGGCGCGCAAGCCTGAGCAACCACTGCAGGGGCGAGGTCGGTTGCGGCGATCCTCGGAATTGAACCGGGCAGGCGGGAAGTCGTGGCGCTTCGCGGCGGGCTTATCCACCGAACTGTTGCCCGTGATAGCTTCCCACCTTACTTGGGCATCAGACCAGCGTTTTCCAACCTTAGGAACTTGAAGATGCGTGGACTTCAACTCCCAGAATTCCCCAGCCAGCTATGCTGGCTGGGGAATTCTGGGAGTTGAAGTCCACGCATCTTCAAGTTCCTAAGGTTGGGAAACGCTGCATTAGACTGCTTGCGCTTCACAATAATTGCACCCGCATTTGTCTACTGTCCTTCGGAGTGGGGCTGATCGACGTTCGGGGATGGACCTCGTATTTTTCATTACTTGGATATTTGCTTTCTCCCCCCCCCGTACTTTTATTCAACCTATTGTCTCTAAAATAAAAACTAGCAATCTGGTTTCACCCATTTGTGCTTCATTTTCTTAACACTTACGTCGTAGTCTGGGTCACAAATAAGAGGCAGACTGCATGCAGCAGTTGGTATGGATTGGTAGAAGCATAATTAGCAAAAATTGTTACGCCTCATGCATGAATAAGATTAAGTAGTTTTCCTTAAGGAATGACCGGATGAACTGCCCCACATCTAATTATGCATAATCAAGTTGTTTTTGACCTGGTAGATCAGGGGTGTCAAACTCAATTTCACTGTGGGCTGTGTCAGCATTGCGGTTACCCTGGGGGGGGAGGTATTTGGCCTACTGGGTGGGCATGGTCAGTTCTATGGGGGCCTGGGCAGGAGTGGGACAGATCTGAGGGTCTCTGGCAGAAGGAGAAGGGATGGGGAAAGTGCCAAAGTATGGTCCGCTGGAGGAGCCTCACTATTCCTCTCAGGCCATGTGTTGGGGGGTGTTGGATGGTGGTGCGGAGGTCAAATGCCCAGCCTAGCTCTCAAGCGCCTGCAGCACCAAGCCAGCCCCACTTCCCCAAGGGAAGTGCACTTACCTTCTCATCAAGGCTGCTGCTGCTGCTGTGCTTGCTCTCCTTAGCTAGGTTGCTCTTGATGGGTACAAGGGCAAAGTCAAGAGGAAGACCCACTCCCTCTCCATGTTAGGAGACCTGGCTTTGTATCCAAAGCTTCCTTAGCAATAGCATGGGAAACCCCCCAGGATAGGCCAGGAGGAGGGGGCAAAGGGATGATGAAAGGGCAACAGGGTAGGACTAAGGCAGGACTTCCTTCAGACATTCCCTCTCCTTCCTTTCTTCCTTGAGAGTGGTGGGAAAATATTTGAGATGAGGGAGGGAGAAAAATAGGCAAGAAATGCAGCTGGGGAAGTGTCATCCTTTGTGAGGAATGAAGAAATACACCATCACCTGGAAATGGCCAGCACATGGCCTTCGCCTACTTCACATATCCGGCTTGGTGGGCTCTGGTGGAGGGGATGCCATGAGCAGCATGAGTTGATGCTACCTACGCAGTGCTGCCCAGCCCCCAGCCTGCCCAGTTTTGGCAGGCAGTGGGGCGCTCTCCTCACAGTGCTGAGAGGCTGAGCCAGGTGGCATGAATCTGAAGAGAAGCGCAATGCTGCCCAGCCCCTAGACTTCCCGAAGTAGGCAGGGCCATGTGCTGGCCACTTCCAGGCGATGGTGCATCTCTTCATTCCTCACAAAGGGTGATACTTCCCCAGCGCGCACCCAGGGGGTGGGGCCGATGCGGCAGGGGCTGGTCACTTGCTGTTTCCAGATGCCCTTGTGGAGCTAAGACTGAATGCGTTTCAGCATAGATGGCCACCATGAAATTCTACATTGGCTCCCAACCAGCTGGGGCCAAGGCAGCGGGGGCCGTTCCCTCACTGTTTCCAGGATGGCTTCGTGGGCCACATGAAACCACTTCATGGGCCGGATCCGGCCCCCGGGCCTTGTGTTTGATATGTCTGTCATAGATTTTCTTCAAGACTCCTCATAGTACCCCTTAATGCTTAATCTGTTCTTTCATGTCTCCCAATAGTGCACTGAGTGCGTTTAACAGCCCATCCACCTTGTTGCTGGCTATTTTCTTCTTCCTTTTCCTTCTGCTTTTCCCAGCATTGGAGCTTTTTTCCAATGAGCTGAGTCCAAAGTAGGATAATTTGAGTCTGGTCATTTGTGCCTTGAGTGAGAACTCTAGATTGATTTGTTCAATGATCAGTGAGTTTGCTTTTTTGGCTGTTCATGATATACTTAAAGGTTTACTCCAACACTATGATTCAACAGCATCAATTCTCTTTCTATCCTTTAAATTCCAACTTTCATTTCTACAGAGTGTTACAGGGAATACCATGGCGTGCATATTTCTGATCTTTGTATGTTAGACACATCACAGCATTTGAATATCTTTTCCAAAGTCTTCATGGCTGGTCTACTGAATGCTAGTTTGCAACATGTATCTTGACTATTTGTTCCATTGCTGTTAATGATTGTTAAAGGCAGAAGTACCATATATATTTTTTCCCACCATGTTCTTGGACTTTTAGTACAAGGGCTTGCAGATCCTTTGCATTTTCAGCTACCAGGGTAGTGTCAAATTATTGATAGTTCTTCCTTTAATTTTAAAATCACCTCACCTTTTCAATCCAGCTTCCCTTACTATATATTCCATAAATAGGGTGAATAAATAAGGGAGAAAATGTAGCCTTTTTACACTCCTTTGCCAACCTGGAGCCAATCTGTTTCACCATGTTCTGGATTGTGGCTTCCTATCATGTATATAAGTTTTTCATGAGGATAATGAGGTGTTCTGGGATTCCTAGTGTTGTGGCCCCGACCCCCGCGCCTGTCCTAACCGAGGACGAGGACTCTGAGGATGATGGGGAGGAACTGGCAAGGTCTCCCTCTCTGGGGCCCTCCTCTCTGGCAAGGCCTCGGTCTCCATCGGGAGGCCGAGAGGAGCAGCCGGTGCTCGAACAGCTGCAGCAGTCTAGCGAAGATGAGTCATGGCTAGACCCTCGAGAAAGACGCAGGGCCAAGCGTCTGCAGCAACGTATGTTGGGTAGGAGGGTCAGGGAGTAGCTGAGTCATTGAGCCACACCCCATAAGGTATAAAGGGTGTGTGGCTGCTCTCAGAAGTTTCTGACGAACAAACATTCTGTGTAGAATGCTGTTTTGATGTTGTGTTTTTGGAGGACCTTGCTGATTCTGTCTGTGGTCCCTTTTAAGTATGGGAGGAGGGCTTTGCCATTTTCTTCAGAAAAATATCCACCATCCTAAGAAACCCCAAGGACATAATTGGCTTAGAAAACCAAGGAGTATACGAAATCCCATGCACCACCTGCCCCACCACATACATCGGACAGACCAACAGAAGAATAAGTGCACGCATTGAAGAGCACAAAAACTCACTCAGAAAAGGAGAACAAACTTCATCCCTGGTCCAACACTTTGAAGCCACGGGACATGAAATTGATTTTAAAAAAACCAAAACTATCACCAAAATTGAACATTTTAACAACAGAATAATCAGAGAAGCCATTGAGATAGAAAAACGCCCCCACGGCATAAACAAACAAGATGATACCTCTCGCCTACCAACCATTTGGAAACCCGCCTTGATTGACAGACGAGTCCCAACCACCAAGAATGATAGACACAAACTCATGATAACACCACATGACATCACCACCACACAACCATTCAAAAAGCAAATCCGAACCCACAATGATAACGAGGCACAACCGCAAAACAGAAACCTAACTACAGCTGCAACATCAGCCACTTTAAACCCCTCCAAACCACACAATAAGCAAACTGACACCCACTATAAAAACATGGCACCACCACAAACACTAAGCCGAACAAAAGCAGCACAACTCACCAGCTCAGGTCTAAGGCTGGCAGCTGAGACCAGCCCATCCACTCAAAACACACCCCCACCCAATCAGAACACACCCACCATTCAAAACACACTCCCACCCAATCAGAACACACTTACTCCCCCACCCAATCAGAGCACACCACCCACAGAACACACCCCCTCTGGCAGTTTAAAAAAGAGGAACAAACAGCCACATGCTTCTCCCAGAAGAAGGAAGCAGAAGCCACCAGCCTGATGATGACGGATGGGATTCCGTCGAAACGTCGCCCCTACACCTTTAGTTCTACGCGGGGAAAAACCCGAATAACCAAAGATCCACATACGAACACCCGCGAAAACCTCAGAAAACAAATATCTTACCTCTACGGGGAGGAAATCCACCAGCTAACTAGGACCTATGAAAAACTCGAAGTACGAAGAGCTCCCATTCTGTGTGACCTCACATTCCTACGCAACTGCCGAGATCAAAATTTAATCCCCACATCCTTCCAATTGAAATTCCACTCCAACTCTGCAGCCATCAAACGCATCCTGATAAGAACTGAACTGGCCCTAATCAGAAATGAACTGCACACAAAAAGATTCCTCCTGGACCGAATCAACAGAGACCTCCTCACACTTCACCTCAAACTCAGCAACAAGATCCACCCCACACTTTGGGACAAATTCAAACAAATCGCTGTCTGGAGAGCTGAAACAGAGACTGCCTACAAAACAGACACACACACCAATAAACTCCGAAGACTAAAGGAACGCCAGAAACAAACCCCTCCTCTCTCACAGCAACACATGAAACAAACTGTGCACAACATCTCAGATAGCATTCTCACCAAAGCCGAAACCAACGTCCTGTCTAAAGGATTTAATTTTGCAGTCGCTCCCAAACACATTCCCATGGAAACCATTATATGCGGAGTCGAATCCAGCCTGACCAAAATTAACCCTGATGACGCCAACAAAATCAGACTCGAAGTTACCAACATACTCTGCACCAGCAAACCACCCAAAAGCAACTTACCCAAAGAGGAACAGACAGCACTACTTAACCTAAAAAATGACACCAGCATAATCATTCTGCCAGCAGACAAAGGCAACGCCACGGTGGTAATGAACTCATCTGACTACCATACCAAATTATCCAACCTACTCCGAGACTCCACATACAAACTCCTCAAGACAGATCCCACCACCTACCTGGAAAAAACCACAAAATCCAAAATAAAAGCCACCCCCATCAGTGAAGAGATCCAGAAAACAATCATTCCCAGAGAAAAATCATCCAGATGTCCTAAGCTCTATGGTCTGCCCAAGATACACAAAGAAGGAACCCCACTCAGACCCATAGTCAGCTCCATAGGCTCACCTCTACAAAATCTAGCCAAATTTCTTGCCAAACAACTACAGCCTTACGCAAATTCCATCACCTCACACGTACAAGATTCATTCCAATTCATAGAGATCATAAGTAAACTAAACTTACAGCCCTGTGACCTACTTGTGAGCTTCAATGTCGTATCCCTCTTCACCCAAGTGCCAATCAAAGAAGCCTTGACAGCTATCCTAAATAAATACAACCCCCCAAAACACATCCTAGATCTGACCAACCACTGCCTATCTAACACATACTTCATCTACAATGGACAAAGATACAAACAAATGGAAGGAGCACCCATGGGATCACCCCTTTCACCTGTCATCGCAAACCTCTACATGGAACACTTTGAAACCCTCGCTCTAGAAAAATCCAACCACAAACCCAAACTCTGGCTCAGATACGTAGATGACACCTTCGTAATCTGGCCACACGGCAAAGAAAAACTGGATGACTTCCTCACACACCTCAATAGCCTACACCCCAAAATACAATTCACCATGGAAACAGAAGTTAACAATCAACTTCCCTTCCTTGATGTCTTAGTCTACAAGAAATCCAATGGCTCCCTAGGACACACTATCTGCCATAAAAAAACACACACAAACCGCTATCTGAACGCACTCTCACACCACCACCCAGCACAGATCAACTCCGTAGCCAAGACACTCATCTCCAGAACAAAACACCTAGCCAACGAACAACACCAAAAAACCGAACTACACACTCTCACTAATGTACTAACAGCCAATGGATTCCAAAGAAACACGATTACCAACTTAATCCGAAGAGAGACACCCACAAAAACCCAAGACAGAGAACAAGAAAATGGCAAAGCCCTCCTCCCATACTTAAAAGGGACCACAGACAGAATCAGTAAGGTCCTCCAAAAACACAACATCAAAACAGCATTCTGCACAGACAGAAAAATATCCACCATCCTAAGAAACCCCAAGGACATAATTGGCTTAGAAAACCAAGGAGTATACGTAATCCCATGCACCACCTGCCCCACCACATACATCGGACAGACCAACAGAAGAATAAGTGCACGCATTGAAGAGCACAAAAACTCACTCAGAAAAGGAGAACAAACTTCATCCCTGGTCCAACACTTTGAAGCCACGGGACATGAAATTGATTTTAAAAAAACCAAAACTATCACCAAAATTGAACATTTTAACAACAGAATAATCAGAGAAGCCATTGAGATAGAAAAACGCCCCCACGGCATAAACAAACGAGATGATACCTCTCGCCTACCAACCATTTGGAAACCCGCCTTGATTGACAGACGAGTCCCAACCACCAAGAATGATAGACACAAACTCATGATAACACCACATGACATCACCACCACACAACCATTCAAAAAGCAAATCCGAACCCACAATGATAACGAGGCACAACCGCAAAACAGAAACCTAACTACAGCTGCAACATCAGCCACTTTAAACCCCTCCAAACCACACAATAAGCAAACTGACACCCACTATAAAAACATGGCACCACCACAAACACTAAGCCGAACAAAAGCAGCACAACTCACCAGCTCAGGTCTAAGGCTGGCAGCTGAGACCAGCCCATCCACTCAAAACACACCCCCACCCAATCAGAACACACCCACCATTCAAAACACACTCCCACCCAATCAGAACACACTTACTCCCCCACCCAATCAGAGCACACCACCCACAGAACACACCCCCTCTGGCAGTTTAAAAAAGAGGAACAAACAGCCACATGCTTCTCCCAGAAGAAGGAAGCAGAAGCCACCAGCCTGATGATGACGGATGGGATTCCGTCGAAACGTTGCCCCTACACCTTTAGTTCTACGCGGGGAAAAACCCGAATAACCAAAGATCCACATACGAACACCCGCGAAAACCTCAGAAAACAAATATCTTACCTCTACGGGGAGGAAATCCACCAGCTAACTAGGACCTATGAAAAACTCGAAGTACGAAGAGCTCCCATTCTGTGTGACCTCACATTCCTACGCAACTGCCGAGATCAAAATTTAATCCCCACATCCTTCCAATTGAAATTCCACTCCAACTCTGCAGCCATCAAACGCATCCTGATAAGAACTGAACTGGCCCTAATCAGAAATGAACTGCACACAAAAAGATTCCTCCTGGACCGAATCAACAGAGACCTCCTCACACTTCACCTCAAACTCAGCAACAAGATCCACCCCACACTTTGGGACAAATTCAAACAAATCGCTGTCTGGAGAGCTGAAACAGAGACTGCCTACAAAACAGACACACACACCAATAAACTCCGAAGACTAAAGGAACGCCAGAAACAAACCCCTCCTCTCTCACAGCAACACATGAAACAAACTGTGCACAACATCTCAGATAGCATTCTCACCAAAGCCGAAACCAACGTCCTGTCTAAAGGATTTAATTTTGCAGTCGCTCCCAAACACATTCCCATGGAAACCATTATATGCGGAGTCGAATCCAGCCTGACCAAAATTAACCCTGATGACGCCAACAAAATCAGACTCGAAGTTACCAACATACTCTGCACCAGCAAACCACCCAAAAGCAACTTACCCAAAGAGGAACAGACAGCACTACTTAACCTAAAAAATGACACCAGCATAATCATTCTGCCAGCAGACAAAGGCAACGCCACGGTGGTAATGAACTCATCTTACTACCATACCAAATTATCCAACCTACTCCGAGACTCCACATACAAACTCCTCAAGACAGATCCCACCACCTACCTGGAAAAAACCACAAAATCCAAAATAAAAGCCACCCCCATCAGTGAAGAGATCCAGAAAACAATCATTCCCAGAGAAAAATCATCCAGATGTCCTAAGCTCTATGGTCTGCCCAAGATACACAAAGAAGGAACCCCACTCAGACCCATAGTCAGCTCCATAGGCTCACCTCTACAAAATCTAGCCAAATTTCTTGCCAAACAACTACAGCCTTACGCAAATTCCATCACCTCACACGTACAAGATTCATTCCAATTCATAGAGATCATAAGTAAACTAAACTTACAGCCCTGTGACCTACTTGTGAGCTTCAATGTCGTATCCCTCTTCACCCAAGTGCCAATCAAAGAAGCCTTGACAGCTATCCTAAATAAATACAACCCCCCAAAACACATCCTAGATCTGACCAACCACTGCCTATCTAACACATACTTCATCTACAATGGACAAAGATACAAACAAATGGAAGGAGCACCCATGGGATCACCCCTTTCACCTGTCATCGCAAACCTCTACATGGAACACTTTGAAACCCTCGCTCTAGAAAAATCCAACCACAAACCCAAACTCTGGCTCAGATACGTAGATGACACCTTCGTAATCTGGCCACACGGCAAAGAAAAACTGGATGACTTCCTCACACACCTCAATAGCCTACACCCCAAAATACAATTCACCATGGAAACAGAAGTTAACAATCAACTTCCCTTCCTTGATGTCTTAGTCTACAAGAAATCCAATGGCTCCCTAGGACACACTATCTGCCATAAAAAAACACACACAAACCGCTATCTGAACGCACTCTCACACCACCACCCAGCACAGATCAACTCCGTAGCCAAGACACTCATCTCCAGAACAAAACACCTAGCCAACGAACAACACCAAAAAACCGAACTACACACTCTCACTAATGTACTAACAGCCAATGGATTCCAAAGAAACACGATTACCAACTTAATCCGAAGAGAGACACCCACAAAAACCCAAGACAGAGAACAAGAAAATGGCAAAGCCCTCCTCCCATACTTAAAAGGGACCACAGACAGAATCAGTAAGGTCCTCCAAAAACACAACATCAAAACAGCATTCTGCACAGACAGAAAAATATCCACCATCCTAAGAAACCCCAAGGACATAATTGGCTTAGAAAACCAAGGAGTATACGTAATCCCATGCACCACCTGCCCCACCACATACATCGGACAGACCAACAGAAGAATAAGTGCACGCATTGAAGAGCACAAAAACTCACTCAGAAAAGGAGAACAAACTTCATCCCTGGTCCAACACTTTGAAGCCACGGGACATGAAATTGATTTTAAAAAAACCAAAACTATCACCAAAATTGAACATTTTAACAACAGAATAATCAGAGAAGCCATTGAGATAGAAAAACGCCCCCACGGCATAAACAAACGAGATGATACCTCTCGCCTACCAACCATTTGGAAACCCGCCTTGATTGACAGACGAGTCCCAACCACCAAGAATGATAGACACAAACTCATGATAACACCACATGACATCACCACCACACAACCATTCAAAAAGCAAATCCGAACCCACAATGATAACGAGGCACAACCGCAAAACAGAAACCTAACTACAGCTGCAACATCAGCCACTTTAAACCCCTCCAAACCACACAATAAGCAAACTGACACCCACTATAAAAACATGGCACCACCACAAACACTAAGCCGAACAAAAGCAGCACAACTCACCAGCTCAGGTCTAAGGCTGGCAGCTGAGACCAGCCCATCCACTCAAAACACACCCCCACCCAATCAGAACACACCCACCATTCAAAACACACTCCCACCCAATCAGAACACACTTACTCCCCCACCCAATCAGAGCACACCACCCACAGAACACACCCCCTCTGGCAGTTTAAAAAAGAGGAACAAACAGCCACATGCTTCTCCCAGAAGAAGGAAGCAGAAGCCACCAGCCTGATGATGACGGATGGGATTCCGTCGAAACGTTGCCCCTACACCTTTAGTTCTACGCGGGGAAAAACCCGAATAACCAAAGATCCACATACGAACACCCGCGAAAACCTCAGAAAACAAATATCTTACCTCTACGGGGAGGAAATCCACCAGCTAACTAGGACCTATGAAAAACTCGAAGTACGAAGAGCTCCCATTCTGTGTGACCTCACATTCCTACGCAACTGCCGAGATCAAAATTTAATCCCCACATCCTTCCAATTGAAATTCCACTCCAACTCTGCAGCCATCAAACGCATCCTGATAAGAACTGAACTGGCCCTAATCAGAAATGAACTGCACACAAAAAGATTCCTCCTGGACCGAATCAACAGAGACCTCCTCACACTTCACCTCAAACTCAGCAACAAGATCCACCCCACACTTTGGGACAAATTCAAACAAATCGCTGTCTGGAGAGCTGAAACAGAGACTGCCTACAAAACAGACACACACACCAATAAACTCCGAAGACTAAAGGAACGCCAGAAACAAACCCCTCCTCTCTCACAGCAACACATGAAACAAACTGTGCACAACATCTCAGATAGCATTCTCACCAAAGCCGAAACCAACGTCCTGTCTAAAGGATTTAATTTTGCAGTCGCTCCCAAACACATTCCCATGGAAACCATTATATGCGGAGTCGAATCCAGCCTGACCAAAATTAACCCTGATGACGCCAACAAAATCAGACTCGAAGTTACCAACATACTCTGCACCAGCAAACCACCCAAAAGCAACTTACCCAAAGAGGAACAGACAGCACTACTTAACCTAAAAAATGACACCAGCATAATCATTCTGCCAGCAGACAAAGGCAACGCCACGGTGGTAATGAACTCATCTTACTACCATACCAAATTATCCAACCTACTCCGAGACTCCACATACAAACTCCTCAAGACAGATCCCACCACCTACCTGGAAAAAACCACAAAATCCAAAATAAAAGCCACCCCCATCAGTGAAGAGATCCAGAAAACAATCATTCCCAGAGAAAAATCATCCAGATGTCCTAAGCTCTATGGTCTGCCCAAGATACACAAAGAAGGAACCCCACTCAGACCCATAGTCAGCTCCATAGGCTCACCTCTACAAAATCTAGCCAAATTTCTTGCCAAACAACTACAGCCTTACGCAAATTCCATCACCTCACACGTACAAGATTCATTCCAATTCATAGAGATCATAAGTAAACTAAACTTACAGCCCTGTGACCTACTTGTGAGCTTCAATGTCGTATCCCTCTTCACCCAAGTGCCAATCAAAGAAGGCTTGACAGCTATCCTAAATAAATACAACCCCCCAAAACACATCCTAGATCTGACCAACCACTGCCTATCTAACACATACTTCATCTACAATGGACAAAGATACAAACAAATGGAAGGAGCACCCATGGGATCACCCCTTTCACCTGTCATCGCAAACCTCTACATGGAACACTTTGAAACCCTCGCTCTAGAAAAATCCAACCACAAACCCAAACTCTGGCTCAGATACGTAGATGACACCTTCGTAATCTGGCCACACGGCAAAGAAAAACTGGATGACTTCCTCACACACCTCAATAGCCTACACCCCAAAATACAATTCACCATGGAAACAGAAGTTAACAATCAACTTCCCTTCCTTGATGTCTTAGTCTACAAGAAATCCAATGGCTCCCTAGGACACACTATCTGCCATAAAAAAACACACACAAACCGCTATCTGAACGCACTCTCACACCACCACCCAGCACAGATCAACTCCGTAGCCAAGACACTCATCTCCAGAACAAAACACCTAGCCAACGAACAACACCAAAAAACCGAACTACACACTCTCACTAATGTACTAACAGCCAATGGATTCCAAAGAAACACGATTACCAACTTAATCCGAAGAGAGACACCCACAAAAACCCAAGACAGAGAACAAGAAAATGGCAAAGCCCTCCTCCCATACTTAAAAGGGACCACAGACAGAATCAGTAAGGTCCTCCAAAAACACAACATCAAAACAGCATTCTGCACAGACATAAAAATATCCACCATCCTAAGAAACCCCAAGGACATAATTGGCTTAGAAAACCAAGGAGTATACGTAATCCCATGTACCACCTGCCCCACCACATACATCGGACAGACCAACAGAAGAATAAGTGCACGCATTGAAGAGCACAAAAACTCACTCAGAAAAGGAGAACAAACTTCATCCCTGGTCCAACACTTTGAAGCCACGGGACATGAAATTGATTTTAAAAAAACCAAAACTATCACCAAAATTGAACATTTTAACAACAGAATAATCAGAGAAGCCATTGAGATAGAAAAACGCCCCCACAGCATAAACAAACGAGATGATACCTCTCGCCTACCAACCATTTGGAAACCCGCCTTGATTGACAGACGAGTCCCAACCACCAAGAATGATAGACACAAACTCATGATAACACCACATGACATCACCACCACACAACCATTCAAAAAGCAAATCCGAACCCACAATGATAACGAGGCACAACCGCAAAACAGAAACCTAACTACAGCTGCAACATCAGCCACTTTAAACCCCTCCAAACCACACAATAAGCAAACTGACACCCACTATAAAAACATGGCACCACCACAAACACGAAGCTGAACAAAAGCAGCACAACTCACCAGCTCAGGTCTAAGGCTGGAAGCTGAGACCAGCCCATCCACTCAAAACACACCCCCACCCAATCAGAACACACCCACCATTCAAAACACACTCCCACCCAATCAGAACACACTTATTCCCCCACCCAATCAGAGCACACCACCCACAGAACACACCCCCTCTGGCAGTTTAAAAAAGAGGAACAAACAGCCACATGCTTCTCCCAGAAGAAGGAAGCAGAAGCCACCAGCCTGATGATGACGGATGGGATTCCGTCGAAACGTCGCCCCTACACCTTTAGTTCTACGCGGGAAAAAACCCGAATAACCAAAGATCCACATACGAACACCTGCGAAAACCTCAGAAAACACACACACACACACACACACACATATATATATGGATCTTTGGTTATTCGGGTTTTTCCCCGCGTAGAACTAAAGGTGTAGGGGCGACGTTTCGACGGAATCCCATCCGTCATCATCAGGCTGGTGGCTTCTGCTTCCTTCTTCTGGGAGAAGCATGTGGCTGTTTGTTCCTCTTTTTTTAAACTGCCAGAGGGGGTGTGTTCTGTGTGTGGAGGTGTGCTCTGATTGGGTGGGGGAGTAAGTGTGTTCTGATTGGGTGGGAGTGTGTTTTGAATGGTGGGTGTGTTCTGATTGGGTGGGGGTGTGTTTTGAGTGGATGGGCTGGTCTCAGCTGCCAGCCTTAGACCTGAGCTGGTGAGTTGTGCTGCTTTTGTTCGGCTTCGTGTTTGTGGTAGTGCCATGTTTTTATAGTGGGTGTCAGTTTGCTTATTGTGTGGTTTGGAGGGGTTTAAAGTGGCTGATGTTGCAGCTGTAGTTAGGTTTCTGTTTTGTGTTTGTGCCTCGTTATCATTGTGGTTTTGGATTTGCTTTTTGAATGGTTGTGTGGTGGTGATGTCCTGTGATGTTATCATGAGTTTGGGTCTATCATTCTTGGTGGTTGGGACTCGTCTGTCAATCAAGGCGGGTTTCCAAATGGTTGGTAGGCGAGAGGTATCATCTCGTTTGTTTATGCTGTGGGGGCGTTTTTCTATCTCAATGGCTTCTCTGATTATTCTGTTGTTAAAATGTTCAATTTTGGCGATAGTTTTGGTTTTTTTTAAAATCAATTTCATGTCCCGTGGCTTCATGTCCCGTGGGTTTTTTTGAACACCCTGTGTTGAGCCAAATATGGGTCTTTTTTCTTCTTCCTGTATCAGCCCCCAAACTAGAGCCAAATCTTTTTGTACCAAATTTGGATTTTGCCTACGAAGAATTAAAGGGAGACTGATATAGCTATTTCAAGCTATTTCAAGCTTTTTTGCTCTCATCAGTCAGGCACACCCTTCTGAGATTCAAACCTGGGTTGTCTTCGTGTTAGGCAGTTGTTTTAACTTCTAGGCCACAGGCTCTTTCTCACTTTGCCTGCCGAGACTAGGGGAAGAGATATGTCTTAAGTGTTTGTTTTTTTTGAACACCCTGTGTTGACCCAAATATAGGTCTTTTTTCTTCTTTTGCCTGTATCAGCCCCCATCAGCCTGTGGCCTAGAGGTTAAAACAACTGCCTAACGTGCAGATATATATATGTGTATATGTATATTTGTTTTCTGAGGTTTTCGTTATATGTATATGTATATATATATGTGTGTGTGTGTGTGTGTACACACACACACACACACACACACACATTTTTATGGCAGAGTTATGTATAAAGAAACAAACAAATATTAAGATCACAAAATCAAACAACTTAACAAATATTACAATTTATGTCAACTCTAGTGGGGGTGTGGGGGTAATAAACTCTGGTAAGAATGCTAAGAGGTTAGTCTTAAAGGAGTAGTCTGTCTTTCTGCTTTCTATCCTGAATCATTCCCGTCCTATTTTCCAAGCTGATTTGCTCTTTTTATACAGAAGAAGCTAAACACAGTTATTCATCCTGTGGAGATTATTATTGTATTTTTGGAGGAAAGTAATTTACTAAAATTTACTAAAAGGGATGCGGTGGCTCAGTGGGTTAGGACGCTGAGCTTGTCGATCAGAAGGTCAGCAGTTTGGCGGGTCGAATCCCGAGTGCCACGTAACAGAGTGAGTGCCTGTTACTCGTCCCAGCTTCTGCCAACCTAGCAGTTTGAAAGCACATAAAAATGCAAGTAATAAAATAGGGACCACTACGGTGGGAAGGTAACAGTGCTCTGTGCACCTTTGGCGTCTAGTCATGCCGGCCACATGACCACAGAGACGTCCTTGGACAAGCCCTGGCTCTTCGGCTTTGAAATGGAGATGAGCACCGGCCCCTAGAGTTGGAAACGACTAGCACGCATGTGCGGGGGAACCTTTACTTTACCTTTTAATTTACTAAATACCAAAAATAATTGTATTTTTGGAGGAATGCAATTTATTAAATATCAGTTTACTAGATGAAAAAGGAGAAAGCTTTGAGAATGCATCCTAAAGAAGGAATAAAAATGTTATCCCAGAACATATTATATGCTAATCTGTTCCTGAGCATCTTCTTACATATTTAGGACATAATTTAATTTTATTATAATCATTCTGAGAGAAGCTACATTTGAACAACTTAGAACAATTTGAATTTAGCCACCTTTTTGTGACGTTCAATCAAAGAATCAAAGATAGTTTGCTTTCTCTATAAAGCAAAGCAAACGAGTCATTTGCAATTCAGCCTGGGAAACTCAATTCACTTGACCTGTCCATCAGGCTTCTGTGAATGACTAGGAAAGCTTCTGCAGTGTGATTTGCTGGCAAAGTGCAGCCCCCTGGATTGCTGCCTCCTCCTCCTCCTTTTAACTGCAGTTACTTCAGAAAAGCTCCTGTGGACTCTTGGCATTATTCAGCAATAAGGTGATGAGTTTACAGCATGAAGCAAATGTGTGTCCTTCAAAACTAATTGGCAAGGAATATGTGAGTAAAATTGGGATTGGAAGGATGCTGTTGAAAAAATATATACAGCCATCTGGGTTGTTTTCTGTTGCATATTTTAAGATAGTGGCCTGAAGCATCAAAAGCTGGGAATGTATGTTTCAGCCAGGGCTTTTTTTCTCATAGAACGCTCAGAACGGAGTTCCGGCACCTTTTTTGGATGGAACCTTGTAGGGTAGGCAAGGCGGGATGTATGACGTGTGAGTTCCGGCACCTTTTTCTTTTACAAAAAAAGCACTGGTTTCAGCCATTCTAGTGTAAGTCAGACCCAGGCTGATCTGACAGTGCAAAATTGCTTAGTAAGTGTTCTTTCTGTGCTGAGATATTCTGCATTGCAAGGTCAAAAGAAATCCTTATCACATTTTAAGCAAAGCTTGCTGTGTGTGTTGCATATGCAAGTGGACCTATAAGCACATGCATTGAGTTATTGGCCATAAATTTGCGTGGAATCAATAGTGCTCTTTATTTTCTCCTGTTAAGTTGTGCATAAATTTGTGCATGTGTTTAATATAACATTCATAAAGTGCATGGTTTTGCAGCTTGTGTTTAAAGAAAATTAGCATTATGATCACAAGGAGCTTGTTCCTGATATAGCTAAGACAAAGAAAATTCAGATTGGCTTCTGCGATGTTGAACTAAGTTTTTTAAGAAACCACTCTGGAATAATTACAGGATCTTATAATAGGTCTGCAGCTTGGTACCAGAATGTGTGTGTGTGTGTGTGTGTGTGTGTGTGTGTGCGTGCGTGCGTGCAGAAGGCCTTATTCCTAGCATCTAAATAAATTAAGGAAATAATTCTGTCTGAAACCCTGGGGAACCACTGGTATTTATGGGCTTGATAGATCAGTTAGCTTGCTTTGTCTGGGGTGCTTTCCTTTTTGTATTAACATTATATTTCAGGCATCCAGGTAACTGTTTAGGTAATTTCATTTTATGTCATTTTAACTTATAGTATACTACTTGAGTATACAAAATTTTTGTTGATTTGAAGGGTACAGATTAGTTCCTGGTGATTACTTAATGCTGTATTTTCTTTTTTGTGTTATCATTTGAATATTTTAAATTATAGCCTGAATGAAACTTAATGCTTGAGGGAAGGTTTTGTTGAAGCTAATGATTTAAAGAATCACCAAACTGAATAACAACAGTTATGCTTAAACTAATTATTGAAATATTTTTTAAAGAAAACAAAGCATACTAATATTTCTCTGAAGCTAGTGAAACATGGAATAGACAGACATACAGTGTCTGCTTTTAGCTTCATTGTTTTCAGTTGAAAATGGCACACATAACTTTTTCTGTATTGCAGTACAACATAATCCATGTTCAAACCACAGCAAGGCACAAATAATTAAATATATTATCTTCTACCATTTGGCTTCTTTTGATAACATTGTCCCATGTTATGGCATCTTAAAAGATGCAACATAAACAATTCCACTTTCATAACTATTGTTAACATTGTTATAACAATTGTTTTAAGCTATGAATTTAACTAGATAGTACTGGGAAAACTGCGGTGTCTCAGCCATGACTGCAGAAATACTTTACAAAATTCTTGACTACTTGGAATGTATGGTTATAAATTAGTATAAATACTGAGAACCATGCAAATGAAAATAAACTAGTGGATAGCAAGTAGTTGGCTTTTGCTGGATATTGAAAATATTATACATTAAAAAAATTGTCATTAGCTGAAGAGCAGGCAGCAACACCTGATTATCAGGGCCAAAGAACTAAGGAGATACCGCTGTTTTCCCCAAAATAAGAGCTAACCAGAAAATAAGCCCTAGCATGATATTTCAGGATGTTTGTAATATAAGCCTTTCCCCCAAAATAAGCCCCAGTTAAGATCATCAGCCAGATGGAGGCGTTTAGTATCATATTTCCCCTAAAATAAGATCTAACCAGAAAATAAGCCCTAATGCGTCTTTTGGAGCAAAAATTAATATAAGACCCGGTCTTATTTTCGGGGAAACACAGATACATGGCTAGTACATTAAAAAATACCAAGCAAAGTACTTAACAAGACCCAGAAATGGCTATAAGCAGACAAAAGAGACCAGAGGGCTAATTCTGGCTTCACAAGACCTTGAAAACAAACCCAGAATTGAGAAGACACCAATAGACCACAAATGCTAGCTCTGCCAAGAACCTGAAAAAATAGTGGACCACCTAGTTAGCTGTTGCAAGACGACCACACAGGTTGACTATAAACAGTGGCATGATAATGTAGCAACAATGGTGAAATATGATAAGAAATACCATTTGCCCAACAAGCAAGAATTTTTAGGACCACAAAATAGACAAAATAATAGAAAATAAAGTTAGAGTGCTCTGGGACTTTAGAATTCAGACAGACAAAAACTTGCCACTTAACACCTCAGACTTAACAATTGAAAGAAAAAAGTCTGGATAGTGAGCATTGCAGTGTCTGGAGATAGCCGAATAGAAGAGAAAGAACTGGAGAAAATCAGAAAATGCAAAGACCTGCAAACAGACATAGAATGGCTGTGGCAAAAGAAAGCAAAAGTGGTATCAATAGAAACAGACCTTTTTGCTAACATCCCATAACAACTAGAGCACCACTTGAACACCAATGGCATTGACAAAATCACCGTCAAATTAATTGCAAATGGCTGATTTACTTGAAACAACATACATCCTCTGACAATTCCTTTAACACCATCAAACAATTTCTGGCTTTCCCAAATCTTTGGGACAGGTAGATAAAAAAAATGCCAAATCTAGTCTAAACAATGGCTGACTATGCAATCAAGCATAGATTTTATTTAATTTAATCAAATTTAGCTTTTGGTGTGTTTGTAGCATTTACTGAATATTAACCAACTCAAAAAACAAGGATGTTTTATCTGAGAAGGTTTTGCTCCGCTATTGTTGATATCTGCCAATGAGAACAAGTAATATTGGACTGAATGGCCTAGTTACTTTGGAGTAATATTTCAAAATTGCATATTATTTTGATTGGTGTTTGACATGTTGCTATGCTTACTCTTAAATGCTGTTTCTTTGACACCCGCCTAATAATCATTCCCTGCAGGAGAGAATGTATTTTTCAATGGAATATATTTTTAAGTGTAGTATTACGTTTAGTAACTACTTAAAAACTGTTCAGTTTTTTGAAAATTGCACTGAAAATGCTTTTGTCTTCTGTGAAATCCATGTCTGTCGAATCCAAGCTGTAAGAAGTCTTAACTAAAAGGGGTTTAGTTGATAAATGCTGAAGAAAGAGGTATTTTACTGAAGTTATGTATGAACTATTTGAAACAAACATGGACATCTGCAAAGAGGAATGATGCCATCACACAAATACCATGACATCAGTACTTCCACAAGATTTTAGGGTGGAAATATATAATAGTTTTATATATCGACATCACCTGTGTGTGCTGTTACAAGCACCTGCATCATTTTGGAATCATTGTGACTGCAGATGTCATTGGAAATAAACTTGTGTTTCTATTTTCTTCATGGATCACAGTGTATAAGTTACTTTTCTAAGTCAATTGCCATTATGCAACTAGCTTTGGATATCTACCTGATTTTTTCCGTATCAAGGAACTAATGACAGCCCTATATAATATAAGGAGATATGCCTTTAAAAAGAAGCTTTCAGAAAGAAGCTAGGCACAGCTGGCATATTGCACATGTCAATCATTTAAATATCCAAATGTCAAATCTCCTGATTGTATTGAATGAATTTCAGTAGTGGGGGAACATAATGAAACAAAAAAATATAACATGTTTAATGAAACTTGATGTCAACCCTAAAATTATGCTTAGTTTATGCTAGACTATGAGTATAATAAAGATTTGATTTGATCTTTACTTTTTTGATAAATGAGGGTGCCAAATACACTCTGTCTAAAAAGTTCTTGTGAAACATAATGTGTTCGATAAACACTTTTCTCCTATTGGCTTAAGCAGAAGACGTTTATTCCTGTAGCTCAAAGTGGTTTCAAAACATACAGTATTTATGTACAATGAATATTTGAAGTAACTTTTCAAAACTGACAGGCTTTCCTAATCAAAACATACCAGTAACAATCATTCATACATTTCCTGATATCCTATGGCAAACCTTTTGGTGTAATTTGGCAGTTTATTCACAGATATGGGTCAGGTAGCTAAAAATATACTGTAGATTAGAATGAGGTCATACACAAATGGTTGCTTTAGTACCACCTTTGGGTCGTTCATTAATGTGCTAATGAATAAATAGCTTCAGTTTGAGCTTGTTTTTTCTTCTTCCACAAATTAATGATCTATTAATGTTCTATTGCTAGAACACTCTGACTTTGAAGCCAGTAATTATTGTAGCATTATATAGCAGAGTCAGTTTGGTTTAATGGTTAAGAATTAGAAAACAGGAGACTATAATTCTAGTTCACCCTTGGGCAAAGAAGCCATGCATGTGTCCAGTACCAGTCCAGTGTCCAGAAGGTGCTGGCAAACTATTCCTGCAAATATTGCGAAGAAAACAGCAGAGATTTATCCATATAATCACCAGGGGTCAAGGTTGACCTGCTGCAACATTAAAAAACAGAATTCTGTTTATCTGTAAGATTTTTTAACTATTACTTTGGTTTTTTCTCTGTTTATTTTCAGTCCTGCCATTTTTCCATATTATTCTTTCTTTCCCAGTAGTTTAGGAATCATCTCCAAAGATTTTTTCTAAAATAAATATCAAATCATCAGCAAATGCTTGTAATTTATATGTTTCACCTTTTATTTCTAGTCCTTTAATTTCTGTATCTTGTCTAATATTTCTATTTAGAACTTCCAAGGTCAAAATAAATAATAATGGAGGTAATGGACATCCTTGCCTTGTACCTTTTCTTATCTCAAAATTCTCAGTATAATCTCCATTCACAATCGCTGTTTGTTTATTGTATATTGTTTTAATCATATTTATAAAGTTCTGTCCAAAGTCCATTATTTTTAATTGCTGAATCATAAATTGCCAGGAAACATTATCAAATGCCTTTTAGGCATCTAGAAATATTACTGCCAGTTGTTTCCCTGCATGTAATTCATAATACTCCAATATATCCATTATCACTCTTAAATTATTTTTAATTTGTCTTTTTGGTAAAAAAAAAAAACCCATCTTGTTCTGAATGTATAAATTCAGTTAAGAATCTTTTCAGTCTCTCTGCCATTACTGAAGTAAAAATTTTATAATCCACATTTAGTAACGATATAGGTCTATAATTTTTTATCTGTGTCGAATCTGGATCTTCTTTTGGTATTAAGGTAATATTTGCTTCTCTCCGTGTATTTGGGAGTTTAGCCTCCAACAAAAGTTCATTGCAAATGTCTTTCAATGGTTCACTTAATATATCTTGTAAAGCTTTATATAATTCTGCTGGTAGTCCATCTGGCCCCAGTGTTTTCTCGTTTTTTTTGTCTTCTTATGGCCTCTGTTATTTCCATCATTGTTATTTTTTCCTCTAACATAGTCTTACAGGTTTCTGAAATTTTTGGAAGATTATTTTCTTCCAGATATTGAATCATTCTCTCTCTTGGAATTTATAGTTTCTTATAATATTATTTAATTATCTTTTTTATTTCTTCCTTTTTAAATTGTAGGCAACCTTTTTCATCTACTAAATTATTTATCAGTTTCTTCTCCTGTTTTTTAAGTTTATAAGCTAACCATCTTCCTGCTTTGTTTGCATTTTCAAAAAAGTTTTGTTTTGTTCTTTTTATTTGCTGTGCTATTTTTTCTGAATCCAACAAATTTAATTTGTGTTTTATTGTTTCCATTTCTCTTTTCAGAATCTTCTTTTGCGGATTTCTTTGCAGTTCTGATTCTAATTTTTCAAAATTTTCTCTTAATGGTATATATTGCTGTCTTTTCTGTTTGTTTGTTTTTTGCCATGTATGTTATAGCTATACTTCTAAAGTATGCTTTGGCTGTATCCCATATGTTTTGTAATGTTGCATCTTCTTTTTTTTGTCTTTGAAGAAAAACTCCATTTCCTTTTTTACTAGTTCTATAAATTCTTTCTTTTAATATAGATTGGTTCAAAGTCCATCTTGATTTTTTTAGTATTCCTCTCCAGGTCACTTTTAAGGGGTTGTGATCCGCCCATGTACCTGGTTTTAATCTCAATTTCCTGCATACTTGTCCTTAGTTCAGATGTCAGCCAAATCATGTCAATTCTGGACCAGGATTTATGACTGTTTGAATAAAATGTGTATTGTGATCTTTTTCTTCCACTTTTTGCTGTTTTGCTACTTTTATAATCTAGTGCAGGGGTCGGCAACCTCGGCTCTTTTATGACTCGTGGACTTCAACTCCCAGAATTCCTGAGCCAGCTATGCTGGCTCAGGAATTCTGGGAGTTGAAGTCCACGAGTCATAAAAGAGCCGAGGTTGCCGACCCCTGGTCTAGTGTCCCATCCACTATTGCATTGAAGTCTCCTACTAAACAAACATTTTGATACTCCATTTCTGTTATTTTTCTATGGAGATTTTGATAAAATTCTTCCTGTTTATTATTTGGTGCGTAGATAACTATCAACAATGTTTGTTTTTTTATGTAGATACATTTCTACCATCACAATTCTTCCTTCTTCATCTGAATAAATCATTTTAGAGTCTATTTCTCTTTAATATATACAGCTACACCTCTTTTTTTTCTGTTGTGCTGGTGCATGGTAAAGTTTCCCAATTTTTGGATATTCCAACAGCTTATAATATTGTCTTTTTATATGTGTCTCTTGCAAACAAATTATATCTATATTTAATTTCTGTAGCTTTCTAAAAAATGTTTCTTTTTCATGGAGAGTTTAGTTCATTTATATTCACTGAAAAAATCCCATTTTCTTTCTCTATTTCGACTATTTAAATTTGGGGTTTGCTGATGTTGTGGTCCTCTGTTCTCTGGCAGTTACTTCACTCTCTTGGTCAAGTTTCTCTTTCTGTTTAACTGTTCATATAGTTGTTTCTTCAGTTGCTTCTTCTGTTTGCTTCTGATCTTTTCTCTCCTCTTGTCGCTACTGTACTCCTCCATCTAAGAATGCTTAATTTCTTTCATCAAAGTCTTCTGCTTCCCAAACTGAGTCCAATCGGTATTTTGTATTATTCCAGTTGATTAAGATCCCTTCTGGCATTAACCATCTGAAATTTATGCCCTTTGCAATTAGCTTTGTAGTTAAGAAGTGATATTGTCTTCGGGTATTTCTTACTCTCTTGGGGATCTGCTTTAACACCACAATTTCTTTATTCTTGTATTGTAATGGCTCATCTCTAACTTTTCTCAGTATTTCATCTCTTGTTGTTGTCTTTATAAATCTTACATGAACTTCTCTGGGTAGTTTATATTTCCTTGCATAGCTTGAATTCATCTATCTCCATTTGCATCTCTGCTAGGTCTGCTTTCAAAGCCTCTGCCAGGAGATCAATAATCACAACTGCTATATTTTCTTCTCTGTCTTCAGGAATGTTTTGAAATTTTAAATAGTGTTCTGCTTTCTCCATTTCTAAGATCGCCACCACTCCTTCTAGATTTTGATTTGCTTGTTCTAATTTTTCATTTTCTTGTATCGGGGATCAACATTTCTAAGTCTAAAAGGAAAAGGAGTGAAAGAACAGGCTCAGCCAGTTTCAGCACGCTGTTGACAATCAGCTGTTTAGTGGAGCACTGCGGCTCGCTTTTCTTCCGGCTGGTGATGATTTGGGCTGGCTGGGCTTCTGTCCTTTTGGAGGGTTTCTTCAGTCTATCCGGACAGACCACCATCTGGTCCAGATTCCTGAAGCATCCCTCCTTCTTTGTTGCCCCTCCAGGGCAACTTTCCAACCCCTTGGGGTCACCGGGCTGAACGAAATTGGGCTAAGAAGCCGGAGCCCCGGCTTCTTAAACCCGTTTTGTCCAACGCCAAACCAGAAGTCTTTGAACACACAAAAATATGGCAAATATATCCCAAATTCTCAAGTTAAAAGATGAGGTATTTGTGAGAGGCTTCAACCAGGGGACTTTTAAAAAAAGAAAAGAAACACATGTCTTTTTGGTGTTTTATGACATCTAGGCAGAATACAGCATTTGCAGTCCATGAAGTCTGAAATGGTGCTTTCAAGAATTTGTCTTCCAAATGTACTTGAACATCTTTGGTGATTGATCTAACAAATGTAGCCATGGCTGGGCCTGGTCTGCGAATTCCAATGGAGCAGAATAAAATCCACTACGATGAAGGCTATCCTCTTGATCTTGAGAGCTACTATGATATCACCATGATTTCCAACTTCAGAAGAAGCAACAGTCCTTCCAGTAGTAGCAAGCGCAGGGCTCACTACTCTCCTAGCATAAATGAAAAGGCAAGTTCAAGAAAAAGTAAGAGCTATATGGTGGTTTGTTTGAGGACTGACCTACTACGGGATGGAAATTACAAGCTTAGGCCAGAAAAGGCTGGGGGAGAGAAAGAGAATATGGAAGATATTCAAATACATTGTTGCCACTAGAGCAGGGGTGTCAAACTGCCGGCCCACAGGCTGGACACATCATTGGGAAACCACGCCAACCCCATTGCTGGCAATGGCGAAAAAGCTCCGATACGTTGCACGACGTCATGTGACATCACGAGTTTGACATGTCTGCACTAGAGTATAAAATGATATTGTAGTTAGCCATATAAAGTTTATACTTTGCATGCTTGTTGCTCTCCTTAGATGTGATAAACATTCATCTTTTAAAGAATAATTGACCGCAAGAAATATTAGAATTATTTTTCCTCAAAAAGCAGCACAAAATACCTGGTGTTTTATGTAAAGAAATAAATTTGCTCTGGGAAGTAGATGATTTTATTCTTTCTAAGTAAGAACTGATCTTTTGCTCCCTGTTCATTCTACAGGAAAATCTCCGCTTATGGATCCCTGAAAACATTCAGAAAAAAGAATGTGTTTATTTTATTGAAAGTTCACAGTTGTCAGATTCTGGGTAAGAAAACTACTCTGATTAACTTTATCCCTAAAAGATCATCAAAAGAGGACAACCAAAATTATCAGGGAGGTTTAGACTAAGTGAAGTCTGGAGTATTGGGACTTTTTAGCTTAGAAAAATGGTGGCTAAGGGGAAACATAGCTGAGGTATTGTACTGTATATAAAATCATGCCTGGATAGAGAAAGTGAGCAGGGATCTTGTTTTATAACACAAGGATTAGGGCTATCCAATGGTGTTGACTGTGAGGACATTTGAAAAGCTCCATGTATATTTAACCTGTGGAATTAATTATTAAATAAATAATAATAGTTTAAGTTAAACCAGACTGGAAGCTAAAATCATAAGACTACATCTGATTTACTTTGACCATGTTATGCATATGAATTCATTGGAGAAAGCAATGATCCTGGAAATGGTTAGTGGACAAAGAAGAGGAGGCAAACAAAGAACATGCTGGATTGATAACATCAAATCTGATGCAAAGTTGAACATACAACAATTGAAAGAAGCTGTGCTTGACAAGGTAACATGGAGAGCACTTGCCTATAAAGTCACTGAGAGTCAGACACGACTCAGTGGTTAAAAACAAGTGCAACTTGGAATTACACAAACATAACAATAGCTTACACACAGTAAGCTATATTTAACCTGTTGGGTTGAAAGCATCTCATATCTCTCCTAAGCAGTGTTATCAAAACCATTCTTATGCTTGTGGGAAAGGCTGCATTGACAGAAGCAAAGTATTATGTAGATCAGGGGTGTTAAACTGCCGGCCCTTGGGCCGGATGCATCATGCTGAAACCGCGCCCACCCCATTGCCACCAATGGAGAAAAAGTCATGATACGTCGCAATACGTCATGGGACGTTGTGAGTTTGACGCCCCTGATGTAGATGGTTAAGCACTGCCATTTTGGGACAAAGATATGATTCATTACTGAGAAGATTTTGAATGCTGTGATACTGTACATAATCCCAACAATATTTCAGCAAGTGGAAAATTACCACAAAACATATAATTGGAGGCAGCTTTTGATATTTTTGGTGTTGACAGCAACGCTTATTGCTTCTTTTTACAAAGGAATGATAATGAATTTAATTTCAGAGAAAACATGATGAAGGATTATGCTGAACTATTTTCAGTCAAATGGAAATGATTAAAAGGCTAAGGAATGTTTTAGAAAAATCATCTGGTATTATTTTTAAAAGAGAAAAGAGGCTCTAACACAGGGGTGTCAAATTCAATTTCATTGAGGGCCGCATCAGCATTGTGGTTGCCCTCAGGGGGCCGGGTGGGTATGGCCAGGGTGGGCGTGGCCTACTGGGTGGGCGTGGCTAGAGTGCATATGGCCTACTGGGTGGTTGTGGTCAGCTCTACTTCATTCGCATCAAGGGTGCCTATGGGGGCCCGGGCAGGAGTGGGACAGATCTGAGGGTCTCTGGGCCAGGGCCAAGGCAGTGGGGGCCGTTCCCTCACTGTTTCCAGGATGGCTTCGGGGGCCGCATGAAACCACTTCGCGGGCCTGATCCGGCCCCCGGGCCTTGTGTTTGACATGTCTGCTCTAACATGTATAAATAATTAAAATTGATATGCATAAAATACTCAAATAACATTTGAAATGCAAGTAAATAAACCAAGTATAGGCACATTGAGGAGTGTTGATGTTTATTTTTGTAATGATTGGGAGTTTAGAGATCTCTAATAGTTAATCTTGCATACTCTGATTCCTCTAGATGTTCTGAATTCCCTCTTGCAGAATTCTCAGCCAGCTTGCCACTTGCTATCTTTATTCTTGCTTTCTAATTAAAATTGTTATAAGTACATTGGATATGTCAACTATTCGCACATGTGAAAATATGTCCTTGTATTTCTCAACCTCTATATTTGTCATGTAGGCATGGAGTACTTGAATAACTGTATTCAACATAAGCGCAGTATTATATACAGCAATGAATTCAGCTTATGTTTATTTTAGTGTTTGGAGTCTCCTTTATTCTAACCTCCATGTCTCTTTTATATGATTTATGTCATTATAGCAATTTCAATATGTATTTTTTTGTTACTTATGCTTTTCTACAGGAAAGTGGCATGTGAATGTGGCTATCTCAGGGATGAACACTTAGAGGAAGCCATAAAACCTGTCATGTTCCAAGGGAAGGAATGGGACCCCAGAAGACATGTCCAGGAAATGCCAACAGATGCTTTTGGGGACATTATTTTTACAGGATTGGGACAAAAGGTTGGGAAGGTGAGTTAACATGTGATTGAAAGTGTACCCTTGAGGAAGATGTGCAGGTAGTCCTAGGCCTATGATCACAATTGAGCCCAACATTTCTGTTGCTAAGTGAGACATTTGTTAAGTGAGTTTTGCCCTGTTTTATGACCTTTGTTGCCACAGTTGCTAAGTGACTCACTGCAATTATTAAATTAATAACAGGGTTTTTGAGTGACTCTGGCTTCCCCATTGACTTTGCTTGTCAAAAGGTTGCAAATGGTGATCACATGACCTGGGACACTGCAACCGTCATAAATGTGACTCAGTTGCCAAGCGTCTGAATTTTGATCACGTGACCATGGGGATGCTGCAAATGGTTGTAAGTGTAAAGAAATGGTCATGTCACTTTTTTCAGTGCTGTTGTAACTTTGAATGGTCACTAAATGAGCTGTTGTAAGTCAGGGACTACCTGTAGTTGGTTTTCTGAAATTTTATGTACTACTGATAAAGGGTTTTTGGAGAAGTGCTGAAAGATACTTTATGTACTTCTGAACTTTTCTGAAGTTATAAGACCCAACAACAAACAAACAACAACAACAAAAGCTACTGCTAAGCTTGTAAGCCGCCCTGAGTCTTCGGAGAAGGGCGGGATATAAATGGAATTAAAATAAAATAAATAAAATAAATAACAGATATCTTGTACCATTTCTGGATTGATCACCTAGAATTTAGGTCTATGGTATGTAGTGCTTCAGATTCACAGCACTCACATAGCACCTATTGGCAATGCCTTAAAGCAGGGGTGTCAAACTCAATTTCATTGAGGGCCGCATCAGCATTGCGGTTGCCCTCAGGGGGCCGGGTGGGCGTGGCCTACTGGGTGGGCGTGGCCTACTGGGTGGGCGTGGCTAGAGTGCGTATGGCCTACTGGGTGGGCGTGGCCAGCTCTACATCGTTCGCATCAAGGGTGCCTATGGGGGGGCCTGGGCAGGAGTGGGACAGATCTGAGGGTCTCTGGCAGAAGGAGGGTCTCTGGGCCAGGGCCAAGGCAGTGGGGGCCGTTCCCTCACTGTTTCCAGGATGGCTTCACGGGCCGCATGAAACCACTTTGCGAGCCGGATCTGGCCCCCGGGCCTTGTGTTTGACATGTCTGCCTTAAAGCATATACATTGTGTTCCAGACTCATGCAGTTGCTGTGCAATCCTACAAAAGAACACTTGTTTTAAAGCAAGGGTGTCCAACCTTGATAACTTTAAGAGCAATAGACATCAACTCCCAGAATTCCCTAGCCAGCCATTTTTATGATGGCTAGGGAATTCTGGAAGCTGTAGTCCACAGGTCATAAATAGTTGCCAAGTCTGGACACCCTGTTTTAAAGAGTTACTGAAAGCTATTATGTCCACAGCAGTGCTTGTTCCAATTCACTCTTTTCTTTTAAATCTGTGGTAAAGCACTGCATATCCCAACTAGAATCTCCTTGATTGTATCTTTAAATAGCATGTTCTATAAACTCCTTGTAACCCCATTAGAATGAAATATCTTATCCTCCTTTAGACTTGTTCACAGAAATGGGAAAGTGGAAAGTAAAGAGTTGCCTCTGATGAGGAGACCAGGCAAACATAAAATGGTTTTCTCTAGGACTTTTTTTAGAAGATTCCCCTCCTATTGCATCAATATTCCTTATACAGTATATATTTGCAATATTTCATTGATTCATAAGACTCAAGTAATTTTGAATAAGAAATCCCACATAGCTCAGCTTGAGTCTTAGATGATTCTGGGCATGATTGCATAGTGATCATATATTCCTGCTATGTTTTCTTTTCTTTTTGTAGTATGTGCGAGTCTCTTCCAGCACTTCTCCAAAAACACTTTACCAGTTGATTACACAGTACTGGGGGCTTGATATACCCAACCTCTTAATATCAGTGACAGGAGGAGCTAAAAATTTCAGCATGAAGATGAGACTGAAGAATATGTTTCGTCAGGGGCTTGCCAAAGTGGTACAAACAACAGGTAAAGCAATGACTGGCCAAAACTAACAGGGTATGTTGAGGTTTTATTTCTTTATCTAAACTATTTTAGCTTTCAGCCCAGATGGGCTCCCAAAACAGTCTACCATAATTAAAAGCACACAAAACACAATCATTAATTAAAGTGGAAAGGGGGAGCTAAGTTTAGAATTATTTGTTTTAAAAAAAATACACAGCAGAGGGTCAAAAATTGCCAACCTAACTTAAAACGTATTCTGCTTAAAAACTAAATAAAATATTTCCTCATCTCTTAGAGGAAAAAAATAAAGAAATAAAATGTCTTATCTATTTTTTTTTTATTGAAAAGTTTTAAAGTACAGTTTTCCATTAAAAAAACCTCCCTTCCCCCTCCCTCTACCCCCCCTACCTCCCCCCAACCTCCCTCCCTCCCCTCCTCCCTCCACCCCCCCTCCCCCCCCGACTTCCCAGAGCTAAATACAAGGTATATGTATATAAAAAAGCAATCATAAACAACCATATACTAAAGACTATAGATTCTAAAATCCATCACTCTCTAGCTTATATAGGATAAAACACACCTTAACCATAATAAATATATATAAAAAAGCTAGAATAAAAAAGAAGGAGAAACGAAAGAAGACTCATTCGAATGCTACATAAAACTTCTTGACCCTATACTTGTTCTGGATAAACTCAATCCATTTTCTCCATTCCATAATATAACGTTCTTGCGAATGATCTTTCAAATAGGCTGAAATCTTCGCCATCTCTGCCAGGTCGGAAACCTTTAAAGTCCATTCTTCTATAGTCGGCAGTTCCTCTTTCTTCCAATATTGACCTATCAAAAGTCTTGCTGCCGTAACTAAGTTCAACATCAGCTTAGAGTCCACAACTGTAGCGTCAACAATTATTCCCAACAAAAAAAATTGCGGACAAAACTTTATCCTCCGTTTAAAAATCTTCTGCATATTCCACCAGACTTTTATCCAAAAAGCCTTAACCTTCTTACATGTCCACCATATATGAAAATATGTTGCATCTTCATCGCCACACCTCCAACATTTAGGCTGGTATTTCGGATACATACTTGCAAGCTTTTTGGGATCTAAATGCCATCTATAAAACATTTTGTAAAAGTTCTCTCTTAAATTTTGAGCTTGAGTAAATTTTACATTCCTCACCCAAATCTTCTCCCACGTGTCCATTGTAATAACTTCCTGAATGTTTTGGGCCCATTTTATCATGCAATCCTTAACAAGCTCCGTTTCTGAATCAATCTCTATCAATGCAAGATATATCCGTTTAATATGTGCTGGTCCCTGGTTTCTAATTTGCTTTATCAAATTTTCATCAGTCATTGTAAATCCATTTTTCTGGTCTTCTTTCCACCTGGCCCGTAACTGAATATATTGAAACCAAGTTTGGACAACCTTCTCTTCTCGCAACAGGCTATATGATTTCAAGCACCAAATATTCCTTTCCAAACTTAAAATCTCCTTATACGTAGTCACATCATGTTTAAAGCCAGCATGTATATTTTCTATTGCGTGTTTTGGAATTGCCCACAATGGTATCTTGCTGCTTAACTTATGTCTATACTTCTTCCAAACTCTCAGCAATGCCTGTCTTAAAATATGCATCCTGAACACAGTATCTACCTTCTTATCATACAACAAATATGCATGCCAGCCAAACAACAGATCATGGCCCTCAAGATTTAATAACCTCAATTGCGTCAAATTAATCCAATCGCTTATTCCTACTAATGCAGCAGCTTCATAATATAATTTCAAATTAGGCAGCTTAAGGCCACCTCTCTCACGAGTATCCTGCATAATCTTAAGTTTAACTCGTGGCTTTTTCCCTGCCCAGACAAATTTATTGATACCACGCTGCCATTCCTCCAAATTAGAATCTTTCTTAAGAATCGGTATCATTTGAAATAAAAATAAAAATTTGGGCAGGACATTCATTTTCACTGCTGCAATCCGTCCCAGCAAAGACAATTGCAATTTTTGCCAACTCTCCAATTCTTTTTGAATTTTCCCCCATAATTTTTCATAGTTATTTTTATATAGCTTTGTATTAGAGGGCGACAAAATCACCCCCAGATATTTAACCCTTTTAACAATCTCAAATCCAGTTAATCCTTCTAAGAGAGCCTTCTGTGAAACTGTCATATTTCTAGCCAAAATTTTAGTTTTCTGTATATTTACTTTAAATCCAGAAACTTTCCCATATTGTGTTATTATCTCCATCAGGTCCACAACAGAGTTCTCTGGCTGGGTCACTGTAACAACCAGATCATCGGCAAATGCTCTCAATCTATAGTCCTGATCTCCAACTTGAATTCCCTTAATTTTTTCTGAATTCCGAATCTTGGTCAATAGTATCTCTAATGTTAACACAAATAACAAGGGCGATAACGGACACCCTTGCCTTGTGCCCTTCTCAATATTACATGCTGCTGTCAAGCTATTGTTAACTATGATTCGGGCAGTTTGTTTTTGATATAATGCCCTAATCGGCTGTAAAAAATTTTCCCCAAAATCCATTTTATCTAAAACTTTCAACAAAAATTGCCAATTCAATTGATCAAAAGCCTTTTCAGCATCTAAAAAGATTAGCGCTGCAGAGATCTGGTTGTGCCTTTCCAGAAACTCTAACACATCAACTATATGTCTCACATTATTTTTCATTTGTCTACCACTAATAAACCCCGTTTGATCCCCATGAATCACCTGTTGCAGGACCCTCATCAGTCTATTAGCCAAGACCTTAGCAAATATCTTATAGTCTGTATTTAAAAGCGATATCGGTCTATAATTTTTAACTTGAGTAGCATCCTGGTCTTCCTTCGGAATCAAAGAAATAAAAGCTGTTCTCCAAGACGGGGGCACCTCTCCCCCCCTCTGGATTGTCTGGAACAGTTCCTTTAACGGTTTTATCATCTCTAATTGCAAGTTTTTATAATAGGCCGCAGTCAAGCCATCAGTGCCTGGTGCTTTATCCACCTTCAGTTCCTTAATAGCTGTAAAAATTTCTTCTTCTGTAATCAGTTGATTAATCCCCTCTTTTTGTACTTGCCTAAGAACCGGGATGCTAGCATTCTCCAAATATATATCAATATCTTTTATATTAATTTCCTCCTTAGTATATAATTTCGAATAAAAATCCACAAAAGCATCCTTAATAAGATTCTGTTGAAACACTTGGAATGCGCTTAAAAGCTCCAGCCTTATCCAGCTGTACATCCAAAACACCATTCCAATCTCCCATAAAAATAAAAGATTTATAATCCAACTGGGTAAGCTTTGTGTGAAGTAAGCTAAAAAAATCAGCTTGTTGTTGGTTAGGTGCATATAATCCAACTAAAAGCGTCTTTTTACCTTCTAACAACAGCTCAATCATAACATATCGTCCATGCTTATCTGCTTCAATTAAGTCTGCTGTTAAGGCACTTTTAACATAAACAACCACTCCATTTTTCTTATTCTCTGCAGAGGCAACAAATTGCGTACCCAGTCTCGAGTTCATTAAATACTTTTGATCCAAAACTCTAATATGCGTTTCTTGCAAACATATAACATCTATCTTAAATTGTTTTAAATATTGAAAAACTTTCTTCCTCTTCTGCGGTGAATTTAGTCCATTAACATTCCAGGTTAGAAATTTAGTTGCCATGGATATCCTCCAAAAGCTCTTGGACCACAGCTTTGATAGGACTAACTTCTTTAGGCCGTGCTCCTCCCACAGCTTGACTATATGTACGTTGTGAAGAATCTGAAGACTTTTGCTGATCTTGTTCCTTTATTTTCTTTGCTCGTTTTAAAGCAGCACGCGTTACTCTTTGCTCTCTAGGATCATCCAAAGAAGTTGTAGCTTGATCTCCTCCAACACCACTTTCCTCTGTTTCATCCTCTTGATATTCTCCTTCTCCAACTCCCTTTCCAGCTTCCAGAAGTGTTAATGGGGTTGCTTTTAAGACATTGTTGTAGAAATCACGCGCTTGCTTCACAGTAATCAGCCGGTACCTTTTACCTTCATGCATCACCATCAGCCCCTCTGGAATCTCCCATCTGAACCTTATATCTCTTTGCTTAAGCTCCTGCACAAGAAATGCATAGTCCTTCCTTCCCCTTAAGATCCTTGGAGGAATTTCTTTTAAAACCAGAACTTCTTGTCCAGCAATCACCACTTTAACATCATAGGCAGCTTGTATAACTTGGTCTCTGATTTCTCTTTTTGCAAAATAAACCACCACATCTCTAGGCAACTTTCTCTGCCTAGCAATCCATGAATTCACCCTGAACACTTTATCCATAGCTGCTCTTATTTCAGATGCTGGCTGGTTTAATACCACTTCAAGAGCCTCAGAGATCAGCTGCTTTAAATCTTCTTTAATATCCTCTTTTAAACCTCTAATTCTGATAGCAAACTGCATCTGGTAATATTGGGCCAAGCTTAACTCCTTTTCCACTTTGTCTCTTGCATTTTCATTCTCCCGAGCCTTTACTTCTAATATAGCATTTCTTTGAGCCAAATCATCCATTTTTTCATCTAATTCTTCCACACATTCCGCCACTTTATGCACTGAGGACAAAATGTCTACCTTCATCACGCTGAGCTTCTGTTCCATCCTCTCTTCCATTCTCTCCTCCAATTTCTCCAATTTCTCCTCCATCTGCGCAAATTTATCTGCCATTGATTGATTGATTGATTCCAAAAGTTTATCCAAAGCATCTCGTAAGTCCTTCGGTGTCAGCGCTTCAGGAGGGTGCAATGCCTGTAATGATGATTGTTGCACTGGCGAGGATCCACCACTCCGAAGAGTTTTAGGGGGAGGTTTCGCCGCCATCTTTTAGTCCTCAATTATGACGCACTTTCAAAAGTTTAAAAAATCCAACAAGCTAGAGAGTATATTAAAATAAATCTCTTCACCTTTGTCTCTTGTACCGCTCTGCCTGCTCCTTTAAATCATAGTCCTTTCTTCAGGCAGGGATGGTTCGCAGACGCCTGGCTCTGCTCCAGGGAGTTCGGAGCAGAGACGCCGGCCAGCTGGGAGCAACCCAGGCTTCGGGGGAGTTCGATCCTTCAGCCGCCCAAGCTCCAAGCTCAGGCGGCCCTGGAGAACTCTACCCCTACCTGGGGCCTCACCCCCTCCTCTTCTCCCGAGGAGGGGGCTTCAATTTCGCCCGAACAGCTGATCGGCGCTGTTTCGGGCGAAAAAACAAACAGCTGAGCCGCGGGCAGCCCGGGAAGGCTGTCTTCGGCGCCGCGCCGCCACCGGAAGCCAATGTCTTATCTATTTTATACACTTGTGATCTTTGTTCTAAAGGTGCCTGGATTATCACAGGTGGTTCTCACACTGGTGTGATGAAGCAAGTAGGAGAAGCACTACAGGATTTTATTCTGAGCAGCACCTATAAAGGCGAGATTGTCGCTATTGGCATTGCAGCTTGGGGGACAATACACAACCGCAATAGCCTCATCTGCCAGACGGTGAGCCAAAAGGACCATGCTATTAGAAGAAATGACTCATAGTACAACTCCATATGGATTTGTCTTGGAGAAAAGGAGGTTTGCAGGTAGATTGTGATGAGAGAGAATAAATACAATATAGCAAAAATCAGCATGTCTTGTACAATTTTGTACTTCTTTATATATTAAGGATGTGAAGAAGGACAATTGTGGGATGTAAACATTGCTAGATTTTGGGTTTCTAATCTCTGGTACCTATGAATAAAATTATCTATTTGGATGTAGCTCAGTTATCACAGTAATAGTCTACTCACTGTCCTATCACATATAGGAACAAAACCATAATAGAGTTGGATGAAAAATGCATCCCATTTCAAAACGTAAACTGTAATAGCCAAGAATAGAATAGAATAGAATAGAATAGAATAGAATAGAATAGAATAGAATAGAATAGAATAGAATAGAATAGAATAGAATAGAATAGAATAGAAGCTGGAAGGGACCTTGGAGATCTTCTAGTCTAGCCTCCTGCTCAAGCAGGAGACCATATACCATTTCAGATAAGTGCCATCCATTCTTTTCTTAAAAACCTCAAGTGATGAAGCACCCACAATTTCTGAAGGCAACCTGTTCCACTGGTTAATTGTTCTCACTGTTAGGAAGTGTCTCCTTAATTCCAGGTTGCTTCTCTCCTTGATTAGTTTCCATCCATTGTTTCATTGTCATTTCATCACTCATTCTCAGTAAAGAAGAACAGCAGTTGTGGGGGAAAGTAGGAGGTGGGAATGGTATATACATCACTTTTTACTGCTGAAAGATGGGACATAAATCTGATAATACATAAATTTGTGTGGTTTTTCCCCCCAACCTGGTTATTTTTAGGGCAGCTTCCCTGCAGAATATATTTTGGATGAGGAAGCTCAAGGAAGCCTTTCTTGCCTGGATAGCAATCATTCACACTTCATTCTGGTGGATGATGGAACACATGGGAAATATGGGGTGGAGATCCCTTTGAGGACCAAACTTGAGAAATACATTTCAGAGCAAACCAAGGTGAAAGAAGGTAATGACAGCCTATTGCTGGTAAAAACGTCATATACCAAGAACACTAAAATATTGTTTGCATAGACTGCAATGCTGATTATGGCATCTGGATCAACTCATCTTCACGAATTCTTCACTTAAATCTTGCTGATTTCAAATGAGGAAATTACGTACCAAAATAATCTGGAATCCTAGGATTAATAAGCAATTACTTTATCAAATAAAATTTAACACATCTGGAGGATATCAAGTTGGAAATGTAGTAAGAGAGTAGAACTAGGACAGTACAGACAGTCCTTGACTTACGACCAAAATTGAGACCAGAATTTCTATTGCTAAGCAAGGTGGTTGTTAGAACTTCTTTTGACATGGTTGTTAAGAGAATCATGTTAAGTGATTAACATGGTCATTAAGTAAATCTGGTTTCCCCCATTGACTTTGCTTGTTGAAATCTGGTTCGGATGGTTGTAGATGGCTATCACATGACCCCAGGATGCTGAAACCATTGTAAATACATGCTGGTTGCCAAGCGCCCAAATTTTTGATTATGTGAGTGTGAGGATGCTGTGACAATTGTAAGTGCAAAGACTGGTTGTAAGTCACATTTTTCAATTCTTTGCTGGTCATTAATTGAATGAATGTAAGTCAAGAACTTCCTGTACTGCTATTGGAGATGTAGATTATGGTATCTTCATACTATGTCTCTTGTACAATGTGATTTCTTCCATTCAGTTCCACAATCTGGAGAAGACTCACTAATTCTGATTCCAAATTATTGGGAAGGTTGTAGTTATTAAAACAAATGCTGATAAGGATCAAGAATAGATAATTTGTCAATTTTATAAAATAAGTTGTGTTTCTGTTTTTATTGTTCATCAACTTAATAGTTATGCTATTTTTTTCCTAAAAAATAAAGGGACTGACTACTAGAAACAGACTAAAAACCTACAACTCTCAGTAATCTGAGACTGGGTTTATTTTTATGTTAGTATGGTATTGGTTTTTAATCAATTTTTTTAGACTCTTGACATTAATTAGTTTCATAACTGCCAGTCTGGATCAGTATCTGTGTGCATCACAATACCCAATTGAAAAAGATGCCAAGAAAGAAGGACACCTAAATACATGGACAATTGACTGAGCCTTTTATTTTCTTTTTCCACAGGAGTTGCCATTAAAATACCTATTGTTTGTGTAGTTCTGGAGGGTGGCCCTGGGACTCTTGATGTAAGTACTCTGCAGCTGTCAGGGAACTGGGTGATTATGAAGGTAATAGAGTTCTTGTTAATTCCCAAGAAGATTCTAAAAGAAGGATAGTTAGGAATTTGTTGTAGTACAAGGGTTTGGATGGTGGTAGTTGCTCAAGAGAAATGAAAGCAAGTTAAGATTCTGTTGAGTTCTCAGTGAGCTAAAAGGACAAGAGGAATCATTGTAGACAAGGGACAATAACAAGCCAGTCATGCTAATATTGGGGATTACAGAATCATAGAACAGGAGCGGGCAAGGGGCATTTAGACACTCAATTCCATGACTCTGAACTGAATATAAATCCAAATTAAAATATTCCAGGCAGTTGTCTTTGCCTTGCCTCCATATGAACATATCCAATAAAGGGTGCCCACCTTCTCTTTTTAATATTACTTCCGCTATCAAACGGCTTTGTTAGAGAAAAAAGTATTGCTCTTCCTTATTCCATTTCCTAGGCTGTGCCTTACAGTTGGTGCCTAGGTGGATACAGAACTAGAGATGGGATCTGACCAACTAAGGAATAAAGTAGAACTATTATTTCCTGTAATTTGAAAATTGTATGTGGGCTGAAGTAATTTAAACTTGAATTTACCCTTTTTTCAGCCACACTGCTATTGCCAGATATCTTTCACAAGTATTATTCTCTCTCTCTCTCTCTCTCTCTCTCTCTCTCCATATATACATATATATATATATATATATATATATATATATATATATATATATATATATATATATATATATATATATATATATAGCACTCTCTCTATATATATATGTATATATATATATACATAGCCCCAAACATGGGACAAATCTTTATTTCCTGTTTCGGCCTAACCAAAGGTCAGGAGCAGTCCTAAGTTCTGTGGGTAGTTGGTTCCATAGGGCAGGCGCACCCACAGAGAACGCCCTTCCCCTGGGAATAACCCGTCGGCATTCATTAACCGGCGGTACCCTGAGAAGTCCCTCCCTGTGGGGGCGCACAGGACGATGGGAAGATGATGCCGGCAGCAGGTGTTCCCTTAGATAGTCCGGACCCAAGCCATTTAGGGCTTTATAGGTCATTACCAGCACCTTGAATCTCACCTGGAGGGCAATCGGAAGCCAATGCAGCTCACAGAGAAGAGGTGTTACACGGGAGTATCGGGAAGCTCCCATCAAAACTCGTGCAGCTGAATTCTGCACCAGTTGAAGCCTTCGGGTGGTCCTCAAGGGCAGCCCCATGTAGAGGGCATTGCAGTAGTCTAAACGGGAGGTCACGAGCGCATGAGTGACTGTACGTAGAGCATCTCGGTCCAGATAGGGATGCAACTGGCGCACCAGGCGAATCTGGGCAAAAGCCCCCCTGGTCACAGCTCCTATATGATCTTCCAAACTGAGCCGTGAATCCAGGAGGACGCCCAAGTTGCGAGCCCTATCAATGTGTGTGTGTGTGTGTGTGTGTGTGTGTGTGTATCACAGAATCACAGTCAACACAATCATTTTGAACATTACTAGTTTTCTAGCTACTCTATCCATTTGAACTCATCTGCAGATCTTTATCCAAGTAATTTAAAAATGTTCAAAAATAGATTATAACCCTGCACTCATCACCTTCCAGTTAGATGAGAAACCATTAACTAATTAATTATAACTCTTGGAATAAGTTTCTTGATCCAGTTATGTATCTGCATAATTATATAGGTAGCCCTCGACTTACAACAGTTCATTTAGTGATCATTCAAAGTTACAATGGCACTGAAAAAAGGGACATGACCATTTTTCACACTTATGACCATTGACCATCCCCATGGTCACATGATTTATATTTGGATGCTTGACAACTGATTCACATTTATGACAGCTGCATTGTCGTGGGGTCATGTGTTCTCCTTTTGTGATCTTCTGACAAGCAAAGTCAATGGGGAAACTAGATTCACTTCATAATTGTGTTATTAATTTAACAACTACAGTGATTCAGTTAACAACTGTGGCAAGAAAAGTCATAAAATGGGGCAAGATTTACTTAACAAATTTCTCACTTAGCAACATAAATTTTGGGCTCAATTGTGGTCATAAGTCAAGGACTAACTGTAATGCCTTCTAGTTACTTGGCTATTAATAATAACCAATATGTTGCTAAAGTTAATAAATATTATGAAGCATTCCACTATTGATGCTTAACCACAGTTAAAATGTTACTCAAACAAAACAATTAATAAATTTAACCTTGAAAATTTATTCCTGATAAATCCATAGTGTACAGGCTTGCTAGTGGCTGCAGCTTTATAAAGCTATTGCCACTGAAATCCAAATGGGTCGGGATTCAGTCTGGGAGAGCTTTTTTCCCCCCACCAGTTCAAATGTGCTGCAGATAATGAAAAAAGCAGACTGTAGGCCATCCAGAAGGATATTGACATTCGTACTGTCACTTAATTTATTGGCGATATGAAATTATATGACCTCAAAGGCTGACCTATTCCAACTATTTGTTTTCTCTAGACAATCTATAATGCAATCAACAATGGCACACCATGTGTGATTGTGGAGGGCTCTGGTCGAGTAGCTGATGTCATTGCTCAGGTGTCTAATCTCCCCAGCCACAAAATAAGCATTTGCCTAATTCAGAAAAAACTGAGTATATTTTTCAAGGACAGCTATGAATTATTCACAGAGAACAAGATTGTGGAATGGACCAAAAAGGTGGGTTTTATCATCCCAATTATGATTCAAGTTTTGTTGAAATTGTATCATATCAACTGCTTACTGATATTTGCATGATATACAGTATATAAATTGGGAATACATATCTCACACCCCCTTTTATGGACCCTTTCACGAAAAAAAGAGAGAAAATGGAAAGCTTTTTCCCCTTCTGAGTCAGGCTCTGCCTTGCTTCAACCCCATTCATTCTTTCCTGGCAGAGCAGACTCCAGGAGATTACTCCTGTAGGGATATGGGCTTCCCTTCATGGAGGCAGAAGCCGGATCTGTGGTCTGATTCAAATGTCTTGAGTTGGCAGAGCTCAAGTTTGCAGCAAATGTCTTGAGTTGCATGAAATAGATAAATGTAACCAGCGTGGCATATCGACCATAAACTGAATTAGAAGTCCTTTGTGGGGCTCTTACCTTAGCTACACACTTATTGGTAGCCTTAGGTAACTGCTCTTCTGCCAGCCTTGTGCGCTCAGGATACACTGGCCTCCTATGAAGAGCAATTGTGACCTTGGTCACCTTTTAAGTATGTGAAGTGTTTAAATACTTGCAATAACAGTGTATGAAAAATTAATATTTCCTCAGTCTGAAGGGGCTGTATTTTTCATTATGCCTTAGAAAAAATAGAATCAGCTTCAGTTTTTAAAAAAGAAAAAAAAAGTGGTGATTATTCTGACTTGAGGATGCAAAGTTGAAAAAGTTGAAAATTAATTCTTACATCAATAACCTTGTGACAGAACGCTTGATTAGAATTATACATTATGGTTTTTTTCTTTTTAGATCCAGGATATTGTGCGAAACAAGCAGCTCCTGACTGTCTTCAGGGAAGGCAAGGATGGACAGCAAGATATAGATGTGGCCATTTTGCAAGCAATGCTCAAAGGTGAGAAGATCAACCACTAAATTAAGATACATAGCTTGTGATCATCTTGAACAGAGAGTTGGACTTAATAGTTTAAATGCTCTTTTTCAATTCTATGGAATGACAGAACATAACTTTATAGCTATTTATTTATTTTTGTGTGAGTAGCCCAAAATTCTGCCCATTACCATAAGCAGTGGTAAAACTGTTGCCCAATATCACATCCTGAAGTGTCAATGTTGCAAACAGAGGTTGAATAAAGCCTAGAAAATTAAAAGGTGATTTAACAGAAATGCCTAAATGCTTTATTTGATTTGTTAGGTAGATTATTAACTGTAATGGGCAGTCTGGGGTTCTCCAAATTCAATGTCTGATAATTTAATAAATTCTGACTATTGACTAAGTTGTCTGGGAACTTAGTTTCTAGAATATGCCAGGTTGCCTAACCAGCAGGACCACCTGCTGCCGGCGTCAACTTCCCCCCGCCCAGTACGTGCCCACAGAGAGGGCCTCCTCAGGGTGCCGCCAGTCAGGGAATGCCGACTGGTGGCCCCCAGGGGGAGAGCCTTCTCTGTGGGCGCTCCGGCATTATGGAACCAACTGCCGGTGGAGCTCCGGATGGCATCAGACCTCCGAACTTTCCGTCGTGGCCTGAAGACCCACCTATTTGAATTAGCTGGTCTGGCCTGACGGGGGATTATGGGTTTTAAATTGTTGTTTTAGAATTGTATTACTGTTTTTAACTGGGCATTGGTTTAATCTTTTTTTAATTTTTGTATCGTTTTTTATATATGCCCTGTGAACCGCCCTGAGTCCCTACCAAGGAGAAGGGCGGTATACAAATTAAATAAAACTAAACTAAAACTAAACTACTCATTATTCTCAGGACTAATAGCAATAACAATAGCAATAGCACTTAGACTTCCATACCACTTCCCAGTGCTTTACAGTCCTCTCTAAGTGGTTCACAGAGTCAGCCTATTGCCCCCAACAATCTGGGTCCTCATTTTACCAACCTCGGAAGGATGGAAGGCTGAGTCAACCTTGAGCTGGTCAGGATCGAACTCCTGGCAGTGGGCAGTGAGCCTGCAATACTAAACACTATGCCACCAGGGCTCCTGATAGAGATTTGATTAGCAATTTTTTTCAGAACAAAATATGAAATGCTCGTTTATTTGATTGTATAGATCACCACAGCCATTATATGTACACTTAAGGTAGAATGTCTTACTCTACAACAAACCTCTGAATAGCAATATTGGATATTGTACGCATGGGATGAATTCGCAGAACCATTGCCTGGGAGCAGAATCCTGATCCTGGAGTATATCTTGCGACCAAAGTCAAAAATAACAAAAAAAGCTTCTTTCAACATATAAGAAACAAGAAAAAAGTTAAGGAAATGATTGGTCCATTAGTGGGGGAAAGTGGCAAGAAGGTGACAAGCAACAGGGAGAAAGCAGAACTATTTAACTCGTTTTTTGCATCTGTCTTTACACAAAGGGAAAAAACAGTCCAACCTACCAAAGCCAGTGCCATAAAAAACAGAATAGAAATGCAAGTTAAGATAGGCAAGAAAATGGTAAGTGAGCACCTGTCCAGCCTAGACGAGTTCAAATCACCAGGACCAGATGGATTACACCCCAAGGTTCTCAAGGAACTGGCAGACGTGATCTCAGAACCACTGAACTATATTTTTCAAAGATCCTGGAGCACTGGGGAACTACCAGAGGACTGGAAGAGAGCTGATGTAGTTCCCATATTCAAAAAAGGGAAAAAAATAGATCCAGGAAACTACAGACCTATCAGCCTGACCTCAATACCTGGGAAGATTCTGGAAAAGATAATCAAACAACAAATCAGCGAACACCTTGATGCGAACAAAGTTATCACTAAAAGCCAACATGGGTTTGTCAAAAACAGATCATGCCAGACAAACCTTATTGCATTCTTTGACCAAGTGACAAAACTAGTGGACCAGAAGAATGCTATAGATATAATTTACTTGGACTTCAGTAAGGCATTTGATAAAGTAGATCACAACCTACTACTTGATAAGATAGAAAAATGTGGGTTAGATAGCATCACCACCAGATGGATTCGTAGCCGTACTCAGCGTGTGGTCCTCAATGGAACTGCATCTACATGGAAGGAAGTGTGTAGTGGGGTGCCCCAGGGCTCTGTTCTGGGCCCAGTGCTCTTCAACATCTTCATCAACGATTTGGATGAGGGGATAGATGGGGAACTCATCAAATTTGCAGATGACACCAAGCTGGCAGGAATAGCCAATAGTCCAGAAGATAGGCTTAAGATACAGGAGGATCTGGACAGACTCGAACACTGGGCACTATCTAACAAAATGAAATTCAATTGTGAAAAAAGTAAGGTTCTATATTTAGGCAGGAAAAATCAAATGCACAGGTATAGTATAGGTGGTACCTTGCTCGATAGTAGTAACTGTGAGAGAGATCTCGGAGTCCTAGTGGACAATTACTTAAATATGAGCCAGCAGTGTGCTGCAGCTGCCAAAAAAGCCAACACAGTGCTAGGCTGCATTAACAGAGGGATAGAATCAAGATCACGTGAAGTATTAATACCACTTTACAATGCCTTGGTAAGGCCACACCTGGAATACTGCATCCAGTTTTGGTCACCACAATGTAAAAAAGATGTCAAGACTCTAGAAAGAGTACAGAGAAGAGCAACAAAGATGATTGGGGGACTGGAGGCTAAAACATATAGGGAATTGGGTATGTGTAGTTTAATGAAGAGAAGGGTGAGGGGTGACATGATAGCAGTGTTCCAATATCTCAGGGGCTGCCACAAAGAAGAGGGAGCCAAGCTATTCTCCAAAGCACCTGAAAGCAGGACAAGAAGCAATGGATGGAAGCTAGTCAAGGAGAGAAGCTACCTAGAACTAAGGAGAAACTTCCTGACAGTTAGAACAACTAACCAGTGGAACAACCTGCCTCCAGAAGTGGTGAATGCTCCAACACTCGAAGTTTTTAAGAAGAGACTGGCCAGCCATTTGTCTGAAATGGTATAGGGTTTCCTGCCTTAGCAGGGGGTTGGACTAGATGACCTCCAAGGTCCCTTCCAACTTATTATTATTATTATTATTATTATTATTATTATTATTATTATTATTATTATTATTATCATCATCATCATCATCATCATCATCATCATCATCATCTACATCATCATCATCATCATCATCTACATCACAAGACAAATATTTCTATTTTCCTAAAGTTTCTTGCTGATGGAATTATATAAATAGAAGTGATGGAATGTGGTCTGCATTCCCAGGAGAGAGGGAGTGCATTCCAGAGGAGCAAGAGACAATTCAGTTTGGATAGTTTGTATAAGACAAACAAGGTGAAGATAGGTCCTCCTTAATAGTTCTCAGAATATATGCGTTACATGGTTGGTAGTTTAGTTCGGCAAGTATATGGCTGTAGGAGTGGAACAATAAAGAAATCTCCTCGGAAGAAGGAAAACATGCCTTGTTTTTTGGAGTCTGGCAATGATCCAGTAAACAACACTGTGTAACAGCCCAGTTTCATACCTTTTTGTTATCTTCATCTGTAGCTTCCCGGTGCCATGATCACTTTGGCCATGAAAACTGGGACTACCAGCTGAAGCTTGCAGTGGCATGGAACAGAGTGGATATTGCCAGGAGTCAGATTTTCACCGAAGATCATGAATGGAAGGTAGGTAGACTTCAGGTCACATGCTAACAGTTAGCATGTCCTCTGCTACCTGTGTAATTACAAGATGAGATTAGAGTACCAAGCTTGGTTTGACAGCAAGCTTGTCTTTTGGGAAGACAAGAGCTTGTGCTGCAATCACTCTATGTATCTTTATCTATTTAGACTACTGCAACGCTCTCTACATGGGGCTGCCCTTGAGGACCACTCGGAGGCTTCAGCTGGTGCAGAATGCAGCCGCGCGAGTTGTGATGGGGGTCTCCCGATACTCCCATGTAACACCTCTACTCTGTGAGCTGCATTGGCTCCCGGTTGCCCTCCGGGTGAGATTCAAGGTGCTGGTGATGACCTATAAAGCCCTAAATGGCTTGGGTCCGGGATATCTGAGGGAACACCTGCTGCCGGCATCAAGTGCGCTCCCACAGGGAGGGTCTTCTCAGGGTGCCACCGGTAAGAGATTGCTGGCGGACGACACCCAGGGATAAGGCCTTCTCAGTGGGTGCGCCTGCCCTTTGGAACCAGCTGCCCGTGGAGCTTAGGACTGCCCCCGACCTCCGTTCATTCCGCCGGAACCTGAAGACCTGGCTCTTCGAGCTCTCTGGCCCAGGCTGAAAATTTTAATTTTAGTTTTAATTTTAATTTTAACTGGGGTTTTACTTATGCAAGGACAAATATAATTTTTTAATCTGTTTTTAACTTTTGTATTTTTGTTTTTAATCACCCTGTAAACCGCCCTGAGTCCTTCGGGAAAGGGCGGTATATAAATGTAATAAAATAAATAAATAATAAATCTCTCAGAACATGATCTGTGTTATGTCATCCTGATGGCCAAAGGTATAATAGTAAGCTATAATATAATTTGTTGGGGGATAGGAGAATCCATCACAAGAAATAACCCTAATTTCAAATTTTGGCTTGCTTCTGGTCAATGAATTCTGATTTATAATATCATGGTTTGTTCTATCTGAACCCACAGTTCTGGTTTAATCTTGTTTTCCCCATCTCTTCTAGATACTTTCAGGTGGAAACAAACCAGAAATTGATGCAGCAACTTAGAATCAGTTTTGCTCTTTGGCAAAACTGATTATTTTTTTTTTTAAACAAGCCACAGGAATCACTCCTAGTTTAGCGTCATATAGAAATACAATTCCTTTATTTACTGAACATTTATTTTCCAATTTTAGTACTAATGTAAGGCACACTCAGTACTTATGTAATATACACTGTGTAATTGTCTATAATTAGTTATTTCTTGGATTAGGACATAGTTGCCGATGCTGTAGAGTAGACATTGTCCTTAATTGTTGTCTTGTCCTTTATGTTTGTACATCAAAGATGCTCCCTATCATGGGGAGGACAATTTCATTTGTGTCGATACTGTCTCATTCTGGTTGTTCTCCTGGCTTAACAGCCTTTTGATCTACATCCAATGATGGCAGCTGCCCTCATAGCAAACAAGCCAGAGTTTGTGAAGCTGTTTTTGGAGCAAGGTGTACAGTTGAAGGAATTTGTTACTTGGGATACTTTAATCTACCTCTATGAAAACATGGCAACCTCCAGTGTCTTCCACGGGAAGCTGCAGAAGGTGCTGCTAGAAGAGAAGGAACATGCCGCCATCTCCAAAATGCCAAGGATCCAGCTGCATCATGTATCCCAGGTGCTGAGGGAACTGCTGGGAGATTTCACACAACAGTTGTACCCAAAGCTGAAGAACAGTGAGAAACACCATCTCCCTATTGTGTTGCCCCAGAACAAGGTATCGTGCATTTTTACGCTAACAACCCCTTAAGCCTTCCATGACTCTTATGTTTCAATGTAGAAACTGTAGAGTTCATTCTTCTATCACTCTGCTTCCATTTTCTTAATATTTTTATTAGAAGTTTTATAAAGAACATAAAAACTAACACAAACCAATAAAGAGTGAAAGAAGCAAAGAAAAGAAAGACAGGATTTTAAAAAGTGAAGAAATAGGGAGCGAAAAGAAATAGAAAAAAAGATGTAAAATAATGGAAATCCTTAACCAAAAGCGAGGAGTGTCTTTATTTCTATTAAATTACCACAGGATGAAAAAGTGAAGGAGAGGGGAATGGAATTGAGTAGTCTAACTGCTGGAGCATTCTGCAGCACTTGCTATACTCACTTGGCATATTCAGGTTTCATTTGCTATATTTATTTCCATTCCCTGTACCCCATCTACCCCCTGATTTATTCCAAGACTGAAAGCATAAAAGGTATTATGCTAAAAACCCTTTATTACAACTTTCTGATCATTGTGAAATATCTTTGGAAGACTTAGGTATGGTGAGGGATAGATTCACATTTTTCCTCGTGTTTTGTAGCACAAGGCAAATAATGATTTTTTTTAAAAATGTGAGAGATCAGCTTGAAGTCTATTCTTGGAAACAAAACATTTATTTCTCTATCTGCTGATGAATATCTGATGGATAAAATATCTGATGAATATGATGAATATCTGATGGATGCAATTATGAATACTAACCTTTCCCCAATAGGTTGTTTGAGATATCATGGTTATTCTGTTTGGGAGCTACGGAAATTGAAATCCAACACATTTTGAAGATAACAGAAAGGGCGGCGGAATTTCATAGGAAATAATGTCTTTAAATAGTGTGATTAGAGAATATTAGAGTGTAGTTAACTTTTTTTTTCAAGAGGGGGCAGAGCAAAAAGCTTTTGAGATGAGGACATTCCTATTGTGCTCACTCAGTCATGCTGTTTTGCCACTCGTTTCTATTTTTCCAAAATAATCCCAAACTGCTGCCTCAGGCCTGCCCTTTTATTATTACGGGTGCTTATTTTTATGTAAGTCTTTTGCTCTGTTGCCTGACATTGATTGTCTTTCTGATGGGGCTATTTTTTTCCTGTAGGTGCAAGGAGATGTTATTTCCTTAAAGATGGTATTTCATTTCCCATAGGTGCAAGGAGTACATCTTCAAGCATTCTATAAGCGTTCTGCTGCCCAGGCACCATTCAGCATGGATCCTGTGAGGGATTTACTTATATGGGCAATTGTTCAAAATCGCAAGGAGTTGGCTGATATAATTTGGGCTCAGGTAAATTTTTCTACTTTCAAACCATCTCAACACAGGGCCGAATCCAACTCATTTGTTTTTGTAATAATATTGAAAATGCAGATTAGGTCTGGTAAATGTAGCTTTTTAAATGTTTCCATTGAAAGTTCTTTTTCAACATCTGTGATATATCTGTTACATAATGTAACTTGCAATTAGAAGAGATACAGTTTAGACATGGATTTACCATTTTAGGGGGAATGGGCCATAGCCAACAGCTGACAAGGAGAATAGCAAGAATCCCTGCAATCTGGGAATGTGCATTCTCCCTTCCCAAACAGACTCTCAAAATTAACACAGTCTACTTGGAGCCAGAAATATTGTTTTCCTGCTGACTTGTCCTATTGCTTCAGAATCGAGATTGCATTGCAGCAGCGTTGGCCTGCAGCAATATGCTGAAGGAATTATCTAAGGAGGAAAACGACACTGACAGTAGTGAGGAAATGCTAACCCTGGCAGAGAACTATGAGCACCGAGCTATAGGTGAGTCTAGGTTGGTTTTGTAGAGGTATTGTTATTACAACATTCAACCATGCTTTATTCAATTCCTTACAGTTTTACTTGGGGCAGCTATTTGTACACAACTCTTTCAGCTTCAGGCAAAAAAACTGTAATAAGTGCTACTTTAGCTCCATTCATGTGAACAGCAGCTGCTTTGGTTCCAGACAGAACCATTGCCCTAGAGCATAGGTCTGCAACCTGCGGCTCCGGAGCCTCATGCGGCTCTTTCAGCCAACTCCTGCGGCTCCCAGTCCTCTGCCATGTGCAGTCCAAAAAAAAAGTGGGACTAAAAAAGTTCAAACAATCAATTCAAACTTCTCATGGAAAAAAAACACCTTGCGAAGCTTGAATTGATTGGTTGAACTTCTTTGGTTTGTGGGACTTCCCACAAGCTGTTTGTGGGACTGCCCACAAACCTCTTTTCTTCCTCGGACTGCACATGGTGGCAGCAGAGGAAGAGACAGGAGGACTGCTGGAAAGGTGAGTGGGTCAGTCAGATGGGGCGTGACGGGGAGAGGGAGTTCTGTGTGTGTGTGTTTGTGTGTGTTCTCTTCCTTTGGGTCAAAGACGGAGAGCACAGCGGCTACCACGCCGGCCTGGTGCACCTCCAGCATCTCTCAGCGAGTGCACTAGGCCACCCCAACAGCAGCAGCCATCGCCGGAATGATTGCTCAGCCCTTGGGGCCCACTGCTGCCATGGGGGCTGGCCCAGGAATTTGTTTCTGTGGGGGAGGCGGAGGCTGACGGAGATGCAGCAGACCTCCAGTGTCTCTCTTGCCACCACCTCCACCGCTACTGTCAGCTTCCGCTACGGCTGAACCCAGGCAGCCTCCTCCACCCCCAGCAGTGGCATCCGGAGGTTTTCCAGTTTCATCGAAACCAAGCAGCAAGTGGAAAATTTAGCAGTAGCAGCAATCAATCAACCCCTTCATTGCCAAGCATCCCCATAGAAGTCAATGGAGGCGCCGCGGCTGGCCTTTCGAGTGAATGAGAGCGAGAGAGAAGCTTTTCCAAACAAAATGTGAGTGAATGAGAGCGGAGGGGGCAGGGTAGGTGCATATCTTTCCTTGGCTCCACTTTTCAGTCAAACCCTGTTCTGCACATGCACGCATGTACGCGCATGCGCACACATTTTTTGCAGCTCCCAGTTTTTCCTTTTGTGAGGGAACCAGTTCCTAGTGGCTCTGTCACTGTTTCAGGTTGCTGACCCCTGCCCTAGAGTATTTCAGTACTGAACTAACATAGCATTTCCCTATTTTGTTTGCTGAAACTTTTTTTAATTTGGTTTTTTAACTTTTGTATGGTGGATTTTTTAATTCCCTGTAAACCGCCCTGAGTCCTCAGGGAATAGGGCGGTATATAAATGTAACTAAAATAAATAAATAAATAAATAAACAATACCCAGTCAGGGAACTATCAATTAAGACAAACAATCAAACAGTAAATAACAGCTAGTTAAGGATGAAGCCACCAAGACCAGTCCCAACACTGACAGGGCAAGCATCCAGAATATAAACTGAGAGCAAACTCCTTACTTCTTACTGATGATGTTACCTAGTTGGGCAATGAAAGGTCTGCAAAAAAGCAGCCAAGCTCAGAGAGCATCAAGGACTACAGTAATATTGTTTGGGTTATCAGACAGGCTAATAAGGCCTGTCTTGAAGTTATTCTTTTTAAATATAGCATTTGTTTTAATAATGATGCTTCTGCTGAAGCAAAATTAATGTTACTGACATATGAATTACAGTTGTTCCTTAATTAATAGAACAAAGATCATGAAGTTATCTTTCATGAGGAGATTGCCATCAGAGTATAACTGATACCTTTCTACTTCTCTAAGCCTTATCAATAAAAATCAGTTATGTGGGCCCAGGGAAGTTTGATATCTTTCAATATAAGCTCCCTCACAAGCTTTTGAAGCTAAAATGCCTCTGGATTCCAAAGAAAAAAATGAGGCAGGAATATGATAGGAGTTGTAACTCTTTCTCATCTTGCTTGTTTTCCTAGGTGTCTTCACAGAATGTTATCGGAAGGATGAAGAAAGAGCCCAGAATCTCCTGATCCGGGTCTCTGATGCCTGGGGAAAAACCACATGCCTTCAGTTAGCTCTGGAAGGCAAAAATATGAAGTTTGTTTCTCATGGGGGTGTTCAGGTGTGACTTACTTTCTTGTGATCTCTTCAGGAAACAAAGAATACAATACTCTTGTCTTGATTCTATAGTAAGGGAAGCAAACCATTATATATAATGTGGATCAGACCCTACCTCAACTGTTGTATTAAATACTGGGTACCACACATTGAGAAGAATTCAGATGAACAGAAGTAGCTTTAAAAAAAAGGATGATCAGATGACTACAAGCTATATAATATGAAAAAAGATGGGAAAAAGTGGGAATACTTATGCTTAAGAAGACTCTGGGAGGATATGATTGTGCTCTTTTGAAAATAGGTTACCCAGAAGGTCAAAACCTTTTCTCTATTATTCCAGAATGCAGAATAATGGATTTTAAAAAGATAAAAGGATAAAATGAATAAAAAGTCAGATTTGTTAAAAGGCAGCCATTTACTGCCAGTTGCACACTATGTAGCCTCTGCATGTATAACTTTTACTAAGAAATGGTTGCATTGCTGAAGAAACATCACCCACTATTTCCTTTTCAATTTACTACTGTAGTGTTTCTAAACCTGGACAGTGGAAGTGAACTTTAACTTCCAAAATTCACAGACAGCTGGTTGGGGAATTCTGGAAACTGAAGTCCACCTATCTTCCAAGTTGAGAAACACTGTGCTGGAAGAACCACCTCTCCAGACAGCAGTGTCTGTACCAGGGGTCAGCAACCTGAAACAGTGAAAGAGCCACTCGGAACCGGTTCCCTCACAAAAGGAAAAACTGGGAGCCGCAAAAAATGTGTGCGCATGCGCGTACATGCGTGCATGTGCAGAACAGGGTTTGACTGAAAAGTGGAGCCAAGGCAAGATATGCACCTACCCTGCCCCCTTCGCTCTCATTCACTCACATTTTGTTTGGAAAAGCTTCTCTCTCGCTCTCATTCACTCGAAAGGCTAGCCGCGGCGCCTCCATTGACTTCTATGGGGATGCTTGGCAATGAAGGGGTTGATTGATTGCTGCTACTGCTACATTTTCCACTTGCTGCTTGGTTCCGATGAAACCGGAAAACCTCCGGATGCCACTGCTGGGGGTGGAGGAGGCTGCCTGGGTTCAGCCGTAGCGGAAGCTGACAGTAGCGGTGGAGGTGGTGGCAAGAGAGACGCTGGAGGTCTGCTGCATCTCCGTCAGCCTCCGTCTCCCCCACAGAAACAAATTCCTGGGCCAGCCCCCATGGCAGCAGTGGGCCCCAAGGGCTGAGCAATCATTCCGGCGATGGCTGCTGCTGTTGGGGTGGTCTAGTGCACTCGCTGAGAGATGCTGGAGGTGCACCAGGCCGGCGTGGTAGCCACTGTGCTCTCTGTCTTTGGCCCAAAGGAAGAGAACACACACACACAAACACACACACACACACAGAACTCCCTCTCCCCGGCACGCCCCATCTGACCGACCCACTCACCTTTCCAGCAGCCCTCCTGTCTCTTCCTCTGCTGCTGCCATGTGCAGTCCGAGGAAGAAAAGAGGTTTGTGGGCAGTCCCACAAACAGCTTGTGGGAAGTCCCACAAACCAAAGAACTTCAACCAATCAATTCAAGCTTCACAAGGTGTTTTTTTTTCCATGAAAAGTTTGAATTGATTGTTTGAACTTTTTTACTCCCTCTTTTTTTTTTTTGGACTGCACATGGCAGAGTACTGGCAGCTGCAGGAGATGGCTGAAAGAGCCGCATGAGGCTCCGGAGCCGCAGGTTGCATACCTGTGGTCTATACAGACACACACTCTCTCTCTCTCTCACACACACACACACACAACATATTGTGGCTAAACCCCCAAGGATACAGAAAAATGAGTATCTTAAATAGAATTCACACCAAAAGATGCTTTCTTTCCACAACTACGTAAGTGCTTATGATATTTGCTTCTGTAGCTTCATGACGCAAATGTTCTGTGCTTTGCACTACAGTTCATAAACTCTGTTCCAGTGAAATGGCATTTGAGAACAAATAGTGATACAGAATTGTTGAGCAGTCAATTGAAGTTGAAGTGGGGATAGCGGAATGTTATATAATGGCATCACTGTATCATAAGCAGTAATTTCTAAGCAGATGACAGCATGACTAATTTCACACTAAAAAGACCTAGATTACATTTTTGACCCAATCAACCACATTTCTAAGAAGTAGCCCTTTAAAAAGACATCCAGGAAAAAATCTGATTTTTTTAAAATTTTAGAAAAAACTGAAATGCAACTGTTACAAGAGAAAACAATGCTATTTTGGAAGCATATGTTTCTAGTCAGAAACATGGAGTCAAGCTGTCACATAGTAACCCATCATGCCTGGATTATATTTTCCTAGTTCTGTTGCAGTTTGGTGAGATCCCTTACTCAGGTCAGCAATTTGTATCTTGCTGGGATACACATATGGTGACCTCTTCTGTCCTACTAGGTCAGGACATGGCCAAGTGTATTGCATAATTATTTATCCATTACTTATTCTCATTTTTTTGGCCTAAGACCCTTGGTGAGTTCAATCTCATTCTTCTCTGCAAACTGATTCCCTTACCCAGGATATCTAACTCTCCAAATGTCACTTCTCTTTTCAGGCCTTCCTAACCAAAGTTTGGTGGGGAAAGCTGAGTGTCGATAATGGGATATGTCAGGTCATCCTGTGCATGCTGTTCTTCCCTCTTCTCTATACAGGCATTGTAACTTTCAGGTACTTGCAGAACTTGACTGTACTGTTTTATGGCCGTACAGGGAGATTTATAGGACTTTGTAACTTCATCTCACCTCCCTATTGTGCAAGATAAAATGCCACTAGGGCAAAATTCAGATGTCAGCAATCCACTAATTACCCTACTCTTCTCTAAAAAGCTGATTCGCTTATATGCTATCTAATATTTATTTATCACATTTATACTTGATGGGTAATTTTCTCAAGGGCTATAATAAGGAATTGGGTTTGTTGTAGAGGGCTAACCACTAGCTTCTGGCTGTGCTTTGCCCACTCGTCCGTAATGTCAAACTTTGTCTGAGGCAGCAGTGGGTGGCTGAGCCCAAGTCCCCTCATGCAATGACTACCTCCACTGCCTCCTCGGGCTGCTCCAGGCAAGAGGTGAGTACTGCGTGGATGCAGAAAAGCACTTTCTTTCCTTGCCTTCCCACGGCCACCAGCTGATTGAAGGACCACATAGTGACTGCACAGAGCTGGACCTGACTTGGCTTCTTCTCCCACCCACTTATTTACATTTCCACCGGCAGGGATAGTCAGTGGGCCACATGTAGCCCGGGGGCTGTAAAATGCCCAGAGCTGTACTAGTTGCAAGTAAAACACATCTTAAACTATTAGATTAGCCATATTATTATCAGTTTCAGTTATATTTTTCCACAGTGCATGTCTTTCATAAGAGAGTCAGCTTCTTCATTTTCTAAATTATTGAAATCTATATAATATTTATTTATTTATTTATTTAATAATATTTCTATACCGCCCTTCTCCCGCAGGACTCAGGGCGGTGAACAGGGCAAGAATAAAAATACAAATTACAAAAGTTAAAACTAAATTAAATAAATGCCCACATACTAAAATACATATTTAAAACCTAATAAATAGCAATAGCAAACCCACCCCCCGATCCCCTCATCAGGCCAGGCCAGCTTGTTCAAAAAAGTATGTTTTTAGCTCACGGTGAAAGGAGCGAAGGTCGGGCGCCGTCCGGAGCTCAACCAGGAGCTGATTCCATAGCTCCGGGGCGCCCACAGAGAAGGATCTCCCCCTGGGGGCCACCAGTCGACATTCTCTGACCAGAGGCACCCTGAGGAGGCCCTCTCTGTGGGAACGCACAGGGCGGAGGGAAGTCGATGCCGGCAGCAGGTGTTCCCTCAGGTACTCTGGACCCCTGCCATGTAGGGCTTTGAATACCATTACTAGTACCTTGAATCTCACCCGGAAGACAACTGGCAACCAATGCAGCTCACGGAGCAGAGGTGTAACGTGGGAGTATCGGGAGACTCCCAACACAACTCTCGCGGCTGCATTCTGTACCAGTTGGAGCTTCCGGGTGGTCCTCAAGGGCAGCCCCATGTAGAGAGCGTTGCAGTAGTCAAGTCGAGAGGTCACGAGCGCATGAGTGATCGTGCATAGATCATCCCGGCTTAGATAGGGCCGCAACTGGCGCACCAGGCGAACCTGGGCGAAAGCCCCCCTAGTCACAGCTCCTATATGGTCTTCCAGGGTGAGCCGTGAATCTAGGAGGACTCCCAAGTTGCGAGCCCTATCTACGGGGGGTAATAATTCACCCCCCATGGTGAGAGGTGGAATGTCCGAATAAACCCGGGATGAAGGTATGCAAAGCCACTCGGTCTTGTCGGGGTTGAGTTGAAGTCTGTTCCTCCCCATCCAGACCCGAACCGCCTCCAGGCAACGGGACATCACGTTGAGGGCATCACTGGGGTGGTTTGGGGTCAAAAGGAAAAGCTGGGTATCATCAGCATACTGATGATACCCAACTCCAAAACCACGAATGATCTCACCCAGCGGTTTCATATAGATGTTGAACAGGAGAGGCGAGAGGACCGACCCCTGAGGAACTCCGCAAATGAGAGACCTCGCAGTCGACCTCTGCCCCCCTGCCAACACCGACTGCGAACGTCCCTGGAGATAGGAGGAGAACCACTGTAAAACCGTGCCTCCCACTCCCAATCCCCTGAGACGCCGCAGCAAGATACCATGGTCGATGGTATCGAAAGCCGCTGAGAGGTCTAACAGGACCAGAACAGAGGAATGCCCCCTGTCCCGAGCCCTCCAGAGATCATTCACCAGCGCGACCAATGCCGTCTCCATGCTGTACCCGGGCCTGAAACCCGATTGGTACGGGTCTAGATAATCCGCTTCATTCAGGACCAGAGGGAGCTGATGTGCCACCACACTCTCAACAACCTTCGCAAGAAAGCGAAGGTTGGAGACAGGACGAAAGTTGTTCAATACAGCTGGGTCCAAGGCAGGCTTCTTGAGGAGAGGCCTCACCACCGCCTCTTTCAAGACGGCGGGGAAGCTACCCTCACTCAGAGAAGCTGATATAACTGCCTGGAACCAGCTGCGTGTCCTCTCCCGGGCTGCATACACCAGCCAGGAAGGGCACGGGTCCAATAAACATGTGGTGGTGCTCAGCCTCCCCATGATCCTGTCCACTTCAATATGTAGAACATGTAAACTAGTATTTCCTATTTTCTAGTAAAATGATCCAGCAGTATACAGATTTATGTCCAACTTTCATTTTCATTTTTTTTTCATTTTAATTCCATTTATATCCCGCCCTTCTCCGAAGACTCAGGGCGGCTTACAAGCTTAGCAGTAGCCTTCATTCTATGTATATGCCTGCTTATTAGGGCTTTCACACACACACACCCAAGCGGCATTATTACAAAGTCAGCTTAATTGCCCCCAACAATCTGGGTCCTCATTTTACCTACCTCAGAAGGATGGAAGGCTGAGTCAACCTTGAGCCTGGTGGGATGCGAACCTGCACTAACTGCAGGCAGCTGGTGTTACTTAAGGAGGCATTAGCCCACTGCTCCACCAAGGCTCTTGAAACCAATAAAACACAGAATCAAATTCAATTCAATAGCCAATAAAAGCATGTATTTTTGCTACGTCAAAATGTAGCAGCCATGTTAAGAAATGCATTTTAATTATGCATAGGATATGGGGTATTTTTGCTATTATAAAGTTGGCACAATTTTTAAAGCTGGATATAAGCGTTCTCAGCAATTATCCAAGGTGAATCTTGGCAGGAAGGGGCTTTGTTTGATGAAGAGAAAAATAAGATCATTGACAAAGAGTAAGACTATCCATGTGGTATTTCAGTCATAATCATAAAGTAGACATGGTGATATGTGGAAGAGGTATGACTTCTTGTTATAAGTACATCCAGGCCAATCTGCTATTCTTTCCTTTCACAGAAAAAAAAGGATCCAGCCAACTCCTGGTTTGAACCGCTTCCGAGCTTTCTTCACTGCTCCTGTGGTCATCTTCCACCTCAACATCCTTTCCTACTTCAGTTTTCTCTGCCTATTTGCTTTTGTGTTGATGACAGATTTCCAGTCAACTCCATCCTGGCCAGAATATGTCATCTATTTCTGGCTTTTCTCCTTGGTGTGTGAAGAGGCCCGACAGGTATTGTTGAACAAATCAATACAACATTGCTCTTCAGCTTCAGACTGTTACTTGATTGTTCAGGGTCAATGACCACTAGGAGACATTGCATTACCATTTTCATTCTTATTGGGAATTGTCAGATGTAGGTAGTCAGATGTTACACAATGGGGTTCCTCAGTGGTGGGATTCAAATATGTGAACAACCAGTTCTCTGTGTGGATGCCACTTCCAGAAGTCCATTCTGGGCCTGGGCAACAAAAAATTAGCTACCAGTTCTGCTGAAGTGGTGCAAACCAGCTGAATCCCACCACTGGGGTTCCCAGTGGAGACTGTGAACTCCACAGAACAATATATGGCTAACCATGTCTGACAATTCCCAGTGAGGTTGAAACCAGTAATGTGGTGCTTCTTGGTGATCAATATAATTGAAAATACATCAGAGGACATGCACCGTGTAAAAATAGAGAACTTGTGTAAAATGTCCATACATGGGAACATGACATAATATAGGATTTGTATCACTCATCTCTGAGATCTTAAGGAAAGGTAGCATGTATATATCATTTTGAGAGGTTATTGATTGTTCTATATCAGGGGTGTCAAACTCAATTTCATTGAGGGCCGCATCAGCATTGTGGTTGCCCTCAGGGGGCCGGGTGGGTATGGCCAGGGTGGGCGTGGCCTACTGGGTGGGCGTGGCTAGAGTGTGTATGGCCTACTGGGTGGGCGTGGCCAGCTCTACATCGTTCGCTTCAAGGGTGCCTATGGGGGCCTGGGCAGGAGTGGGACAGATCTGAGGGTCTCTGGCAGAAGGAGGGTCACTGGGCCAGGGCCAAGGCAGTGGGGGCCGTTCCCTCACTGTTTCCAGGATGGCTTTGCAGGCCGCATAAAACCACTTCGCAGGCCAGATCCAGCCCCCGGGCCTTGTATTTGACATGTCTGTTCTATATGGTAGGAAAGTTTTCTCAGTAAATTGAACAAATCTAGGTAAAATTTAAGGACATTGCATTCAATATCCTAATTCAAAATCAAATTAATCCTTGGCTAGTTTCAGTGTAATAAAAACTGATTTAACAACTTCAGAAATCTTTTTTAGAAGAGTGCATGAGATGGGAGAAGAGGGAGCGCTCCAGCTTATTTTCTTTTCAATATACTATAGATTATTAGAAGGATCACAATGTCTGACTAATCCATGGTAAATCTCTTTCTTTCTTTCTTTCTTTCTTTCTTTCTTTCTTTCTTTCTTTCTTTCTTTCTTTCTTTCTTTCTTTCTTTCTTTCTTTCTTTCTCTTCCTTCCTTCCTTCCTTCCTTCCTTTCTTCCTTTTTCAGCTTTTTTGTGATCCTGATGGGTTTGGCTTGATCAAAATGGCTTCTTTATATTTCAGTGATTTCTGGAATAAACTGGATGCCTGTGCCATTCTGATCTTTATAGTTGGGTTGGTCTGTAGGTAAGTCACTGTGTATGGTTATCCTGGTGGAGGGTGGGAGGATTGTTTTGTTATGCTAATCACTAATCACAAAAAAATCTACTTGATATCACGTATAAAAGAAAAAGTAATAAAAATGCAAATAATTTTCAGCCAGATGCTTTTGCTTCCAAATGCCCTAAGATCAGACTTAGGTTCATATCACATTCTCTCAACATATGCCTTAGAATTCAAATCCTTTCCTTTTAACTCTACATATGAGGAAGCTTCATTGATATGCAATTCCCCTTTGTTAGCTCTTTGATCAGTTGGACAGAGAATTGTCCTGAATATATAGCCTTTCTGGCTAGTCTTTTCCTATACAGAGATTACTATCCTGTTAATCCACAATTTCTCTGAGTCTTTTTTGTATTTTGGTTAATATGCTAAGCATGCCATGAAATATCGCTGTGGAGGGAATGTATGCAAAATCCTCTTGTGTGAATGATTGTTTGCCTTTAGGAAAATATTAGTTCAGATTTCTCAATCTTTTGGCAACAAATACTTCCTTATAATTAAGGCCAGCAATCTCTGGGAATAGTGGCCCATTGTTACACTGGTAATACAATTAATATGTATTTTTGTTTCTATCCTTTGTGCTAAGATGGTTCCCAGCAACTTTGTACCCTGGAAGAATTGTACTATCCTTAGCTTTCATTATTTTCTGCCTGCGTCTATTGCACATATTCACAATCAGTAAAACTCTTGGTCCCAAGATTATTATAGTGAAGAGAATGGTAAGTTGTAGTTTCTATCGATAAACACCATGGAAAGTTAATAGTAATTTTTCATAATTCACTTTTATGATGAGGATGCCTGAACCAAAGAAATTTTAAGTGATTATTCTTTCTGCTTTGTTTGGTGGATTTACAGATGAAGGATGTCTTTTTTTTCCTCTTCCTCTTGGCTGTTTGGATTGTATCCTTTGGAGTAGCCAAACAAGCTATCCTAATCCACAATGAGAAACGGGTAGACTGGATCTTCCGAGGTGTTTTTTACCATTCGTACTTGACATTATTTGGACAGATCCCCTCCTATGTTGATGGTATGTAGTACAGAATTATTTTATACTCTGGACTAGCAAGGGTCAGTTTGTTCAACTGTGTTAATGACATTCATCACTAAACATCTTGTAACCTTCTCTGAGAAGTGTTTGTACAAATTTCATAGTGTACACAAATCAATAAAATTATGAATAAATGGCTAACAGGATAGATAATAGTGAAAGATGATGCCATATCAGATAAAGCTACATCATACATAGCAACAATGCCATTTAGCTTGTCTTTATATGAGAGAAGTTTAACCAAATGAAACCCTCTCTTTTAATCCACTTCTGGTCTGCTTAAATAACGTATGAAGTACGTGCTTCATGATACTATTCTTAATCCCAAAACAATTACATTGCTGTGTTCATATTTTAGACTCTGGCTATAAATAGGAAGCCAAATAACCACAAGGTCCTCAGAGAAGTTGTGACCTGTCCCTGGCAGCATTTCAATGGCAACACATCTTAATAGCTGTTCATAGTGTGTGCACATCTGAATCATCTGTCCTATTTAGCACTACCTTTAAAAAATCAAATCGTAGAGAGTTGAGTTATTCATCCCAGGCCTTTCCCAAAAAAGATTTTTAAAGCCTTTATAATGATAGATATCTGTTGTTTATATGGCAATGCAGTATGTTACTTATCGTGCATCAGGGAATTAGATGACCTTCCTCTTATTGCTGTAACACCCAGCACTTGTTGGGTTTACTGTGTTTTCTAACAGGAGTGAATTTCAACTTTGATCAGTGCAGCCCAAATGGGACTGATCCATATAAGCCCAAATGTCCTGAGAGCAGTGAAGCCAACAAGAAGCCCATTTTTCCAGAGTGGCTGACAGTAATTTTGCTTTGCCTCTACCTACTCTTCACCAACATTCTCCTTCTCAACCTCCTCATTGCTATGTTCAAGTAAGTTTCACACACTGGATTCTGTATCGCCTAAAGAGCACTGAGGCTCACAAGAAATGAAAATGAAAATGTCTGCCCCTCACATTGGTTATTACAGCATAGAACAGAAAATGAACCAAAAATACTTGGCTCAGAGGCAGGTAGTTCTGTGCCAGCCTCTGTGAATACTGTTCAACCGCTTACTTGCGAGGAAAAACCCCTTTGCATGGAACAAGGCAGGACTTGATAAGATAAACCCCTTTTATTTTGACACAGCTTTTATGGAACAAAACTCCAACCAGTCCTTTAGCTGTTGAAAAGAACAAGATCAGTTTCTGAGTTCTCAGCTAGAATGCTCAAGGTTTAAATCACTCAAACACAGAGAAATCTGACAAACCTGCATAAACATCCAAGAATCCTGAGGCAAGATATCCAACGACAGAAGCACAAAACCATAGCATGAACGGTTGCCTTCAGCAACCAGCCCCTCCCACACCTCTTTATAGTCCAGCCATAGTGTGGCTTCTTAGAGTCTTTTACTTTTCCTGGAGAGTCGCCTCACTGCCCTCCGCTATCCTGCATGCCTTTCCTCCCTGCACATCCATGCATCAGGCTCCCAACCCAGCTGTCTCTCTGCCTGAGCTTGAGTAGATGGGCCCAGTGGCACATCTAGCTCTGAGTCTTCATGCTCCTCAGAGCCTTCCACAGACTCTGATGTGACCCCAAGAAACCCTTCCCCCTCATCTGATTCATCTCACTTGGCTGCTGGATCTGCTGGCAGGCGAGGACTCACAACACTGGTAAAGAGAGGCAGCTTTAATCGGTAGTAATAAACAGTTTTATAATATCCATTCTTCCGGGACCATAAATAGATATGTTGTTACTGTATTGACCCTTAGTTAGTGAGATACATGGAGAGTACCCATTATGCTCTGTGTTTGCATGAGTTATTTAGAAGATTAAATTCAGTAATGGATGTGTTTTTCTTCTCCCCAGTTACACATTCCAGCAAGTGCAGGAGCACACTGACCAGATCTGGAAATTTCAGCGTCATGACCTGATTGAAGAGTATAATGGCAGGCCACCAGCTCCACCACCTTTTATCCTCCTAAACCACTTGCAGATATTTGTCAAATGTGTGTTTCTTCAAAAACCAACCACACGGCACAAGCAGCTCAGTAAGGCCCTGATATTTTGAGCCAGGCTTAACATTGTTCAGTCTCTGGCTGTCAACACTTTATGACAACTTGTAATTCATTAACAGTAGAAACAAAGGAAAAAGGAGAATGGAAAGAGGTGATATTTAGAATATGGAGCATAAAAAAAATCCATCAGAGCTTTTGGATCAATTAGAGGTTTCAAAGCACACCAGCGCTATGACTTAACTAATTGGTATCTCTTTATAAAATTTTATGGGCTTTTTTTGTCCTTGTACTTTTCTTTGTTGTTGTAGTTGTTTTCACACAAATGGAGGTTATCAGAACAGAATCAAAGTTCTCCAGATTTACTAAACATGAACATGAACATTAATATTTAATATTCAAGCAATTGTTCACTTTTTATTTTCATAAAGAACTGATAAGGTTTTTTTTAATAACTTTTGGTTAAAAGGAATTTTTTTATATTTTAATTTGTTATTGCTTAGTTAAAGACATTAGATTTTGGTTTCAGCTGCCCTTTCTCCAGATCCTGCCACTTATAAATTTGTTTGGTAAAAGTTAACCAGACATGGAGACAAAATGAACTTTCATCCTACTCCCTATCTTGTTCTGTTCTCTTCTTTCCAAATTCAATTCTTATGACAGTTTCTTATTCATTGCAAAGATGAAGACTTAAATAAACAAACAAATAAGGAACAACAAAAACCTTGAATTAATGTGAAATGTTAAGAAAGTACACAATGGTAATGCCCGCTCGCACATGTAGTGAACTGTCAGTTGATTATAAAGCAGTGAACAAAGCAGGTATAGAGTTTTGTTTTCCAAGGATCAAAAAATTGATATAAAGGAACAGCATGTGTAAAAATTAAGGAGGAGCTAATTCTTGAAAGGCAATGACAAACTTAGGTGTCATGATGGATAAGGACATTTCAGTTACGGTAAAAATAATTAAAGCAGTACTCTTCAAAGGGAGGGAGGGAGGGAGGGAAGGAAGGAAGGACAACATCTTTAGTGAAACTTACAAATAATACTATGGACAGAACAAGGAATTAGTCTTTTTTATGTGACAAAGGGAGCACTGTCTGCAGACTAATTTGGGTAAGAATATCAGTGTATCAAATATAGAAACTTTCTAAGAGAAATCATTTGGCCAGAAACCTATCAAATGAAAAGGATTATGAACAGAAGAAGCTGATAGCTAATTTATAGAAAGCATCCTATATTTCTTTTCCTGACTCTGACTTTGGCTTCCTGTAATATGTCAATGGAAGAGGAAACCCAGAATGCTCATAACATGAAATATGTTAGAATTATCCATTCCTTCTTTGAAAATGGCAGAAATTTTGCTAAAAGGAGATTCAACATTCAGAGTATTATTTTAACTGTGTTCTATATTAGGAGAATATGTATTCATTAAGATGTTTGATTCAAGAACATTCTTCAATTTGGGAAAGATCTTGGGCTGATGTCTGAAGTTATATGCTCATGAATAACTATCAGATATTAAGTTACAAGTAAATACTTAATTGGGAAGAATATAAAAAGGCATATATGCTGGAGTGACAAATGGACATGATTGTCCATCTCTATTGTAACTGTCAATATTCTTAGATGAGAGCTCTATGTATTATATTTCATTTGGCCGGCAGAAAAGAAATTTGAGAAGAACGAAGAGGCAGCTTTATTGTCCTGGGAGATGTACTTGAAGGAAAATTATTTGCAACTCCAGCAGTGTCAACAAGAACAGATTCCTGAGCAGAAGATCCAGCACATCACAGATAGGTGAAGACTGTCTTTTCAATTTATATAGTAACAATGGCAGGCCAGTTCACGATCAAGATTGTGAAATATAATTCACGAGAATGTGAAAGGTTTGAACAACCCTGCTAATGCATACCTCATTTAAGGCCTTCTGACTACTCCAAGCCGCACTTGTCCCTAGTATTCCTATTAGGATTCAGAATACAAATTGGTAGGAAGAGATCTGCATGTGTTCACTAGTGGAAGAGCATCCTAATTATTTGAATTGAGGCAATTGATAATGTCACAAAACATCATGTTTAGAGGGTGTAATCACTCTCCCTTTGATCTTGCTTGAAATACTAATCTTTTTTCCCCCCAGAGTGGATAAACTAACAGAAATGCTGGACCCTGATCAGGGGAAAATGATGAGGCTATTGGAACAAAGGTTGTTGCACTTGGAAGAACAGGTAATACTAACTTCCAAAGCTTCGTCTCAGCTTATCCTAGCTGGAGAATATTGAAAACTTATGCAAAGCATGAGCCCATCTGGACATCAGGCAGCTCTCTCAGAGAACTGGAGAGCATATCATGTATCATGTCAGTCATACTATAGCATTTAAAAGAGAACTGTGTGAAGTAAAGGCATCTCTGCAGATACCCATATTCCACTGAAGCTTCTTTTAGTCATTAAATTCCCAGTGTCAGAAAATATGGTAAATTGTGGATTAAGCTATATAATAAGCTACATTATACAAGCAGGCACATGTCTCAAAGGGATAACCAATTTTTAATGGTCTCTTGTAAAAAGATTACCACGTGAACCAACACTATAAACACTTTAGAGTTCTTTCTTGGGGACTAGATACACTAAACAACTATATTTTTTAACCTTCTTTCTCGAAAGTCACTTTTTAATGAATGTAGTAATTAACATGTGTAATGAATTGCTTCTTTTGTAGGCATTCCACTTTGCAAAGGCATTAAAATGGATTGTTCAATCATTGTCTAACAGTGGGTTTGGTACAGAGGAAGATATTCCTGTTTTAGGTATGTTTCACTGCAAGCACATACTTCTGAGAACCATTTTGCATTAGATTTGTATTTTGGTATACAGGTATGTATCATTTTTCATTTCATAAATGGGACCTTAATGTTTCTTTTCCACTTTATATTTTTGGGGGGGAACACCAATAACGCACACACATAGTGAAACTGTGATGTATAATTTCTTTGTTTGCCAGAACATGAATATAAAATGTATCACAAGAAATAAAGAATTCTCACTATTCCAAGTTATATTTTGTTCTGCTCATTCATCTCATTTGAAGATGAATGTAGATTTTCTTAGCACTGATTCACATTATGTAGTAATAGCCATATACCTCAGCTATAGTGGCATCATGGGCAGAATTTTGCAGATCCCTAATTTGCTCTATTGCTTTCTGCAATAAATATTCACTATGCCATCTTGATCTTTACTGCACTGCTGAGTCACCTTTGCCTGAGAAGCTGTCTGATATAATTAAAGTACTGGACTGCAATGAGGGAAATTTCAGGTTCAAGACTTCACTCAACTGTGAAGCTCATTAGGTGACTTCAGGTCACTTGCTCTCCCTCTGACTCTAGAAAAAATGAGAAGAGATCTCTACATGCACCACATTAAGTTCTTTAAATTTGAAAGAGGAAAAACAATATTTGTCTTGCGCAACGAGCTTTTTTCAGAAGGGAAGACTGCTTAAGGGAAGACATTCATAACATGAGAATGTTAGAATTTGTATCAATTGCCTGCATAGAAATGTTTTTACTATTGCTGGGTCTAAAAACCTGATATAAAATGAATTGAGTAGAAACGTGGGAAAACTGCTTTTTATCCCAAATAATTTTCAATAGTATGACAAGTATGCTGAAGAAGGAAAAATAGTGTTATATTTCTTTAGCCAAAAAGGTTCTTCATACTGAAAATTCTTTTGTTTTGTCTCTGACTGTATTATATTTAATTGCTTATTAGGTTTACCTCTAGATTCGTAAGGGTGTCCTGGTGGTTTATAATACAGAAATATAAAAACAGAATAAAAACATAATTATCAATAAAAATACAACAATAAAAACAGTAAATGAATCCTCAAAGGTCTTCTGGTACATTTTTATTTCTGAGCCCAACAGTGAAAATAACAATGTAATCTCAAAAGGGAGGTGTTCCACAACATGGGAGCTGCAAAAGAATAACATTGCTCATAACCCCATCTCTTTCATTTCCACTTATGGGAATCATGAAAATATATCAGCAGAAAATCCATAGTGGATAAGTTGGGTGGGCCACCTCTATGCTTCACACGAATTGCATTTCTGAGTGATCTTCAGAGGCAGCCCCAAATGGAGAGCATTCCAGTAAACCAAACTGATGGTGATAATAATATGAATTACTATGGCAAGTCCTTTAAGGCATCAGACTAGAAACAAGGAGACTGTGAGTTCTAGTGCTGCTTTAGGCATGAAAAACTGGCTGGGTGATTTTGGGCCAATCATTTTTTGTCAGCCCAACCCACCTCACAGTATTGTTGTTATGAAGATAATATGATGAGAAAAGAGTATTAGGTATGTTCACCACCTTGAGTTACTTATAAACAGCGTGTGTGTGTGTGTGTTGTGTATAAATTAATAAAAATATCTCCTCTGTCTATGGTCTCTACTTGCCTGTCAAGTGGTAGCTATGAATTGAGGAGGACTCTCTGGTCATGGATCTGTTGTTTCAAGGGAAGCATTGCCCCTTCAAGAATTAGAGAGAATAAAATAAACAGTATATTACATAATCCTATAATCTGTTTGAGGACCCATGTTGATTGGGGATCACGGGAGTTAAACATTTAATATTATTAGAGGAAATGGGGAAAACTGAAGTACTTTGCTTGCCTTTATAATATGTGATTCTTATCCAAGATTAAATAGGCTAGTGCAATGACAGATATTATTCTATCTTAGAATACTGTAAGTCAGTGTTCCCCAAGCTTTCTGGCTCGGCGGACTAGTGGAGGTAAAGGTGGTGGGGTGAGGGGATGTTTTCATGCCTGCGGGTCACTTACACAAAGGCAGCTTCACATGCCCGCACATGTGCCTGCTTGCCCACCACATATGTGGCCTGGTTCCAAATGGGCTGTGGCCCGGCACCAGAGCACAGACGAGGGTTGGTGCTGGTGCCTGGTGTAAATCATTAATGTTTCTCAAATGCAAATAGAATCTATCCCAAAATTATGGAAAATGTTGGATTGCAGAAAAGTGTTGGATTGATTGATGATGCATATGATAATGGAGTACTGTGGGGGGGGGGGGGGGGTTAGTCCCTAGCAGGGCTGCTGAAACAAAGGAGCAGCAAGCAGAGGAAGTCTCAGAATCTTTATTCACCCTGTCCCATGTGAGTTCTAGGAACCTCTTGTACCCCAAGTCTCCTGTCATTCGTTTTCCTGTGCCAGATGAGAAGGTGCCATGGGAGGTAGGAATCTTAGAATTTATTTATTTATTTATTTATTTATTTATTTATTTATTTATTTATTTATTTATTTATTTATTTATTTGGATTTATATACCGCCCTTTCCCTTTCAGGGTATTTAAAAGAAAAATATACAAAATTTTAAAACAATTTAAAAAGATTAAATCAGTCCCTGAGAGAAAAATAAAAAGCCCCAGTTAAAATTAAAATTCTCAGCCTGGGCCAGAGAGCTCGAAGAGCCAGGTCTTCAGGTCCCGGCGGAATGAACGGAGGTCGGGGGCAGTCCTCAGCTCCACTGGCAGCTGGTTCCAAAGGGCAGACGCACCCACTGAGAAGGCCCTATCCCTGGGTGTTATCCACCAGCAATCTTTTACCAGCGGCACCCTGAGAAGACCCTCCCTGTGGGAGCGCACTGGACGAAGGGAGCTTGATGCTGGCAGCAGGTGTTCCCTCAGATATCCCGGACCCTCGCCATTTAGGGCTTTATAGGTCATCACCAGCACCTTGACTCTAGAGAGTTGGTTCTGTTATTCTGATTAAAGCCAAATGAATGAAGCATATTAGTAGTGTTTATTTAAATTATCCTCTTACCAAACAAATCTGAATTCTGATAAAATCTGATCTCCTATAACATGAATTCTACATAAATTCACCAGTCTGCAATTCTGAGAATTCTGGAAAACTGTAAACTAAATACATATACAATGAAATGAATATATTTGGTTGGATCTGATCACCCTATTTTAGAGGCTTTGGCCCTGAACTCAGTTTGTAGATGGAGAAATTGTAAGCAATGAAAATGCAGATTAAAAAATAATAATGGACGGTATCTGTTTACAGCGAGGAAAGAATGCCTACTGAAAGAAGTAAAAATGTCTGTGTAAAGAGTGTGCCTCTCCCCACTTTGTTATATGGAAGTGAAAGTTGAATATGTTAGGAAAAATATAAAATTAATTGAATGCAGTAGGAATGGAATGCTTTAGAAGTGGATATGTTAAAAAAGAGATTGGGTCAAGAATTAATAGGTCATGAATATTGCTTGAATAAAAAAAGTGAAGGACAAGTGGAAAAAAGTATGTAGAGGTGATTTGATTGTATAGCAAAAAATGAATAAGGACCGAATTGCAACAGACTGCATTGTGAAAAATGGGAAGTCCAGAAGGAGTTTAATGAGATCCTTTAAAAGGGAAAGATCTGAGAAGCTTAAAGAACAAAGCAATACTGTATGGAAATGGTGGAAGCAAGGGTGAAAAAAGATAGTGAAATATATAGCAAATGGTGTTGCCTTAAGTAGATTTTGCTTCCTTTTCTTTTGTTTCCTTGCCTCATGCATATGCATGTGACTATTGCTCATGCATGGGCAACCATGTTTGTTTATTGTATGATATGTATATTTTCATCTTAAAAGAACACAAGAACAACAAAGCAGAACACTATAACAATAGGGGGGAAATGGTATTGTATTTTTGAAAAAAGAGTCCTGATCGCTAGGCCTAAGGAAATTCAGAAAGAATTTCATTTTTCACTTTGGAATTCTCCAAAATACCTTGTAATTGAAATGAGAGTATTTGTTGCTATGCAAATCTGTGAAATCTAACATAGCTTCTTTTTCCTCTGACAGACAGAGTTTGATATCTATAATCCGCCCTTCTATAGTTCTGAAACACAAGAGGATATTACACCAAAGTTCCTGAGAGAGTAAGTGCTGTTATGGTTACTTCCTACCACTAGCTTCCTCTCACTATACCTGGTCACTTATGGAGCTGCTGCTTCTTCTGTTTGCTTCTATCACAAATATTCTGATTATTTTTTGTTACACTGAGGTCCTTTGGTTTAAAAGTTGCATTTTCACTGTCCAAAGATGCTAAAAGATAAAAGTTTTCTCTTGTTTTCTAGCAATTTGGAGAACCTTTCAAGAATAAACTTCAACAGCCTGGATGGAGAAATCAACAGGCAGAGTTTCCATGGCACTTATACTGTTGAGGATGGCGTGCCACTGTAAGTCTGATAACACAGAGGGAATCTTGGTTACTGTGTACACTTTGTGTTGAAAATAGTTAACATAATAATTTAGAAGTCAAATAGAGTCCCATCATGGATGTGCTGAATGTTTATGCTTGAACTCAAATATCCCATTTAAAGTGCAGTTGTTATAGCAGATAACAGAATAAGCCCTTTGGAAGTATCTTATTCAGGAAATTGCTCTACTTTTCAGCTTCACAGTACTTAGATCAAGATATGTTGGGAGTGCACATTCCAGAACAAAACCAGAGTCAAATTATAGGTGTGATATATTTTGTTCAGCATTTAAAAGAAAGTCAGGTTACTTGCACCCAGACATTCTCCTCCTTCAGCTTGATAGGAGATCATAACAATAAGGCTAGTGAAAATATTCAATGGTCTCAAACCAAACCAGTTGCTGAACTTCACCTTCCAAGTTCAAAGAGCTGAAATCATAGCATGGTGAAACACCTCTGGTTCCTTAAAGGGTTCCTAAGAGACATAATCAATTACTGTGATAGTTCATTGGAAGGTAGTCTTCCCTTTTCAGAAGATTATCTAGAGATGGATTACTCCATAGGGAAAGCCAGTTTTAGTAATTTGTTTTTTCTTAAAGCATAAGCAGTGGTGGGATTCAGCCAGTTCACACCAGTTCGGCAGAACCGGTAGCTAATTTTTTGTTGGCCAGGCCCAGAATGGACTTCCAGAAGTGGCAGAGAACCAGTTGTTCACATATTTGAATCCCACCACTGAGTGTTTAAGTACTAAGTGAGCCTTGGTTCAAACTAAATCCCTGATAACAACTGCTTAGCTTCTCATTCTCTGATCTCTCCTCAAGTGTTTGTTTCCAGATGGGAGTTCCCAGGGGAAGGGCAGCATCCCAATGGCCCTAGCCCATGGCAGAACTATTGTTTCTCTTTCAGAAATCCCATGGGCAGGACAGGCTTGAGGGGCCAAGGAATCCTTAGGTTCTTTGGACCCAATCATGCCCTGCATCCAGTTGTGACACGGTGAGGAAATTTGATGTTGCTTCCTCTGTAATTTGTTTTTATTTTAATTCCTGTTTTACAGTCATCTAGAGATTAGAAGCAGACACCTTGCTTTCGTAGACCAGTATTGTGAACTACATTCCTCTTTTTATCACACTTCTGAGCCTTAGGTGTTGACAGCAGCACCTTTGCAGCTTAAGTGTGGTATCCATGGCAACAGGAGAGAAAAAAAACTTGGATGCTCATGATCTGATGTAGGTCATAAGAAGCTGCATGTAGTTTCAAAAGAATTTTTCTCACTATCAAAAATGAGAATCTCATTCATCTTAAGTTTCTAGTTTATAACTTATTGAATAAATATTTGAGGCTGAATAGGATAGAGATATTTGGAAAGTTCATCACACTGATTTTTAACTACTATGCAGAGGCCTTTATCTTCTTTTGGGGGGTGCATAATGAATATCTGACACTGGTGTAATAGAGTTTGATTACATATACATTTATATGTAATATATTTATGTAAATACATTTGTATCCTACTTCTCATCCAGATAACAATCAGAGCTCATTCTGTTTTAGTATTATACAGTAGATTTCTTCATGTTCCTTTTAGAACATACAACAGCAAGCTATAATTTCTTTTTTTATAGTTGGCGGAGGAATATTGATGGATCCATTTATAGAAAAAACTTGAAGAAAATGCTGGAAGTTCTAGTAGTCAAATTCCCTTTCTTGGATAATTGGGCTTTGCTTGGGGTAAGCATATATGGGGAAGTCTATCTTGGTAATTTAATAAAATCATGCCAATTAATAATATATACTGTTAAAACAATGGATTATGTCTACTGGTAGTCCTTGACTTAAAGCTGTAATTGGGCCCTAAAGTATGGTCATGTCATGCCAGGAGTTAAGCAGATCATCCAATTTTACTTTCTCTGCAGTGGTCATTAAGCAAACATGGTAGTTCTAAAACAAATACTGTGGGCATTAAGCAAATCCATTGTCTGCAATGGGCATTTTTATCTGAAAGCACAAGTAAATGTATTTTCCTGCAAAAAAATGTTGAAAAACATGGTCATGTGACCACGATGGTACATAAGTGTGAACCAGTTGCTAGGCACCCAAAATGCAAAATGTGACCATGGAGGGGAGGGGGGGTGGCCATCAGAATTTTGAATCCAGGTTATAAGTAGCCCCAAAGAGATCTATTGTAACTGAATGGTCGCTGAGTGACCAATCATAAGTCAAGGACCACATGTATGAAAAAATAAAAGTATGATTGCCTTCTGACGTTTCCCATGATGAAAACATATGAGTTGGGTGTATTTTTCATTAAGTGAATAAGGGAGTGTTCTGTGTTGTAGACTGAGCTTATTCCAATGAAGTGGCATGTGTCTAAAAATCTTATTTACCTCCTTCAATTCGACCAAATAACCGCAATCATGCCAAAGAAAACCACAATGACAGGTTCATCCAATCTACAAGTCCCATGCCTGAGGAAACATCCTAATCTTTAAAGATTATGAAATATCAAAGGAGTCATACTCAGAGCATGTCTACCCAGCCAGAACGAGTGGCTTGGGTGTAAACAACTGGAGAAAGGTATAAGGAGCTTTATAGGAGGCAACAACCTCTTGAGATGCAGCTCACAGAATGCAGTATGGGCCCAAAGAGGTTCACCCATAACTGCCCATGCTGCTGCATGCTGCAGCTGATTTTCTATGTAGAGTTCCACTGCAGTAATTCATGCAGCAAGCAATCAGGGCATGAATGATCCTTAGTAATGTTTTTCAATCCAGGAAAGGACATAATTGGTATAGAAGACAAATTTATACACAAAGCCCTTCTAGTCATGGCTGCTACACATTCCTCAAATAGCAGCCACATTTCCTGGAAGATCCCCATATTGTGTACCAGTTCTGCCTGAGGCAGATAAATCTCTGCATCCAGGGAGCCTTTATAACCAAAATCAGTCCAGTTTGCTTGAGTCAAGTTGAAGCTGGTTCTTCCCTGCTCAGACTTCCACACTTCCAGCACTAGAACCTCAATAGTATCCTGATATGCCCTGTCAAAATCCTTGATTTTAATAACTCAGCTAAGGATTGCAGAATTCTTATCTGAGTTTCTAATACTGGATTTTATTGTTCACCAAGATGGTAACCAAGACACCAACTCCTACTTACCTGCACCTCAGAGATTTATCATTTTATTAAGTTTATTAGGGGCACCCATTCCTAAATGCCAGCTGCATACTGAATAGAAGTTTCTGTTTTCTGTAGCATTATAGTTAGTAGAATGTGTAAAGTGATAGCTACCTCTTACACCAAATAATGCTTTGATTCTTTCCAGGGATCTCTTGAGCCTGGGGAAGCATTGCCACAAAAAATAAAACAGATCCTGAGACGAGAGTTCTGGCCACAATTTCAGAAATTGCTGAATCAAGGAACAGAGGTATTTGGCCATGCAGCTGGGGCTTGATAAATCACATAGAACTGTTGGTGAACATTAACCACTTTGCCCACTATTTTCATAAAGGCATCACAGTAGTAGAGAATTGCACTTGTGGTGCTGGGGTTATATAGTGCATGAATGTGGACATAACATAGAATGAATCATGTTTTAAAGATGATTTTTTAACAATAGAGAAATTTGCATTTTGCAGTATTTTGCAGTTTACTGTAGTCACAACATTTTATTTATTGATATTAGGGAGAATTTCTGCATGCAGTGATGTAACCTTATTAGATAAGGACCTGAATATTAGCACAGTAGACCTTTTAATCCTTTTTTGAAAGCCTATGATCAATCAATGATTTATCCAATAGAGGAGAATGTATGTAGGTCAGGTTTGGATCTTGGTAGCAGCTTGGTTGCTTTTTTTGGTCAACTTTTCATTAATCAGGCTAGGTAACATTATTAATATGATAGAGCGTGGAATGGCTGGCTGTTTAAATATAGTAGCTTGCTGTGCCATTTTGCTGGGGATGTGCTTCTTTGATGGTTCCTGGGTTGGGGGTATTGTTTCTTCCCTGATTATTTGTCTGGTATTGCTCCCTGTTTATTTGTGTGTTGGATGCTGGAGGGGATATGTTCTAGGCTGCTTTTTCCTTCCTAGGCTTTTGATTGTCTCTTAAGTGGTATATAAGCACTTTTGGATTTGGCTTTATATAAAATGTTAACAGTTTCCCAGTTAAAATTGGGCTGTTCGTGTGTGGTAAGGCACTATAAAAAACTCCTCAATCTCACAACACGCACCAGAAACAGAAAAATACCGTGTATTCCCGGCATCTGAGCTAAAGGTATTTTCTATAGTAAAATAATAATATCACCAGCAACTTTTCCAGAAGGAATAGTACTTTTAAAATATTTACTACAACTCAAGTTTATGAGTTATTCTTTAGACTAGAGTAATAAGAAACTGCCCAATCCTCTGAATGATACTAGCCTTTCTGTTGATACGTGTGTGTGTGTGTGTGTGTGTGTGTGTGTGTGTATCTCCTTGGATCCTATCTTCTTCCAGATATACAAAGGGTATGTGGATGATCCAAGGAACACAGACAATGCTTGGATAGAGACAGTGGCCATCAGTGTACATTTTGAAGATCAGAATGATGTTGAAATGAAGCGTCTGAATTCGGTATGTGTCACCAGGTCACTACTTATCATAATGCTATCCTCAAGATGCAAATTCTAAGGTTCTGTGAACAAACCCCAGGGTGGGTGCCCAGGGAGGAAGATGAAGGGTCCAGAAAAATTTAGGAAAGCACTTTGAAAGGTGAAAGACAAAATCATAGTAAAGAAAGAAATGGACACAGAGATGAGAGATTGTGTATTTGTGTGCGTATGTGTGTGTGGACACACGTGCATGCGTGTGAAATAGACAGAGAGTGGGTCACAGTTCCTGACAATGTAATAAGAGGAACATTCAGTGGGTCTACTGCAGATGTAGTCATATACATGGCATTAAGCAAAGAGAAAAAGTGAATAAAAGTGATTTTTTTAAAATGCTCAACAATCTCTGATTAATAGACTCACTGAGGTTTTTGAGGTAATCTACTCATATCACATGTTCCAAGACAGTTTCCTTCTGGCTTTTATGAAACTGTAGGGAAACTAATTATGACCAAATTTCTTTTCCTGTCTGGCATTTCTTTCTCCAGTTTCTCCAGGGTTGTGACTTTGAAGTGATGGTGCGCTGGCAGGTGGTGGACAAGAAGATCCCCCTTTATGTCAATCACAAAGAACTTCTGAGGAAAGCAACTGTCCTTTTCGGAGCATATTTCTAATGGCCAAGAGCAATGTTAAATTTTGCATTTACATTTCTTCCTCAGCTCTTCTTAACCACAGTAAATCAAACTGTATTCTGCTTTCCAGTGGATCTCTTTAGGACATTTTCCCATTCCAGCTGAACTTAGAAATGAAATTCTTCCTGATTTGGCCAAAATGTATGCTTATTTGAACTGCAAAAAAAGAAGGGTCAGAGCTTACTTTCATTATACTGAAGCCCTGAGTTCCTTTCCAGAAATGCCACACATATTCCTGTCGATCATGTAGAGATAATGGACATCAGGGTTCTGGATGGCCTCATACATTTGTAAAGTATACAATAAAGTGAATTGTAATTCATCTTGGAGTACTATTTAACACTAATAGCAGGGGAATAAACAATCTCTGTGTTCAAATTACACACAACATCACTAGCACTGCCTTTGAAAAATCAGTACATATCCAGTTCCCAAAGATTCCTGGTCCAAGATTCCTGGTTCATTCAGTCAGAAAGCCATCGCTTTTCATATCATAGTCATTGCCATGCTGAGCTGGAGAATATCAGCTGGCATTACTGACATGCAAGACAAATTTCTGAAGTTCTTCCAGTGCAACCTTTTCCAGTTTGACATTAACCCAAATTTACTGGCTGTGGATAAACATCACACTAACCTCTAATTTAGCATTATGACAGGAATGCAGAAAGCAATGCAACCTACCATTATTGCTTTTACAGCAACCAGAAATCAAAATTTTGACTTTTTTTTTGGCATTTGGATGAGCGTGCAGAGAGATTTAATGGGAGTACAGATGTCTTAAGACTGGCAAATATGTAGGGAATCTATTTCACCCCTGAAACTCCCTTCCCAAATTGTCCATAACCACATTTTGGAATGCCTTCAACATGACAAGAATAAATTTCAGTATGGCTTATGTGTCCCTCTAGTACGGCCTATGAAGGTTGGAAGCTTTTGATTCAATTTTAGATTAACCACACTTCAGCACTTAATTTAAACCTTAATTACTGTTGGTTGAAATAGCATTATAAGCTACACTTCACATGTGTTACATTGTGTCTAGCCTGGTAAAATTAAATCAGATTCTCTGGATATTTAGTTAACAAGTGAAACTATGAGGAATCTCCCGTATCTGTCCCAAAAATGACACTGAATGAGAAATAGAGGAAGTGAGAGTGGTTATGAAATACTATATTATCGGTTACTATCATACCTAAATCCCAAAATTTCTAAATATAAGAGCTTTTGTTAATAGCCACTGAGAACTTATGTGATTAAAAAGATAGTTGAGTCTGGGAAGGCTGATGTGACACCGAAATTGATACATAGGGTTGAAAATTGTACCATAAATAATTTCTCATCAAACAAGAGTGAGGTATTATTTGAGATTCACCCCTGGACCCCTCCTTTTTTAATATTTTAGATTTGGGTGTAAGGTGGAAAGGATGCTTGCAAATGATCCAGAATTGGGTAGGATAACTGATGCCCTACAAGGCAAAAAAGAGATGATATTGCTGTATTAGAGAAATAAGCTAAAATATTTTTTTCTATTTATTTGAAACATTTCTATCCCACTGACATAAAGCAATGCTTGATTGGTGATAGGTTTACAATAACTGAATTAAACTTCACCTAGGAAATGGAAATTGGTACAGAAGTATAGGAGAGGGCATATCTGATTTGATAATAATAATAATAAAGAATTCAGGAATTCTGGGAGTTGAAGTCCATGAGTCATAAAAGAGCTGAGGTTGCCTACCCCTAGCCTAGGCAGAGACAATGCTCCAGTTCACTATAGAACCATTTGACAATATAGATGACTGGGAGTTTGTGAGGTCCGTTAATATAATCGAAGTCCAACAACAAAGTAATCATATAAAGTTGACTACACACTGAATACGAAACAATTTTTCTATGTAATTATTAAAAAGGCCAAATGCAAATTTCAGATTGCATCAACAGAAATTCTTTTAAACGTTTTTAAAAACTGAACTGAACAGTTCACTTTATTTTACTTTGGGATACCCAGCGTCAAGTACTGAGTTCAATTCTACCCATTGCACTAAAGATCCATAGAAATTGAAGCAGCAGAGAAGGGCAACTGGGATAAAAGAGAAAAGATAACTAAAGAGGATTGGCTAGCCCTCTTCAAATATATTAAAGGATATCAAACATAAGATGGCCAAGACATGTGTCTATTGCTAAGCACATTGATTTGTGCTTTAAATTGTAAGCCACCCTGAGTCTTCGGAGAAGGGCGGGATATAAATGGGATTAAAATAAAAAATAAAAATAAAATTTCAGAATGTGAGTCTTGGAAGAATGGATTTATGTTACAAGAAGGTACAATCTGTCTGAATGTAAGGAAAAACTTTCTTGCAGGCAGAGCAATTTGACAGCTGAATATGTTACCTGGGAACAGCTGTGTTAGGTAGTTGTTTGGCTGCTGGGGCTTTGAACTCCTGCACCAAGCAGGCTGAACTCAACAGGCCCTTTTAAGTCTATGATTTTATAAGGAACCTCCTGATACTGAACTACAGCAAATAACTAACACATACATATTGCAGTGTGCAAATATGAATGTTCTTTTCAGCATTAAAGATGCTCATAATAGTTTAAGAACATACTGAAGTCTTGCTCTTTAAGATAAAAAAGAAAGAGTACAAGGAGAAATTATGACCTGGAGTTAATGCAGGAGAAATGTCAGGCTGGCATAACACAGAGCACCTCTAATAATAAATACATTTTGGCATCTGTGCTATAATGGAAAGCAAAACTGAATGCCAATTTTCTGGTCTGGTGAATATCAGCTGTTGTGTTCCAAATATACAATACTGTGTAAACTGTAACTCCCAAGCAAGCAATAGACCACTATGTTGCTTCCTCTGTGTTCTAATAGGTCCTTTATTACTGAACGGCCCCTTTAAAAATTCTAGGATGCTCAGCTAGGGTGGCAGTGACAAGCAGATGTGATCCAATTACAGCCAGCATTTGCTATGAATGGCTTTGTGTGCGACTGATGGGAAGAGGACGGCAGCAACAAGTGCTGTGTGCAGGCTGCAAGTCTCTGCTGCTGCTGCTGCTAGTCTGAACTGCACCCACATCCAGGCAAGGGTGTGGCAAGAGAAGGCAGAGCAAGAGCTCCTGAGCTTTGGATGAGGAAGAAACTTGGGATCCTCAGGTAAAGGAGACTCAGCTGACCTCAGTTCATGTATCATGGCCAAAAGGGAGAAGAGAAGGCAGTGATAATAGGGCAAATCAGCCATTGTATATTTCCATGATGGAGTGGTTAAAGGTGACTATATGAATACTTTTCAATAGGCTCAATCCAAGAAGCCAAACTGGGGGGGGGGGCAGTTTTGCTCTGTGACTAGGTAAGTGTCCACCATCTGTGCTGATCTTGTTTTTGACATCATGGTTGAAACTCTGGGAGGAAGATGTAGGTGGAGACTGCAGCTAGATTTAGTGTCATATTTACATCCTGAAGCATATTAGGATTAGCAGCTTTCCCTGTTATGCTTAGAGCAGGGGTTGCCAATGTTTAACATTATGACTCATGTACCTTTAATAGTTTGGGGAAAGACAGCAGATGTGCTGCTTGTCATGTCACAGTACTTCAAGGGTGTGAAAATCTACTTGCCTACATTGTGTTCCCTAGCTAGCCTGAGGGCTGAAAGCTTTATCTTCGGCAATAGGTTACGGCAAGGTTGAAAAGGAGAAAGAAGCATTCTGAGAGAGAGAGAGAGAGAGAGAGAGAGAGAGAGAGAGAGAGAGAGAGAGAGAGAGAGAGAGAGAGAGAGGATTCCCTGCTAGCCGAGAAATTTCTTCTATCACTACCACCAGCAGGATCCTATCAGCCACAGCTGATTACATATAGGCAGTAACCATAAATCCATATTTTCTCACCTCAAATTGGTGGCTGTAGCTGATCTCCAAAATGGTCTATTTATATCACAGAATTCAAATGATTTTTCAATCAGCAAATTCCTTAGGGAACTCTGGGGATTGCAGATCTTACTAAAGATCTTTTACAAAATTTTCTGCATCTATTCCAGAAGAAGCCATTACAGTTAAAATTGCATGGAACACATAAATTCTGTGGTCCTTTTTATTTTTATTTTTGAGGCAGCTTGGTGATGAGGTTAATTACTCTTGCCATCTTTGACATATAATGTCAGTCAGTTTTTTATAATTACTTTCAGTCATGTGCACTATTTATTTTGCCAATATTCTCAACTGTAAAAATTATGCCATCAACAGAAAAGGATTCAAATTATAGATTCCCCGCCTAGGATCTGAGAACTTCAAAAAACATAACAGCAAAACAATCCCAGTACTAAGAGTGAAAGAAAGCAAATAAGGGTTTCTGATGAGTTTGTTTATAGCAGAAAAGTGACAAAGAGAATAGATTCTTACCTTCTCTTTTTCTTGCTAAAACTACTCTACCATGCTCTGAATGTCTCCACCCTCAGCAAGCAGATTCACTTCTGGGGTAGAATATTAAACAGGGTAGAGACAAGCAGAATTCCTTTCCAAAATGTCTCCATCTTAAGGTGTCAGAGAAACAAATGAAAACGGGATTCCCCAACTCCCTGTTTCTTTATCATGTTAAGAGCTCCCCACTCAATGCTTTTTTTTTTGCAACTACAAACTTTTTTCCCAGTACAGTGAATCCAAAGTGAACAGGCTTTTTTTCCTTCCCAGCAATTGTGACAATTGCACTATTGGCTCAGCTGACATAGATTGCAGAATATGGTTTAAATAAAAGGAGTATGTTGTACTATACAGAAAACTTCTCCTCTGGATGAATTTTTTTTTCAAAGAAGAGATTTTGGTGCAAATTCATGGGTGGAGTATGATGCTCTTGCAGTTATTTAGTTAAAAGTTAGTCATGCAACTTTAGAATATAATGGAACCCCAAACTAACTCCTCAGATGGGCACTTCACTGCTGAAAGGTTTGAGGAGCTGAGCTTCCCCCTAGGCCAGGGATAGGCAACCTTGGCTCTTTTATGACTCGTGGACTTCAACTCCCAGAATTCCTGAGCCAGCATGGCTCAGCTTGGAAACCACTGCCTTTTCCCTCAGCATGGCTGGCTCAGGAATTCTGGGAGTTGAAGTCCACGAGTCATAAAAGAGCCAAGGTTGCCTACCCCTACCCTAGGCTGATGCAGCTGAGGGTAGATGAAATGAACAGGGCCCTGTGGCTGCTTCTCTTAAGTATGCAAGGTTCCTCACCTCCTTAGTCATCCAAGGTATTCCTCCTCCCCTCCCTCCTTAATCATTAGACTTAGGGTGAATCTCCTCTCATTTCCAATGCCATACGTAAGCTGTAAAGTTCTGGATGACCACCAGATGGCAGACAAATGAAGTTGTTTGTAACTTGTACCATAGTTATTGCAGCAGCCCAGATAAGGAGCTCTATGCTTATTCCGTCTCTCTCATTCGTTTAAAGCAAAAAGGAAAAGGAGAATGAGGAGATTTTAAAAAAGCAGCCAGCAGCAAATGGTGAGAACCCATTGGGAATAGCCATGCAGTTCGTTGTGAGTAGCTGCCACTCCTAGCTTCACTTTATTTTTACCACTGATCTGCAATTTCCCTGGTTTCCGGTGTTTCTTTTAAATCCCAAGAGAGAACTATTTCCACTTGGATTTTTATTTTATTTTTTTAGAAGGGGATAGGGCAAACTGGGCTACTTCACAGTGATAAAAGCAAAATGCAATAACATCAGCACTAATATACTCCATCACCTTCAACAAGGAAATGATTGAAAAGGGGAGAGAGAAATGTCCCCCAGGATTTTGTCTTCAGTCGAGAGAAAGAGAGAGAGAAAGAGAGAAAGAAAGAAAGGAAAAGGAAAGGAAAGGCCAATTTGTTACCTATCAGGGTTTTGTAACTGAAATCTGTAGTCGCAGATATTTGGGTCTACATTTGTTTGATCATAGATGGTATTTTTAATTTTTGTTTCGGAATTAGATAAAAATGTATTCATATTTCTGCCCCTGTAGAGATTACTTCTCCATATTTCTGTGCTCTGGAAAATAAGAAGAGTGAATTGATGGCTGTGACCCACCTGACCTCAGTGCAAATCAACCCACAGAGAGTCTGAAGAAACTCTTGTGGGCCCTCTTAGTTCAAAAGAGTGTGAAGGGGAAAAAAAGACTACTTTTCTTTGCTTTAGCAGCCATGCAGGACTCCCTATTACTGATTGGATGACCAGAATGCTTCTGGCAACGGAGACATCTTGGCCTGTGCTGTTCCTTTGCTCCCAAGCCCTTTTCTGCCTCTTCTTTTGCACCCCTTCCTGTTGTTGTACATCCTGCCCTGAACAGTGTCAATGCACCAATTATTCAGGAGCAACTGCTGTCCTCTGCAGTGCTAGCAACCTGGAGGAGATTCCAACAGATATTCCCAAAGATACCATGTTTTTGAAACTGGATGCAAATAAGATTACTGCAGTTCCCAACAGCACTTTCAGGCACCTTGCCCACTTACAAGAAATAGATCTCTCCAAGAATGCCATTGAGAAGATTGATTCAGCAGCATTTAAGGGTGTTGCTGATGGCCTGAGATTGCTGGATCTCTCTGGCAATCACATACAGAGAATCCCAAAGGAAGCCCTGGTCAACTTGAATGCCATGATTCGCTTATCCAACAACCCTTGGCATTGTGAATGTACTTTGCAGGAAGTCTTGTGGGAAGTGAAACTGGACCCTGATTCAGTCAATGAGATCACCTGCCAAACATCTGTGCAAGAGGAATATGCTGGAAAACCTCTGCTCCACATCCTAGATTCAGGCATCAACTTTTGCAACATGCACCAGAAAACCACTGATGTTGCCATGTTTGTTACCATGTTCAGCTGGTTTACCTTGGTCATTAGCTATGTGGTATACTATGTCCGGCATAATCAGGAGGATACAAAGAAGCATCTGGAATACTTGAAGTCACTACCTAGCACAAGAGTTCCTAAAGAGACTATCAGCACAATCCTGTAGCCTGGAGTGCCACACAGCCTGTTTTCTAAAGAAGAAAATGTTGGATGAAATATAGAAAGTTTATTTCCTGCTAGTTCCGCCAGGACTTTTCTATTTTTTTTAAAAGAACAAAATGTTTCATAAAAGGTAAAAAAATGTGTTGCCATTATAAATGTAGTAAAAATGTCTAAACCATGTTTCCCTATGCTCTATGCTATTGTTACCGATAGTGGGCCCAACAGAGAAAACATAAAAAGGTCTTGTTGGCAAGGAATTTGAATGGCACATGCTTTATTTTGGCTCCCTAAAATTCACAATCAAGATCTTATTCCAAGAGAGAAATCTAGAAACCCTCAAATGGAGCAATATGATCCTGACAAATGTGCTCATGGGTGCCAACAGAATGTGTACATGGTTGACTTTTGCTTGATACTCTGAATGAAAAGACAAAACACTTTCTCCAAAGCTTACAGAAAGTTCTATCGCTAAATTCATAGATTTTGCAAACAAGGACCCATACAGTTTGATGTAATTTAATATGTAATATATATGTTTGTGTGTGTGATGCAAATCTAAAAAAGGATACACTTTATACTGCATCTGGACCCATACTTCCTCATTCTTCAACAGAGTAATAATATGTTTTTAATCCCAGAACCATTATACTGCAAGTATGGTGCAAGTAAAATGCAAGTAAAGTAAAGGAGGAAAAAAAGAGTATATGTTATAAAAGAAATAGATTCCCTTTAGGAAGATGGGGCAGATACACAATGATGAAATTGTCTATTTCTACATTTGCTTACTTTGTATTGCAAATGGTGGTTCAAAAGCGCAGCTGGTCTGGAGATTAATAAATTTGAAAAGGAAAAAAATGAATAATAATTTTAACTTGAGAAAAACCTAGTCCTGGCATCTGATAACAGATTCTGAGAACCGAAATCTTCAGGCTAAGAAAAGATAATATAAGAATAAGCTCAGTGCTTTTTTTGTAAAAGAAAAAGGTGCCGGAACTCACACATGTCATACAACCCGCCTTGCCTACCCTACAAGGTTTCATCCAAAAAAGGTGCCGGAACTCCGTTCTGAGCGTTCTATGAGAAAAAAAGCCCTGAATAAGCTAATAGAAAAAGTAAATAAGAAGGCTATAAAGAGCCCCTCCTTGAGAGAGATGAATGATCTAGAAACATGAAATATAAATAATACATCAATAAAATATTAAATTGGAAATGCTCTTTTACATGATTTTAAGTTTCAAAATCTCTATTAAAAGAGATTCCCTGTAAATTTAGCAGATTTTGTTTGAAAAACAGGTTGAATCCAACCTATTCAGAATTTGGCAGACTTCAGTAAAGCAAGGTCAATGCTGAAGAGAATCTACAAATGTGGCATCATCGAGACCTTTTTCTTAGATAGTGTGTGATCTTGGGAAATATGAAATTGCTGTAAGATGTTGAAAGGGACCACATTTGTAGGTCTGTGCATTCTTAACACTTTGTGGTGATCATATCTGAAGGCCCATCATGCAATAGCTGGTTAATCAAGACTCTGACAAATTTCAGGAGAGTTGGGGCCTTTTTTATTACTAGATTTATACTACTGCTTATGTGCCATTTTTGTGCAGGATGCAAATGTTTTCTGATAATATTTGAGTTATGGGCATATAATTCAGTCTGATGTTGAAACTCTTCCTAATTCTCAGTGTAGAGTGTGGTTATGACATCTCTCATAATGCGCATCACAAATTCCTGCACCATTTTGTAACTTAAAAAATACTGGTGGTTGTGCATCCATCTACTATATACTTTAATCCTAAAGAAGTCATTCACTGTCACTTTTCTTCTTTTAAACTGTTTTTAAAAATCAAAAGGTTATCCTCTTGCTCTTCCTTTATTAAAAAGGTGCTATACAAACATTAAAAATCAATATCTGACAGTCAAACTGACAATTTAATAAATATAGCCCATAAGGAAAAAGATGGAAGGAGCGGGGATACTAATTCTTCACATAGGACTCATAATTCCTACTTGTAGATCTTATTACCAAGAATTTTCTTGTGGGTTTGAAAATAATTATTGTAATTATAATTGTTAACTGCAGGAGGCCAATTTTCCCCCCAATATAACATTTGCCTGCCTTGCCACCAGCTGGTCTTTTAAAGGAATAGATCTTTTTACTTTGGACTAAGAAACATGGCAGTACATACTACACCCAATTTTATTTAATGGGGCTTTTATAGCTGGCCCGTAAAAATCTGTAAAACCACTATATGATAGCAAAAAGATACTCTTTGCTGCAATTTAGTGATGTTCTGGATTTTTAAGCCCAGATAACATAGCCCTAGATTAATTATCAGCAATATTTTGCTTGTTTGGCATAAACTAAAGTTTAGTGCTATAACATGAAGAGATTGGATGAAAGAGAAGAATTCAACATTTGCAATGGAAAATAAGGAAGAGTATAATGGTATATCAGTCTATGAGACAGAGGAGTTGTAACTATCATTTGCTCTGTTTTTCTTAAAGAAAAAACTCATTCTTTTGCCTTGTATTCATATCAGTTAATATATTATCAAGTAGCCAGAAACAAAATCCAAGACTGCAACATTTGCGTGACTTTATATGGAAATAATACCATGAAGAGAGACCTTGTGTAGAAGGGCAAGTGCCCATTTCCTTCACTTGCTTTTGCTTGCCTTTTCCTTTTCTGCTCCATAGTGCAGATTTTCCAGGATTATACCTGGATTGCAGCTTCATTGTCTCTAGTCACATTGGCTGTTGACAGTGCTTTTTTTGTAAAAGAAAAAGGTGCCGGAACTCACACATGTTCCACAACCCGCCTTGCCTACCCTACAAGGTTCCATCCAAAAAAGGTGCCAGAACTCTGTTCTGAGCATTCAATGAGAAAAAAAGCCCTGGCTGTTGAAAATATTTGGAATAAGTAGGAAAAGTTGCTTTGGACTGTGTCCCTACAAGTATCTCTTGGGTTACAACTACTCATTCAGTGTCTGTTCAAATTTATAATGGCACAATACTAGGTGGATTTATGACTGAGTACTGCCCTTTTCAGACTCCTTGCACTCATGTGATCAAGATCTGGGCACTTGGTGCCCAGCTCGTAATTATGATATCAAAGTAAGCCAAAGTTGTTTGATCATGATTTCCCACATTCTCCGCCAGCTTACCGTACACAAATTCAGTGGGGAAGCCATCAGGTGGTCTCAAGTTGCTCCCTTTCCTGCCATTTTTTCACCCACCCAGGCTTTGCAGCATTTGCTCACCACACTCTCCTAGCCACCTGTGGCACCTCCACATCTGCCTGTACTCCACAGCATCTGCTTGCCTGGGACTCCTACTTCTTCCTCCTTAATGACCACATGGTCCTGGGGTTAAAATGGCAACTAGGATTCCCAAGATTGCGGTCACTAAGTGATGCAGTCACCTGACATCAACCATCATTTAGTGACAGAAATTCCAGTCCCAATGGCTGTCTTAACATGAGAATTACCTGCTCTAACAACATTTTTCCCCTTAGCTCCACAACATTGATCTCCTCTCTTCCACAACCCATGAGTAAAACAGACTTAAGTCATTCTTAAGTGTATCAGTTTTTTTAAAAGTAATAAATCCCCACTCAAAGTGATATTTTATAGGAGCAAAAGCAGACAAAGTAGTTTAGAATAGCTCAGGCACAGTCCTTATGTCAGACCCATCTGATATCTTTGCAGTGCTTTGATAAATGAATTTTTCCCCTTTGTCTGGTGACATGAAGGGACGTGATAGAGGAGAAAACTCATCACCTTGCCTAGTATAACCAGCACAATCACAGCTACAACAGTACCTCCAGCAGAAAAGAGACTATAGAGATAGAATGGGATTGGCAATAGGGACAGAAAATGTTATGCTGGCATGGGAAAAACCTTTAGCGATTAAGGTTCCCCATTTTCATTGGGTTGTTTTGTTCTCTCTATCATACCCACAATTATTTCAGAATCCTTCATTTATTCCTTCTTTTATATCCCTCCTTTTATATCTTCTTGGCTTCTCACTGTTGTTTAGCTTGCTTATATTATGCCAAGAACTCCCCAGGTCTGAGATTAAATGAGCAGCTGAGCTTTTGTGCAACGGCCTCCTATCCTGCATTGGTTCAATACCAACTGGAATGCCAAAAGGGACATGGGAGAGGTATAGAAGCAGATGACAGACTAAGGTAGTTTTGTCAGCTTTCAGATCAAAGCAGGATGGCAGAGTGAGTAATCTAACCTTTTTCAACCTGGTACCTTCTAAATGGACAGTGACCAGCATTCCCAGAATTCCCACTATGGCCAATAGACTTGAAAAACTATCTGAGTATTCCATTTTAACAGATTCAGAAAGTACTAGATTCGTTTATTCTATTCTGTTCATTTATATTGTCAAGGAATTATCAATTATTTTAAAGCAAGGAATCATTACTGATTAAAGAATTGTATTGGTCTACTACAAAGGTTGACATCACAGGACCTGCAGAAGGCAGAGCATTCACAATAGCCTTAGGTGGTATCTGAGGAGTCAAAAACATGAAATATGTAATCTCTTTTCAAAAAGGACAAAAAAAGATTTCACATTGGTAAGATCACCAAATCTCATGAGATGTTGGTATTCTGCATCAGATCCCTCAGGATGTAAGTCTAAGCTTCATGAGTTTTCAAAGCTAAACATTCCAGACCTTTATGATATTTGGTGAGCCAGTGAGATCAAGCAATGGTACCCAGCACTTCAAAAGGTTATTGATACCAAGGCATGTTAACTGAATGGCAAATGGAATGGGGGAGAGGAGTGTTTCCATGCATTTTAATCCCTGCCACCATGTCTTCATCTGGTAGTTTGGGCTGACAGAGAGTGACTGGCCCAGAGTAACCTACTAAACTGTATACTGGATTGAGGACCTAAGCTCCTGTATTCCTTTTCCAATTTCAGTATACTTCTTTCCAGAAATAGAACAAAATATAACAGCATTCCTCATTGCACATGAAGGCAGACAGTCTAACCTGGATGCATAGGCAAAGCAAACTCCAAGGCAAATAAAGAGCTTCTCTTAATGCATTTATTTCCTGTTCTATCTGGTGTTTTTGGTTTAATACATACCCCACACCACATATGTGAAATTCCTTAATTTCACCATTTATTTTTTGAAGTAAAAACAAGTATTGCAATGAATTCTTTTCTCACTTTGCTTTACTTTTTATAAATGTCTAGTTGAAGCCAGGCTGGATAACTTCAATTCTCAAATTATAGGAGCTCAGACATTGTAGCTGTTGTTAGATTTCATATGAGATGAAGTTTGAATGCAAAAAAGCACGGACACAGCACCTCTGAGATGGTGCAAATCACTCTATTTTATTAGGAACTGCTTTCAATACTGTAAATATTATCCCAGTAATAAATAATTCCACCTCCATATAACAAATGTGACTGTCATCAATTTACATATAATATTTTGTGAATGAATACATTTTTAGCAGCAAACAGAAGCTTTACTATTCACAAACTAACATGGGAAAATAAACTAAGAAAACATAAATCAGCTAGGAATGGAGTTTATTGCAGAGATATCATCAATCCATATAAAAGTACTGGGCTTTCCTGATGTCCCCAAACTGAAAAATTTCAGAAGCATTATTTCCTAAAATAGAAACTTTTAAACAATATTGGCTTTTATTTCCTTGAAACTATGCTGCAAAACTGGAGAATAGAAACCTGGAAGACTCATAATAAATCCAAGACTTTTTGTAAAGACACAGCCCTTCTACAATAAGGAATATATGTCATGCAATCTAGGGCAGCCAGTAATACAGTAAAGGAGTAACTGAATTTTGAATTTTCTCAGTAAGGCTCAGAATTATTTTTCCTTTGAAACCCTGAGATTCAAAACTGGAAATTGCTCCAAAAAACCCCCAAAAAGCAATTGGGCCTTTGTGATCCCATGAATCTGATATACTACAGATTTTCATATTTTAAGAAACCTCTAGCAATTTTTGCTAGGATCTACATCAGTACTCTTCTCATGACAATGAATGTGTTGCTGGAATAGACTGACATATATAAATACATTCCATTCCTATGCTCTTCCCATAATGTCACAGTAGTTGATATTCAGACTTGGAAGAGGTCAGCAAAAATTCATATACCCAAACATTTTCAGTAGGAGATAAATGACAAATAGATGCCTTTTCTGTTCTACTGTCCTATTTCAGAAGCAATGCATGCTGAGATATGCCTAATGGCATGAATTATATTGGCAGCTTTTTAGGATAGGGATGATGTTCATAAATATACTTGGGACAGGGTAGAATAAGTGAACCAAAGTTTCTGAATTCACAAATATCTTTGGCCAGCTCAAATGAACAGTCATGCAATTTAGCTTAATAGCAGAAAGGATCTGTTAAAATCTATTTTCCAACAGCCTCCTACTCAACTAGCTGAATAGCTCCAGAATAATCTCTCTTTCTTATATTGGCTGTATTAATCAAAGTATAACAAATTTTATTATAGCTTTGAATAACTAAAACAATTCCTCCCAAGTCCATGCTCTCTGCTTATGGCAGGAAACTCAAGAATCTCCATTCAGGTCAAAAAACTTTCAGCTTCAGCACCTTGGAGAGTGGTTCTTTCGCACTTGAATACATGAGGTAAGAACCAGCTGTAGTGTTGAAAGCTTCCCAATCCCTACAGCCAAATGTTGGAAGATGGTGAACTGCTACGAAACCTTCATATCCTTGCCATCTGCAGTGCAGACAAAATAGTTATTCATTTTGTAATTTTCAGTTCATAAAATCTATTCTTCCAGTACTTACAGTTGTTTTCTTACTGTGGAAATGAAGTGGAGAAACATTCCTTTTATGTAAACTCAGAGAATCTACAAGAGAGTTTCCTCAACCTGATATTCCCCAGATGTACTGAGAAATACTCAGTTCCCAAATTCTGAAACAAAATGGCCCAATAGGCAGGTGGCTGGGAACTTAGGAGTCCAAGCAATATATTGGAAAAGTCTGACTTCTAATATGTAATAGAACACAAATAGGCAATTTGGTATTTTCCATATTATTATGACTACAACACTTACAATGCTTTGGGTTTGGGCTGTACTGACTGGAGCTGTCCAAAATGTCTAGAAGACATCATAATGACTATTCTTGATATACAGTAGGTATTTAGCATATCTACTAGCAGTGTATTATTCATTCGAGATAGGTTTTATTATCATACAGATAATTCAAACATAGAATTATTTAAACCAAATTTCCTCAGGCTGGGCTCCCAGGTGTTCGCTAGCCTCCAGCAACTCCTATCATCTGTATCAATTTCTTACTGAATAACTACTGAACTTTTTTTTTTGAGTTCAGGACTTTCCAATCTCTCCAGCAGGGGTGTCAAACTGCTGGCACACAGGCTGGATGCATCATGCGGAAGCCGCACCCACCCCATTGCCAGCAATGGCAAAACCGTCCCGATACATTGCACGATGTCACGTGACATCGCGACTTTGACATGTCTGCTCTACAGGGACATAGGGAAAGAGATTTATGCTAATAAAGCTACAGAACAGGTGTAATCTATCAAAATGCATACACAGACCATTACCTCAAATCTCTCAGAGCAAAGGAATATGAATGCCACATTATGTCATGTTTGCATGTATTGAATGACTTCTACCCATCTTTTTGGAGAGATGGGTTTTTAGATTTTTTACCCAGTGTACTGTATATCCTGGATGGGATTTTCAGCTTCACTGACCACTGGAAGGCAGATATTACAAGACAGTTTTCTCATCAGATTTAGGTAACCAACTGTTATTCTGTGAGGTTCAAACCAGCTGTTATTCTATGGGGTTCAATTCCCAGGAGAAGATTTGAAGGGACAAGTAGAAAGTGTGGGTCAGCCCAATGTGTGGGGATTTTCCCCCCTTCTCTCCTTCCCTTGAATAGTTAGTTCACCAATGTAAGTGTTTCTGATATGGAGTCTACTGCACACTGACAATCTGGAGGACAGACCTGCACTGAACTACATGTGCAACACCCATCAGTTACAGCACCCATCTTCCCACCTAAAATCTGTTTGCAGAAGCCAACATAATGTGCGTGTGTGTACACAGAGACAGAGTGGAGAACATCAAATGTAACACTTTTATTTTAAAAAAGTGAAAAAGGAAAAACTTAACCTTTTGCTTACTAGATAAAGAGCTTGGGTGCATGAGCCAGGGTTTAGTTTCTGTTCTGAAAAAATGAGTTTTCAAAAGTAATTTTCAAAAGCTTTTCATGTAGGTACAACAAGAAGAAGTAATTTATAAGGGAAATTTCAGGAACAGCTAAACACCAGATCTGTTCCAATGACCTAGTTGTTTTAATCTGGATGTTTGCTATTTAGCCTCAAGAATAGAGGGTGACAGAACAGTAATCTTCAGTATATCCCTTCTTCCTCTAAAGATTAACATAATAATAGGGATTCCATCTTTTTTATTTTATTTTCGTCCTTTTATATGTCCTAATATATGCAAATGACAAAACTGAGGCATTTTCTCTTATTACTTACCTGTAAATAATACTGTTTACAGAGAAGGTCACACCGTCATAGGAATTTGCAACAACCAGAAAGCTGTCTTCTCCCACTGAAAAGAATTCCCAGTCTAAAGCACTGTGACACAAACAAACCAAATAGGAAAATATTGCAAAAGTCAGAGAACCAGTGATGAACACACCCTGTTTCCTTTTATATTAGTATGGGGTGTGTGGGGGAAAGGCAGCATACGCCATAATTTTCTGAGATCAGTATAATTTCTGAAAATGAAAATGTTAATGCTTCTATTATTTATTTCTATTGGCAAGACCAATTTAAGACAATATTCTAGATGTATTTTTAGAATATGAAAACAAACTCAAACATTCCTGAAAATATTTTTTTTTAACTAGAAGAACCCCGTGCTGATGTTTTGAGCAATACTCAGAAAAAGCACCTGTATGTAGGGATGTCCTGAAACTTGACAAACAGCTGTGCTGTGATGTTAAGCTCATAGATGGTAGAATTAATGGCAAAGGTGTTGATCGGTGGTACAGTGCTACTGTCGTAACTATGGCTGTTTGCCACAGCAAGAAAGACTCTGCTTCCGATGTAAAAAACCTCCCAGTCAGCAGCACCAAAAGTCTAGAAAAAGGGAGGAGGAAAAAAGAGAAGACTTTCAGTGAGTCATATCTGGATATATTTTATAATCTGACCCAGTGTGAGGAGGAAATGTCTAGAGCAGGGGTAGGCAACCTCGGCTCTTTTATGACTCATGGACTTCAACTCCCAGAATTCCTGAGTCAGCTATGCTGACTCAGGAATTCTGGGAGTTGAAGTCCATGAGTCATAAAAGAGCCAAGGCTGCCTACCCCTGGTCTAGAGGATTTGCCTTTCTCTCCAAAAATTTATTTATTTATTATTTATTAAATTTTTATACCGCCCTTCTCCCGAAGGACTCAGGGCGGTGTACAGGGCAATAAATATTAGAAACGAAATACAAAAGTTAAAAAACAATTAAATATTATGCCCGATATATACAGTAATTTAAAAAACCAAGTTAAAACCCCAACCCCTAACCCATCAAACCAGGCTGGATTGCTCAAATAAATAAGTTTTTAGATCACGCCGGAAGGAGCGAAGGTCGGGGGCCATCCGGAGCTCGACCGGCAAGCGGTTCCACAGGTCTGGCGCGCCCACAGAGAACGCCCTCCCCCTAGGGGCCACCAGTCGACATTCTTTGATCGGAGGCACCCTGAGGAGACCAAAAATTAATTTGGCACACTAGGCTAACTAACTATAAGCTTCAATTAACAGCTTGTACAAATGTTACATTTTTTTAATGGTAATCCCCAGATTATTTGACTCTAAAGCGAACAGATGTTTTCCCTTCAGGCTGTCTATTATTGAACATCTGTTGTAACTGACCCACAAACTTATATTTCATGATAAGGAGTAACCCAACAGGAAAATGTTATTTGTAAAAAAGTTGAAAAATCTTTCTAGCTGAACTCAGCTTCTGGATAAAACATGTCTTTCTTGGCCTGTGGCTTTCTCAACAATAATCTGCCACTGGTTTACTTTTGACATTTTTAAAAGATTTATCAGTCTAGTGCAGAGCATTGTGATTTCCTAACCTCACATCCAACCAGGGCTGATTCTATTTAACTTTTTTCAGATGTGGGGGTGTCACTTTTTAAGAATATTCACTTAAATTCAACTTGATTCATGATGAATTCATCATATGTGATAAAACATATTAATATATTTTTCTTAAAATACATTATAAATGTGGTTTGCCAGCATTTCTCCTTCACTTCTGAATCATATCTGGATAATTTATTTTGTTTAGGGCTTAAATTTCCCATTTAATTCTATCAAAGATTTACAACAATTTATAATTAAATAGAGTTAAAACACAAGACGTAGTTACAATAATTGAATCTAACTGCAGTTATAATAATTGGATAGAACTTTATTAACCAAGCCAATACACAATGGTTAACATCCCAAATAATAATAATGGCAAAAAGTGTTAAGCACAACAGATTCTCTAGAAGAGTGGAAGCTTTTTCATGGTATTGGGACCATAACTAGAAACAGTGGCCTAAGGCCTCCTCACATCATGGAAATGGTAAGCATCCAATAGCCTCTCCTAGACCTAGGAGATAAGTTGGATCATTGCAGGCCAGAACAGACCACTTGCAAATATGAAATATAAATAGGTCGAAAACAGCACTTTGAATTGTACTAGAAATGTATTGATAAGAAGTGCAGTATCCACATATTATATATTTCTAGTGGCCTGGACCTGCCAGTAAGCTAATCATTGCATTTTATACCATTCTGTTTCACAATGCTTTCAAAGTCACTCCCATACAGAGTGCATTACATTAATCTAAATACACGAGTTATAATGACAAATTTCTCACACTCCAGAACAAACTACAACTAGCACACCAATCACAGCAAACAAAAGACCATCCTGGCCTCAAGTTTCCATCTGGTACCCAGAAGTAAATGTGAATTCAGGAGGACACCAAAGTTGAAGACCTATTACCGCAAGAGTAGCACTGCCTCCCTTAGGAACACCTTTGGAGCTGACTGAGAATCACGGTGGACTAACACTAACTCCATCTTGTTTTGATTCATCTTCAGCATATTCTGTTCATCCAACAGCCTCCAGACACTAGGAAAAGACTTCCACACAAATACCAGCCTAGCCATCAACCTAAGAAGATCAGTGTAGTGGAAGAGGACAAAGCGGTAGGGTAATTTTTCAAGCAATTAAACCACGCTTGCTACTTTAACTTACTTTTTCATCCACATAAATGTAACTTATTCTATGTGTACATAGAACTATAATCACATGGTTTTCTGTATGCAACAGTATTCAATTCCAACTTATCTTTTACAGATATATTCATTTAATTTATTAAATTAGTTACAAATTGTGTTTCATAAATAAAAGGCTCCCCTGATAGCCAGTATTTTTAAAAACATTGCCATATGAAACAAATCATTTGAAAACAGAACATTTACCTAACTTTAAGATAGGTAGGTAAACAAACAATCTTTAAAAATGGAATATAAAAAAGTTAAAAAACAAAAAAAATTTGCCTATCTAAAGCTAAACAAAGGTGGTGGTGGTGGTGGGGGGAAATCTGACTTTCTTATGGAGGTGACATTGACAGAGCTCTTGTTCTAAATCTACAATCACATTCCCCGGTATGCATATTTACATACAATGGATAAAAATTTAATTGTTTGATCAGGACTTTGCCTAAGCATTTAAAGAAATTGGTTTTCCCATTGTTATATCTTACCGAGATTGACTGGAAAAGCTGGAAACCTCCATTGAGCCAAATGTAGATGTTAGAGTAGATCTTGGTTGATGTTCCATTGAATGTATTGGCTACTACCAGGAAGGAATAAGGGCCAATAGTGAAAAATTCCCAGTCATAGGCTCCTGAGGTAGGAATAGTCTGATTGGCTTCAAAAAGCCCTTTTCTAGAGTTCCACCTATATATGACACTATTGATATTGTGGTTATCTCCTAGAGAAGAGAAAGGAAAGGATAATGTCAATGGATGTGGTGTAGAAACACGGTAAGACAGAAGGAGATGATAGATGCACAACATATAACTACACTGATATTAGATATGTTTATTACTAACTTCATTTAATTTGAGTTTTTAAATTAATTTGATGAGGAAAGCCAAGCCAGAACTTGGAAATGAAAAAAAAAGAAAAAAGAAGAAGAATGATACATGTAATAAAGACAATGCCATACTCTTAAATGAAAAGCCAGAATGAATCTTGATTACTTTTAAAACCATAGTTTCAGCTTCTGTTCCATTTGCTCACAGGTTTAAATTAGCCAAAGATACCTAAGTTGTGACTTAGTAACAAACCATAAATTTAAATGTGTAAGTGAACAATTAGATCTTGTCTCCAGACCCATTGGCCAAAGAGAAGAAGGAAGAAGGAAAGAAGAACCAGACAAGTCTGAGTTATGGGAATATAATGTTAATTCAGTCTATATAGAACAATGTGTTTCCAAGTGAAATACCATTCTTTGTGGACAACTGTTCTAGTAACTTTGTAAACTAAGTACTAATTTGAAAGTGGAGATGTTATTTCGGTCTCCCAAACATACAGTGGTTTGCAAGGAAAAAAGAACACGAGTGACAGGGGAGAGGGGAAAAAACTGGCATGCAAGGATTAGAGTTAAAACTTTTTAATCAGTTAAGCAAAAAAAATTAATCATTTCCCCTAATTTATTTATTTCTGTAAAAATGATGGGGATAACAGTCAATACCTGACTGATATGTTTACATTTTATTTTCACATCATCCTTGCTTACTTCGTATATATCTATATATCTATAATAAGCACATAAATCTATTTAGAATTCCTTCTATACGACAATATTATCTCAGCAGACCACTTGATGGCGGTACATTCTTATTTCAGAGATCAGATAGTTCCACAAACAAAATCTTTCTTTAGTTTCAAATTGATTCTACTTGTATTCCAAACAAATTTATTCCAAACAAATTAGACAAACTGATGGATAATCAAGCTGCCAGTGACTATAAATCATGACTATTATATGTTACCTCCAGAATCAAGATACTAAGTTTATGAATGCTGCCTTATAAAGTAGGATTTTCTTTTCTTCTGTTCAGTTGTATCAGAAACTGCCAGGACAAGTCCCTACGGTTTTCTTGGCAAGGCTCTTGAGAAGTGATTTGCCATTGCCTCCTTCCTAGGCTGAGAGAAAGTGACTGGCCCAAGATCACCCAGCTGGCTTCACGACCAAAGCAGAACTAGAACTCACAGTCTCCAGTTTGTAGTCTGAATCTTAACTACTGTGCTAAGCTAGCTCTCAAGTTAAGACAGAAAGACATAAATATAGTAAGATCCTAACTCAATGTACTATTTATCTATTTATTTAAATCTCAATGTTTGCTAAAAAAAAATCAAGGTTATCTTATTTGCATCCGTTTTCATCATTTGAATGATAATAGTATTATCAATATGAATCAACCCACTGCATGATGTAGGCCTTTTTTTACTGAAGAGTATAGACTATAATTTACCACACCATCCCAGTACAGATTATTAGATGGCTTTATTTTTTACAAGCCATTCAGTCTGGTATCCTATCATTGCCTCCCCATGTAGTTATAAACTTTAAAGGCTCAAATCTTATGCCAATAAAAATGGCAAAATTCCAATCATAAGAGGAGTCAATGAAAAAGGAAAGAAAATGTACATGTGCAGATTAAACATTAGTATTCAGATACCTTTTCTATGATTAGCCACTGCAAGAAAGGTCTCTCCATCAATGACAAATGCCTCCCAATCCCTAGCACTGTGAGTGACAATCCTCTGGAACACAGTAAATTTCTCTTTTCTATAGTTCCATTTATAAATTACAGAAAACTCATGACCCCTTGGATTCTGATCAAGATTAGCCACTACAAGGAAAAGCTGAAAAGCAAAGAAGCAACAATTTAGGCAATCATTTTGCACAGAACAATCACAAGCACAAAAATTGTAGACTTAATTCTTAACATAATATGAATTTGCCTTGCAACAACATAGCAAGAGATGCATTTAAGGCTACATATCATTTTTATCTGAATTGGGTTGAGTCATTGTTTCTTTATAAGATTCACTAGATATTTGCATCAAATCAAGGATTCTCCAAAGTAGGCCAGATCTGAATATGAATTCTCCAATGCTTTGCTGGCATCATAGATACAATATTTGGAAAAACAGGGAGACAGACCAGCTCTATCTGCAAACAACTTCATCTTAAGTTTCCCTTACATCATAATTACACAGTTATGAAATAAGCATGTAAACTTTATAGTTACAATTTAAATGAAACAGTTTCTGAACCAAATATATTTTGAGTGGAGGAACACGTGAATACATAAACTATTTTATACACTCTAAGATACACAATTTAATAAAACAGAAAAAAACTCTAATAGGCTTTTTTCCAATACCCAGGAAATATGGCTCAGCCATATGCATAGCCCAGCTCCACCCATTTAGACCAGGCCCCACCCCTCCCCATATGTCAAGTCTTACTCCTGGCCACCAAAAGATTGTTCCTCCCTGTTCTTGATTTTGGCTGAAATCAGAATGGGTGCACCAACATTTGATTTTTTTCCCCCGATTCCTTTTTATGAAAGCTCTACACTCAACAAAATAATAGTTTGAAAATTAAGCAGAACAGGGTTTTCCAGCATCTATTGCTTCACTTCTTATTTTAATAGTAGCAGGCTACCCTTCTGGTAATATTCTCAGACTCTCTCACAATGCAATAACAAACACAGATGGCAGTAAGGCAAACCAAAGTACGTAGGTAATGAGGTAATCAAGCAGAGACAGTTTTAGGATAATCTTACAACTTGTCCACCCAACTGAGGCTGCAGACCAGTTCACCTTGTTAAAAGATGGAAACAATGGAGTGTGTATCCAACACATCTGGCAAACATTGGAGATGGTGGATGCTCAAACACACATTTTTTTAAGAAGAAAAACCTTGTTTATTCGTATTGGCAGTCCTCAACTTCCAACCATTCATTTAGCGACAAGCAAAGTCAATGAGGTAAGCTGAATTCACTTAATAACCACATGATTCACTTAATGATTGCAGCGGTTCATTTAATAACCCTGGCAAAAAGGTCATAAAATCAGACAAGACTCATTTAACAACTACCTTGCTTAGCAACAGAAATCCTGGTCTTAATTGTGGTAGTAAGTTGAGGATCACCTGCATTTTTTTTTATATTTTAATGTTCATTTCTAGCCAAGAGCTTAGAGTCTCTTCATTTTATTCTCATGGTTGTTGTTTTTAAAAATAGGAGTTTTCTGAATAGGCCATAGATTTGTTTCTACTAACCAATCTTTAGCAGTGCTTATTTTTTTAGTTCTTTCTACGGCAGGGGTAGGCAACCTTGGCTCTTTTATGACTCGTGGACTTCAACTCAACTTCGACTTCAACTGTTCTACGGCATCAGTTTGGTACTACACCCTTTTGAATAATGATCCTGGACATCTTCAATAAGTTTGTCATAAAAATTACGACTCTTAACTTGTTGCAATTGTCTTCCATCACAGAAAATGCAAGTCCTATGCTGTCTAGCTTTGGATAAATTACTTAACAACAGATTTGATTAACTCAAATAAGAGAATACTTAATTTAAAATAAAAGAATACATAATTTACACTGTACCTTTTTTCCTACAGTGAAGAATTCCCAGGACTGAGCTTGGTAGGTGGGGAGATTTTGGTAAGGCACAAATTTTTCATCAATCCATTTGTAAATGGCTGATCCAGGAGGAGTGAAGCGATTAGCAGTAGCTACAAAAAGACCCACCTTAGGGATGACAAATATCTCAATGCCCAAAGTTTCGGAATTTGTAGCTAATCTCTGGTATTCTTCCAAATAGTCCAATCTTTCTTCAACTAGAAAATGACAAGGAAACCAATTGTCACTATCAAGGGAATGCTGCAGACATGATGATCCAGCAGAATAATTATTCCTGGTCATCTACTTTTCTTTTTTTCACTGTGCATGTATCTTGGCCTTAAATTCTCTTTCAAACGTGTTCACTCATCCTGTCTGATCTTATTCAAAATTAATCAATACAAATAAATATTTATCCACTCTACTCATAGGATCATACCACATCATATAAACTTTGTTGAAACTAGTTATGGCAAAAAGAATAGAATAGAATAGTATAGAATAGAATAGAATAGAATAGAATAGAATAGAATAGAATAGAATAGAATAGAATAGAATAGAATAGAATAGAATAGAATAGAATAGAATAGAATAGGAGCTGGAAGGGACCTTGGAGGTCTTCTAGTCCAGCCCCCTGCTCAAGCAGGAGAACCTATACCATTTCAGACAAGTGACTGTCTAGTCTCCTCTTAAAAACCTCCAGTGATGGAGTGCCCACAATTTCTGGAGGCAAGCTGTTCCACTGGTTAATTATCCTCACTGTCAGGAAGTTTCTCCTTAATTCCAGGTTGCTTCTCTCTTTGATCAGTTTCCAACCGTTGTTTCTTATTCTGCCCTCTGGTGCTTTGGAGAATAGTTTGACACCCTCTTCTTTGTGGCAGCCTCTCAAATACTGGAATACTGCTATCATGTCACCCCTATTTCTTCTTTTTTTAGACTAGCCATACCCAAGTCCTGCAGCCGTTCTTCATATGTTTTAGTCTCCAGGCCTTTGAGCATTTTAGTTGCTCTTCTCTGAACTTTTTCCAAAATATCAACATTTTTTTTGTAGTATGGTGGCCAAAATTGCAGTATTCCAGGTGTGGTCTTACTACAGTTTTATAAAGCGGTACTAATACTTCATATGATCTTGATTCTATGCCTCTGTTTACACAACCCAGGATTGTATTAGCTTTTTTGGCTGCTGCTACACACTGCTGGCTCATAGTCAAGTGATCGTCCACTAGGACTCCAAGGTCGCTCTCACAGTTACTGTTTGTGTGCCAGGTCTCACCTAATCTGTACTTATACCTTTGATTTTTCCTGCCTAAATGCAAAACTTTGCTTTTCTTCACATTAAAATTCATTTTGTTGGATAGGCTCCATTGTTCAAGTTTGTCAAGATCTTTTTAGATCCTGAGCTTGTCTTCTGGGGTGTTGGCTATTCCTGCCAGTTTAGTGTCATCTGCAAATTTGATGAGTTCCCCTTCAATTCCCTCATCTAAGTCATTTATGAAGATATTAAAGAGTACTGGGCCTAAGACGGAGCCTTATGGTACCCCATTGCTTACTTCTCTTCATGTTGATGTAGTGCCATTGAGGACTACTCGCTGAATACAGTTTGTCGGTCAGCTACAGATCTATCTGGTGGTGATGTTGTCTATCCCACCTTTTTCTAGCTTACTAAGCAGCAGGTTGTGGTCTACTTTATCAAATTCCTTACTGAAATCTAAGCATACTATGTCCACAGAGTTTCGCTGGTCTACTAATTTGGTCACTTTATCAAAGAATGAAATAAGATTGGTTTGGCATGATCTGTTTTTAACAAACCTGTGCTGGCTGCTGGTTATAACTATTTCAGCAGAGTTTCTTATTGTCTTATTAATGCAATTTCTAAGCAGTTTATTTCCACTGCAAAAAAACCCTTCTATTTTTCTGTTATACTCAGGGTGAAGGATCATTTCATTTGAATTTTCTCCATGTTGCTTTTTGCTGGAATTGATAATGTTAATTTATATAATATAACAAACAAGGGAATTAGGTTTTGGGATTTCAAGGAAAATATTTACATTCCATAAACCGGTATTAATAAAAGTTTGAAGCATCCATAGATCAACAATATCCAGTAAGCATTCACCTTCTAGCATGGAAATCCATTCATTCCCAGTACATATATGTAGTCCTTTCTGAACGATGTTTAACCAGAATTGGCCACTTTCAGTCTTGGTGCAAGGAGGGCGGGAACCCAAAGTCAGCTTCATGTCTGCTTCTGAACATCAACAAAAATCAAATGTGATCAGATCAAGATTTGCTCTGACTTTGTAAGAAATGTTATCATGGTGTGGGTCTACCTATTGCATATCACAAAACCAGAATATATCTCTTTACAATATTATTCACATTTAAATATATATATTTCAGAGAACACTTTTGTGGTATGTCTACAAATAAATGAAATAACTGAGTACTCTGGAGATATATTTTTTAAAAAATAAAAATTAATTCTCTTCTTATGTATCATCTGCATATTGGGCTAGACTTAGCAAAGTTTAGACCTATTGATTTTAGAATATTTACTGGTATAGGTAACACAAAAAATTTTCTACTAAGCATTATTAAGAATCTATACAGATTTAAGATAATGTTATTTTTCTGCTGCTTTGTTTGCTGCTGGCAATTGTAATATTGTAATAAACTGATTTAACTAGTTACCTTAACTAGTATAGCTGCTGTAATAACTGCTTCAATAACATATATCTTTTGGTCTTCTAAACTTTAGTAAGCAAGAATTAGTTTAACATTCAACTGTATATTTTTTTTTAAAAAAGAGAGAGAGAGGGAGAGAGAGAGAGAGAGAGAGAGAGAGAGAGAGAGAGAGAAAGAGCACTCAAATAGATTTGCAATAGTGGCGAATATCTGTAGCTCGGGTGTAGGATGAGGGTGAATGTTGGTTCTCCAAGCTTGAGGGTTGGTTTCTAAATGTTTTGTTACCAGGCAAGGTAACATCTTCAGCGGTTCAGAGATTACCTAGCCTGGTAACAAAACATTTGGAAACCAACCCTCAAGCTCGGAGAACCAACCTTCACCCTCATCAAATAGATTTCCCCACCACAGGATGGAGGTTTCAAATTCTCCTGAGCAAATACTAGTGTAATTCTTTCTGATGTATACATGTCAAAATAACTGATTTTGAGAATATTTGGATGGCCTATCATTCATAATTCTGCATTTCCCTTTGAACTAATGACTTCAATAAAGGTTGGACTAAGTATAGTGTTTAAAGTCACGCTCCCTCGACATATAGAACTGCTAATAAATCAAGCATGAGCTAGTCTAAAATTCTGTTTAAACTCAAACTGTATCCTACAAGCCAGAAAAGAAACTACAGCAAACCATGTAAATTATATCATATGAATACAACCAATATGAATCTAGGTTTTAGTTCACTGATCCTCTTCTTCCCTCTATCCAGTGTTATTAAAATCATTCTGCATAGCCATAATTCAACAGGCATCAGAACACTAACAAAACTCCACTCATTCTGACTCTATAGATAAAATTTTTGTGAACTAGTTCCTACGTGGGAATAGTTCCATCTAGAAAAAAAAATTGCACACTATCATGTGCAATTGACCTGTTTGTTTTGCTGCAATTACAACTTTGGGGAAGCAACACTGGCTTCCAAACCCAGGTTTTTGAAGCAAAATAAATACATCCATTTCACACATAATGATGTATTGATCTTCCCTTACATGGATATTATCTCCATGATGAAAAAATAACATGTGCAAAATAGGCATAGAATGTTAGTTTTCAGTTTTCTAGCATTGGTTGTGTTTGCCAGTCCTCATGAAAGCAAGACTGAACATAAAACTAAGAGAAATTGATTTAAGTTCTAAGAGATGCCAAGAAAAACAATAGCTGATGTTCTTAGCAATTATGATAGGCGTATAATTCTTTTGTTTCCTTTCTTGTTTCTGGCTTTCAACAAGTACTCGTTTCCTTGCAGCTATATACCTTTATGCACACACAGAGAGAATCCTAATCTCATTATCCGATGTGCTTTAATGTTAACGTTTTATTAGCGATGGCAGCTAGTCTTCCTGGAGAGTTATGTTTGGGGAGTGCAGTTCAACACCTTGGATATTATCCTAAGGAGTCCCATAGGTACTTTTTTGCTTCTCAAAGTACTTATCTGCTACATGAAATTGAAAGGGAAGGTGATCTGAGGATAGGAACTCTGGTCTTAAGTGAATAATGGTCCTTCCTCAAATCCTGCAATGCAGTCAATTTTCTGAAGCTCAGTTCAGGCTGCATGGCACTGCGGATGGGAATGTGGGGGGAATGAAAGGAAGACATTGGATAGATCAGGGATGGGGAATATTTCTGAATTTATATCAGCCATATTGAGTAGGACCAGGACCTCTGTTTTAGGCTGTCATACCACATTGCAGGAAATACACAGGCTATATTCATAAGACAAACATTGTTGTGGTTTGCTGGTTTTCATTTCATATAGGCTTTGGCTTAACAAGATATTTGAACTCAGTCAGTTATGATTTACTGTGGTTAAACAATCCATGTCTTAGCACAGTAAATAACTTAAGCCTCCACCTGGAAATACTCTGGATCCCCCACCTTCACCTGTAATAGCTATGAGCTATTAAGTATTTTTTTACCACCCAAAGTTTTTCTCACAGTTCTGGGGAAAAGAGATTTAGGCACTGTGATAAAAGTAAAGCTGCGCTCAAGCCAAACTGAACTCCTGACTGTTAATGTCATGTAGTTTCCCTGGCAAAAAAAATTCATAAGTAGTTTACCATTGCTTTTTCCTTTTTTCACTCCTCAGTCTTGCTTACAACCAGGGGATTTTCCTAGTGGGGGCCCATGCACGTATTAGCCTGCATGGTCTGACTCTTTTTAAGTTTTTAAAGATCGGTCAGAGTTGTATAGTCTCTTGAATACCTGCTATTAATATCTGTGCTGAATTTTACATAAGGCTGATGCAGCTTGTCAGCTGATCCAGAATGCAACAGTGATTTCAGTGGGGCTTTACTCTCGATATTAACCAGCATCTATCAGTAACAAAGACCTTTACTCTTTCCAGACAACTTGGTATAATTACTTTGTTCTTGTCTGTAATTTTGATTACAAGTTGGTGAACAAACCACCTGAAAAACTATGTTTTATTTTACTAACCGTAAGGGTATTTCAGCAGCTCATTGCCCGCAGGCTTCACAGGCAGATCCTGCAGAATTTGGGGAATGGACAGCACTGCTAGTTTAAAATTCATGCCAGTGCACATCCTTGAAGTGGCATCAGATCCTGGCAACAGGACTAGCTGCCTTATCAAGCCCTGAAAAGAGAGGAAAAAAACCTAGGGAATCAAATATCAAAAGCTCTTCTGGGGACAATAGTTGGTGATTTTCCACAGAGGAGGAGGAGTATAGGGGTCAGCAACCTGAAACAGTGAAAGAGCCACTCGGAACCGGTTCCCTCCCAAAAGGAAAAACTGGGAGCCGCAAAAAATGTGTGCACATGCGCGTACATGCGCGCATGCGCAGAACAGGGTTTGACTGAAGAGTGGAGCCAAGGTGAGATATGCACCTACCCTGCATATTTGAATTGATTGGTTGAACTTTTTTAGTCCCACCTTTTTTTTTGGACTGCACATGGCAGAGGACTGGGAGCCGCAGGAGACGGCTGAAAGAGCCGCATGTGGCTCCGGAGCCGCGGGTTGCAGACCTGTGTCCTAGGCCTAGGAGCTACACCGCTGATTTTAAAATCCAATCCCTGTTTCCACATGTGTGAGACCATGAGAGAAAAATATTTTTGATGCATTAAGAGGCACTATCTTTCTATTGCTTCCTAGGCTTAAAAACAGAGACCAGCCTCTCAAAACAAAATTCAAGGCTGGGTTAACAAGCTGCATTGCTAAACCTTTTTATAAAAATCACATCTTATGTTTACATTGGCCTTTGTTTTGGCTTTGATCAAAGGACTTGCTTCTTGTCATTATGAGTAAATGGGTCACCTACCAGCAATGCTCCTCTGGATACTACATAGGACAAACAAACCAGACTTTGAACAAAAGAATTAATGGAAAGAAAACATTCAACATTCAAAATAAGAACAAAGAAATAACAGAACAAAACAAATTAAGGAAGATGTAACTTCCATAACCTCCAAACAGTCTTTTGCAGATCTCAGAATAGCCATCTGGATATAAATAAACCACTGCAGCATAACTGAGCATGTGACAACTAAGTTTAAATATGTAAATAGGTTTTAGGTTATCTAACAATGTCTGAACAAACACAGTGGCTTTAACATATTACCATAGTTAATTGATAAGGCAATTGTAATCTGTCTCTCATCTGCATAACCATCCTTTCTCCCTCTAATTTCCCTCACTGGCCTCAACATATTTTATATCAATTATTAAGCCAATCCATGCATCTGATGAATGAGCTGAAGCTCACAAAAGCTTATATTTTACATTTGTTAGTCTCAAAAGCTGCTACAGACTTTTCTGATTTATGGGTAATAGGTAAACCAATGTAATAGAAGAGAGACAATTATTATCCTTTGAGGCTTAACTCAGAAATCACTGAAATCCTGGACTAACATTGTATTAGCAAGAGAGCAGCTTCAGGGTTGCACATTTAGAATTGCATCAGCTGAGGGCAGATGTTTTGGTCTCTTCCAATTAAATAATCTAGTGTAAATTAAATTAACAAAAAGGTTTAGTTTCAGGGTCCCTACCTTTTCAAGTATAATCCAGAGAACCCTAACAACAGGTTAAATATGACCCTGGCTGTCCCCCACCAATTATACACCCCTAGTCACGAAAGATAGTTAAGAGCCATTGTAGCACAGTGGTTAGAATTCAATATTGCAGGCTAATTATACTGATTGCCGGCAGTTTGATTTTCACGGGCTCAAGGTTGACTCAGCTTCCTTCTGAGCTTGGTAAAAGGAGGACCCAGATTGTTGGGGGCAATAGGCTGACTCTGTAAACGGCTCAGAGAGGGCTGTAAAGCATTGTGAAGTGGTGTGTAAGTCTAAGTGCTGTTGTCATTGCTTTAAGATTTTTGTTCATCTGGAAAATTATCAAAGAACTTACTAATGCATAACCCAAACCTTTTTAATATTGTTCTCTCAATGCAATTCTGTCAAAATTTCAGAATTTCAGTCTCTTATGTCTAATTTGGAATTAGACTTAAGTCCTCTTTGATGGACTAACAAATTCTAGCCTTGCTGTAATATTCTTCTTCCAATCACTGCTAGTGAGCACAACCCAGCAGACATGGTGAATCTATTTGCATTCTCAGTCTATTCAAGCTTGAGATGTGTTTCTGGCTTTTTGAAATCACAGCCTGAATTAAATTTATCACTTAAAAGGGCAAGATAAAATCAGTATAAATCACTTTATTTTTTCACCTCCTGTTTATTCTACCCATTTTTACAGAAGAAGTTCTGTCTGATAACTATAGACAACATTTTGATTAACAATGTTTAAAAAAGGAATGCTGCAAACTATTAGGTGGAGAATTTTCCTACAAGGAATCATTTTTTAAAAATTATGTTTTTCTAAATGCACAAGAATTTGATTGCTTACAAAGATGTTTTTATCTTCTATAGAATTTAATGTAGAAACTACTACAGTATCCAACTTAGACTCCCATAATAAGAGAACTCAACTACACTACTGGGTCATTTGCATCTTTAAAAATAAATTGACTGCTGAAATATAAAAAAAATGGAGTGAAAACAGAAGGGTATCTCCTCCCCCGTGAATATACTTAGAGGCACTGTGTTCCTTAATGCTTATTTTTCATCCACCCATCTAAGCTACTTATTTTTTGTTTCAGTCTATTTAGATTTAGTCTCAAGGGGTTTCTGTGTGTGTGTGTGTGTGTGTGTGTGTGTGTGTGTGTCCATGTGTGTGCATGTCTTTGAATTAGTGTTGACTTCTAGCAACTAACTGAAGCAGTCCCTGCAATTTCCTTGGCAACATTTCAGAAGTGGCTAGCCTTTGCCTATTTCCTAGGACTGAGAGAGGGTGACTGGCTCAAGGCTTGTTTCTAAGGCAGGAGGAAAACTTAACAACTCCCTGGCTTTAAACCAATATACCAAGCTGGCTTTCTTCTCAGAGTTTTAGTAAAAAGTAATTTAAGCTAAGACTACATAACCCAAATCCCAAGGCTGTTTTGTATATGAGTACAGTTTAGAACATTACACACCAGTTTGTTACATTTATTGTTAAACCCTGTTAATTTAGGTCAGACATGTCAAACACAAGGCCCGGGGGCCAGATCCGGCCCGTAAAGTGGTTTCATGCGGCCCACGAAGCCATCCTGGAAACAGTGTGGGAACGGCCCCCACTGCCTTGGCCCCTGCCCAGAGACCCTCCTCCTGCCAGAGACCCTCAGATCTGTCCCACTCCTGCCCAGGCCCCCATAGGCACCCTTGATACGAATGATGTAGAGCTAGCCATGCCCACCCAGTAGGCCATATGCACTCTAGCCATGCCCACCCAGTAGGTGACACCCACCCAGGCTACAACCAACCGGCCCCCTGAGGGCAACCGCAATGCTGATGCGGCCCTCAATGAAATTGAGTTTGACACCCCTGATTTAGGTAATCTGTAAGGACAATGCTACCATTTTGCCTTGTCAGCTTTATTTGTAACTTTTCTTTTCTAGATACTGATGTCTCTTTTCCTCTCCTCTTCCACTTCCCTCCATGTCCTCCCACATTACAGTATGTCCTATCTTTCTTATAAAAAAGGGCCCAATTAATCTCTCACTTACTTTAGTGGAATGCAAGTAACTATCATTACATCACACGTCTTTGAATAGGCCCTCTTCAGAGTTCTTATGGTACTTATTATCCTTCCATTACCAGGTAAACATCCTTTAATCTGCTCAAATTTGCTACTATACCAATGACTTTTATATTTATTTATTTATTTTAAATCCACTTTTATTATTTTTTTCAAATAACTCAAGGCAGTGAACACATCCAGTATGCTTTCCTCCTCCTATTTTCCCCACAACAATCCTATGAGGCGAGTTGGGCTGAGAGAGAGTGACTGGCCCAAGGTCATCCAGCTGGATTTCATGACTTTATGAGCCACCCTGGGAATTTTATTAAGCTTTATTAGGTTTTAAAAGAATAATGGAATAATGAAGTATCTCAGGAGAACTGAAATCACCATGTTTTATATCTGTGTTTCCCTCTAATCTCAGATGCATTGCTTTGACTTTGAGATGTCTTTAGGCAATATTTGCAATGATGTTTCAGTATTTGGGTGACTCCCCATTGCTTTTTTATGCTTATCATCAAATCCCATCTTGTATTCCCTTTGACCACTTTTACACCATCCTCCCTAAATGTAAACCTATCTTGGACCAAATAAGTTTAGAAGAAGAAATAAGTTTATCTTTCGCTCAGTCATGCCTCCCATTGCTAATCAAAGAACATGCTATATTATTTGTTGCAACATCTGTTCAAAATGTTTGTTGCTGACTCATCTGAAAAAAGGCAAAAAAGAAATCACCACCAATCCATAATAGAAGAGAAGCCATTCTGTCTGAAGTAACTGCAATTTATTTGGAAATACAGAGGAAAATCATAGTGTTCCCATAGGATCATGGTTTGGGTTTTGGGAAGAACAGACTTTTTCATTTGATCTTGTGCAGAATTTTGCCTACAAAATGTTTGATGGTGTCTGAACACTATGTTGGCTATTGCAGAAATGTAAATGCCTATATATAATGTGGGAGGAGAAAGAAGAAGAGATCAGCTTATTTGAACCTATAGCAAAGTCAGAAAACATTTATTCCTTGGAGCAATGCATTCCCAGAGTTGTTTTAACATGGTGGCCATGCAAATGTTTTAAATAAATTAATATGCTACATACAAAACTAGTGGAAATTCTCCAACATTTTTTTTCTTACCAGTGTTCACACAGATAAAAGACAACTTGTTTTTCTATGGAGAAAATAATTTTGGGTTGATTACCATGGATAGAATGTGATGATGTCACACTGATTTAGTTACTAAATTATTGTCTATATGTGTGTGAATGAGTGTAATTTCTCATTCTGTAGAATCCTCTCTTTTGTGAATTATAGCCAACCTTCATTAAATCCCAAGAGAAGACACCATGGAGCAGCTTCACCCACTGGCCTTTCAAAATCAAATTCCAGTAATATGTGCTATAAACAAAATGGAACTACTGGAAACCTTGAAGGAAGCTCCTCTCTAACCTACAGCTCACAAAAAAAACCCGCAAGTGAGCATGCTGAAGTGAGTTCAAGAATTTTACATAACAGTTGGAAAAGAAAAACAGACAAAAATGGGGAGTGAGGTAGACTTAAAAAGCTTTATGTGATAATTATAGCTAGTTGGAACACTAAATGGGAACTGCTCTGATTTGTACACTGTATTTCATTCTAATTTTTATTTCCAAACTTATCCTGGGAACTACATTTTAATAGAGGCATGTGAACACCTAACAATTCCATGGATTCTCATTGGACAGCAACTGTCCAGATTCTCTGTGGAGAAGCTTTGGCAGAAAATCATATGAAATTAAAATAAATGGATAGGGGGAAGTGCAACCCAAATATAATAAGCAGAGGTAACTTAAGTAATTAGAATAGCCTATTCAGAATAATGAACATTAGAAGTTATACTCACAGTAAAAAAACCTTTTCTTCTCCTTCTGTTTCCTATATAAAATCGAGTTCCTCTCATAGTCAAGAATGTTGGAAAAGCAGTATCTGCAATCCTAAAATAAGTGAAAAAGAGAAGCTAACTATGAAATCAAATACAGGATGAGAGCATTCTGATTTAAAGCTCATTTTTGGCTCAGTTTTGTAGCATTAAATTTAGTCTTCTCTTTTTCTGATTCTCTCTACAATTGTTTCAAAGCTCATATGAAATGGGCATTTCATAATGTATTCATTTTTATATTTGCTTGTTCAAATATATATAATTTCATACAAGAATGCATTTTGTGATCATTGTTATTGTTGCATGCACTGAACTCACAAAATTGAGAAACCTGTGATAATAGCTAGCACAGTAATTCATATTTATGCGTGGGAACTGTCAGGCAATTTGCATTTAATTGCCAATCAAACTAATTTTCTCTTTCTAGAGGGCTTCCAATTGTGTGGGACTATTCTACAAAAATGTCCATGCCTATTCAATGGCATATTATGTTTTTAATGTCCCTACATTTTTTGTTTGCATCCTTTGAAAATCCTGAGCTGACTAGACAACAATTATACTCAATGTACTTTGCATAACATGATGCTTGTAATTCAGGATATTAAGGATTAAGATTATTTGGGTAGTACTCACATATTCATATGGATTTTGCCTTGCTTAAAAAATGTTCCTGTGCTATGAATGAAATTGATATGTGTTATCAGTGCTCCTTGATTACTCTAACAGAATTATGACACCTATATCTCACATTATGGTTACCTACCATATTTGCAACTGCATTTTCTAGATTATAAAGCATTGGGACGCTTCTTTGGGATATATGGGGATCTGTGGGGAAGAACCTATGCTACTTAGGTGAAAAAATAGGTCTCCTGGAGAAATCAACATGAACCAATTGGAACACCCAGCTGGGGTGTGCCAATCCCTTGCAGCCCTCACTCAGGGGTGGTGGCTATGGTTAAATTACCCCTGAATTGTACGTGCTTCACGTACACATCTATGGGGATGCTGCAGTCCACAGTGAGAGAGAAGGAGCCTTGAGAAACTGCCAATACAAGCGTATGCCACTGGTTGTCCGCCAAAAAGACATCCCGAAAAGTAATTTGTGTCTGCCAACCATTCAAAAGGTCTCTGCTCCAGAAGAGAAAGTGCAGTTTACTCTGTGAATATCGGAGTCCAAGTTTCAGTGTGTCACTGTTTTCATCCAAAACTGCGAAGATGTATTCATTTCTCTGAAAACATAGTTAATGAAACCAGTTAGCCTGAAAGGCATTATAATAGCTTTGGCATAGTTAGAATACGGTAAAGCTGCATTGACTCTGGACTCAGAGGATTAAAAAATAATAATTATTGTGACATTTGTTAAATACTGTGTGTACATATGAAAGGCCCTGATGTAATTTACTGGAATTCCAGTTGCACATATGCACAATACACTCATAGCCATTTTTACTCCTTTTTATTCACATAAATCTTCCTAATAAATCATAATTTGGATGGAGAATATTGGGGCATGAGTTGACTTTTCTACAGTAGTTAGTTGACCTAAAGGGAATTGGGGAGTTCTCTACATAGGTGTCCCTATGTACTACTACTACTACTACTACTACTACTACTACTACTAACCATGATGATCAAAGATTTATACACATTTCATCATGAAGCCTCACTTAATATCCTCTCCCTGGAGACTTTCTGGCATAATACAAAACAGTAATGTGGGTATACACCCTAATGATTAAGAAACATGTAGGATCAAGGCTGAGGATCTGATCAGCACCAGAAACAAACTCACAAGATTCTTTCACTGTTTAATCTAACTGTTTTCTCCACTAAGGGCCAGAGAAATAAATCTGCACTTCCTTCTACATGCCTGTGATGGCTTCCCCAGATGCTTCCCCAGGCACCTCCCCAGATGCCAGTTCAGATGAGGAAGAGCCAGTTCCAGGCACATTGAAGGGGGACATGGAGGAATGTGCAGAGGTTGCCAGAGACTCCAAGTCAGGATTAGTGAGGCTGAGCACGTGGAGCAATCGCAGTAAGAGTGACTGGACAAGTAGCTGGCTGAGCTAGGGACAGGAGAGGCAGAGCTGCAGCTAGGAAGCCCAGAGGCTTCAGGTGGAGAGGGTGCAGCTGCAGCTGGTCAGTGGAGAGGAGGAAGAACTGCCTCCTCATCCCAATCCAAGAGCTCACAGGACTGAGAGGAGGCAGGAACAATGAAAGCCAGGCTACTTGTGAGGCAGCAGCCAAACCCCTCTTGATGGGCTGCATTGGGAAGCACCTATTTAGCTCAGTGAATTGAGTTAAAAAATGCTGGGAACAATACACCCATTTCCTTGCCTTGCATTCATCAACCTCTGTGCCTCTTCCTTGAAGCTTCTTTACTGATTTGGACTGTGTACCTTGGACTATGGCTTGTGTCTTGATCTCTAAACTCGTTTCATGGATTTTGCCTTTGCTTCACAGACTTGTTTTTGCCTCGTGGACTTGCCTTAGCCTTGCCTCTGCCTTGTGAACTTCTCTTGTCCTATGAACTCATGTTGAATTTGTTCCTGGACTGAACTGTGAACTCCTTGCGGGTTGCATGGCTGTCGGGGTGGGGATTTCTGGGGAAGATTTTTTAGGGCTTGGTAAGCTTCAAATAAGAACTTTAACCACCTGTGATCTCTCTCTCTCTCTCTCTCTCTCTCTCTCTCTCTGTGTGTGTGTGTGTGTGTGTGTGTGTGTGTGTGTGTGTGTGTGAGAGAGAGAGAGAGAGAGAGAGAGAGAGAGAGAGAGAGAGAGGGAGGGAGGGAGAGAGAGGAAAGAAGGATCAGGACAATAACAAACTCTAAGATATATGAAGATTTTTTTTGTCTCTTTGCTAGGCTAAATATATTCAGATCCGTTAATAATTTCTTATTGGGCTCGGCTTCCAGACCCTTTTAACCTGCCTCCAGTTTGTCACTATTCCTTTTGAACTGTAATAGCCAGAACTAACAGTATTTCAAGTGGGTCTGATAAGGACAGAGCAGAATAGAATTATTACTTTCCATGAGGTAGATTTGATACTCCTGTTAATGTACTTGATGAAAAAAAAGCCTTTTAATACTGTTGACTCATGCTTAACTTGCAGTCAAATAGGACACCCAGATACTTTTCATGGGTGCCTACTGCAAAGCCAGATTCTCCTCCATGCAATATTTGTGTCTTTCAGTTTTCCTGCTAAGATGTAGAATAGTACATTTCTCCCTGTTAAATATAATCCTATTTATTTCAATCCATTGCTTTTGCCGGTGTAGAGCTTTTTGAATCTTCTCTGTCTCCTCCAAAGGATTAGCTCCACTCTGCCAGCTTTGTACCATCCACACATTTGATAATAATCCAAGTCATTGTTAAAATGTTGAACATCACAGTGATCAGGACAAAGCCCTGTAGCCTTCCACTCCATTCTTTCTCCCAAGGTGAAGGGGAGTCTTTAATGAGCACTGGGTGAATGAGGTCATTCAGCCAGTGGTGAGTCTATCTCTTTTTTGTAATTGTCTTGCAATAATAATACAAAATATGCTTACTTAATCTACGTTGGTACGCCAACTTGGAAGCCAATAAGATTCCAAACGGAATTTATGAATATATTTATATCTCTCCTCTTTTGTAACCCCCTCAACATAGATCATATGGGTCTCCCTTCATTTTCATCCCAAGCTGGACTGAAAAAGAAAAAGACTATCCAACACCACTTTGCAAACTCAAAACCAAGAGCAGATGTGGATCCAAGTCTCTCAGTTTACCTACATTATACTAAACAGTATTCTTAACCTTAGCAACTTTAAGATGTGTGAACCAACTTCAACCTGGGATATTCTGGGAGTTCAAGTCCATGGGTCTTAAAATTGCTACAGTTGAGAAACACTGAACTAGAATAACAATCTACTGTATTCCACTTTCCCTTCTTTTGTGGCTCCTGTTATTCCTAAATAAATCTGAGCATTTACTTAGAAATAAGGCTCATTGACTCAGTTGGGGTTCATGTATAAATAAAAATTAATTTGGGATCAATCCTTAATTAATTTTGCTTCTTATAGTTTCACAGCCCATAAAAGAAAAGTCACTTTCAAACCTCAAGATGTTTTTCCAAGTTCTGTGTTCTCAAAGGGATGTAATTTTTAAAAATTAAGTTCAATCAATGAACACATATATCTTGTCATCTATGACTAATAAGTATCTCTGCCTAAAGCCCTGAAAATTAAATTTTATAGGCTGCGGCATAATTTTGAGTTAATAATACACAGGTACTATCAAGCATTTGAGTCTACTTTCATCCAAGCAAACATGCTTAAAGGTGTTCTTGTCACTGTTATTATGACATACTTAATTACCTGAGATATTTTGTGAAGCTTGCTAAAGTAATAAGGTTAAAACATCCAGAATTATAAATCAAATATACCAATACTACAGCAATCTTAACTTTAAATAAATAAAAATTGTGCTCTTGGATAAAATCTTACCTTGAATTGCACATGGGAAGTTTTTATAGTAAACACAATGGAGAATTCCTCTGGGAATAAGTCACAGTAAATGAAAATCCGTGATGCTGGAAAACTGAGGAAGCGAGGGTTTGTTGCAGAAAGCTGGAAGCCACGTGCTCCTTGGATTTGGATCATTCGTATTCCACTTTTCACCCAATTCCGGGGAACCACTTCAGAGAGAAGATCCAAAGGATGCAAGTCTATGCCAAAGAAAGCACCAAGTTAAATAATTGAAATTATGGGAAGACAATAGGTTATTTTTAAAAAGCAACAAAACATCTTCTAGATGAGCCAAATGGTGAGAAGGACTGATCAGCTATCAGCAAGGAGGAGACAAAAATGTCAGTTTTCTTAGCAAAGATAAGTGAAATATAATTAGAAGTACCGTAGTATAAGGCTGTAAGTGGACCAACAAATCTTACTTTTTTCCCTTGCTTATGCCAGACAGACGGACAATCTGATGGATGGAAGGGAGGGATACTGATGTGAGTACAGACATGCTATACTGAACAAATAGGGATATTTTCTAATTTGAGCATACATCACAACTTTAAGGCATCCCTTAATTTAGAATTTTTTTATTTGGCAACTTTAGCCTCATCCTGGCACAAAACATTACACCTGAGATGTGATATATCAAAATACTTTCTAATTTCTGAATATCCCAAAGCATTATTATTATATTTCAGTAGATCCATACAATTTAATACTTCCTGTTGAATACATTAATTTAATAGATTGCCCAAAATAAGCTCTGAAATAAAAGCACTGGTTCTCTCCTTATTATATAATAGAATTATTTGTTTCTGTATTTATTTGTTTTTCAGCTCTTATGTACCACTCCAGTCTAGCAGGATTCTTATAATTCTTTCTTGCGGTAAAAGAACTAAAAGGCTAATAAATTAATTAACTAGAGTGAGAAATAACAACAACAAATGTTACTAAGAAAGAAACTAAGGTCACTGAAAATAAAAACATTCAAACACAACTCACACTGGGGTTATATTGCATCCCTTTACAGAGCTTTCTTTAAAAGATGGGTTTTAACTCCCCCAACAGCCTAGCTGTTTCTGCTATGGCTATATAGATTTTGGCCAATACATGCAAATATTTCCAAATGTTATACTAAATAATTCCCAAACTTTATGCATAGAATGTCATGAAGAATCATATGGGGAGGAGGAGAGAGGAAGCTAAATAGGCTTACAGTTATATTAAAGTCACATTGACAAAAAACATCTGGAGAGTGAAGACAACATGTGAAGTTCATCTGCGGTGTTTCCAACAAATCCTGCACAAAAACATACTAGGAGGTCTTTCAGAGAAAGGAACAGTCCTGGTACACATACAAGTTGATCACATGATTACACAACCTGGGAATGGTGTTGATGTTTTGGTATCTTTTTTTGCCAGCATTGTTGTATCCGGGGGGCAGGAAAATGCTAGTTCAAGGCAGCAAATGCCACCTCAAAAATTATTTGAAGGAACAGCCTGTACTCTCACTGGAGGAGGTTTTTGATTTGTCTTTGGAGAGTCCATCAGAGCAGTCTGTGGACATAATTAGGTAAAGGACCACAAATGGAGAAGTGGCAACATTACTAGCATTAGGAGTTCTGAAGCCAACAGAAGTGCTCATCCTAAAATATGGGGAAACATTAACATTTATCCATTATTTTTGTGAAGAAAGGAAAGTGGTGAGTGATTAGACATCAGCCTCAGTGGTTGTAAGGCTGAAATTTGTATATGATCTGAAGAGAAGCCAGAATATTGTAAAACATTCAGATATTGATAGGCTAGCAAACACTAGTTGGCTGAGAGTTTTTGGTTTGAAGCTGTTGTCTAAAGAGGCAAATGATTGCTGGATAGGTTTTGGCAATTTGGTATATGCACCATCATATAAATGTGCACATTCATAATGTCCTAGAATCTGGAATGGATTTGCAAATACTCAATGCAGCTCAAATAAATTTCAGGTACATTTTAAATTGGCTACAGATATGGAAGATTTATCATAAGATTTGGGCTTATTTAGTAATCAGGAGAGTACCTACCTTTAGATTTCTTCCCTTATTTGTTACTGACTACACCTGGAATACTGCATCCAGTTTTGGTCACCACATTACAAAAAAGATGTTGAGACTTTGGAAAAAGTGCAAAGAAGAGCAATTAAGCTGACTAAGGGCCTGGAGATAAAAACATATGAAGAATGGTTGCAACAGTTGGGTATGTCCAATTTAGAGAAAAGAAGGACTAGGGATGACATGATAGCAGTATTCCAGTATTTGAGGGGCTGCCACAAAGAAGAGGGAGTCAACGTATTTTCCAATGCACCATAAGGTAAGACAAGAAACAATGGATGGAAAGTAATGAAGCAGAGAAGCAATCTGAAATTAACAAAAAACTTCTTAACCGTGAGATAATTGACCAGTGGAACAACTTGCCTTCAGAAGTTGTAGGTGCTTCATCACAGGAAGTTTTTAAGAAGAGACTGGATAGCCACCTATCTGAAAGGGTATAGGGTCTCCTGCTTGAGCAGGGGATTGGACTAGAAGACCACCAAGCTCTATTCTGAGCTTGGTGGTCTTCTAGTTCTATTCTATTCTCTATATACCGCCCTGAGTCCTTCGGGAGAAGGGCGGTATATAAATAAAATTATTATTATTATTATTATTATTATTATTATTATTATTATTATTATTATGAGTGATTGAAATTTAAATCATATCAGGATTTGGTGTGATATGTGAGTGTAGTCTTGTTGGGCCATAACACTATGTATGACTTTCATGCTGTATAATTATCACTTCTTTTAAAGCCTCAGTTTCAATTAATTACTATGCTTTGCCTATACAACCAAAAAGGAAAGCATAATCCTAAACCATTGTAGTAGCAACATCCCCAATAAAGCTTAATTATTTAATCCTTATAATGACATTAATGTCAGTTTGCATTAACCCAGTAAGAACTGGAAATGCTAAGCTTTGAACAAAAGTATGTATTATGGAATAAAAGTGGTTCGTTGTATATAAGCTGGGCTTTTTTTGTCATAGAACACCCAGAACGGAGTTCTGGCACCTTTTTTGGATGGAACCTTGTAGGGTAGGCAAGGCGGGTTGTATGACGTTTGTGAGTTCTGGCACCTTTTTTTTTTTTTACAGAAAAAGCACTGTATATAAGTATGGAAGAGATGAAGCAAAATTGTGAATTTCTCATCTCCTTGTTATCCTTGTTTGGCAACTATCTTCTTTAGAGCAGTCTTGCTTAACTTGGCACCCTTCTGAAATGGCTTTTGATCCTCACTGCTTTGAGTCTGCTTTGAATATTTTGAGGAGAGGTGCTCAATCACTGTTTCTTCCCACTACGTAGAGAGAAGCCTGCAACCATAAAAGTATGAGAACTTTTAATTGAAATACCAAAGCTGGATGCAAGTGATCTCATCCCACAAGTTCATATGTACAGCACTAGAATTTTTCAAACATGGGTAAGATAACCAAAAATTGGGTATTTTTTTTTCTTTGGGTAACGACACACAAACTAACCACAACAGGGGCATTTAAATAAGGACTTTCTCATCAGCAGTTTGGGGTAATGAAGGAAAAAGTTGGAAACCAGTGATATATACACAATACTATGGTAAAAATTTATCCTTTTATTTTCTACATTTATTTATTACTTTCAGATTTGCAGTTTTGCTTTCTATAACAAATGGAAAGAAGACCTGTCTGGAGCAAATTGGGACTACTCTTTGCTCTTTTACATTTTGAAAATTGCATGTCATATTGATAGTTAGAATAAATGGGATAGATTGGGACAGGTTGGGCAGAGGTCAGGGCCATGTTGAAATATGTTATGTATTCATTTCCTGCCATTCCTTCTAGAACAGCTTGAAGGAAATCAGTTGTACAGAGAGGGGTTCAGTTGAATTCTTTATGTGTTATGCTAAGTGAACAGCTATGAAAGGCTATATGCAGTTATGCTAAGTGAACAACTAAGCCTCACATTACCATGGTTCTTATGATCTGGAAGGCCTGACCTGAAAAATGCCACTATCCATTTTGTTTTGCAGTCAAACTGATTCACTTGGACACTTGTTCTGTATCTCAAGAACAAGAACCTCCTTGTGGTTCTTACACAAATTTTTATATAGTGCAGATTTAGTACCAGTTCTCATTCTTGTAAAGGAAATTAATGTCTTTGATTTTGATTTCATTTATCTCATGGATTGTTCAAGCACATCATGTAGAACAGCCTTATATGAATGGAGGACACTTTCTATATGTAAAAGAACTTTTCATGTTTTTATAAATACTTTACAGTTTTGATTTCTGTGAATGGTAATTTCTCTTAATCACTCTAACTAGAAAGTTATGGGAACTCTGACCCCAAATCTATGTAAGACAAGAGATTGGAAAAGGTTGAAATAAATCATTTAAAATAGGTCTGTGCAAAGCATTCAAAAGTTTCAGTTTCAGTTTCAGTTTTATTAAATTTTTATACCGCCCTTCTCCCTAGGGACTCAGGGCGGTGAACAGGGCAAATGATAAAAGTACAAAACTACAAAAGTTAAAATAGAATTAAATTAATGCCCAAGATAAAACAGTAAAATATACAAATATTTAAAAACCCAAATTAACTCCCCATCAGGCCAGGCCAGCTTGTTCAAACAGGTGGGTCTTTAACCCGCGCCGGAAGGAGCGGAGATCCGGTGCCATCCGGAGCTCCACCGGCAGTTGATTCCATAAGGCCGGGGCGCCCACAGAGAAGGCCCTCCCCCTGGGGGCCACCAGCCGGCATTCTCTGACTGGAGGCACCCTGAGGAGGCCCTCTCTGTGGGAACGCACAGGGCGGAGGGGGGTTGACGCCGGCAGCAGGTGGTCCCCGAGGTATTCCGGACCCATGCCATGTAGGGACTTAAAAACCATCACTAAGACCTTGAACCTCACCCGGAAGACAACTGGTAACCAATGTAGCTCGCGGAGTAAAGGTGTAACATGGGAGTACCGGGAAACTCCCAAGACAACTCTCGCGGCCGCATTCTGTACCAGTTGGAGCTTCCGAGTGGTCTTCAAGGGAAGCCCCATGTAGAGAGCATTACAGTAGTCAAGGCGAGAGGTCACGAGCGCATGAGTGACCGTACACAGGGCATCCCGGTCCAGATAGGGCCGCAACTGGCGCACCAGGCGAACCTGGGCGAAAGCCCCCCTAGTCACAGCTGCTACATGATCTTCCAAGGTAAGTCGTGAATCTAGGAGGACTCCCAAGTTGCGAGCCCTATCCACGGGGGGTAACAGCTCACCCCCCATAGAAAGGGATGGAACAATTTGAATGTCCCGGGATGCCGGAATGTACAGCCACTCAGTCTTGTCCGGGTTGAGTTGAAGTCTGTTCCTCCCCATCCAGACCCGAACCGCCTCCAGGCAACGGGACATCACAGCGAGGGCATCACTGGGGTGGTTTGGGGTAGAAATAAAAAGTTGGGTATCATCAGCATATTGATGATACCCAACTCCAAAACCACGAATGATCTCACCCAGCGGTTTCATGTAGATGTTGAACAGGAGAGGCGAGAGAACCGACCCCTGAGGAACTCCACAAACGAGAGACCTAGGGGCCGATCTCTGCCCCCCTGCCAACACCGACTGCGAACGTCCCAGGAGATAGGAGGAGAACCACCGAAGAACTGTGCCTCCCACTCCCAATCCCCTGAGACGCCACAGCAGGATACCATGGTCGATGGTATCGAAAGCCGCTGAGAGGTCTAATAGGACTAGGACAGAGGAACATCCCCTATCCCGAGCCCTCCAGAGATCATGTTAGCATTAATATTATATATTACTAAATAGAGTTATGCATTAATTATGCATGCACCCAGTCACATAGGCTACAGTTCCAAAGGACATGACTGCTTTAACAATTAAAATAGAATATTTCAAGTGTTAAAGCAGTCATGTCCTTTGGAAATGTAGGCTATGTGTCTGGGTGCATGCATAATTCCCACACATGTGTTACCTGTGCATGCACACACACATGTGAAGTTTCCTGTGAAACAATCATATAAACATTCCAAGGAACACAGCAGTTTTAACTTATCCAGAGTGGTGTTTTTCTCACTAACACAATGTAAGAAGCACTGTTTTAATACAAATATAATAACTATATCCTCAAGATTATAGTGTTCATTCTACTAGAAAAGGGAAAGAACCTGTGCCCTCCCCATTTCACGACTTTCCTAGCCATGTTCTTTGAAAACCAAGGTAATTTGTGTTGAGTGTATTGAGAGAATTATGGTCTAAACCAAAAATTTCTGAAGGGGAAAACATAAACATTTAAATTAGCTAAATAAAATCATTTTGTGCTGGAAAATTGGTTTCATTGTTCTTCGTCCTGGGCATTAAGTTCCTTCCTAACCAACCAAAGCATTCAGTTCAACATAAAAACAATGACTGTGGTAGGTTATCTCAAAGACTTTGCCCACCACTGTTGTTTGTGGCTTTAAGACTGATTCCTCGGCAATGGAGGAGCAGCTCTTTCTCATACTAATGTAAAATAAAAGGCAAAGCAATCTTTTTCAGTGCACCTCCCACATTACAGAGATTTCCTTAATAATTGAAGCCAACCAAGGATTATGCAGAATTTCATGAACAATTACAGAAGAACAGCTGAGATATCTGAGAGAAAGTTTGGCACTTATGTTGTGAAAAATCTGGCTAGGACCCTCTTTCCCTTTTAACAGAGGATGCTCACTTCATACAGATCAAGGGAATGCTTGGGGCAGCATTTTCAAAAGTTCTCAACTTACAGAAGATTCAAAAAATCTTTTTGCAAAGCAAATGAGATTGTGTCTCCAAAAATGGCTTTCCTGAATATTAAATATGATAAAGTGAGGAGGAGGTAAAATTGCCTTCCAGCTTACTTTTAAAAGCCAGTGGACATATCATGTTTCATGTGTAAAAGCTTATATAATCTTCCTCATCTATCTCAACTCCTGTTTAAACAGGACTCCGAATACATTGTATTGCTATACATCAATGTTTTTCAACCCCAGCAACTATATGGATTTTAATTCCCAGAATCCCCCAGGCAGGGCTGGCTGAGGAATTCTGTAAATTAAAAACTATACATCTTTAAATTATTGAGGTTGAGAAATGCTGCTGGACATGAAGGTTTGGGGGCATACCCCATACCCACACCTTATGCTAAAGCAAGGGAACAGTAATGAGGATCGTTAGAAATCATATGGTATGGTATCCAACTAGTGCAGCCTTCCCCAAAATGGATACCTTGATATGTGTCAAACCACAATTTGCATTACCCTCAGCCAGTTCCATCATAGCTGGGGAAGGAAGTCATAACCCAGCATATAAAATCATAGAATCACAAAACTGGAAAGGTCATCAAGTCCAATCCTCTGCTCAGATTAAACCATTCCCATCAGGTTGTTATGAGCCTACACATAAAAATATCTTCTAAAGAGATGCTCCGTATTTTCCTTTGCTAATTGGTTCTACTGTCAAAATACTTCTCATAGAAAGCACTTGCTGATGTTTGCCCAAAAGCTGTTTTCCTTAATATTGTTAGTTGGTGGGTGGATATATAGCACTTTGGAACAATAGTAAGTAGGTCTTAACTTTCTTCTTAGCAATGCCCTCTAAGTGCTTGCAAAGAGCTGTCATATCTCTTCTAAGATGTATTTTTTCCAAGGCTGTCCAGTTGCCTTGGTCTCTCTACATAACACATAGTTTCCAGATCTGATCTCATTGTTGTACTTCTCTGTATTTGTTCCTGTTTCTCAGTATTTTTCTTAAATGGTGGTGCTAAAACTGGTCCATTATTTGAGGTGGTCTGACTAGAGCAGAATAATGAGGAATGATTATTTCCTTGATTTGCAAGCAATATTTCTCTCAATGAATTTAAAATTCATTTGTCATTTAGTTGATTCATATTCAGTCAGTGATCGACTACATTTCCAAAATCCTTTTCATCTGGACTCTCACCAAGCCTGAGAGCTCTCATTTAGCTTTATGAATTAATTTATTTTTCCTAAGATCTTTCAGTCCACTTCTCTAGTTTTAGCTAATTCTTACAATTTTGTATCGTCTGTGACTATTACAAGCATTACTGCTACATCCAGCCACGTCACTGATGAAAATGTTGAAGGGTGTCAGGCCAAGAACACATACAACCTCATTTGATACCTAATTTAAAGAGAAACTAGGGTACAAGTGAATATCGTTTGAGTACCATTTTCAAGCTATTTTTAAATTCACCTAATCAGTATGTCACATAGTACCTAAGGATTGCCTGGAACTCACAATGTCCCAGTTTGTAGCCTGATAATTAACCACCACACCAAAAAGGATCTACTACCACATTCATAACCAGATTGCTAATCAATATCATGATATTCCTGTGAACTGCTGAAGTCAAAATATATGTCAGGAGGACACCCATTTGGGAAAGGTTAAAATAGGAAATTCCAATCATGCTATCTCTCTTGTTATGTCACTCTGTTCATAACTGTTGTTTACTTCTGTTCTTTGTTCTTTCTCTGTGTTTGAGCAAGCAAAACAAATTTATACTACTTACTTTCCAACTTTTCATTTTTGAATTAACCACTTCAGTTCAAACACCTAATTTGCTTTGTTTTGATTCAACAGTCACCTGTTGCTGATTTTTTCTGGACAAGTTGTGAAGTAGCACATAGTTCCATTCATTATTGTAAGATTCTTTATTCATATTAAGATATTTTTACCTAATCCCTTATCTATTAGCATATTTCAGATTATGCTAATCCACCTTTTTAGCAAATCACAAATTCATTAACATCCCAATTAATCTCAAACTGGGATTCTAAAATATCTGGGTTCCCATATGAAGTGTATAAAAATGTTTACAAAAAGCACATGAGCAAAAGAGAGGATGTGCTAATCTAAGCTGTTTCATTTTAATCTCACTGGTATGCTGATACACAACTAATAATTGCAAGGGAATCTGTAAAAAGATAGTGATTGAGGCACTCAGTTGGTGTGCTAAAGGAATTCTGCAGTATATTAGGGAGAATTAGCATTTCATACTGTTAATAACACAATATACCAACATGCCAGCTACTAAGTCCCTGGGTAACTGATACGGTCTTACAAGACAGAGGCAATACTGCAGAAACATTATTCTTTTAATAAGGATTCAGTGCTGCTCCCAGATGTAGACAAACTGGTTCATTTCTCCTGCTGAGTATGTTTAATTCTTTAAAATTAAGCTTCTGCACATATTAACAAACCATAGGAAGCTGTGTTGAGAAGAACTTTGGAATACTGAGCAGACCATGACTTCAAAAATGTTATTCAAAGCATTACTTGACTATGCAGATTTTCTATATAACCATGATTAATAATATTGTTACTCACTGCAACAATTTCAATACTGGAGGGGATTCAGTTATATATTCTCAAAGGAACTATTTTGTTGTAAAATATTGAATTTATTTTATGAATAATTAAAAGCATTGATTTTTGCCCACAGATCTTTTATATATTTCCTCCATATTATGCAGACTATAGTTGGCTGTACGTCAAAAGTTCTCGCTAAGTATTAATGACATCAAAAGAGACCAGAAACACAACACATTGATGTTTGCCTATTTATGTCCTGCATTAATTTCTTCTTCTTTAGAAAGTCAAGAAAATCAAGAACAGAAATAAGAATAAATTTTAAAAGCTACTAAACTGACATTTTTCTGACATAAATTGTGGCTAATTGATCTGTAAAAGAAGGAACTGAGAAGTTCTAATAAGAATTATATATGAGATGACATCATCAGTTCAATATTGTTTATTATAATAAGCCTGGTGGCAGATTTAGCTTCATCAGTTAGTCAAGGTAAATTGATATCACATTGAATTAAGTGGACATACTCTAAATATAAAGTAAATAAATAAAGTTTAGCCCTCATCTGTATTTCTATTACACTTATGGTTTTTTTTTTACTTGCCACGTCCTGCATGTTTAATAATTCACTTTTGATTTGATACATTCACACAGAGGGATTCAGATCTTTAAAAAGCTGGTAATTTATTCTCCATCTTAAAAATGGGGATAGCACAAATGATAAAGTGTTTCACGGTTATTTCATAAGCTTCCAGTTATATTATAGCATCAGACTGATTGGTAAGAGAGAAAATACTGATGATCATTCAGGTTACGTTCAAGTCTAAATTAGAACGCTAAAGAAGTCTGAAATTACCACCACACAAAATCCACTCAAAGGAAGGGGTAAAATATGAAATTAGCATACTGGTGTATTATTGTACATTAGTGTTGAACTCTAATATTTATGTTTGCATTAGAGAAAAGATTTCTGGCTTAAAAGATCATCTTTATGATAAGGAGATTCTTTCTCTCACCTTTCCCCTGGATGCATTTTAAATAGCTAGAGATTTCAACTGTGATCATGACATAGTTAATAGTGACTATGACTTCAAGAAATAAATATCCAGGAGTGATAAGCAGACAATTATTTGAAACATTTAGGAGAAGATCTAGCAAAAGGGTGAAATCAAGTTGAGGCTGCGTATCTCTAAAGATTGCTCCAACATTACAATATAAAGTACAAATCATGTTTTGCTGTAACAATGAAATACAATACACTACTTGTCTATATATCTTAGAGTAAGAGTTTCAGGTATGGAGGATTCTTGCTTATTAAAGGCTTTATTATAGGAATAATGTAAAGTTTACTGAATAATGTAATTTGGCTTTTTACACTGTTTTGCTTTTATCTTGGGTCAGCTATAAGGTGACTGAATGACATTTGTCCAAAATCATAGGCAGAGCAAAAAAATAAATAAATCAGTTGTTATTCATCACTGGAATTTTGTTGCATAAAAACTATTTTTAGTTTCAAAGAGAAGTAAAATGCTTTGCAACTGACTTTCAAGAGCAACTGAATCTATACTTATTTCTGTGATATGAATTTAGATAACTGTTACTGGTTGTCCAAACTGATTCTGAGGAGTTCAATTTTTATTCTGAAGACATCAAAAGCAATTGTTCAAAATTGTTTACAGACCAGTGTGAGAACTTGGGTAAAATTCAAGAGAAATTCAGGACGGGCTTTAGAAGTGAATTTACATAAGAGAGTAGTGGAGGTTTCGGTTAGCAAAAAAAAAATATCAAGAACCTTATAGCACCTTTTCCAACTAACAATTTTTTTTATTAAAAGACATAGATTTCTGAGCTATACTTCACCAAAGGTTATGCCTTTTAATAAAATCTGTCAGTTGGGAAAAGTGCCACCAGAAGCCTGAAAAGGAGTACGGTAAGTATTAAAGTTTTCAGTGTATCATATTTATGTAATTAGGGCTGAATTCTAATCCTAGACTATGAACTCTACATTGTTGTTCACATCTGCAAAAACAATTATAATGGTGTTTTTAACTTGGATTAATAATCCAAAACAGCAGAAACAAAAAAACCTGAGCTTCTAAATTAAGATTACTTTCTACGCAATATTCTTTTCTCCAGATGTTTTATATTTTAGAAATTAATGTAAGTTTCTCCTGCAGATATTAATGCGTAATAATATTTTAAAAATCTCTTTAGGTTTTTAGCTGTGTGCTTAAAAATTTTACAGCTGTCCTTCCCCATCTATGCAGAAAGTAAAATGTTCATATTCCTTATTTATAGTAACGTAGTTATGTGCTGTGCATTAGAACCTAATATGAATTACCTTCTGTGCAGGAATTTTGTAACATGTGAACTAACAGTGCCTGGATTGCAAGCAAAATCTCAGAAGAAATTATTTAAAAGGGTGGAGAAGGAGGAAAGATTAAAACACCAGCAGGAGGAGAACCTCAAACAAATGCTAATTATTAATGCAGTAAAATTGCCTAACATGTTTTAACAAACATTTCCATTAGAGGTGAAAACTATGGGGGTCTTCTTTGCATATGTAATTAATCATATATTAATTGATATAATACATGGTTCTACAGGATGAGATTCTGAAAGGAAAGGAAAGCTTTCAAGTAAAAGCCAGTTCAGTATCACTGTTATGAATATGGGTAAAAACAGGATAAACTTCAATAGCCACATATATGAATAGACTCAAAGCTTTTCTACTTCCAGTAACGTAAATTTGAAAGCAAAGCTGCTTGAGCAAAAAATGAAAAGGAGAGCAATTTTTTTTCCTTTGAAAATACTACGGCATTTCTGTATGTTTATTAATTTAGACCTAAGCACAATACAAGGATAAAGTCTTACTGAATACAGCAAGGTTTATTTCTAAGTCAATATTCAACACTGGGCATTGGACTGCACTACACTTTTCTTGAACTGAAATTGCTCATTAAGATGAATAGCTGTAGGGACAATGAAATCTCAGAAGATTCATCAAAAGAATGCTCAATAGTTAGATAACACCACTAAATGTAAAGATCAACTAACATCCGACTCAGCCAATCCAGGAGTAGCATTTCCCCCTACTCAGTAAGAATCTCTTTATCTTGTTCAGCTCAAATAAAATCTGACCTTGAAGACTTCTGTATTGCAATGATTTATGAATTATGCATGAATTGTGCATTTGATTTCACTCCTGTTCCAACTAAACTCAACTCATCAAGGCAAATTGCCTCACTTATATCTGCCCTTTAATCAACCAGTCACCAAACCAGGAGACATACCTATAGTGTCTATATCATCCTGTTTTCCTAGATAAAGAGATCAAAGCTTATAGATTAGACATATTGCTACATTTGTATGCAGTGAGCTTTACAGCCTGACCTTGTATTTAGCTTTAGAAAGCAACTATTTTTTAGAGAATAATGGACTGTGGCCATTCCTTCCACTTGTTTTGCAAAGGAGCACAATGTTAATGTTGATGTTCCAGCACTTACCTGTGCAATGCTCCCATGACTTTCCTCCTCTGGCTAGGGATGGCTCAATCCAGAGGTGCAGCAGCACAGTCCAAACTAGCAGCAAAGCAGACATTAGGGAACTTTGTCAGCAGGCCCATGCAGAGGTACCTTTCTGGTCATCATTTAGCCTCCTCATCCTAAACCTCTCTCTGGTCTGGAAATTTTGCAAGCACAACTAGAGAATCCCACATGGCCTGAGAGCTAAGACTCCACAGGAGGGGTTACTCTCTTTGCCACCCGACCTGAAATATTCCCCCCACCAGTCTAACTCAGACCAATAAATTTTGGCCAAGCTGGTCTCTGCTACTAGGTTAAAGATATTAAGACCTCCATGATAAAGGGAGAAAGCCTAAGATGTGAGGGATCCTCAGCTGGCTGATGTCTAACTGCTGAAATGCCCCATCCTGAAAGAACAGAGACCTCCCACCGACCACAAAGTCGGCAACAGCAGAAGGCTGCAGTTGCAGACATTTAAATGTAAAAAAAAAACAAGTCTGAAAAAGAGGAGGAGGTGGAGTTTACTGCCTTGGGGAACTTTTCATCTTTGCCCAGCCCTCTTAAGGCTGGCTTTTAATGCTGAAGCAGAGGAATTTCCCTCACCAGGAGAGCCACTGCTGTGGGAAGGCAGGCAAAATAAAGGAGGTGTTTAGCTCTCTGTACACCTGAATTCATCATCTGCTGTAATGCTGTGAGCCCAGATTGAGACAGTGTGTGTGAGTTCGGGGGGAGGGGGGGAAGGTTTGTGCACACATGGCTTGTTTTCCATGGCTTATAAGTATCTCTCCCCTAAAACACAGTCTTGTTTTACAAAATAAAAAAAATAGGAAAAATAGAAACAACTGGACTTCATAGCAGCAATATTGTTGCAATTACAGGAATTTAGTAATACCTTTCTAAATCCTAACAAATTTTAATCTGGTATCTGTGACCAGAAAACAAAGAGAAAAGGTTTCAGCAGAAAAAGAGTCATTTAACCTGAGGTCAGTCAATCTGTGAACATCCATTCAATAAGGAGGTTCTTGCATGTGCTGAAAGTCCCACTAGGTTGCCAGCAATGAGAGCTTCATGGAAAAGCAGCCATTTTAGAAAACATCAGGCTTGAGAAACTATTAGAACCATATAATATTACAAATTATAATAACATATAATATAATAAATGAATATTACATAGTCATAATATTCCTACATTGTCCTATAGTAATATATCACATGAATAATATTCTTATATTATATGGAGTCAGCCCCAGAAATGTGCAGACTACTGCCACTAGAAATGTATGAATACATTTTTTTTGACAGTGGAGTTAACAGATACCTATTGCCTCTGAATGTAGTCCAAAATGAAAAATGGACACTCAGGTAGATAGGTTTATCTGGAAACCTTATTTGGAAGAGAGGACTCTTTTTAATGGAACATTTTTTAGTTTATCTCTAGATGGATTTTGGGTTATGCCCCTGATAAATTCTTGTAAGATCAACATCTTCTTCCAAAGTCATCTCTAGCAAAGTTAGGTGGAAAGTCATGAGGTTGTAATCTATTGAGCATCCTGCTGTACAAAGCAGTTGTCTGCTCTCATTTTCAGATTTCCTGCATAGCCCAAAGATCATCTGATTCCTCTATATAGCAAAGAAAGTATATGAGGTTAATTTTTATCTATTTATATTATGTATTGGAATTTAAGCCTTGCTCCCGGATTGTTGTTAAGGTGTTGCTTTCTTTTTTCCAATCAGTTTTTTTAAAAGAAACTGTTGGAACTTCAATAAGGAGTTCCTGGCTTGAGCTTACCTCAATGAGCAGTTAAAAAAATAGAGAAACTAATATGAGCTCATTAACACACTGTAATATACAGTGGTATACAGTAGTTATTGTGGCCAGCACAAAATGAGCTTGAGAATTTTTTAAGGAGAGACACTTCAATATGAGTGTTGGAGGCTTTCTTTGAAATCAAACTATAGATGCAAAACTACAAGTATGATTGTCTGTATACCATACATTTATATGTAAAAAATATAGAGACTATCATTTGGTATTTGGCCATAACTCAAGGATTGAACAAGTGTTCTGCATATTTTTGAATCTGGCCTTTATCCCTCCAATGCAGCACTGTAAGTCCAAGTCTGAAAAGATTGTAACTATTAAATCTCTAAATGTTGTGCAACAGGATTCCAGGAATGAGGTGGTGGGGAAGGGACGGTTGGTCATATTTCATTCATCAGAACATGCTAGAGACCAAAAAAGTGAAATAAAACTTTCTCTCTGCGCTTATTATTCCCATTTGGTGAAATCAACAAGATGTACAGTATGTCAAAATTAACATCTTTATACACCTCTGAACTTGCTATAAAATGTAGTAGGAGCCACAGGATAATCTGCAAACAACTATCAGCAAAAGGTTAATAACAAAAATGCAAATTACTAACTCTATGGACATTCAAAGTGAGCTAGAACTAATTCTCTTTAGTTGTAATTCCTGCAATAGGCTACAAAATGTTCAAGTACGATTTGGATTTTACAGTATATGAGATATTATGATCGTTCGCCTTGGGAAAGGCAATGTATTAATCAGTTCAAGGGACAATTTTGCTGTGCTTTGAAACTTGCAGCTGGAAAGAAAATCTGAGGCAACAGAAATATGAGAAACTAAATCATTTCTTTCATTGATTGCTATCCCATGCTTGTTTCCAAGGATCAAGGATTTTCCTTTAATTTATGTAAGAATACATTGTTGAATAGAGCAGAATAAACCTATAAGAGCAACAAGGATGTAGTACTGTAATTCCATAGTCCCCAGAGTAATATTGGAAATATAAATCTCATTGTGGCAATAAAAAATCATGAGAGGTGGATGAAAGCTCCAAAGTATTATCTGGAATCAAGCCAGATTCTCCAGATTAAACAACATGTATCTTCTGTACATTAACAGAAATGCAAATTCCAATCAGGTTCAGGTACTATATGCTGTGGCTGCCAATGCTTCTCTGATTTTCCCAGTACAAAAGAGAGACTTTTGTTCTAGATTAGCTATTCACATGATATAATATATACATCTCCAACCCAGACAAGTGATGTCATTCCAGTGTTTACCTAGTGCTTGGATGCTGTGAGAGTCTGGATGGTGCAGTACTAGCTATGATGGCTCAACCTTGAAAAAACAGAGTAGCTTTGTATTTTTGCTCCCCAAAAAGTTGTCCTCTTTAACCCTTTATAAGGTAACATTCCCCCAGATAGAGTTGTGTGCAATTTTGAGTTCTCCTGGAGTTTTGGCTCCTGCTCAAAGAGTAGGTGGCAGCCAAGGTAAAGGGAGTGTTATGTACCAATTGTGCTCTTTCCTGGGCCACAGGCCTTGCTCACAGTCTCTCATACCTTAGCCATATCTCAGTTGAATTACTGCACCGCATTCTACTTGTGACAACTATTTGAGACCATGAGAGAGTCCAAGAAATCATGGATGCTTTTACCCTTTATGTTTAATGACATCATACTACCTGATCCCATTAAGCTTGGTAAGTAATACAAATGTGAGGGTAGGAGGACATTATTGCATTTAGTAAATAAAATATACAACAGTTTCTGGGACATATAAACAAAACTAGACTATCTAGGAATTTCTGGACATGCAGATTACATAATATATTTCCCAGTTTCCCTAATTTTTTTCAGACAACCATCAAATTCCATAAAGGAATAATGAAAAATATAAGATAGATAGAGAACCAAGCACTTTAAGAGGTTTCACATCACATACAACTGCTCTTTTTTATTCATATAACCTGTATAAGTTTAAACTAAATAAATTCAAAATAATATTTCTTTCAACATGAAGTCAGTAGTTTCAGCTGCCACTTCTAACCATTACCTAGCTTGCTGATTTCTATCCCAGCCTCCATAGATCATCACTTGAAGGCTTCATTTTCAACAAAGTTTCAATGCTTCAGTCAGTATTAAGGGCCTCTAGGACCTCCAGTTTCTTGGCAAGGTTTTGTCTTTTTTTCTCAAAGCATGAAATTTTGGATCAGGTTGACAGGCCTGATCATTCAGAAATCTCCTATTTTTTCCTTTTTTATCAACTGCCATAGTCTTTTTATGATCTAGGATGGGGATACTTAGTATTCGTAGTTGCTTTTAATGCTCCTAGAAAGCATGTTTCTTCCAGAAGATGACACTGGGAACTCTGATCAGCACAATGGCAGTTATGACATGGCTTTTCACAAGGTTTCAACATCTACATCAGACTATTGGTAAAAGTTATATGCATAATATAATGTCATCAGTATTCTGTTTCAAGTAACTCTGTCTTTTTTTTTTATCAGCCCAGATAACTGAAGCTGTAGGTACCTGAAATTGTAGGTATATTGGAGCTTGGAATGGATTGAAAGAGGATGAATAAATTAAAGCTCAACCTGGAAAGATAGTTCTGGTTTACTAGTAAAGTTGAGTAATGTTTAACCTGTTTTGGATAGTATTATATCTTGAGATCCGTTTTTTTTCTTGAAGAAACTTTAATCTATGTTTCTGTCTGTAGCACATTGTACCTTTTGTCATCTCTGGGCAATGTGGCAATTTCTTTTGTCTGATGCTCTGATTGATGTTACCAACATATTTAATTGCCTTACTGTTACTGATTTTAGCAATGTGGGTTTTTATATATTTTTTATTGGACATTTTAGAGAATTATATAAACAGGGAAGGAAAAAGAACAAAAAAGGGGTAAAAGAGTAAGAATAGTAATGCGTTTTAATGTGCATGTTTTAATTTTGTGCCATTAGCAAAAATAATCACATTTTTATATGTCCATGCATACCTAAAGTTGTACATATGTATGCTATTTAATTTTAACTTAAATATTATGATCTTTAACTTTTTAAAAATGATGCTGATGTAATATAAAATGAGGATCAGAAGAAATTTGACACCTAATGCTTCTAAAATAAATCACTGAAAAGAGGCAAAAGGATTCATTAATAGATCATAATGAAAAACGTTTGTATATTCTGTAGCACAGCCTCAGAATTATGTAAAATCCACACCACATTTCAAATCAGAACAAAAACATAACAAAAACAAAACACAGACTTACCGGTATATGACATATTGAAAGTTGAAGCCCACACAGATTAAAGTGGTCAAGTTTGAAAAAAACCTGCATTGAAAGATATCCCTCTTAAAATGCAGTTGGGATGCTGAAATATTAGCAAGAGACAACTTCTTTTTATTCCAAATTCTCCATAAACCATTAGTGTAGAATTAAGGTAGAAAGGGTCCAATCTGCTATTTGTGGTCAGGGAAGTAGAAAGAAGTCTGCATCCTATCAATTAATAACTACAGGAGAAATCAAAGATGAATGCAAGCTACAAGCTTGTATCTATGCAAATGTCACTGGAAAAAAAATCAACATTTGGAGGCAATTTTCACATATAGTGGAAAGAAGGCAGAAGGCCCATAACTAATATCTATTCACATTGAAGTGAAATGAATATTGGGGAACTATAGACTGTAACACTGGTTCTATTGTTCTTTTCCCAAGCTATTCTACTTCGTCAAATTTCAGTATTATTTGCCCAGCATAGTACCTGCTCTTCTTTTCTGTCAAATTTTAACTTCTTCTATCATCTTGGCAAATCCTGAAAGCAATTTGCCTTTGACCTTTCTTAGAATCTATTTTACAGAACAAACATATAGAATTCCTGAGGCCAAATACAGGAAAAGAGATTGTGTTCTTGTCTTTCTGTTGTTTGCATAAAGGAACTACAACTACATAGTTTGTCTCTTAGCCCTTTCCCTACAGATGACTTCATGATAATATACCATTGCAAGACAAGGAGACAGTTTCTTTAAAATATAATGTAATCTATGCTGAAAGAATGGAAAATACAGGTAGTCCTCGATATATGACCATAACTGAACCCAAAATTTTTGTTGCTAAGTGAGACATTTGTTAAGTGAGTTTTTCCCTATTTTACAACCTTTCTTGCTAAAATTGTTAAGTGAATCAATGCAGTTGCTAAGTTAGTAACATGATTGTTAAGTGAATCTGGCTTCCCCATTGACTTTGCTTGTCAGAAGTGAAAGGAATAGATTATTATTCAGAAATTTCTAATGAGTCTAAAGATAGAAGAAGCCACCTGAAAGTCATAAACTCTGACAAGTAGTTGCTAGCTAACCCAAACCGCAAGTAGAGGAAATACAGAAATAACTATAGGAGTCGAGCTTTGTTAACAGAAAATTAGATGATGATAGATAAGATGGGCTTCTTGGAATATGGGGAGGGGAGGGGGCAGTGGTTTCAGGTGGTCCAGAGTAGTTTTTGGATGATTGGGGAAGGGGTATTGAGTGCGATAAAGGAGGGGGGAATCTGCATCAGGAGCAGGATATAAAAATGTGTCAAACAGTTGTTTAAGGTGTGACTGAACTCCTGTGTGTCTTTCAGCTCAGCTCACCAAGCCTTTGCAAACGCTTCTTTCAAATAAAAACTTTGTTACTGGAATTCCAAGTGAGTTTGTTTGTTTTGGGATACTGAGCCACGTTCCAAACAGAAGGTTACAAAAGGTGATCAGATAACGCTGGACACTGCCAAGCATCTGAATTTTTATCACATGACCATGGGGATGCTGCAATAGTCGTAAGTGTGAAAAATGGTCATAAGTAACTTTGAACTGTCACTAAATTAATTATTGTAAGTCAAGGACTACCTGTGCTATAAATAACACTAAAGAGTAATTTTTGTATGAACATAAGAAAGTTCTGGTTAGTCTTATGGATGGAAATGTCAATATTAATCAGAAATGGATAAGATTAAAACAGGCATGTTTCTTTTCTTTTGAAGATGATGGAAAATGAATTATTTGACATATGGACAAAGGATTATGGGGAAAAATATTTTAAAACTCTAAAGTGCAAACATATAATTCTTCAATCGTAGAAAAATGCTCCATTGTTGACTGTCCTTTCTCCCCACCTCTGGCATAAATACAATCTTGGTATAAAATAGAGATAATATTAAAACGAGAATCCACACTTCTTTCTGATTTTCCTCATAATGCAAACACAAGTGATTTGGAAGAATACAGAAAGAGAGAAGAGGTATCTGAAAATGTCAGGATTATTGGGCTAGAAGGTTAAGAATCAATGGATAGGAAAATTTGGCAACTATAGTTTTATTTAGTTTCTCAGTTTCTGCCCAAAACCTGTATATATTCACTTTCCTTATATTTTTTAAAAATATTATTTTTCCAAACCTTTCTCCTGGATATAACATATCTTCTTTTTTCCTGAAACATCTGTAAATTTGTCCAAACTGTTGTCTAGTAAATACACTTTTTTTAGTTGTATATTAAATCAAAAATTCCAGAAAATTGGATTTTAATCTATAAATTTGCTCTGGTTCTCCTGTATATTTGGAAGATATGCTTGTGATTCATAGGAGAGACATTCAGATGGACTGAAATTCTTAGCTATTCCTAATACTCACAAAAGAATAGTTCCTACATTATGTTGAATATCTTCACCAGGGATTACACCACCCATGAAGAGCAGAATCATTCCCTAAATTTATATTTTGGTTTGACTCTATTCTTGATCACGCTCCTAAAGTTAATCCTCGTCATGTATGGCACAAACCGCAGAAGAACTATATTTAATTGTTCATCCAGGGAGTGCCAGGATGATTTTTTTTGTGTGTGTGAAGGAGGCAGAAGAGTTAGAAAAACCATTCTCCAGTGTTATTTTGGAGTGGGGTGGGGAAGGAGAAAGTTAAACACAGCCAAAGTATCAAAGGGTTAAGAAATCAGAATTGTTATCAGAGAAGAACCTGGCACAGGCTTCTCTTTTAGAGACTACATTTGGTTCACATCAAACAGAATGCACCTTTGTTCCTAATGGGGCTGTGCGTCAGTAAACAGAGGCCTCTGCTTACAAAAAAGCAGAAGATAAATAGGCCGGGGAGGCTGTGTGTGAGATGATGAAGAGGAGCAAGCCCTTGATCGTGCACTGAGCTCTGGCAGGTTTTTCTTTCTTTTTTCCCCCTTTCTTTTTTCACTGTAATTATATCCCTTTGTCAGTGAGTATACAACCTCAGCTTCCCCCCACTTTTTAAGCCTTTGAAGTATGCTCTTTCAACAATTATGCAGAGGATACTCAGACTCTTTTTTTCTTTCCTCTTAATTGTAATGTGCTTGGCAGAAAGGGAAAAAGGGACTTCATCCAGGATTCCTGCCCCAAGTTACAATTAGTCTTTCCCCATCACCTCTTCATTGCTAGGACTTGTTGTTCTGTTTGGATACAATTACTGGGCACTGTTTTAAGATGCATACTAGTAGTAATTTCAGTACTAGCAGTGCTTGCAAATGGGCAACCCCTGTAATTACTCTTGTCATTGCACCTCTGCTGCAAATTAGTTGGAAATGTACAATATCTATTTATTTAGATAATTTACACAGGTAGTCCGAGATTTATGACCACAATTGAACCCAAAATTTTCATTGCTAAGCAAAACAGATGTTAAATGACTTTTGCTCCATTTTATTACGTTTTTTTGCCATTGTTATTAAGTGAATCACTGCAATTGTTAAGTGAATTATTGCAGTTATTAAGTGAATCTGGCTTCCCCTGTTGGTTTTGCTTGTCAGAAGCCAGCTGGGAAGGTTATAAATGGTGATAACATGAGCCCAGGACAGTGCAACTGTCAAAAATATATGCCAGTTGCCAAGCACCCAGATTTGGTCATGTGATTGTGGGGATGCTACAATGATCATAAGCATGAAAACCAGTCATAAATCACTTTTTTCAGTGCCATTGTAACTTCAAACAGTCACTAAACAAATGGCTGTAAGTCAAGGAATACTTCTACAGGTATTCCTCAACTAATGCCTGATTGCTTAGTGAACATTTGAATTTACAGCAGACCCCCTAAAAGTTACTTACAAGCTGGTTCCAAAGTTCTGATGGTCACACCCCTCCATGGTCACATGAATGCATTTTGGGCACTTGGCAAACAACCTGCATTTATAGCCATTTGGAGTTCCACACACACACACGCCCCTGTTCATGTGACTGTGATTTACAACACTTTTGCCAAAAACCAGAAATTCAACAAAAATGCCCAATAATGGGCAATGGATTTGCTTAATGACCATGGCATTTGCTTAATCACATCATGTTTGTTTAATTACTGCTTCAAACTGGTTGTAAAGTAGGATCAATCATATGGGTGACCTGCTGTATGACCATCATGACTTATAACAGTAATGGGGAAGCTCCATTAGAAACATAAGTCAAAGAGTACTGTATGCCAACTAATCTCACCAAAGTGACTGTAAAAACCCCAAAATGGAGAATAAATTTCTATACAAGGAAATACCTCTCCTTTTCAAAAGATATTTTAAAAGAATTAGAATATCAGTAAATTGCTTTATAAAGGTAAATGTTTCATCAAGTCAGTTTCTTGATTATTATATGAATGCCAAACCCCCCTCAGCAAAGTAACATGATTTCTTATCATCCACCAGCCAAGTACTAATCAGATGTACTAGTTTTACATACTTATTAGATTAATATCCCACCTTTTATTTTTTTTAATGTCAAGGCAACATACCTAATACTCCTTTCTCCTAGTTTTCCCATAAAAACAACCCTGGGAGGGAGGGAGGGAGGGAGGGAGAGAGAGAGAGAGAGAGAGAGAGACAGACAGACAGACAGACAGACAGAGAGAGACCCCAAAATCACTGTTCTGGCTTCTGTATAAAGGAGAAGATTAGAACTCAGACTGAACTTAGGGTTTGGTCAAGGTAAGCTAGGTATTGCCAACTGCTGTGACCATTCTCTTGAATTCATCTTGATACTGATAGCTACCTGAATGTTTGTCTGTCAGCTTTTCTGAAACAACTCAAAAGCAATTTGTCATTGCCTTCTTCCACAATGCTTGTTAGCCAAACTGTGATTTATCCCATCAAACCACTAAACAACTATGCCTTTTTTGGCAAAACATATCCAGCTACAGCCACCAACTTCCAGAGATTAATTATAAACAGAGTTCTCTAAGCTGAGCATCATTAAAGTGACTTAGAAAGAATAAATAAGATAGATGCTTTGGATTTACATGTCAAAAACTCAGAAAGACAGAAAATAATGAAGTGTGAACATTAAAACAATACAAAGAAGATGGTTTGTATATGAGACAGTGTTTTAGTGGATATAACCAGCCCTATTTGTACTCCCGTGGATAGTATCAGCAAAAAATGGCATCAAAATAACATTTTTCAGCTTCATTGTTTTAGTTTTAAAACAATTAAGTTTAAATCACAACATTAAACATCTGATAAATTTAATGTCCCCTTCATGGATTACTGCCTTGTCGTGGCGAAGGGGTTTGCGTAATTCAATGAAGCTATGAGCTATGTAGCCAAGAAATTAAAAGACGCTTGCTCCTGGGGAGGAAAGCCATGGCAAATCTAGACAGCACACTAAAAAGCAGAGACATCACCCTGTCAACAAAAGTGCGTATAGTCAAGGCTATGGTCTTCCCAGTTGCAATGTATGGCAGTGAAAGTTGGACCATAAGAAAGGCTGAGCGCCAAAGAATTGAGGCCTTTGAACTATGGTGCTGGAGAAGACTCCTGCGAGTCCCTTGGACTGCAAGGCGATCAAACCGGTCAGTCCTAGAGGAGATCAATCCTGACTGCTCTTTAGAAGGCCAGATCCTGAAGCTAAAACTCAAATACTTTGGCCACCTAATGAGAAGGAAGGACTCACTGGAGAAGAGCCTAATGCTGGGAAAGATCGAGGGCAATAGAAGAAGGGGACGACAGAGAATGAGGTGGCTGGATGGAGTCACTGAAGCAGTTGGCGTGAGCTTAAATGGACTCCAGAAGATGGTAGAAGACAGGAAGGCCTGGAGGAATGTTGTCCATAGGGTCGCGATGGGTCGGACACGACTTCGCAGCTAACAACAACAAAATTTAATGTATGAATTGATAATAACCTTCCAGCTCATCTCAGCAAAAGAAACGGATATATCCTAATATAGTTATATAGTTATGGTCATCTGGGTGTCTAGAAGCAGAAATTGTTGTTGTTGCTATTTGTAGTTATCAAAGAGTGGAAAGTTGCCCAATCCTATTTTAAAACAAATCAGTGAAATTTGCAAGGAAAGTAAGAACAATTCAAGTGTATAGTAAGGAATTAAGGATGAGTTTTGACAAAACTTCTTCTGATTAGATCAATGCTTTGAGTTGGGTGAAAAGTGATACTCTCTGGGTAGGTGTGTCTAAGACAGAAAGAGAGAGAGAGAAATTTAAGTGACTTAATCTTTTTGAGTAGTGTATGATTCCAAACAAAACTAGAATTCTACTTATTTATTAATATAGCCAAAATGAAAATAATGCTATGAGAATTATATAAAAATATCTGTCCCATCCCATTGTTTCTACTCAGCAGTAAGCACAATTGAAATAATTATTAACTTCCTTCCCAATAAATGTCCAGACAATTGTGGTATAAAATGGATGCATGCTTATGAAAAAATAACTACAGCACAAGGGTCATAAGGCAAGTGTATGTTGTGAATGTTACTAAAGTACAGCCGATGGGAGCAAGCTATCTTAAAATGATCGCATCTATGCTTATAAAAAATACAAATAATGCAATACAGTAACAGCCACAGCAAAAGAATTGCCATAATCTCCAGCCACTTTTATGCTTATTCAAACTTTTCCAGAAGTGGGATCCAAAGCTATGCTTTCCTGCAGCCTTTGCAAGGATAGCTACACATTTTATCTTGCGGTGATCACATTCCCTCTTTCTCCCTTCTTTAAATATGCCCAGAATTTATGACACATATTCATATGTTTAATACATTTTTAAAACTGAAATTAAAAAGATGTCATGGCAAATGTATTGAAAACAGGAGTAGAAGCTTGGCAACAAGCATAAAATGCCATTCTGGTCGCTGTTCTGATGAAAGCCCTCAGTGTAGGAGCCTTTGACATTTACCAGGACTCCGATTTAATGAAAAAGGGATGGGGGGGAAAGATGGAATAACTTACCCTGAAAAATACATGATTTGAGGGAAATGGAGGCCTTATGCACATACTGCTAGGATTGCTCAATCCAATAAAACCATAAATTAGCATTAATTTTTGCCACATGCTTTGAGATTGGTTATGTTTTAATTATCTTTTTATACGTTTGCATTTGGCATTTCTTAAGGAAGAAATATTATATGAGACCAGTTCATATAACCGCTTTGTGATGTGGGACTATTGCAAAGTATTTCCCATTGCAACAATCCTAACAAATGAATATTTCTATCAGGTTGATTTATCTCATGCTAGTCTGAATCTCAATCTTCCAGCTGCAGATTGGCTTTCAGGTCACCTGTGCAGTAGAGCTGCTCCCAAGTTGCACTATTTGGAACAAGTAGGAAAGTGCTATGATGTTTTATTTTTGCATTCCTGAATCAGTGTCAGGGATCAACAAGTTGTGCTCAGCCAGGGTTAGGCATTCTGGGGTTTTTTTATCTTAGTTTTAAAAGTCCATGCCTCAGAGGAAAGCTACTTTGTCTGTTTCCTGCAGTCTTCTGTTTGAAAAGAAAGAGAACATAAGGATCCTATTCTAGATTCAGTACTAAGTCATCATGGGTTTGTTGCTGAGGCTTGAAGAAGTTATCAAAAGGCAAAGGAAACCACTTTCTTCTGAGCTGGCTATGGATTGTCTTGAACACTGATATCAATGCTTTTGAATATTTTAATAAGTGTCTTTCCCCGCTTTCCCAGCTGATTCTAATGAACTCATAAAAATAAAGTAGATATGTTAGGGAAAGAAAAATAGTAATTAAAACAGAGTTTTGAACCCTTGACTTTCTGCATATCAGATAAGTGTTATAACCACTATATTACTAAGCAGTTGATATAGAAGGAACCACAGCATTTCCTATAGAGCCAAACATGGAGATGCAAGAAAGAAAAGAGTTTTCCTGGAAGAGTGGAGTTGTTCAATGGGAGGTTCAGGAGTTGGCAGTCTGGACTGAATACCTGGCAAGTTGCTGGCAAAATGCCCCATCTGCACAGAATTTTTTAAACCAGCCAGAAATCAACACAGAACAGAAGCAGCTTAAGGATATAGTGTAGATATGCAGGATCACCCTTAGTCACATGCCATCTGTGTAGCACTGAGCAGATTGGCAGATGATTAACCCTGCCATCTGCTGGTTGGAACAGACCTTAGACTTAGAGCCAGGGTTCAAAGCTGACTGAGGAATTCTGGGAGTTGAAGTCCACAAGTCTTAAAGTTGCCAAGGTTGAGGACCCCTGCCTTAGAGGACCCCAGGGAAATGGGGCTTCTCTAGGCACTTGATTGCTTTTCCTGTTTCATTTCATTTCCTTATTATCAAAGGAGTTAATGAGTAGAAAATTGTGGAATCGTAGAAATATAGATAGCCTACGTAATAAATACACCAGTCACATTACAGCCCTGCTCTCAATATCATCAAACCTATAAATGTTTTCAAAGTAGAGAAAATTACAATTGTCTTTATTGGGAAGAATTGCAGCAATGAAAATGAATGTTTTACCAAAATTTTTATTTTTGTTTCAAATGATACCTATACTTAAAAAAGATTCAAATTTGGAGAAATGGCAGAAAGGTATCAATAAATTTATTTGGGCAGGGAAAAGACCGAGAGTAAAACTCAGTGCTTTTTTTGTAAAAGAAAAAGGTGCTGGAACTCACACATGTCATACAACCTGCCTTGCTTACCCTACAAGGTTCCATCCAAAAAAGGTGCCGGAACTCCGTTCTGAGCGTTCTATGAGAAAAAAAAAGCCCTGGTAAAACTTAAGATAATGCAAGATATACGTGAAAGAGGTGGTCTTAAGATGCCCAATTTTAAATTATATTACGAGGCTGCGGCTTTATTGTCAATTAGCAATTGGTTTAATTTAACAGAAGGAAGATTATTGAATATTGAGGGATGTGACTTATTATATGGCTGGCATGCATATTTATTGTATGATAAAAAGGTGGACAATGTTTTTAAGACACATATATTAAGGTACTCCCTGTTGCGAGTTTGGAAAAAATATCGATATAAGTTAAATTATAAAATACCACTTTGGGCAATACCTAAACATGCGATAGAAAATATAAGTTTGGGATTTAAACATGATGTGACTACATATAAAGATATTCTTAGATTGGAAAGGAATGTATGGCAATTAAAGCCATTTAATATTTTAAAAGAAGGGAAAATAGTACAAACTTGGTTTCAGTATGGCCAGATACAAGCCAGATGGAAAGAAGATCAGAAAATTGGTATTTCGACAACAGATGAAAATTTGGTAAAACAAATTAGAGATCAAGGTCAAGCACATATAAGAAGGATATATAATGCATTGATAGAAATAGACTCAGAAACGGAACTTGTTAAAGATTGTATGATAAAATGGGCCCAGAATATTCAGGAGCCAATAACGATGGATACCTGGGGAAAAAATTGGGTCAGGAATGTAAAATTTACTCAGGCACAAAATTTAAGAGAGAATTTTTATAAAATGTTTTATAGATGGCATTTAGAACCTAAAAAATTAGCATGTATGTATCCAAATTATCAGCCTAAATGTTGGAGGTGTGGTTGTGAGGATGCAACGTATTACCATATATGGTGGACTTGTAAAAAAGTTAAAGCTTTTTGGATTAAAATTTGGTGGAATATGCAGAAGATATTTAAGAAAAAGATAAGGTTTTCTCCACAGTTATTTTTGTTGGGTATTATTTCAGATTGTACCGTTATAGAAACTAAATTGATGTTGAATTTAATAACGGCAGCAAGACTTTTGGTTTCACAATACTGGAAGAAGGAGGAACTGCCTACTATAGAAGAGTGGAATTTAAAAGTTTCAAACTTGGCAGAAATGGCAAAAAAAATTCAGCATATTTGAAAGAACAATCTCAACAGAGATATATTTTGGAATGGAGGAGATGGATCGATTATATTCAGAATAAATATGGGACTAAAAAATTTCATTTAGCATATGAATGAGTATTAGAATTATAAGATGTATTATCATTTAGTTATGTTTAAGTGGAGTTAAAGTGTGATAGGATTTAAAGTGTAATTATAGATGGTTAGCATATTTTAGCTCAAGCTTGTTAGAGGCAATACCCTGTATTCAGCTCTGGGAAGTCGGGGGGGGGGGAGGGGGAGGGAGGGGAAGCTGGGGGGGAGGGGGAGAGAAGGAGTTTATGCTTAAAATGTATTGCAAAACTTTTCAATAAAAATAAATAAATAAATGTTTTCAAAGGAACCAAAAACTATTATTATGGAAATAATTACTGATTTATTTTTACATGTGATTTTTTTTAAAAAAAATCCTGTAATTAAGAATAATGTATGCTCACCTTTTACAATCTAATTTTCTCCCTTTGTGTTTTTTTTAATGGTCTCTTTAATTTGATTGAGTCCGTTCTTGATGTTTGGTTCATCTGGCTGTAACCATGAATTTGCCCAGGCACATTCAGTGTTTTCTGAGTATCATAACAGACTAATGAAAACTCATCTGAGTAATGAAACAGTTGCTTTTCTAAATTACAAGGAGCTCTGACATTTTGTCAAGTCAACACTAGCAGGTTGGATAAGATATAACAAAAATGAAAAATGATCTGGCAGTGTCTCGTATCCATGATTTTTTTTCAGCTGGCTCTGTCAAAGGGTTTTCATCCTGCTGTTTAGCCATAATGCACATCTCAGGGCAGAGCGCTGGGCTTCAACCCCTTCTAGACAGATACCAGCTGGGGTCTGTCACTCTTTCCATAAGGCAATTTGAAAAATCATCTGTCACTTGCAATAAACTCTGCTTTGACGGGTAAATAGCCTGTAAAAACTTTGTTGATACTTTATATTATGCGTGTCTAAACATCAGGCCTCTCCACTTCCAGATTGTTACAATGTCATATCCATCAGCAGAACAATTAGAGCATTTACCTTCTAGCGTTCTACTGTGGGTTTTTTTTTAAAAAAAATAATACAGAGATTACTGCCATATTTCTTCCATATATAGGATTCTTACAGGGTGTTCCCAAGTATTAATTGCTAGCTTAACAAAGGCAGGGGAAATAGCATGCAGTCAGTTTAAGGGGCAAATTCATTTTTGGCATCACTCCATACTGATTCTAGTTTGGTCTGTTTCCTCTGCATACTAACACGCCTCCAGGGTGGGGAAGGGGACTGCCAATATATTCTCATGAAAGTTCCCCTACCCCATTTAACTCTAACTCTTCTGAAATGAAGCTTGTGTATTTGTTTTCCATTCACTTCTTTTCGGTGACTAGAAAATGTCACTATTCAACAGACTCTTCTTACATTTCTCTTATTTTGTCATATGGGAATTGCCATATGACAATTTTGGCATTTTGAGAACTTAAAAATTAAGTCAGGTATGCATGTACGCAGTGGCTCAGTGGGTTAGGACACTGAGCTTGTCAACCAGATGGTCGGCAGTTTGGCGGGTCGAATCCCGAGTGCCACGTAACAGACTGAGTGCCTGTTACTTGTCCCAGCTTCTGCCAACCTAGCAGTTTGAAAGCACGTAAAAAATGCAAGTAGAAAAATAGGGACCACTACGGTGGGAAGGTAACAGCGTTCCATGCGTCTTTGGCGTCTAGTCATGCCGGCCACATGACCACAAAGACATCCTCGGACAAACGCTGGCTCTTCGGCTTTGAAACGGAGATGAGCACCAGCCCCTAGAGTCAGAAACGACTAGCACACATGTGCGGGGGAACCTTTACCTTTACCTTTTTATCTTTATCTTTATCTTTATCTTTATTATATTTGTATACCGCCCTTCTCCCGAAGGACTCAGGGCGGTGAACAGGGCACATAAAAATACAAAATTAAAAAATTAAAAAAGAATTAAATAAGAGCCCGAGCTAAAAACAGTAGAGTAATAAAAATCCCCAATAAAAACCCCAGCACATCCCCCATCAGGCCAGGCCGGCTTGCTCAAATAGGTAGGTCTTCAGGCCGCGTCGGAAGGAGCGAAGGTCAGGTGCCATCCGGAGCCCACAGAGAAGGCCCTCCCCCTGGGGGCCACCAGCCGACATTCTCTGACCGGTGGCACCCTGAGGAGGCCCTCTCTGTGGGAACGCACAGGGTGGAGGGAAGTTGACGCCGGCAGCAGGTGATCCCTGAGGTACTCCGGACCCATGCCATGTAGGGCCTTGAAAACCATTACCAAAACCTTGAACCTTACCCGGAAGACAACTGGTAGCCAATGCAGCTCGCGGAGCAAAGGTGTAACATAGGAGTACCGGGAAACTCCCAAGACAACTCTCGCGGCTGCACTCTGTACCAGCTGGAGCCTCCGAGTGGTCTTCAAGGGAAGCCCCATGTAGAGAGCGTTGCAGTAGTCCAGACGAGAGGTCATGAGCACGTGAGTGACCGTGCACAGGGCATCCCGGTCTAGATAGGGCCGCAACTGGCGCACCAGGCGAACCTGGGTGAAAGCCCCCCTAGTCACAGCCATTATATGATCTTCCAAAGTAAGCCACGAATCTAGGAGGACTCCCAAGTTGCGAGCCCTATCTACGGGGGGTAAAAACTCACCCCCCATGGAGAGAGGTGGAATATTCTGAATATCCCGGGATGCCGGGATGCACAGCCACTCAGTCTTGTCGGGGTTGAGTTGAAGTCTGTTCCTCCCCATCCAGACCTGAACCGCCTCCAGGCAACGGGACATCACTTCGAGGGCATCACTGGGGTGGTTTGGGGTCGAAATGAAAAGCTGGGTATCATCAGCATACTGATGATACCCAACTCCAAAACCACGAATGATCTCACCCAGCGGTTTCATATAGTTGTTGAACAGGAGAGGCGAGAGGCATGTACAAAGAATATTTTATTTCCTATTTAAGGAATCTTAGTAAATTAAGAATAGTGTCTTTTCTTCACTAATTGGGCATTCAGTTAAACCTGTTGATTTTTATTTATTGGAAACATGAATACTTTTTTTCAAAGATACAGGCACTCCTTTTGATTGTATGATGAAATGTATGGATGTTTGAACTTCTGAGTGCTCTTGGATTCTACCCACTAATACTGGTTACTAATAGTTGTGGTGTCATGGTTCCGACAGATGAAACCCTTCAAAAGAACTTTGAGGCATTGTTTACCTTAAAGAATCTTGTATTTGGGAAACAAAGTATTGGCACTACATAGTTGAACCCCAAAACTAAATTCCCCTCCCCTGGATATAATGTAACAAAGTACAATTTCCACCTCCAATAAACAGTCATAAATCACATTCCCCAATTAGCTTGAAGCACTGACTTCCTCTCCAGCTCTCCAGCCTGCCAAAACACTGTCAGCTCTGGGCCCAATGTCCTTGGGTTCCCACGGTCGAGTTATTATTTTTACGGCTAGCTGGACTCTCATCCCTATCCCCCCTCCCAGCATCAACTAATTCTAAAAGCATAGAGAAAATGTCTGCATTTTCATCTGTTGTCAAAGCAAGAACATCCAATGTTAGCAGCTGTGGGAAGTCAGTTCCCCAGAGAAGGAAATATTAAAAGGGCAGAAAAATATATTTCCTAAAAAGATATTGAAGAACCAGGAAAGCATGCCCAGTTTTCTTAATAGTCTCAGGTTTCCTCCCCCCAAGCAGAAAACCAGTTCTATAGACATGCAAATGTAAGCCATCAGGAAGGTTGGGGCTAGAACATTAAGAAGACAAAGACACCTAAAATCTACATACCCCAGCCCCTTGGAAGCAGGACATGGCCTTTGGACACAATAGGATTAACCCATCACCATCAGAATGCCAGAAGAGCACACTCAGACTCAGGTCCAAAGTTTATGACACAGGAAATAGTCTTAAACAGGAACAGGAAGCAAGTCCAAACAAAAGGATCCAGAGGGTATAAAAACCTATTCCCTACATCTGGTCAGCCCTTCTTTTCTGCTGGAACCATCTTTCTGTCTGGCTTTCCTCTGCAATAAACTGTAACCTTTTCCCCAAAGCAGCTGCCATGTTTATTCCCAGCTTGGATGGAACCATGATGGAGACTTTTCTTCCAACACAGCATTGACATGTAGTAGCCATAACTTTGATTAATTTGGATCATCATAGCTTGCCTTTGATTTGCAGTAATCTGTCATTTTGGGAAACATTCCCTTGCCTGGGTTAGACAAAAATGGACACATGCAATTATGGGAATTATTATGAGGTTTAGTAGCCCTAAGAAAAAGTTTTAAAAATGGTCACCTTCGAATGCATTTTTTGCATTGGGTAACCCAGCTCCAAATCAGGCGAAGAAAATGCTTTTAAGCATGATGTTACAATGAGTCCATCCTAAACTGAACAGTTGGTTCCAGGAGATGGTGCAAGTTTAAAGCTTGTATTTTATACTATACAAAAATATATTCCATACAGTTTTCTGAGAGCAGTCAGTATGCTTTTGAACAAATTAATGTGAAATATTGTAAAAGTTGAACCAAAGATTAGTATGGATTGAAATAATACAAACAGAAGTTTATTCTTGATATAACCAAGCTGATATTAGTGAATGGTTCTGACATCTTTGAGGTTGTTTACCTTATGCTAAACCGTGGGTGGGCATTCCCATTAGCCCTGCCTAATAGGGATTATAAAAGCTATAGTTCAGCATATGGATGGCTGAAATTTGCTCTGCGCTTAAGTATGAGATTCACAAATTATAATGCTGACAGTACACTATTACTAGAGATTTCTATGGCATGAAATGCCTGACAATACTATAAGTTCATTTAGCAGTAGTGACTAACTTGTAAGATGTAGCAACCTGAAACAGGTTATTAGTAAATATGTTGAGGAAGGATAACTTGTTCATTAAATCTTGGACTTCAATTCACAAGATCATTTTTTTTGTGAGATGTGAGATTTGGGATGCTACTCATGTCTTTGGATGCTCTAAAGCACTTGTGTATTAGCTACTTTGCATTCTCTGATCCTTTATTACATCACTCTAACACTTCTGATAATATGGACAGTTCCAGAAAGCAAATGCAGTCACATAATTCACTTTCTTATATCCTGAGAACAGAAAAATCAAAATGCATAAGTTAAACTTCTACCTTACTATTTCATAACGCTTATATGAAATCAGTTCCCTGCTGCCAATGAGTGTTTAGTCCTTGATGTCTGCCAAGGCAGTCACTCACAGGGCTTCAGAAGCAATTGAGACATGTGATGCCAACGGAAGAATATACAGTATAATAACATAGCAAAACATATAATTAGCACTAATTACATATCACCAAGCCCATAATCTTAATGGCTCTTGAAAGAGCTAGACCCACAAATTTTATGTAATATGCAGATTTGACTAGGCCTCCCAAATCATTTTCTTTCAATAGACTAAAGGGGAATGTGCTTTAATTTTTTTATGGTTGCTAACAAGAAAGCAATCCTGAGAGTGGTTTGCAGGAGAATTTATCCGAAGACACCGCCCCCCCAAAGCCTAAAGGGAAGCACATCGTTTTTACAAGGAAAATAAAAACCTGCCTTGTGAGTAAAACATTTTTAGTTTCACAGAGTTGGCTGGCACACAAAATAGAAAGAAAGTTACTTTGGGCCTGACATAAGCAACTAAGACCTCAAAATTACCTCAGAAAATGTATTAACCTAAAGCACAGTCAGCAATCCAGGGGCTGCAAAACCTATCTTGCTTCTCCCATAGTACATCATGAGTGGCTGGGCCTCAGTTTGGTGGGTCTTGAGTGTCTTCTAAGAGGTAACATGCCTTAAGCCACATTAAAACACATTTTCAAAATATTTAAAAATCTTTACAAATTGTAGTGTAGTAGGAAATAAGGCAGACTGAGTCAGCATTCCAGGACAAGTAGAAAATATTTATTGCGCAGGTTCAGACCCAGTTCGTACTGAACAATCTGAACCCTGTTTCAAGGAAAAGCATACACATATATGGTCTTCACAAACAGCCAAACACGTAGATGCGTTTATAAACTCTGATTGGTTACATGAACTTTAAGCCCCCCTTTGCTTTGTGCCCTTTTAGCTAAAATATCGTGCATCCTTGTTTCCAGGAAGGCTGCAGGTGTCTTGCGAGCATCCATGTTTCCTGTGCATGCTTGTGGTAAGCTACAAGCGAAACATATGTGGTTAGCTATAACAAAAGTTTATGCTGCCTGACTGAGTGTGACCCACGGGTTACCTTGTGGCTTGACATTTTCCATTTCCTTGTTGTTCTTCTACCTAATACACGGGTATTCTCGCTTCTATGTCCGACCTCACAGTTACGACATGCAACATTCATATGTATTCTTTGTATTTTTCCATGGCCTACTTCAGTAGTAGATTTTGACATGTAGGACAAAAGGAAAAAGTGAGTACCCATTTTATTCTTTATGACCCTTTAGAGTGAAAAGAAACAAAAATTTATTTTAGTTCTTCTCATTTCAATTACATATCTGTCCTAGCTACATCCCTTATAGCTCTCAAAAACAATTTTAAAAAGCTACATCTCCCAGACTAGATTATGATGATGACCATCACATTTATTAAATTTCTTTAAAACTGTTTAACAAATCAAAGACTGAAAGAACCTTCCTGAATGTGAAGCCTATTATTGGATTTGACGGTAGATAATCCACAACTATATCATGAATATTATATTGGGCCTTAGAAAAAAATTGTTGTAAGCATGCCAAAATTTCTTGTTCCTTAAGGGGACCAACTTGTCTCCCAATCAGTCAGCACTCAATCACAGAAGTTCGCTATTAGAGGAATTAATTCTTTTTCATTATCATAACTGAAAGCAAAATATGAATGCAAGATCTTGATTTTACTGCTTCTCTAGAACAAATGAGTTACAATGACTTGTAATCTTGAAAAGGGAATGTGTCCATTGGTCTTTGCAAGTTATCCAGATTGGCAGCTATCACTGCAACTTTTCAGAAAGAATCCTGCAATTTAATGATGTGGTGTTTGAGGTACCACAGTCACAGGAAAGCCAACAATTCTAATAACAGGTTAATATAAAAAGTTAAAATCAGTTAGCCATAGAGTACAGGTGCAGGGTAGGCTATTTGTCCCAGGGTTGAAAGGCTCATATATTTTTAACAAAAAGTATCTTCTGTTGTAAATATTAATGCCAAAGCTTTCCTCCATGACCTAATCAACATATATGACTTGTTTGGGAGGAGTTTATTTACTAAAAGCTAGTGCCCTTTATTTAATGGTGTGATAATTTGCCTTGCCCATTTGGTTTGGAATCTTCCTTATACACTTAGTGATTGGATTCTTACAATCTATGAGTCATGGTTTATTTGGTTATGTTTATGTAGGTTGTATGAAGCCAACCAATACGTCTTACAAACCATGACTTATATATTGGTTGAAAACTCCACAACCATCACAAGGCCTGGTATGCTGATTCAGCATGGCAGGGGACAAAGAGTGTTCTAGGTGATGAGCAAAAGAACACAGGAGTGTTTGACACTCAAGAATTTTCCCCAGTGTGCAAGACAGCCCAGTTGTCCCACTAAACAAGTAGGGACTGTGTTAGGCAGCAGGTGAATGATTGCATTTTCTCAAGAAAACCACATGAATAGTATAATATGAAAGAACTTCAAGCCAGATGGCATTCAACATGCTACTGAGGAAGATATTTTTATATAACTAATGTTTATGATCCAGCTACATTAAAGCTTTCCAAATGTCTTGTTGCTGATATTGAAGGAAAATCCAAAACTGCAAAAATATTACAGCGGGAACATGGAGCATAAGAATAATATAGAAAACCTTATTTCTTCACTTTTTTCAAACAACCAAAGGTACACTAATATACAGAGACTTCACCAAACCAAGCAAACAGAAATCAATTTGACTACAGGGAGTGCAGAATTATTAGGCAAATGAGTATTTTGACCACATCATCCTCTTTATGCATGTTGTCTTACTCCAAGCTGTATAGGCTCGAAAGCCTACTACCAATTAAGCATATTAGGTGATGTGCATCTCTGTAATGAGAAGGGGTGTGGTCTAATGACATCAACACCCTGTATCAGGTGTGCATAATTATTAGGCAACTTCCTTTCCTTTGGCAAAATGGGTCAAAAGAAGGACTTGACAGGCTCAGAAAAGTCAAAAATAGTGAGATATCTTGCAGAGGGATGCAGCACTCTTAAAATTGCAAAGCTTCTGAAGCGTGATCATCGAACAATCAAGCGTTTCATTCAAAATAGTCAACAGGGTCGCAAGAAGCGTGTGGAGAAACCAAGGCGCAAAATAACTGCCCATGAACTGAGAAAAGTCAAGCGTGCAGCTGCCAAGATGCCACTTGCCACCAGTTTGGCCATATTTCAGAGCTGCAACATCACTGGAGTGCCCAAAAGCACAAGGTGTGCAATACTCAGAGACATGGCCAAGGTAAGAAAGGCTGAAAGACGACCACCACTGAACAAGACACACAAGCTGAAACGTCAAGACTGGGCCAAGAAATATCTCAAGACTGATTTTTCTAAGGTTTTATGGACTGATGAAATGAGAGTGAGTCTTGATGGGCCAGATGGATGGGCCCGTGGCTGGATTGGTAAAGGGCAGAGAGCTCCAGTCCGACTCAGACGCCAGCAAGGTGGAGGTGGAGTACTGGTTTGGGCTGGAATCATCAAAGATGAGCTTGTGGGGCCTTTTCGGGTTGAGGATGGAGTCAAGCTCAACTCCCAGTCCTACTGCCAGTTTCTGGAAGACACCTTCTTCAAGCAGTGGTACAGGAAGAAGTCTGCATCCTTCAAGAAAAACATGATTGTCATGCAGGACAATGCTCCATCACACGCGTCCAAGTACTCCACAGCGTGGCTGGCAAGAAAGGGTATAAAAGAAGGAAATCTAATGACATGGCCTCCTTGTTCACCTGATCTGAACCCCATTGAGAACCTGTGGTCCATCATCAAATGTGAGATTTACAAGGAGGGAAAACAGTACACCTCTCTGAACAGTGTCTGGGAGGCTGTGGTTGCTGCTGCACGCAATGTTGATGGTGAACAGATCAAAACACTGACAGAATCCATGGATGGCAGGCTTTTGAGTGTCCTTGCAAAGAAAGGTGGCTATATTGGTCACTGATTTGTTTTTGTTATGTTTTTGAATGTCAGAAATGTATATTTGTGAATGTTGAGATGTTATATTGGTTTCACTGGTAAAAATAAATAATTGAAATGGGTATATATTTGTTTTTTGTTAAGTTGCCTAATAATTATGGACAGTAATAGTCACCTGCACACACAGATATCCCCCTAAAATAGCTATAACTAAAAACAAACTAAAAACTACTTCCAAAAATATTCAGCTTTGATATTAATGAGTTTTTTGGGTTCATTGAGAACATGGTTGTTGTTCAATAATAAAATTAATCCTCAAAAATACAACTTGCCTAATAATTCTGCACTCCCTGTATATTATTGGTAGAAAGAGGTGGAAAAGCTCAGCTAGAACAGCAAAGATGTGGCTAGGGACTGCCCCCGGAATAGATCAGAAACTTGTCATGTGAAAATTCCAACCCAAACTAAAGTGGAAGAAAAAAAACCCCAACCACTTTCCTAATTATGGTCTTGATGTCCACCATTTTCAAGAAGAACATCACAAATTGCTTTGAAATCTTGTACCTTTATTGATAGGATACCAGAGGAACTATGGAATAAAATTAAAAATGTTGTTGAGGATGAACATAAAAAGCAACTGCCAATCACTAAGAAACAGAAGAAATCATGCTAGTAAAGGAACCGGTAGTCAAATATTCCACAGACCAACACTTGGTAGAGTAGCAATGAAGGGCTTGGAAAAAATATTCAGATGCATCTGTACCTACAGAGTCAATGATTTTATCTGTGAAACTATGCAGAATTAAAAGCTGGATTATGGAGAAGGAGGACAGATTAGTATTTATGCATTTGAACATTGGTTTGGAAGTAGGTTCTCAAGTATACTATGGATTGCTTACCAAATAAACAAATGGATCATAGATCAACTGAATCTGAAGTTTCTCTCAAGGTAAGGTAAAGGTAAAGGTTCCCCCGCACATGCGTGCTAGTCATTTCCGACTCTAGGGGCCGGTGCTCATCTCCGTTTCAAAGCCGAAGAGCCAGCGCTTGTCCGAGGACGTCTCCGTGGTCATGTGGCCGGCATGACTAGACGCCAAAAGCGCACGGAACGCTGTTACCTTCCCACCGGAGTGGTCCCTATTTTTCTACTTGCATTTTTACGTGCTTTCGAACTGCTAGGTGGGCAGAAGCTGGGACGAGTAACAGGCGCTCACTCTGCTACGCGGCACTCGGGATTCGACCCGCCAAACTGCCGACCTTCCAATCGACAAGTTCAGCGTCCTAACCCACTGAGCCACCGCGTCCCTCTCAAGGTACAAATAACCAAATTTCAAATATCTTTTTTTTGGATACCTAATGTGAAGACGCAGATCCCTTGAGAAGTCCACAAGGCTGGGAAAGGAAGAAGGAAAAAGAGGATGAGGACAATCAGCTGCAAGATGGACGTACTCAGTTACAACAATGATAAGTGTAGCATAAAAAACCTGAAGGAACCGGTTAGAAGAGATCATGATGGAGACGAACTTGCTAATAGCATGTCAAGCCCTCATCAGCTCTGGTAATGAAAACTATTTTACTTATTGGCCTCTTACAAATATTGGTCTGCAACAAAAGGCTGTAAAATTATTTGAATTTTTTACTGCAACAGACTGAATTTGGCTAATGGTACAGATTTCATTTTCTATGGCAGTGATCCCCAACCTTTGAGGCTTGACGGCCCAGCTGGCAGGGAAAGGGGAACCAGGCCTCAGTGGGCCCTTGCACACGAGCAGCACAATTCATGAGAGCAGCAGGCCAGTGTCCACATGCATGCACACACAGCTCGACTAGTTGAGCTGCACACATACCAGCCCACCACTTGCACAGCCTGGTTCCCCTCCCCCCCCAGCTGTGCAAGGTGCATTGTGTGAGCTGTGAGCGCAGGCATTCATGCCAGCCCATCACTCGCACGAGTCCAGCTATGTGTGTGCATGCGTGCTGTCCCACTGTTCACATGGCCCAGTTGTAAATAGGCCACGGCCCAGTAGTGGATCACGACCTGGGGGTTGGGGACTCCTGTTCTATGGCACAATAATTTTTAGGGCCTGATTCACAGTACAATAAAGCTACAGTGAAGTTGTTTGAGTTTGGCTTAGCAAGAAGTCTGAACCTAATGGCTTTTAACACACAATTTAATCACTGGGGCCTCTTCTACAAGTCATGGTTAAAAATGGTCTCAGGGCAATCTGTGAATTCAGCATATAGCAATTTTTCCCAACCTGGTCTCTCCCAAATATTAGGGCACTACAAATCCCAAAACTTTCAGGAATAACACTCATGGACCCTTTTTTGGGCAAGGTATATTGAGAGAGGAAGAAACCCTGGCAAAATTGTTTACCAAGAAGTCACAATTTTTTTCTTACAACTATTCCAAAATCTTTATTTGAGGAAGTGAAAAAAAATCCTTTCCCTTATTTCTTTGTTGCAAGTTTCCGTCCTCCTTTTCATGCTCAAAAAGCTGTTTTGCCTAACCGAAAGAGCCTCATTATATTACTTTTGTAAAATATATGGTTTAGCTCACTTAATGAGCTGATGATGTGTGGTGGTAGAGGCAACCACAATCCCAAAGCTCCCTTGGATTTATGGAATTAGCTTTACTATTATTTAGAACCTATCCATTTAATCAGCATTTACATGTTACACAGCACACATAATCAGTTTGAAGCAAGCACTGACAAGTAACTACTTCCAGGTATAGAAAAGAATAAAGAATATGTAAACAAAACCCAACTTTGGTGTTTCTGCTACTACTTATCTTTGCTGTAGAAACTAATTCACTGTATCAATGTTATTACATTTTTAATGGATGTCTGTAACAACTATATACTTCTCTAAAAGTTGAAGAAATAAGTGCTCTGAATTTCATAACTAATTCCTAAATAATAGAACTAATAGTGAAGAGCTGGTTAAAGAGATTGAGTAAATTGAGGTTAAAGGAAATACCTGGTTAAAGGAATTGAGTAAGCACGCTATTTTGGGCTTCAAGATACTACAGAAAGAGAAATTGGAACATAATCATACATCTTTAAAAGAAAATTAGGTTTGCAAGGGAAACCAAAAACAGCAAAAGGACTTTTTTGATTATGTCAAGAGTGAATGAAAGAAAATGGCTAATGATCAAAAGTGCTGAATGCTCTTTGCATGCTGTGGAGATGCTTATGCTCGGTTGATAACTAGGCATCTCCCTTATCAACCACCTCAGCAATGATATACTCGAGTAGTAGATGGCTGTTGCATTAATAACAGACAAAATGCAGGATGCAAGGTATGTTACAGGTCCCATCTATCAGGGAAGTACATATAGTGGGACCCAGAAGAAGAGCCTTCTCTGTGGTAGCTCTCTTACTCTGGAATACCACCAGAGATACAATTGGCTCCCATCTTGATATTTTTATGGAAGATCTTGAAGACCCAGGATTGACATGGGAGCCAGTCAAGTGGCTGGTGTGATTGTGCTTGCTGCCACCATGGGGATGGGTTGAGGAGGGTTGGTGGGTATATTGTGAAATGTTAATCGAATAAGCCATACAGAGTCACTTTGTGTGAAATGGGTGACCTTATAGATGAGTTTAATAAATACCACTTATTAATGGCCGTATGGCCATTTCTACAAGGAGCACCCTACTCCCTCGCCTGTGCTACCTAACACTGATGGCAAGTTCAGAAGACCAAAGAAAAGGTAAAGATTAAGGTAAAGGTTTCCCCTATCCAGTTGTATCTGACTCTAGGGGGCGGTGCTCATCTCCATTTCTTAGCTGAGGAAGCCAGTGTTGTCCAAAGACATTTCAGTGGTCATGTGGCCAGCTTGACTATATGTCAAAGCACACGGAATGCTTACTTGCAAAGTGATACCTATTTATTTACTTGCATTTGCACACTTTCAAACAGCTAGATGGGCAGGAGCTGGGGCAAGTAATGGGAGCTCACCCGTCATGTGATGCTTGGGTCTCGAACATGGGCTGTTACCTTTCCAGCTGATAAGCTCAGTGTTTTTAACAGCTGGCCCATCACAATCCCTTAAAGCAAAGGCAATAGGACACAATTGATACAGACATGAAGATCATCCAATTGGATGTAGTTGCTGTATTTGAATCAGTGAAATGCTGTTTGTGTTTTAAAAAGCAAACTCGGCACCTGTGGGAAAATATTAGAAGATGATGGTAGGATTTGCATTCCCCCAAAAAAGAATTCAGTTAGACTTAACCAAATCATTTGACAAAAACAGAGAATGGCAATTCAAGACAAGAAAAGAGATTATTAGGCAGCACCTGGCTACTATTAACAAATTTAAATATACAGGACCAGACAAATCATTTCCAAGACCTTTGAAGAAGTTTCAGATCTAATTTGGAGTCCATAACAGAGTAGTAGGGACAGTTATGAGCATTCTAACCCCTTTTTCGGCGCTGCCTCTGCTACAAAGATATTGTAGAAATGCAGCTCCATAGATTTTTCAGACAAATTGATTTACCTGTGAAGAGTTCCAATTCATTAGTCACTTCATTTCATGCAGTTGCACATTTGGTAAATGGTTTTGGGTAATGAAGAATCAAGGTCAGCCAGGAGCAAAGAAATAATAATAAAAAAAAATAAATCCTAAAAGAACTGGGCCTAGCTCAGTTCTTATAGCAGCTGGTTCTTCCCCCCCCCCTTTAAGGAACAATGTTTCATTTATTCAAGCTGTAAGCACCACCATGTGTCTGAAGTAGCTAAAACATCAGTTTGTGAAATTTCTCTTAGAGACTAAGTACACACATTCCTTTCCTTATGCAGCATATGATATCAGCGAACATCACTCTCTAAAAGTGCAGGCTATTTGATATTGCTATTTTTTTCTCACTAGGCAGAAGATATTGATGTATTATTAAATAGTGCGCTTTCATATATTCTGAATGAAAATTTTTGATATATTGGTTAATGGTTAAACAAATCATGGCTTACCAAAATGTAAATCTCATTCTTTTCTGACATCTTCTACTAGTCAGGATGACTGGGGAATGTGCATGATACCAGGCTGGGTTTCTTGCTATAATGCCTTAATGTGGGAGCCCCTAACCTTTCTGGGTTGGTGGCCTGGTGAGAAAGGGAGGGGCAGCCACCATTATGCACGCATGTGCACCCATGCAAATGTGGCTGTACGTGCGTGTGTGTGAATGGGGCCGCGAGCATGCACACTCTGCAAATGGGGCTGCCAGCACAGGTGCGAGGGTTAGGGGAAGGCTAGTGCCGCCACAAGTGGGGGTGAGAAGACACACATGCGCATGCGCACTGGCCAGCCACTCATGGCCCGGTAGTGGGCCATGGCCCATAGGTTGGGGACCTCTGCCTTAATGTTTATATACTTCTATGAAAAACTAAACAATTTTCCTACCCAGAAAATTGCCATATTTCTTATGAGGCTGTTTCTGAGATATCTACACATAGATTTAGAGACCTGAAAAAGAAAAGTCAGCTAGTACAAGGACTGGCTATTTTAAATGAGATCTACAGAATCTCCTTGTACAAATCTCTTTTAGTATCGCTTTTAATACCTAGCACTATTCTTCAGGGCTAACCAAGTAAACATTGAGAAAAGCTTGCATTAGCACAATGCCCTGGAATCCAACAGCAGGAAAAGGTAAGATGCAGGAGATTTCCTTGAAGCTTTAAGTCAGATTCACTCTCACTCATTAAACTAGGAATGTTAAGTAGTAATTAGGGAAAAATCATTTTAAAACATGTTCTTTGTTCAGGAGAATTTGTGCAAGAGTCCATTATATGTGCTTTGATTATTCTGTGGGTTTTTAATTCTGTTAACCAGTAAATTAAAAAGCTTGTCCTTCTGTGATAGGGATCATTTTAAAAAGCCTGTTCTTTTGAAAACCCTTTTATTAAATTACAGAACAAGTTTATGTTGCAATTTAAAACAAGCAGATTTTTTTCTGATACCAGTATGGAATTCTGTGAGACATTTTGCCAGGCTATTTATTTAATAAACAAGCCTCCGTATAACCCATACTCTGCAATACATTTGCCCCAGGTCATTGAAGTTTACTTGTAGTTGCCGTTCTTCAGGCGTTGGCATGAGTTGGAATGTTTTCATCCAGTAAAAAAAACCCACAAAAACTATAATTAAGGCCAGTAGATAAACCTATTAGCCACCACTAGCTTTTTTTCAGTTCAGTGTATTAACAGCACAATCCATTACTTTTATGAAACCAATAACTCTTGAGTTTATATTTTCCGACTCCTATATATGTGGACGGAATATGCAAACAAAAGGAGAAATAAAATATTTACAGACAGGTGTCAATTCCAGTGCATGTAGGAACTTCAAAGCTAACATACCAGGAGGATTGCAGAACACACATATTTCTCATCACGCTGATAATTGTGACTTGGTGAGAGCCAGGCCAAATATAACAAGGCAGCCTGAATCCAGGGAGTAGCCCTGCCCTGAAGCTCAACTGTTTTATGTAGTTCCAACACCTTTAATACAGCAGTTATTCCTTTCAAAGAGGAAGAGGGGGGAAACCAATATGAGGAACTTAGGTCTAATTATTTTACCTGTTGTTGTGTCCTAACACTGTCTCATTGCTAGGCAGAAGAATTTTTTATATCCTTTTCAACCATTAAAACAATAAAACCATAGGCAAACATTCTGAACAGAGGGGTGGAAAATATAGATTAAAGAATTACTCATGTGTCCATTACATTAACATTTTTCTTTCTCTAGAACCAAGTTTATGGGACGCGGTGGCTCAGTGGGTTAGGACGCTGAGCTTGTCGATCAGAAAGTTGGCAGTTTGGCAGGTTGAATCCCGAGTGCCGCGCAACAGAGTGAGCGCCTGTTACTCGTCCTAGCTTCTGCCAACCTAGCAATTCAAAAAATGCAAGTAGAAAAATAGGGACCACTACAGTGGGAAGGTAACAGCGTTCCGTGCGCCTTTGGCGTCTAGTCATGCTGGCCACATGACCACAGAGAAGTCCTCGGACAAGGGCTGGCTCTTCGGCTTTGAAACGGAGATGAGCACCGGCCCCTAGAGTCGGAAATGACTAGCACGCATGTGCGGGGGAACCTTTACCTTTACCTTAGAACCAAGTTTAATGATCTCTTTAAAAAGCATAGTGGGTAGGTTGTTGTTGTGTTTTTTTTGCAATGCAGAAGGTACCATCATACATTCTTGACCAAAGGCTTAAGTTGGCAGAAAAGAACAGCGAGATACATCATGATGTCATTTACTAAATTTATTTCAAAATTGGTTAGGTAATTACTAAATTTAGTACAGGGAAATTATGCCAGATAATAGGTTTTCTTCCTTCCAAATAATCAACTGGATCATGCATTTCCAATAGTAGGCATATTGCATCATCAAAAACACATTTAACAAAGTACAATTTAAAGTGAATGTATTAGTTTGTTTGCCTTCATTATGAAAGCAATTATTAAAGTGTCCTCATTTCAAGATGACACAGCTTCATAGTACAGCCGAAGTAGATACACCGGAAACTTGTATCATTATTCATCTTTTCCTATTATGTGTTAAAGCAATTCCATTTTTTGCAATGTTCTTCCCTAATTCTACATGCATGTGTAATCATAGCCTGGCCCATAATGCATGTGTAATCATAGCCTGGCCCATAAGTGGAGTATGTACATGCAGCTGCACAATCAATTAAATACTGCTTTTGAACCAGCTAGATAAACCTAAGAAAGTTACAGCTTTCAAATAACAGAGTTGGTGTCACCCTCGTCCGCGAAAGCAGGAAAAACGCACAGCCGGAACGGGTAACGATTCTCAAGGGATTGCGTTTATTGCGAGTAAACGGCAAAACAAAGAAAGAGCAAAGTCAGCGTTGGCTGCTACCCGCATCCAACGCTGCTAAATAGCCGCCTGGAACACACACCCACACCCCGCCCAAACAAACATCCGCCTCTCTCCCTATTTACACTCCACCCCTCCCTGCCTGCTCCCTTTGGCTCCCACCTTTCCCTGGAGCTCGGCATGCTCCTCCTGCCAGGTACGTGCCCACCAAACCCTAGCACCGCAGCCCCGCACCCCACCATCACCGCTTGCAGCAACCACCTCCCACCCAAGGATGTTCCCTTCACGGCCCTGGGCCCGACACCTCACCACCCCCCACGGTCCCTGGCACCGCCACAGCCCCGGTCAAGCAGGCCCGTTCTGTGAGTCCGGGCTCCAGCCACGCAATATGGGGGACCGGGACAAGCAGCTAGTCCTTGGCATTCCTGCCGGCAAGGCACTCCCGTGCCGGTGCAGGACCCAGCACCAGTCGCGTTGGCACGGCCTCCAGCGTCAGGCGAGGGCCTGCTCGAGAGTTCTGAGCAGCCGCACCCTCCTCAGCCAGCCGGGAATCCACGGGGTAGTCCAGCATCGGGCGAGGGCCTGCTCAAGAGTTCTGCACAGGCACACCCTTCTCAGCCAGCCAGGAATCCACGGGGTGGTTCAACACAGGCGCAGCCGGCCGGGAATGTGCAGGTAGCCCGGACTTGACGGGCGGCGTGTCCACGGCAGGAACGGTAAGGTCCGTGCTTGCTGGCTGCGACCCCCCTGCCGCAGGGTGGGCGGAGAGGACCCGTGGGTGGGGCATTCCAGCCGGCCACAACCCCCCTGCTGAATGTCGGGCCCGCGGGGCTCAACAGTTGGAAGGGACCTTTGAGGTCTTCCAGTCTAACCCCCTGCTCAAACAGAAGACACTATCCCATTCTGGACAAATGGCTGTCCAATCACTTCTTAAAAGTGATGGAAACCAACAACTTCTGAAGGCAAGCCGTTCCACTGGTTTATTGTTCTGTCAGGAAATTTCTTAATTCTAGGTTGCTTCTCTCCTTGGTTAGTTTCCAGTCCTTGCTTCTTGTCTTGCCTTCGGGTACTTTGAAAAATAGGTTGATCCCCTCTTCTCTGTGGCAGCCCCTCAAATATTGGAACAATGTTATCATGTCTCTGCTTTAATACTTCAAATTACTCATTTGTGCTAACACAATTTGCAAAGCACATCTTCTGAATGCTTTCCGGTCCTAATAGGCAATGTAAAAATCTCTTCAAATTTAAATAATCTCCCATCAAATGCCAATTAAATTAGAAGTGTTACTGACATTATCTCTACAATATTCCATTCCAAATTGGTTCAAATATTTTTGATCTCAGCAATGATCTGCATTTTACCAAGATGGACTTTAACTTCAGCAAAATACACCCTCTTCCACATTTGTTCCATGATGAAGTACAGTATTTTCCAAAGTATTAATATAATTAATGTATTTTAAGAAAAAAAATATTTTCACTTTATATTTGTATATAAATACAGGTAGTCATCAACTTGTGACAACTGAACTCAAAATTTCTGTTGCTAAGTGAGACAGTTGTGAACTGAATTTTGCTCCATTTTACAACCTTTCTCAACATAGTTGTTAAGTGATCTTTACAGTTCTTAATTTGTCCTCGTATGGTAGCGTCTGGGCCGTGTGCGATGCCCACTTGCAGATCTCAGCAGCTGCGTTCTACTGCAGCTTTTTGCACAGGCATCTTGCAATAAGTGCTTGTGGGTACCCATTATGCTTGAATTGTTCATGTCTACATGTACGCACAAGCATTTATTACAAAATGCCTGCATAAAAAGCAGAGAAAAGAAAGAATATAAAAGACCAACTATATGGCATAATCTGCCATACATCAAAAATATTTCAGAAGCTGTAAGAATGCAGCTGCCGAAATCTGCATCACACACTGCCCAGAGGCTATCATACAAGGACAAATTATGCACTGTAAAGATTGCTTGGAGGTGGGAGATACTTCCAATGTAATCTACCAGATCTCTTGAATAGATTGCCCCTGTGACTATGTAGGGCAAACAGGGAGGAAGCTAATCACCCAGATTGCAAGAAAACAAACAAGTGGTCAGACCAGGAGATCTGAACTCATTGCAGTGAGCAAGGACATACATTTAATTTTGTAGCAACTAAGAACATTGGACATGCAGGTACAAAGATAGCCAGAGAAATGATTGAAGCCTGGGAAACAGGCCCCTTGTCAATTAACAGGAATGCTGAATTACCATCAGCCTATCAAATACTTAGGAGCCGAGGGCTTGGGAGCCCAAGGAAACAGCCAATTGCCAGCCATCAACACACTGATCAGCCAATATAAACATGAGTCACAAGAACAGATCAAAGCATATATTCCAGTAGAGAAATTCCCTAAAGATGAGGTCGAGCATGAATCCAAAAGTTCGAAAGAGTAAACCTCTGGTCCTGGTGATTGACCCAAATACTATGTCATATATTCCTTTTGAATATCTTCAAGCCCAATCACAAAAAAATGTTATTAAATTAGGCAAACAGAATGCTATAACAGGAAGTAAAATTACACTGACCATTTTTTCCCCAGGACAAAGATAGTTCACTTTATTGTATAACATTTTGATGGTCAACATTCTTTTTTTTATTAAATGAGGTTATGTAAATAAAAATCCTTAAAAGGATAATTCTCATTGGCAATAAATAATTTCCACTAACAATATTTCACTACTTTTCTCAGCAGTAAGATATTCAAAGATCATCTCAATCCTACTACTTACACAGGTGAATGGTACTGTAATGAAAGATAATATGATCATTATTATAAGTATAACTGCAGAGAAGTTTTAAGTTTTAAGAAGTTTTTACTAATAGAAACTGATTACAGCTCTATAGTACTTGCATCCCATCTATTGGTATGTTTTAAATTGAGAAAGATTTTTCTTCCAAAGTGTAAAAAGGTTGGTGCATGCTTATATACAGGGAGGAGCAAAATTTAATGGACAGTTTTGCAAGATTTGTCTTTTGGTACCAGCTCAGAGTTCTACTATCATCTTCTCTCTATAAAATGTTCAACAGTAAGATTGTCAAGAATTTCAGATGTTTTGTTTTGTTTGGTATTTTTTTTAAAGACCAAGTGATTTCTGGACAATTTGTTTGGCTATTTTGTTGAACTGTTCTCTGTCTTCTCGCCACATTTTAGAAGCATCCACATTGGCTCCACTTTCATCATTTGGTTCTAAAGTGGGGAAAAAAGGCTGATCAATAGGGAAAAAAACAGTAATAACATCAGCTTATTTACAGTGTTTTTCATTAAAAGAACCACACACACTATAAGTAAAACATATATAAGTTCAGAATTCCAAAATTTTATTTCATTTCATGCGTTGTTCCAAAAAAATGGAGTACAATAACTCCAATCACTTACAACAAATACAAGCTATCAGGATCTTCTTTCTTAATAACTACATAAAAAATTGAACATATACCTATTCACCTAGATATTTCTTTGATTTTAGAAACTGTCTCCATTATTTATTTTAATTGCTTAATTGTATTTTTAATATTTAAATCTATATTTATATTTTTAATGAAAAGCATTATAAAAATAATAAACTAAAATGTTTCTATTAATTTTGTGTCACTTTGCAATATAAGCTAGAACCAAAATCTAAAATTAAAAAAATGTCTTAATTATTTCTTTAACTTTCAAGAATGGCCCTTTAAACTTGGCCTTCTAGAAGCTTAGCAAAAAGACTTCAAATTAATTCTTCATAGTTCCTAGCATTACATGGGTCACTACTGAGACCAACTGTATAACCATTAATCTAGATCAGCGTTTCCCAACCTTAGGAACTTGAAGATGCGTGGACTTCAACTCCCAGAATTCCCCAGCCAGCTGGGGAATTCTGGGAGTTGAAGTCCACGCATCTTCAAGTTCCTAAGGTTGGGAAACGCTGATCTAGATTAAACAACTTGGGACATAAAATGTTCTAGAAAAGTCTAGTGATTTGTGTTTTTTCAAATTATCTTCCCTGTTGTCTCTATGAATGCTAGCCTTTCTCATACCTGCTAGCATGCTAACCACTGACAAGAGGATCTTCTCCACACTTTGCACAGGACTCCATCGTTCTGCACTGCTCTCATAGCCCATTGGATCATCTCCAGGAGCATGAAGAATGGAAATGCAAACTCTCCCATCTGGATAAACTGAGAAGATCAGACAATAAAATGGGAAGAATTTTTAAAATTAGTGCAATAATGATTGAAGAAAAATTGTTAACAGAATTGAGAATATATTAACAAAAAAAGAGTTATTATAAAGGATGGAAACTATCTCATAATGCATCATTTGTTGAGATGTCTGACAGCAATTATATACTCTTTCAATTCTAATCTAGTTTTCTATAGGCTGGAGTTAATGCTGAAACTTAAACATCACTATAGCTTTCCTATATATTTTCATTTTTGTCAGAGAATGGCATTATAGTAATTTATAGCTAAGCAGCTATTTATAGGATTAATAAAGTTGACAGATAAAAGAAGTAAAGAAGAATGCAAGACAGGGAATATGTACTGGGGCAAATACCAGTTTCATCATAAAATAGCAAGATATCAACAAAAAAGAGGGAAGCTCTGTCTTTATGAGTTAATAAGTGTAGAATTGGCTTTGCAAAATTATGGTTGTATTTAAAATAAGTTAGCTTCAGTAAATAGCAATTTGCTGATCTAGTCTGGGCTTGAAAATTAAACAGGGTCAGGCCTGGTGCATACGGTATCTGCATCAGAAAATACCAAGGAATATCATGGCTGCAGGCTAGAATGAAGTGTTAAAAACATGCTGGAAGAAGGTGATGATACTTCTATACTGCTCCCAAGAAAACTGACTAAAATCATTAGAAGCCGAGTTCATTCTGCAAATGATTTTAGTTAAAATAAATTACACCTGGGAATTTATAAATGGGATAGAACAATTCTTAACGTTTAATATTCTTCTAATGTGCATATTCTTTATTTTCTTTGTTTTTAGTAACATTCACAAAATAGTATCCCGTAATTCAAAATATATTTTGAAATACATTGTTAGCTAAAGTTAAGAATTAAGAGTTCATATTGTAAAACTAAATCTCAATGGAAACTCCAGTTGAAAGTATTAGATCTTTCTTATTTATATTTTGAATATTAACAATAAAGCTGCTTCAGTCAAGTTCAACTACGGTACTAGTGACTCTGGCACATACCACCTATAGGGTGAGAAGGGAATTTTTCCAGTGTTAGTGTGTGTCAAAAACGTACTGTTGGGATGAAACATTTCACATGTGAATCTCATCTTTGGAGGACTTAAAGGATAATCAAGAGGAAAACTCAGAATAGCAGGAAAAACTCCATATTCGAAGCACGTGTCTTCTGGACCCCTAGCAGCACAAAAAAACAACAACATTAAATTAGCCACACATAAATGAATTATGTACAATCTGTAGCATTTCAAACTTTATTATGTATTACATTTAACATTTGTTTTTATGTAACTGTAATAAGAGAAATTCATTTCCAACTTGAAATAAGGAAAACCATTAAGGAATACCTACTGTACTGCTTCACTAAATGAGAAAGAATATATGTACTAGAGGCATACAAATTGTTTCAATATCAAAATATTCTAGCTGTAAAACATCTCATTCAAACTTTAGAAGAAGTATAATGCTCTTCCAATTTACTAGTATTTTATCCTTGAAAGGAATCATTCTGACTGTGAAACAGTGCTTGGGGATAAGAACATTAGATCCTAAATATTTAACACATATTTGTGTTACAGTTAGATGCAAATGAGAAAAGTCCCCTAACTTGCATATGGTTGTATAACTACCATAATTTTTTCCTTTTATTTCTTAAAAAATAAAACTGGCTATCTAATAATTACAAAAGTGTTTTTTTTAAACTAGTGACAGTGTCAGTTATCCAAAGAGAATAAATCAAGGCAGCTTCTCTAACGTATAAGACTTCTCTTATTCAAATATGGCTAGGGCTAATGGTATAAAATTTCATAGGTTTCTTAGCTGGAACCACCTCTATATCGTTAATTATTTTAGTAAAGATTACATAATGTTCTAATGAAATTCTGAAACATTAAGACAACTTTGGAAGTCTTAAATTTGAACTTTTGCTGAATTCTCTCTCTTTTGGTTTAGCATTTGCCAAATCTGAAGCACACGTTTAAAATACAATACATATAACAGAAATTATCAAAAAAGACAGCAAGTCTCTGCTCTCTACTGATCATTCTGCATTTCATTATCAGTTGATAGTCACAGCACAACAGTTCTGCACTGAACAGTCCCTGTATAGTAAATCTATACCAATTTCATCAGACTATTTTATTTTAGGAAAGAAGCCTAAAGGAGTTTAGGCTAAACTTTCTCATATCCATTACTCCTACCCTAAAACAAAAAAAGCTGAAGGGCTGAGAAATCAAAGTTTGTACATTTAAGTTATAAGGAAGGTCACAACACTACATAATTGCTAGGGTGTGTTTAATTATATTCAATCTATCTCTAAGGCATGTTCCAGATTTTAGTACCTGCACGTCAAGAAATATTACTAGCAAGTACTGAAAGTGCTGCTTTGAACACACTGTTTATTCATCATGGACAAAGGTGTCAAAAGCTGCAATTTAAAAGATTTTAAATAGCCAAGGCTTATAAGATAACTTTAGTAATGGCCTTATAAAAAGATGCATGTAATAAAATTTAACCCATCAAGTCAAATAATAAAAGCAACTTCAATATTCATAATTAGGAAATGCAGGCTGTCCTGGCTTAAGGAATGCATCCAAAATGCATGCCTAGCTTTTAAATAACTGCGTTTACAGTTATTTATACACACTAGAAACATATAAGTTTATTGTAGCAACTTAATGGGAAAACTTCTGAACATGTACAGCATCCACACAGGTTTCTTTAACCATTTTATCTGTAGAGAACTAGATTACTATGTGAAAAATATCACTATAGCTCTTATGTTATACTTCATTTTTTCCTGTTCTTTTTGCATTTCTCTAATTTCACTTATAGATCTGTCATGTTCTTCTTTTAAGGTTTATTTCAACAAAGCTTCATTTATTTCACTTGGCTTTACATTCAATGCTACCCTGTGTCCAATATAGTATGTTCATCCTACATAATTATTAAGCCTATTCTCAAGTTCAAATTTTTCTTTGAGAACTAGTGATACAACCTAGTGGTACAATACTATTCCATTTTCCTACCCTAAATCTTTCACTCTCACCATATTTTTTCCTGTGTATGTCTCCAACAGCATATCCAGATATGATTAATCTGCCCCAATACTTTATATTATTTAAATTAGCAGGAAAAAGGCCAATTTAAATCATATTTCCCACTAATACATCCACATATTTCTTAAGACATTGTACAAATATACTGTATATTAATGTACAGCATACAACTTGAATGTTATGTACATAAACAACTTTGAATCTTTTAATTCTAATTTTCTAATTTCTAATTCTAATTTCAATTCTCTAATTCTAATTTTCTAATTTCTAATTCTAATTTCAATTCTCTCCCAGTGTATCCCAGTCCAACAAGAACTCCAGCTTCTATCTTCTCAGCTATATCAAGTACTAGGCCTTGCAAAGATATCAAAGAATATATATTTGTTCAAAACAAAGCCCCACTATAGTCATTTGGGTGTACTCACTTACAAAGGGTATTACATTGCACCCAGGCGTGGAATACAGGCTTTTGCACACTAAGCAATTTGTGGTTTTCTACTTTCCAGTGTTATTGTATTCTAGTTGGCCCACCACACAAAAGCAAAGTAGAAAGGAAAAAAAACCTGTCCTCAATTGAAGCTGTAGTTTGCAAATATTTCATACACTGAGATTTCATCACTTGAAAATGAAACTACCATTTGATACAATCTTATTACAGCATTCATTCAAGTAAAAGATTTTGCTTAAAACTGAATAGTTTTATTGATAATTTCAATAACTATTATCTTATGTTATTTTTCTATTTAACATGTATATTGTAAATGCTTATTAAATTTTGAGGTTGTTTTTGGACCAATTGTCTGCAGTTTGTTTCCATATCTTTAGGAGGGGTGTTCCTCATATCCTGGAAGTCAATAACTGTAGTTTAACAAGAAATTATTTTTAATGTAAAAAAATGAATTGCAAGAATTTTCACTATACGTCAATGATTTCATCTTAAATAAGAAGAGATAAAATGGAACACCTCAGAATATTAGTTTTATACAGTCATCAGATATACCTGTATCCTGTAATGTACACAAAACATTCAACTACAACTTGCATTGTACAAAGTTAAAATATTGCTAAAGAAAATAAAAAGGTGGAGAATGTTCGTGCAATGATATGCTTAAATAGGCAAACATGAAGTCAGTTAATGAGATAATCAGTGTTTTATGTTCATAGGAAGCTTGTTTCTTCTGTTTTCATTTTATCCCACTCCCTTCCACTTCCTAATGCACAAAGGGGAATTCCAAGTTGAAACAAACTCACATATCATATAAACTAAAACATCTAATTACATATCTAGATAACCTTTGGAGATATTGGATTAAAGTTGTACTTATTATTTTAAAAATTAGCTGTAGGCTAAACCAAGTTCCAACAATGACCAGTGCCTACATTATTATAATAATGAACACTAACATTTTACAAATTATCAATTCCAAATCTAAGATATTTTGATAAGAAATAGAAACATATTAGCCTGCATATAATTCAGTGCATTTATTTGCATACAACAGTATTCACAATTATAATCTAATTTAGTAGTCAAATTAATTCATTTGTTGGAAGAAAGATGAATATTTGCATGCTTTAGACACTTGCGGAAGATTCTAAATGCTTTAAACAAGCATAGTTTATTAGCTATGGAAGAACTATTAAGCAAATGATCAACAGCAACTCTGCAAGAAAAAAATCACTCATATTTTGGAAATCATTTCAAGAAAAGTTATTACAGATAGTCTTCAACTTGCAAATATTCGTTTAGTGACCATTTGAAGTTATAATGGCACATGGTCACAAGATCAAAAATCAGGCACTTGGCAACTGACATCTATTTATGACAGTTGCACTGTCCAGGCTTATGCAATTACTATTAGTAATCTTCCTAGCCAGCTTCCAACAAGCAAATTCAAAGGGGAAAGCCATATTTGCTTAATGACCGTAAGATTTGCTTTACAACTGCAGTGATTCACTTAACAACTGTGGCAAAAAAAGTCATAAAATGGAGTGTAACTCATTTAACAACTGCCTTGTATAGCAATGGAAATTTTGGGCCCAGTTGTAGTCATAATTCAAGGACTACTTGTACAATAGTTTTGGTTTTTTAAAACTACAGTTTTTATGCAACAGTTATATAGTTATATTTCTATTTAGTGCTGTAAACATAAAATTATAATAAAACATGAACTGTGTGAAGAACTTTTAATTTATATTTTCTGTTGTATATTTTTAGCTTTATAATTATGAATATTTTCAGAGTCTGATGTATTGTATATGCCAGTACTATTCAACTTGGCAATTTTACGATGAGTGGACTTCAATTCCCAGAATTCTTCAGCCAGAATTGAAGTCCACCCATCTTAAAATTGCTGTAGTTGCTAACCCCCATACTGCCTAGAGAATTCTGTCAGTTGAAGTCCGCCCATCTTAAAATTGCTAAGGTTGCTAACTGTCATTTTGGGAATTCTGACAATAGAATCTACCAAACTTAAAGTTGCCAAGGCTGAAAAACACTGCCTAAATTCACTGTACCCCATTCTCTTTATGTTGGCCTTTGATCATATTAAGAGATTTGATTTGATTTGAAAGTGCAGGTCAGTTACTTAATGATGATCTTTAATTTATTTTAGTATTTCTATAATATATTGCATTTGTGTAATTTTAAAGCCTCACAAACATAAAAGGTCAAGAAAACAGTCAAATGCCAAGGGAAAAATACATTTCCAAAGAGAAAACCTGTGACTGCAAATCTTCCTGATGCTTACAATTTGTTTGACAATGTTATTACTGAAGAGGAAATGTCCAGGAGATCTCTTTCCTCTCTACCACCTTTCAGAAAGTTGAAGATGGTTAAGATATTCACTTTTCCCAGGTAGACTGTGAAAGAAAAACAGTGTACTGCACCATCACGTTTCCCTGCCTGCAGATCAAACCTCTCAAGACAGTATCCCAAACAGAACTGCTTCTTCACAGAATGCAACCTGTAACTCTGTATTCCTAGCAAGGTTGAGAAAGCCAGGATGATCTTCTGAAGCATCCATGTGTGTCTTGCAAAAAAACATGGCTTTAGTGCTTCAAAGAAACCTATTTTATTCACACCCATTCTTTAGTGCTTCAAAGAAACCTATTTTATTCACACCCATTCTTTCCAAAACATCTCTTCTAAATCCCAAAAGTGCTTTTTCAAGAGGCAATTGGACTTTTTTAATTTTTCCTTGAAGACATTTTATTTCTCATCCAAGGAGATTCTTCAGTTCTGAAGAAGACCAGGATGACTGAGAATCTCCATAGCAATATCTTCTAAATGCTTCCAAAAACCTTACTTCATATGAACAATTCTTATTGACCATGTACTCCATCCATCAGTCTATTTGGATGCATTTGGATGGCCAAGAGAAGGTAGGAATACTAATGAACCATCCTACTGCATAGAATTCTCTCTTCCTCATCCAGTCATGATGATGTTGGCATGGCATTGAAACTGTTTTCAACTAGGTAAATGTCCTAGTCAAAAGTCAAACAGGGTCTGTGTGTGAAATATAGATGTCTTATTCCTCCTAGGTCAAATCTATAATTTATTATATTTTTTCTAAAATTTAGCAGGGTTAGGTTTTAGTTACATTATTTGCAGTGGATCTGGCAAGTCTGAGTCAGTAAAACAGCACTGACCTACTCTGTGGTCAAAGATTCAATGTTATCTATTCTGCTCATCAACATCTACAATTAATCAACAGGAAAAGATTATCTGGAGCTTTGAAGTACTGTTTCATCACTTTGCTAATGATGCCCACTTTGCTGCTCCTCACCAACCAGTTCTAAGACAGCAGTTGTCCAAGTTCAATAATAGCATAGATACAAAATAAAGACCTTAAATTAAATCCAGACAAAATATCAATACTGTTGATCAAAAGGAAAATGGGCAGAGTCTGTTTTGGATGGGACTATACCATGTCCCTGAAAGAGTAGATCCATATTCAAAGAGTGCTCTCTGCCTCTCAGCTCATTCCTGATGGCAGTTGTAGCAAGGAACACCAGAACTCATTCATGGCATTATTATTTTACTAACAATAAACTGAGTAAACTAACTGGTGGGATACAAAATATAAGAAACTAAAAACCACTGCATTAGAAATTTGGTAAGTAAATTTATCTTTTTGTATTCAAATTGCATTTTGCAATGATTGTATTAGGTAACACAGAAGACTTCAATAAAATTCTCGTTCCACATTATAAATTTGTTCAGGAAGATAAACTGGCATCTTCATATCTACAATACATCTTATAAAGTACTATAATACTATGATAGTACTATAAACATTGAAGGTTCTTTCAGACATTGCAGAAAAGACCAATACAAACATTTATGAGCAAATAAAATGAAACCTACTTGATCAGCAAATTATACCTTTTATTATTTATTTACTTATACTTGTTAGGGCCACCTACTATGGGTGGCTTACAAAATCTTGTCTTATTGAGACAAAAAAAAATAGTGCATTATAGAATTCTATAAACTTGCAAGCATAATAGTAACTTATGTGGACAGATAAACAAAGTTTGAACTGTTTCAAAAGAATTCTAAAATTTGACATTCTGATTATTAGAGCATTCACAGTCTTTTTTTATTTAAGATGTTCAGCAGTGGAAATCCATCCATAATTTAAATGTACAATATTCAAATAACTTACATTATCAAAGCTTCCCACTCAAAGAAATTTTCTTCATTCATGGGCCCTATTTAAAAAAATATTATGTTAATATAGGATTTCTAATTTCAAGATTCAAATATATTTTAAATAGAATGTCATACCTGCTACAATGCCTTCAGGAGGATTCAAAGTCAACTCTATAATTAAGAATAAACATTTTAAGTATTTATTTATACTTCTTACTTTTCAGAACAAGAGATGTATGTACATTACCTTGATAATTTTTGTCTAGTAATAATGGTTAAATAAGCAAAGGAAAATCAATACAGTTTACAATAAAATGAACAATAAAAATGGCTACATTTTAAGAGGATATTCCCACATACATTTGCAAGAGAGGCTGCAAGGAGCACAAACTAAATCTACCTCCATTATGCACGTGATTGCACAGTTACAGTGGCAGTGTAGTTTGGAAAATTCTGGAAAAGCTTCTTGCTTCTCTTTGAAATTATCTATGTTAAAAAACAACTTTTTTAAAGTATGCAGCACATTTCTATTATTTTTGTTCTATCATACATATTGTTGAGAATTATTAGATTTGCTATTTCCTGTGAAATCTTTAACAGCAAATGTTTCATCTTCATCCAAAAGTTTAGATCCTCAATAATTTTTTAGGGAAAAAAATAAAGTAGAAAGGTAGGTGAAAAGGAGAATGAGAGACACCAACCATAGTGAAAAGAGGAGCTACTGCTCTCTCTAGTGGAAAAGATGCAACATCAAAAGACCATATGATTTTTTTATACTGAGTAATCATGGCCCTCTGTATATATGGACTAATAGTTAACTGATAGAATACATGACTGTCATTCATGAAATCCTTATATATATAGTTAATCACATTTTAAGGCAAGATTGAACTAGGTTACAATATACAGAGTTCATTGTATTCATCATTTTCATTCTACCATTTACCTCAGAGATAGCTACTATAGAGTTCTCCAGATATTATTTTTGAACTAAACTTCCCATTATACTTCACAAGTGTTTATGCTGCCATAAGTTAGTTAAACATCTGGAAGTTATCTCTAGTTTGTTTACCTAGCTCCAGTTTATTTAAGAAGAGATTGAAACAATAAAACAATGTTTCCTGTTAGTTATTGCTTTAGTACAGAGTTTGTGTATATGTCATGCAGTTAGAACACATGGTGAATGACACAAATTCTCCAGAGTCAGACTAGTGAAAACATAGAAATGACTGACTTTAGGCCAATCTGTTCTGTAATCAAAACAAAAGCTTCACCACTGTGCTTCAATCCAGAATCAGGTAACATTGCTGGTTCAATCACCATACTTGAACTCTGAGGATTAGTTAATATGGGAATACTCTCTCTGTTGAGTTATATGAAATACTACTTTCTCTTTTACATTTTCTGGTTTACTATTTCAAGCTGTCCTACGCAGAGGCAGTTTAATAACCAGTTTACACTCTCAATAAGAAACCATTGCAAAGTGGTTCAAGAACTGTATTAATCCAGACTATTCCATATTTGTTTCCTTATGAAAAAGAAAACAGCCATCTATATACTGCTGAAACTCTCTTGTACTTCTGTTTGTAACCTTCGTGACTAGATGACATACTATGAAACAGTATGTCATAGGACAAAATTTTTTGATTCAATGTACCTCAAATGGGTAAACTTATGGAATGCATCCAAAATCAGGGACCTATGATTCCCACGGAACTGATATTTTAAAGATTTTCTGATAGTTTGTATTGGCCCCTGCTGCATCACTGCATGATATGCATTCACATGCTTACAATTTCCAACACTCCCTGCCAACTTCCCACAAGCAGAGTCACAGGGAATGTTAAAAGGTAGTTGGAAGTAGCTCCTGCTCCCGTGCATTATGCCATAATAATTTTTTTAATCAAGGTACCTCAAATCCACTAACTTACCCAAGAATGCATTAAAAAATCTAAGATCCATTACTGCCATGAAGCTGAAATTTCCAGATGATCTAATAAATCATAGGTTGTCTACTTTTCAAGTAAGTTTGTATGCAGAATTACCTTTAAAGAAGGTAACACATACTGAACTCCTGTCATGCTACTTTTCCTCATGTAGGCATTCCTGATATCTAAAAGCATCAAGTGACTCTGACCTAATGACATTTATTCCATCATTCAGACGAGAGGTAGAAGGATATTGTCCTTTGGTGTTAAATCGCCCAAGAAATGAGATCATGAAATAGAATTTCTGGGCTGAGAACCAGACTCCCAGGCTTTTTTTCCGGCTTAATTCTCCATCTGCCTTCTATTTTGTTTCAGTTCAATATTTTTTCTACTTGGCAACAGGCGGGCTGGGGAATCGTGAGAGCTGAAGTCTACACATCTTAAAATTGTAAAGTTTGAAAAAGATTGCTGTAGTTTTAAAATTTGACTTGGCAATTTAAAACAAGGGGGCGGGGGGGTGGGATATCTGAAAGAGGAGCGATAGCCCAAGCCAGTCAAGCCCGCCTTCTCCTCTCCCACAGCAGCCTCCTTGTCGATAGTAAGACACGCAACCCTCGACCTCCTTCTCCGCCGTGCCAGGCAAAATTGTCGTAAGGACATTATCACAGGCCCAGAAGCAATCAACGCATGACCGGGCTAGAAAAACAGCCGACGCCACCCGAGAGGCAGTCGATCCATCCCGATCTCTTGTTTTCGCACACAGGCAACACAAAACCTAATTACTCACGCTTGTACTCCGCCATTAAGCGCTTGAGCGCCGTGCCCGCCATGGCTCAAGTAGCCTCGAGAAAGCCCAGTCGCCCTTTTAACTCGGCCTTTTGATTGTTTGCTCCGTAGCTTGTCCGATGCGCCACTTCCGGGCGGCTTTTACCATAAAGAAAATGAGACCAACCACAACCGAAATCTATCCCCCCCTCCCTTCGCAATCAACATGTAGAGCTACAAAACGTGTAGAGTCATTCAGGGCAGCTGACATACTTTGTTGCTACGGGCAAAAGCCGGAAATGAGACCAACTAAAACATATAAATTTAATGCTCTAAGTTTCACTGCAGAATTGAAGTAAAGTATTTCCTTCCTTCTGTCTTGATTTGATAGAATGCGAATCCTGAAAATACCTAATATATTTATCTCTATAAGGCAGCATATGACAAATATTTATGTTTCTCTAATAGGCGTGTCTATACAGGGCAGGAACCTCGTATTTTTGAAGTCTTCCCAGCCTGAATGAAACGTTTCTAGTCCTGCCCCCGGAATTACTGATAGATTTAGTTCAAACATTTCATGTATTCATTAATCCTGTTGCCCTCGACCCTAACATTTTTCAACAATAATGACTGCTCGCTCATTCCCTATGTGTTGGGCACCCTCTAATTGGGTAACGAAAGATGTACAAGCGAATCAGAGAACACAAAGGACCGCACAATTCAATCCTGAGCTACATACTTTCTTGCCCATTGACTGTATTGCAGATTGCCAAAGTTTTATAGGTGCCAATTACATTTTCTTAACTCAGATTTTGTCAATTACAAGGAAAACACCTTCAATTTCCTCAGGGAGAAGGGCGGTATATAAATGTTATTAAATAAATAAATAAATAAATTTGCGTGCAAAATAAAAAAAATACCGCAAACCATGGCATATTTCTAGTGCTTTGAGGATTTTAATTCTAGGTGGGAACAAGCATTTCAATGCTATTTCTCATATTTCATGACTGCGCATCATGGGGAAGAAGACATTTACTTTAAAGAGCTGGTTAACCTGTTTTCTTGAGTCACTAGATTGAGAGAATGCTTTCATTAGTAGCATGAACCAACGAACACATGAAATAGGTTAGTTTCTTTTGCAAAGAATTGCAAAATTGCTATTGCTAATATCTGCTTCAACTAATGTAAATTAAGTTACATTAAATAGCAGTTAATGAGGAAACCCAAATTTGAATCTCTCAACCATAAAAATGTTTTGATCTAGTCATGTTCTCTACAGTACCAGGTTATTGTTAGATTAAATGAATTGGCTTCAGTGAAGTCAACCTGCATTTTAGAGAAAAGTAAATCAGTCTATTTGGACATCACCAGATGGAATCAAATAAATTATCTAATACAAAATAGAAAATTTGAGATATGCAATTTAGTTACCCAAGGACACTTCCAAATGCAAATTTTGGAACAGACCATAAATTATTGGCATCAGATATGAATGAAATTCAGAAAATATGTAGACTGACCTGGACACTTAAAATTTAAGAATGTAAGGAAGAAAGTCAGTATACTTAGTGGGCAACCATTTTTGGAAAAATGAATGTAAAACATGGTCTTGCTCTTTTAATTGACTTATCAAGATTTTCTCTGCTTTTATAAACATTTTAAATACAAATTTAGACCAAGCTAGAACAAGGAAGTAACACATCAGCATCTGCTACAAAGTAACAAGTATAGAACCTTCAAGATGGACCAGTTACTAAAATTGTGTCTTTACTAGATACAATACCCTAAATATTAAATCCACTCAATAAAAGAATTTTAATAAAGATGTGCAAATGAATAAATTGTCAGCATTTCAGTGATACAGCTTTGAATATAGTCATGAAATTCAGCAGCATTAAACATAAGCCAAGAGACAGAGTACCAAATTAGGTTTACTGTGTACAGTAATAAAGGACAAGTATTGTACAATTTAATAAACAATTAACAATTTTAAATGAATATCCCTTCCTGGACCATTTACAATTATAGGGAATAAGTAAAGATAGGCAGTCTTCTCAAAAGGGTTTCTTGCAAATCAGTACTCTGTTAAATATAGATATATAAAAGGCAGAAATGTACTTTCCCAAGCAGCAATGAAAAAGCTTACAAAAAGTAAACAAAATAGTTTTAATTTAATTTAGGTGCATCCAAATCACATGTAATTACTAAGTCATTTAAATGTGAAATATTTTGAAAAAGGTCCTTTGCATTCAATATTTTCCCAATGATACACTTGCACATTTAATAGCCACTAATATTGGAATTCCTTGTTTTTAAAAATAAATTTACTCATCAGAAGATAAATTCTTGTATTGCATTCTGCTCCACTGGATTTCCCAAGTAGTGGTTGCAACAAAAGAAGCATAAGATCCTAATGCATAGGCAAAATACAATACACGGCTGTTTGAATCCCAGACCAGGCTATAAAGCAATAAGCCTATAAGGTCAGCTTTTAACAAAATATAGCATTTATTGTCCAATAAATAATTGACCAAATGCTTTGTGTGAAAACTGCACAAGGAGTTCCACAATTAACAAGAATTGCACAGGAGAGCTTCTTAAAACATCCTGATCAATTAGTTTAAAAATTATTAAATACTCTGGTACTCTACCCTGGTTATGTGAACTTTATAGTAAATGTGGAATATTATGTATGCAAATAGTGTAATTGCTGACAAACTCAATAACTTCCTATTACTTTAAAAATTGATTCTATACTATTTTATTATGAAAAAGCACATGTACATTTGCATTACCTTTAACTGCCACTATAATCAGCATTCTGCAAGTATTGCTTTTCATATATCCCCCGTTAACAGTTTTAGAGTAATAATTGTTTATGATAAAATTCTTTTCTTCTGTCCCAAACATCTTTTGAGAAAAAAATCCTATCACAAAGAAAAAGTATTTCAATATTTACACTGTCATAATTAAGCGATAAAACAAAAACAACTAAAGGCAACACTAAATATGTTCATTGTACAGTAGATTGGTATTTAGGTCACCATTTTAGAAGAACAAGATGACAGTAAACAGCCAGTAATTACTTATTTGAAAATTTAATTTTTTACTGGGCCCATTTTTATGAAGTTATTTTCCATAGATACAGCTTCAACTTGCACACGCAGAATATCAGGGACAGGAAAAGGATTTGGATAAGTGTCCTCAGAACATGAGAAGATTCCTGTATGATTGGCATGTTCATTTGTTTACTATTTAATAGCAAATCCAAGGACAGATGATGAAGTGGGTGACATTTTGTATTCCTCTTTCGAAATGAAAAGGACTTTTAGCATATGCCACCAGTTTGCTGTTGAAACACATCAATAGTATCTTCATCTTCCATTTCCAACTGTTAAAACACAGATGACAAATGTTAAAAAATGTTATGGTAATTTGATTTTTCTAACTTATTACAATTTTTTTGCAATAGCTCTATAAGGAAGATGGCCAGTTAAATGCTGTAGAAATTTCCCAGATATTATGGTTTCATACTGAAATACATTTTCACAAATTAGGAAACAAATTCATAGCCTTCATATTTTCAGGTCATACTTACTTAACGGTTATATATACAATTCTGATTCCTGCATAATCTTTGCTAACATGCTCACTGGATGTAAAGTAAAAACAGATCTTCAAAATTAGAACAAAGGTCCTTGCTGTTTTTTCTTAAAAATCAAAAAGCATTACATTTTAGGGAGGGGGAGGAGGAATTGTTGCCTAAGTTTATATATCCATTTAAGTAAACATCACACCTTTTCTGCTGACTTAGAGAACCTCATAATTAGAAGTGGAAAATCTCTACAGAGAAAAAAAGTTATACTGTATAACTTTCATGTACAGGAACTATAAATATATATATATAAATACTTCACTTATTCATTTTAAATATTATGTAAAATAAAAACAATAGTAAGAAATATTTCATAAATATGTATACCCTATGTTTTTCCAGTTGTGGTTTTTCAGTGTACGCTAATATGTCTCTTAAAGCATACATTAAACAAAGTCTTAATATAGCTGCTCCATATCTTCTATAAGAGCTTGGGGAATGAATATAATTGAAATATTAACAGTATTAAAAACTTATTTTCAATTATATTCCCTTATAGTCAAAAGTTATTCACTGATGCTTATTCAAAACTTAGTAGATGTTCATGCTATCCCCTTTCTTTCCCAAATACTTTATGCCAGTGTTTCTCAACCTGTGATCCATGAATTGCTAGGGGACCATGATGTCATCACAGGGGGTTCACCAAGGCTTGAAGAATGTGGCCACAAAGGGTAAAGGGGGTCCATGGTGAAGAAAAGGTTGAAAACTATTGTTTTATGCCATAGGTACTTGGCAAAAGATTGGTTAATGTGTCCACAAGCAATTACTGGCTAATGATTGAAATAAAAATTTAAATTTACAACACTAAAATGAGAATATTCATATTCAAATTATTTTTGATCCATGACTAAATGAACATATTTCATCCATTTCAAAACTACTCTTAAAATTTAAGTTCAGCTTGTTTTTTAAATCATGTAAAATAATATTTTCATTTTGACCCGGAATTAAAAACAACTTCTAATAGTTTTAAATCTTTTAGATATGTTTACAAGTGAAGGCAAATATGTTGATATGTTTAATTCATGCTCCCACCCAGCCACATATGTACAGACTTGGAAATTATATTTTAAAAGAATGTATTATCAAATATCAACAATATAAAATTGTAGCCTTACTAAGTAGCATGTACTTGTAGCATTTTCTCAATTCTCCAAAAAGTATATTCAAAGTGAAATATAATTAATTCTAATTTTATAGGTGAGGAAGCTCCCACCATGAAAAAATATTCCCTACAAACAAGAACATATATGTACAAATAAAAAAAGGAAAGGATTGTATTGTATCTGGTATTAACAATTTTAGAATGTTTATCATTTGTAATTATTATTAGGTGTATGATATGGAAGACCCAGTTAATACCATTCATATTTACACCAACCAACTTTATTATACTCAGTGAAGGATTATGCCCTACAGTTATTTCATTACTAGTATTATATGCCTGTCCTCTTACATTTCCCCATTTTATCAGAGTTGGATAGGAAAGTCCTCATTGTTTTTATTACTGATACAGTCTGGTACTTTATGATTTAGAAATGAAGAGAACATCTATTTCTCTCATGGAAGGTGCCTCATGGAATGAGGTATCATTAATATGTGGATTATGCTCAATTGTTCACCATTGTTGAATTTAGTGATGCTGTGGACATCCTATCTCAGAAGCTGGAAGGGGAACAATCTTCAGGTAAGCCCTGGCAAAATTCAGTGGCTTCAGGTTTTGAGCCCCTCTGGATCTGAGACCTTACTATCTTTGATACTAGATTTAATTTAACTTAATTTAATAACATTTATATACCGCCCTTCTCCCTGAGGACTCAGGGCGGTTCACAGGGCAGAATAAAATAGCAAATACAAACATTAAAAAAAGATTAAACAATTGCCCTAGTTAAAAACAATATAAATACAACGCTAAAAACCCCCAGAAAAATTAAAAAACGAAAGATAAAACAACCCCAACACTCCCCCTCAGGCTAGGCCGGCTTGTACAAACAGAAATGTCTTGAGATCGCTGACTCAAACAGACCTTGGGAGCAATCTGGAGGTCCTTAGATCAGGAGTGGGCAATTCATTTTCCCAAGAGGCCACATGTCATACTGGATTGTGGAGGGTCAAACAATAGGGCTGCTGCCATGGCCTCCGCTGCTACATGCCAGATGTAGCCAGTGAGCTATAAAGTGCTCATAACTCTTGCTCAAAGAGCAAGTGGCAGTTGTAACTTGGAGGACGTTTGCACAAGTCCATACTGTATGCCATTTGCACCCATTCCTATACCAGGGGACCTACTCACGATTATCCATGCCCTAGTAAACTAGATTAACTAGTGCAATGCACTCTACATGGGGCTGCCCTTGAAAAGTATCCACAAATTTCAGTTGGCACAAAATGCAGAGGGGCAAGCAATTATGTGTTTTAGTAGATACACATCACACCTCTGCTTTGCAAGCTGTATTGGTTACCAGTTTGTTTCCAGATCCAACTCAAGATATTGGTGTTGATCTTTCATGGCATTAAGTTGAGTTGTTTGAGGGACAGCCTTTTCCCAATTTCATTTGCCCATACTATCAGATCTAGTAGACAGAGCATGTTATGTGTTCTGTTGTCTAGGGAATTTACATTTATTATTTATTTATTTATTAATGGGATTTATATCCCGCCCTATCTCCCGAGGGACTCAGGGCGGCTAACAACAACAAAATTTAAAGGTCTCTGTACAGTAAATTAAAAATAAAAATTTGAAAGAAATAAATTAAAATAAATTAAAGAATAGTTAGAATTGTAAATATAATTAAAATCCCTATCAGTCTAGGTCAGCCAGGTGGAAAAGGAGTGTTTTGAGGCCACGGCGAAAGGACGGGAGATCTTGGGCCATCCGAAGCTCAGGGGGGAGCTGGTTCCACAGGGCTGGCGCTCCCACAGAGAAGGCTCTTCCCCTGGGGGTCGCAAGCCGACATTGTCTAGCCGACGGTACCCTGAGGAGGCCTTCTCTGTGTGAGCGTACTGGGCGATGGGAATTCGTTCCCGGCAGCAGATGGTCCTGCAAGTATCCCAGGCCTAAGCCATGTAGGGCTTTGAAGGTAAGAACCAGCACCTTAAATCTCACCCGGAGGGCAACCGGTAGCCAATGCAGCTCACGCAGGAGGGGTGTAATATGGGAGTATCGGGGTGCTCCCATCACTACCCGTGCAGCTGCACTCTGCACCAGTTGAAGCCTCCGGGTGGTCTTCAAGGGCAGCCCCATGTAGAGAGCATTACAGTAGTCTATACGGGAGGTAATGAGTGCGTGGGTGACTGTACGTAGGGTATCTCGGTCTAGAAAGGGGCGCAACTGGTGTACCAGGCGAATCTGGGCAAATGCCCCCCTAGCCACGACTCCCAATATGATCTTCAAAACTGAGTTGTGAATCCAGGAGGACGCCCAGGTTGCGTGCTCTATCAACGGGAGGTAATATCTCTCCTCCTATAATCAAAGATGGAACCTCTTGGACTAAATGAGATGTCGGTACGTAAAGCCACTCAGTTTTGGCCGGGTTGAGCCGGAGCCTGTTCTTTCCCATCCAAATCTGTACCGCTTCCAGGCAACGGGACATCACATCGAGGGCATCACTGGGTTGGTTTGGGGTGGAGATGAACAACTGGGTATCATCCGCATATTGGTGATACCTCACCCCAAAACCACGAATGATTTCACCCAGCGGCTTCATATAGATGTTGAACAGGAGGGGCGAGAGCACCGATCCCTGAGGCACCCCACAACTAAGGGGCCTTGGGGTTGACCTCTGCCCTCCTGCCAACACCGTCTGTGAACGGCCCGAGAAGTAGGAGGAGAACCATTGTAGAACGGTGCCTCCCACTCCCAACCCCTCAAGATGACGCAGCAAGATACCATGGTCGATGGTATTAAAAGCCGCTGAGAGATCTAATAAGACCAGGATAGAGGAGTAACCCCTATCTCAGGCCCACCAGAGATCATTCACCAGTGCGACCAATGCCGTCTCCGTGCTATATCCGGGCCTGAAACCTGATTGGTACGGATCCAGATACTCAGTTTCCTCCAGGACCAAAGGGAGTTGCCGTGCCACCACGCTCTCAACGACTTTCGCAAGAAAGCGAAGGTTGGAGACAGGACGAAAGTTGTTTAAAATAGCTGGATCCAATGCAGGTTTCTTAAGGAGGGGCCTTACTACCGCCTCTTTCAGGGCGGCAGGGAAGTACCCTTCACTCAGTGAGGCATTAATAACTGCTAGGATCCAGCCTCGTGTAACCTCTCGAGACGCATACACCAGCCACGAGGAACAGGGGTCCAATAAACACGTGGCGGCACTTAATTTCCCCATGATCCTGTCCACTTCATCTGGAGTCATTTGGCAAGCTCTAAACAGTGGGCTTTTTCTGCTGTGCCACCTGCACTGTGAAATCTTCTTCATGGTTAGGTTGGCCTCATCGCTGTTGAGTTTTCAGAGGTTCAAGACCCAGTTATGCCAGCAGGCCTGGGAAGCCAGAGAACGGGTGAAATGGGGAGGTGGCTCTATTATTTTTTCACATCCCTTTGTCTATTATTCTTCTAGTTTGCTTTTATACTTTTTAATTTTATTAACTGCTTCCAGCATTGTTGTACACTGCCCAGAATCACTTTATCATATGAAATGAGACTCTTACCTGTGCAGGTGTATCTGTTTCATTAATTGGTTGCCCATCAAATCTGAATCTAATCTGTCTCATTGACAAACCCTAAAAAAATACATATATTACACACATACAATCCTTGCATTGCTAAATCTGCATAAAATAAATCTTAAGTTATGTCAAAGTGGATATAGCGTAAAGATAGCAACCAGAGTCCCTTTGTGTTCGAGATAGATGGTTCCCAAATGTGATAAATAAACCAAATCTCCCATTTTATAAAGAGTAACAACTGGTTAGTCATGTATATGCATTTGATAAATTAAGTCAAGAACAAAGCTGCCCTCATGCATGTATGTTTAATACATGTCTATTTTACTAATCTAAACCACCCCATTACAAATATAATTTCCTTGGCATAAAGACAGCTATGTGTGAGATCTGCCCCTAAATAAATATATACAAACAAGTAAGGTAATAAATACTGGACAAGGTAACAGTAAATTGGGATCATCTAAATCCAGTTATTCCTTGTCAGTGACAATATAAAATGAAAAATAAATATCATAAAAATGAAAACAGGTCCTACAATACAGATATACTTAGCTCTTTTTTCTTCCCTAATAGGAGAAAAGTAAAATACATTAAACAAATACAGCATAAATAGGTACAATTTAAAACAGAAAACCTGTTGCAGGTAATCTAATTTTATGTAGCGTATTTGCTATATTATAATCATTAGTAAAATGTTGTTTTATGCCACCACTGCAGTTAAATGTTTTATATCACCACTGCATTAGCACTTGAGAAACATTTCAGCATCAGATCTCGCTGTGAAGACAAGAACATGGGCAGACAGAAATATACTCAGCATAAATGTTAGGTATTAATGTTAATTTAATTACCTGTCTCTCACAATAAGCTTTCATTAATTTACTTAATGGCGTGTGGCGTTTTATTTTAAACTGGACGACCGATCCATCTTGACCAGCAACTTTTAAATTGATATGGTCATTTTCTGTTTTTACTCCTTCCTGCAAACAGAATATAAATATATCAGTGTTTGTGAAGTTAAATGTCAGAGAATCCTCCAAATATATGACACTTTTCAATTTGGTATTTAGAGAAAGTAATTACCAACATGTGCTCCCTTATGGTGCTCAAACTTTATGATGCACTCTGAAAGGTACTTTTTCAAAAGGCAACTGTACTGTTTTTTCCTTGAAGAAATATTTCACTTCTCATCCAAGAATCTTCATCAGTTCTAATTGCAGGAAGATGGAAGGATAGGTACTTCTTGGATGAGCAGGGAAACATTTTCTTCTTCCTCAAGGAAAAAAACAATCCAGTTGCCTTTTGAAAAACCAACTTTGAGACAACTATGACCTGGATGACTGAGAATCTCCACAGGCGTTCATGATGCACTATTATTACTTTACTTATGTTACTTTATTTAATGCGGTTTGTCTTTAAGATTTTAATTTTTATTTAATATTGCTTTGCTGTGTCTTTTTATACTCTGGGAGCCTTTAGGTAAAGCTATTGTATATGATATATAAACAAATGCTTGGAAAAAAGTGAACTCCAGACACTACACCTTAGTAAGTTTTCTACATTTCTACCCAGTCAAATTATTTTATTGTAAGGCTATGGAATGGTTTTACAAGAAAAGAAGACCTAAATGACCAGGTTAGGGACAGATGGAGAAGTTCTAGCTATGTGGTTGCTAAGAGTCAACATTGGCTTGATGACACATCTGATGCATACTGTATTGGAAATAAATGCCACAGAACTAAATAGAAAGTATCTCCAATTAAATTTGTATTTGTAGCTCTTTTAAGTTTCATGAGTTTTACTTCCCAATCAGCACCCAGAAGACTGCAACCAAGAGCGCTCTCTCTCTCTCTCTCTCTCTCTCTCTCTCTCTCTCTCTCTCTCTCTCTCTCTCTCTCTCTCTATATATATATATATATATATATATATATATATATATATATATATATATATATATATACTCATTCGGTTCTTCAGTTAACGATATCCTATCATATATCTACGATTATATGGTTTATAATCCAAAGCATGGAACAATTTTGGAAAACGATTTCCTGACGAAATGAATTTCTTCTAGAGCAACTGGGGAGTAAAATGCCTTTTGAAACCTTGGTAAGGACTCTGAGCCACCTCCACTAATTGCACGCAGAAAGACAAAAGAAGGGAGGGAGGGAGGGAGGAAAGGAAGTCGGGGTTGGCCCTTACTTAAGCTGAGACTCCCAAACACGTGGTGATCCCGCGCTATTTAACCCTCGACAGCGAGAGGAGATCGGGAATAGGGTTGCTCGGTCGCCAAACCCAAGCGAACGCAGGCACCCCACCACAGATGTCCTTTGGGCAGCTCACCGAACAGGTAGTCTGTTGAAGGCATGTGTTATAGAAGACTAAGAACGGGCCCAGGTACCGAAAGTGTCCGAGGTGTAAGAAAAACACGCGGCTGCGGCCTAAATACCCTTTCAATTCCTGCGGGAGCAGCTCGGAGAAAGAGCGTAGGCGAGCCGCCCCTTCGCAGTGCCCTCCTTCCGGGTGAGGCGGGTCCGGTTTCTCGCTCACAACCGGGGCGGGGAACACTCATCCTCAGGCCCAAGACGGGGAGCGAGCTGGGTTTTCCTTTCCGGAGGAGCCCGCTCTCCAAAGGCGCCGAGCGCGACCGCGGGAGCACAGAAGCCGAAGAGCCGCTATGGGGCGATAGCCCGCCTGCAGACTCCGAGAGGCCTGGCCTCCATAGGGAGGCAAGACAGACATCTAAGGAAGAAGGCGATTGTGCGGAGCGAGAGAACGACCCCACTTACCTTAGGTTTCTCCTCGGACATGGCGACGCGTCAGGCAGAGACCTCTCGGGGAGCGAGTCTGCACGCGCTCTGCTCTGAGCCCCGTTCCCTCCTCGCTCGCCTCTCCCGCCTGCAGCAACTGCTCGCGAGAACGCGCTTCGCGCCCAGTGATTTTCTGCTTCCTGTTGGCTCTGAGCGGGTCACGTGGTACGTGCACGTTCTCGACGCGCGCTCCCGAGCGATGCTTTGCTCGTCGGGAGCGCGCTCTATGGGGTGGAGGAGGTGATGGCGCCGAAGGCGCGTCACGATCGGCTGAAGTGGGAGCTCTGTGGTTCCTAGAGAATGTACGAGGTGGGGGCGTGGTCATTTAGAGCGCGGGAGGAGGAAAAGGCGGAGCCACTTCCCCTATTTTTTTAAAAAATGCTGGGTAACTGGGTGGGGCCATAATATTGGCTTATTAACCTAAAGGGGATTTGAACTATAGTGTTCAGTGGTAGTAAAAGAAAAAGAGGAGCTAGTTTGAAACTTTATAACTTATGGACTTCAACTCCCAGAATTCTTGAGCATGAGTCAGGAATTCTGGGAGTTGAAGTCCACAAGTCATAAAAGGGCCAAGGTTCCCCATCTCTGCTCTAAGCCATATAGATTGTAGTCTCATGATACACTAATTATGAACCTAGACTCAATATGCAGGATTTTGTTTTGAGTGTTACGTGAAGGGTGGCACTAGTTAAAAAAAACAGTGGTTTATGGCTTACCATGTGTGAATTCAGCCACCTGTGGCACTACACGCATGACCTCTTCAGTATTACTTTTAAGTCTTTTGTTCTTTGAAGGTTAAAGCTTTTCCTACATAGCTTTAAAAAGCAGGAAATAAGATGAGCAATAAGACAATCCTACTTGAAGCAATAAAATTATTTCCCTATGGAACTTGAACTTGCAGATTTATCTCCATAGATTGCAAATGGGATGAGGTACAATTTAATACAGTTCTCTGGATAAATTGGCAGAAGGCATGAGCTAAAGGAACTAGTCTATCTATTAAATTGCCCCTCAAAAATGCAGAAATTTCCTTTTCTGAAAATGTGAGAAGTAATGAATCTGTATAAGGACGCATGCATTCACAGAAAATAAACCAGAGAAGGTAAAGACTTTGGCCATTTTCTTAATTTAACTGCAATATTTTTTTAAAAAAAATATGCATTTAAATTTTACAATTACCCCTTCTACTTTCTATTGTTCATTGCCAGTATATAATTGTTTGTAGTATTCTTTGCAAATATGGTACTAAGTTTGATTTTTAGAAAGTTATTTCCTAATTTAAGCACAATGGCAAGCATATTCACAGAAGAAAAATGTGTAAAGGCATGTTCCTTGTGTTTCTTTAAAAGGCATCCAAGTTTCATTAAGTCAGTCACTAAAATCTTTATTTTATAGTGGTAAAGAAACAGCAAGAAATTAATTCTAAGTCACTGATTTAATACTTTTAGTGGCTATTATTTCCAAGCACCTGCACATATATATCATGTTATACTTTTTATATCTTATCAATCTAGAATTCTGATAGAAATATCTTTATAAAAGGTGTTTCTACAGTGTTTTTCATATCTCAAGTATTTAATGCACATTTTGCTACAGCTAGGTGATCTGGAATACCATTAAAAATAAGTTTAAAAATGTACTTGCTTAAAATAATTTTTTTACAATCTTTACATAACCTGTGGAGTTCCAACAGTAGCCAACCCACCCAGATGTCTTCTACAGAAAATATGACATTTCTAGTCCAAATGGAAGCACAATCAGGGTACAATTTAGGGAAGAATACAGTTTTGTAGAAGGATATGTAGGATCAAAAAAGAGAACAGTAACCTAGAATTACACAAGAGGGCACTGATTACCTTTGTTAGCAAATGCCAAGACTGATCTTTATGATCTCCAAAGAGAACTAAGGCTAGTGTTTATGATCACCAAAATCCAGATAATGTTCTCAAACATCCTTTGAAATCCTTAACATTAATGAACTGATTAATAATTCCAGTACATTAAGATGAATTTTGCATCAAGATTAATATATATCTTAAGAGGAATTTCAGTGTTAACTTCTATTAGGTAAGTTCATGAGAATGTTCTTAGGCAGTGTCTAATACTGCATTCAAATGCAAGTTCTCATTTTAAGCTCAAGAGAGTTCTAAAGGTTATTAGAAGAGATTTTAAAATCTTAATTTCTTTCAGTTAGCCAAATATTTTACATTTTTTACTATTAAACGTAATGTGGCAAACGAATTGCATAAAAGTTTTTGTAATACAGTGTTCTATCTTTTGTAAATATATATATTTAAGCAGGGAAAGTTCTAGAGAAGCTTCACTTGGACTTTTATAAAACAGTCATCTGAAGAGTAAATATAAGAAAGCATTTCAAAGGAATTGTAGTTACTGTGCAATGGACAACACAATATTCATAGGACTACAGAATACTAAATATTTCAGGGCATGAACATTTTATTTAACTTCTTCATATGAAAAATTAAGGCTAATGTTCCATATTCTTCACCAAATTCTTTGCTGGTGTTTTATTTTCTTTCATTCATTTCTCACATAGGTAAAGAGTTCAAGTAAAAATACTCAGGGAAAAATATGTAAATTATAAGTACCCTTTCTTTTTTTAAAAGTTATTCAAAATAAATTCAAGATAATTATTTCACTCTTCCAATTAACATTAAATATTACAAAATCAATTTTTCTTAGTCTTGATATGCCTTCAGAAAAAAATAAAAATGTTTACCCTCCAGTGCATAAGACACCAAATGTAGAATTGCCCGAAAACAGACTATTGCATTAAGCCAAAAGATTTTATCAATAAGACTTAAAAGTACATACATTTACATTGTAGTTATAAAGGACACTCTTTCAGACATTATACAATAGGTTACCATTTGGATACATAAGGATAGAATATGATACACATACATTAAAGGGTTTGGCAAATTTGTATTACAATATTAAAGTAATTCAAGAAGACTGAATGCACCTGAACCTTTACAGCATATAGCTAAATGAATGCCAGTATAAAATTTAAAGCAACATTACGCTCTTATTAACATTCAGTTAACGACTTCTCTGGTAGATTTTTTTTAAGGCACAAAACAAAGGACTATACATATTTTGCAAAGAAATATAGAATCAATTTATAAAAGTGCAGACTCTTAGAATTCCATGACAAATGTATTTTGAGAGCAATTTCTTTCTGGAATAATTTAGTCACTTTTGCCAAAGAATCTATTAAAGTGTATGATATTTTTTGTATAGGAAATTTCTAAGTATATACAAAGATCTTTAAAACCTTGTCTTATTTCTACTATTAATATTAGAATGTCTTAAACTGTTGATCACAGAAGAAAAGGATACAGTATGTGCACCATCCTGTCCCTATTCATCAATAAATTTGGCTTAGGACTTGGCTGGCAATTGAATAATGCACAAGAAGCAAAATATTATAGTAGCACAAGCATCTGCTTAATAACTAGAAAAAAATAACATGAATATATTGCAGCCTCCAGAGTTTTAGAGGTATGTTGGTTTGTTCGTTAATCTCAGTCTTTATCAGTCACTGTAGTTATGGTCAGCTCCATCTTGCCTTAAGATCATTTTTCTATTTGCAATTAAAGCATATAATGTACATATCTTTTTTCACAGCTGTATGTTATATAGACAGCACTTCCAGATGATATTTGGGGTATTTCAAAAGAAGACTTAGTTATTTTCAAATTTGGCATATGGATTTTCCTCTTTAAACAAACCTAAAAGAAAAAAAATACATTTTTAGAACATTACAAATATTAATGGTAGTTTAAAAGGAAGTGGAACAGAAGCTAAAGAGAGAGGTTTCCTCCAAAGGACAAGAAGAAATTTTAATTCCTGATTTCTAGCTACAGAGAAGGATAACACATTCCTATCTGGTCCATTCTGATGACCCAAAAGAGGAAACAGAATTAGTTGCCAATTACTAAAAATGAAGACCACAATGTGATACAACTGCCAGAAACAGAGTTTAAAGAACCTTAAACATAGCATAGTAGCCAGAAATGATTAGGAATGCAGATACAGGCATGCAAGGACAGTGAAAGATTACTGCACTGAGGCAGCAACCAAGGAGCAGAAAAAAAAAGTTGCCACATACATTGAGTGGTGAGGTAGCACTAAGGACTGGGGACAGATCATGGAATAAGAGGCAGCTATACAATATCCTGGTCTCTAGCCAGCAGTAGATCTTTGCCAGCTGCTAGCACATGAGGCCAGAAGAGAAGACAGCAGTGCGTTCGCTGGAATCAACAAACAAGTGGTTTTGCAGGGAAAGGAATAAAGTATGAAGAACTTATAGCAGAAATGGCCTTAAAGATTAAAGTAGGACAGAGAAGACAGATCTAAAGTTATTAAAATATTAATTATAAGTAGAAAGACACAGATTAAAAAGCAAAACAAGTTACAGAAATACAGGAATTCAAAACAGAAAACAGACTAACATGTAAAAAAATTATAACATAGATTAAAAATAAGAATATCAAGATAAAATAAGGCCATAGTAACTAGTAGGTATTACATAAAAAAGTAAGAATAAGATAGGAAAAAATAAAACTACCGAAATTTCATGTAAAGCATAAGCTTGTAGTATATCTTTTTATTATTGCAATAAAGAACATTTTCCAATGAAAATGGGACTGCGTTTTGCTTGAATCTGTACTATCCCTGAGCCTACAATAGTCAATATTTAACATTCAGATTGCAGATGTGATATGGTACAGTAAGAAAAAAGAAATTACTCAACACCTTCAAATTAGCAACTTCAATTATTTCAATAATTGTTATAATTTATTACAGTTAAGCTATCTATATCTACTGCGTAAAATTGCTTTCTCAAATACATGCATTTTCAGTTGCAGAGAAACTACCATGTATTTTATTTCTGAATATTGGCTAATACGTATATGAAATATGTTCTACATTCTTTAGATAAGACACTAAACAATACTTCAAAGTCCATATCACAATTACTGAAACACAAATACTGAAACCAGTCTGTATTCACCATTCATGCAATTGTTTTCCTCCACCCCTTTCAAATTCAACTTTAGAGGCAGGAGTCAAGAAGTATCAGTCACGCTAAGGACATTTGCAGATGACTTGGTTGTTACACTATCACAACCGATTCAATCGGTTATAGATTTGATGGAAATTATAATTCAATATGGGAAAGTCTCTGGGTTTAAGGTAAATAACAATAAGACTAAAATATTAGCTAAAAATATGACAATGAATGAAAAGGAAATGTTAGTAAAATTGACAGGTTTTGAAATAGTGAAAAAGGATAAATATTTGGGAGTATATATCACAGCTTCTAATGCAAAATTATATAAGAATAATTATGAGATGTTATGGTTTAAAGTACAAAAGGATTTAAATAATTGGAAGAAATTACAATTATCTTTGTTGGGGAAAATTGCAGCTGTTAAAATGAATGTTTTACCAAAGTTTCTTTTTTTGTTTCAAATGATACCTATTTTGAAAAAAAGATGCTAATTTGGATGCTTGGCAGAAGGGTATTAATAAATTTATCTGGGCGGGGGAAAAACCAAGAGTTAAACTTAAGATTTTACAAGATGCACGGGAAAGAGGACTTAAGGTGCCAAATTTGAAATTATACTATGATGCGGTGGTTTTAACACTGGTTAGTGATTGGCTTAATTTAACAAACAAAAGTATACTTTATCTTGAGGGATGGGATTTACTTTATGGGTGGCATGCATATTTAATTTATGATAAAGTTGATAAGGCTTTTAAATCTCATATTTTAAGAAGTGCTCTATTGCGTGTCTGGAAAAAGTATTATTATAAGTTAAATTATAAAATACCAATCTGGGGAATTCCTGGACATGCGATAGAGAGTGTATCCATGGGTGTAAATTTGGATATGACTTCTTATAAGGAATTACTTAGATTGGTAGGGAGTGATTGGCAATTAAAGTCGTTAGGTGAGTTAAAACAAGAAAATATTGTACAGTCCTGGTTCCAGTATACTCAATTGCAAGCTAGGTGGAAGTTAGATCAGAACGTTGGCATTACATTAACGGATGAAAATTTGGTAAAACAGATCAAAGACCAAAACCGAGCGCATATAAAGAGAATTTATAATGCTTTAATAGAATTGGACTCGGAAACGGAACTAGTTAAAGATTGTATGGTAAAATGGGCCCAAAATATTCATGAATCGATTCCATTGGATATATGGGAGGTAATTTGGGTTAGAAATGTAAAATTTACTCAGGCCCAAAATTTAAGAGAAATTTTTTATAAAATGTTTTATAGGTGGCATTTGGACCCTAAAAAGTTGTCTTGTATGTATCCTAATTTACAGTCTAAATGCTGGAGATGTGGTAGCTTAGATGCTACTTATTTTCTATCTGGTGGACTTGTAGTAATATAAAAGCTTTTTGGATTAAAATTTGGTGAAACATTCAAAAGATTTTTAAGAGAAAGATAAAGTTCACTCCACAGTTATTTTTATTGGGTGTTATTACAGATTGTGATACTAAAGAAATTAATTTAATGTTGAATTTGATAACTGCTGCAAGGTTATTGGTAGGGCAATATTGGAAGAAGGATTGCTTACCTTCCATAGAAGAATGGATGCTTAAAGTGTCAAACTTAGCAGAAATGGCTAAGATTTCTGCTTACTTGAAGGATCATTCACAAGAAAGGTACATTTCGGTTTGGAGAAGATGGATAGATTATATCCAGGATACAAATGGGACTAAAAAGTTCCATTTAGCTTACGAGTAAATTTTAGATAGTTATATTTAGTATTAGTATTGTTTAATAATTTGGATATTTTTTGTTTGCTTGTATTTATGTTATAGGGAGTTAAAGCGTATTATGTATTTGGTTATTTATATTTATTTATTTATTTATTATTTAAATTTATATACCGCCCTATTCCCGTAGGACTCAGGGCGGTTTACAGGGAAAATTAAAATACATAACATACAAAATTAAAATCGGTTAAAACTATGATTAAATTACAGTCCCTGAAGTTAAACTATGATTATTATATATTTGTAACCCTGTAATCAGCTCTGGGAAGTGGGGGGGAGGGGGGGTCAAGGGTGGGTTGGGGGGATAATATTGTAATTTTTATAAAACTTTTCAATAAAAAAAGAAAAAGAAGTAACAGTCATGAAAGGAAGAATATAGTCCTGAAAACTATTTCGGGGCTTTATAATCAGAAACCACCAATATGATAAACAACATTCTTTGTAACAAAAAGATCATGATATAAGATAGTTTATCTCACCCCTGTATTTTATTACAAAAATGGCTTTGTAACAAAGGCTTTACTTTAAAAAGATGTAAAATATAGTACACATTACCATATTTTTTCCGGATTTCATCGTGTCTAGATTTCATCTCTGCTCTCCTGTATGAAAGATCAAGCATGTTATTTTATGGAAGGAAGAGAAGGAAGTCCAAATAAATTACCATTTATCTGGCAAATAACAAAAATAAATAAATAAAAAATATAATTGGTTAGAATTATAAGATATTCTTGACAATTACCAGAAAAGCTCTCCACACGCTAGTAACAGAGGAAAAAAATGTTCCAGCCAAGCATCAAAATAATGTAATGAAAATTATTGGGTGAATGCATATAATGCAGAGATTTAATAAAAGTCTCATTTAGTCTGATCAACACAAAACTACTTCCACAATTTCAGTCCAAATATAGACCATTCCATATTGCTTGTTCTAAGCATTTTACATTCTGTACTTCCCTAATGCTAAATAAAAAAATTACATTTGTGTCCAAATCGTTAAAAAAATGGAAGTGAGACTTATCTATATTAAGGTAATTTCCCCTAAAATATGTGTTTGGAAAAGGAGGTGCTTTATACCCAGCTTACAGATCTCTTTTTAAAATCCACAAATACTTTGGCTAATGTAGAATCCTTTATGCAAGAATTTTGTTTTTTTAAAAAAAAAAAACTTTACATTTTCAAACTTCATTTATTACTATCTAGGTGTAAAAAGATATAGGATTTGCACTGATTATTCTGGCAGATTTACAGATACCGTATTTTTCGGACCATAAGACGCACTGGACCATAAGACGCACCCAGTTTTTAGAGCAGGAAAACAAGAAAAAAAAATCTTTCTCCTTCTCTCTCTCTCCCCCTCTCTTTCTCTCTCTCTCTCTTTCTCTCCCTCCCTCTCCCTCTCCCATTGTCCCTTCCTTCCTTCCTTCCAGTCGCCATTAAATGGATTGGACTTCAGGCAATGCTGAGCGTTACTCGAAATACTTTACATGGGTTATTGTTTGAATTATCCTTCACTAATCCCGCAAGATGGGGTACCAGCAACTCTTTATTTTGCATCCCAGAGAAATTACGAGAGAGGATTGCAGCGGGGGTCTTGTAGACACTCGGTTACACAGACAAAAACTATGGCTGGGCCGCTAACACGTTTATAAGCAAGCATGGCTTGTGGTTTGTCACCATTGCAGATGTAACCTGAGAATTTTCACTTTGTCTGGAATTAAAGAAACAAAACAAAACCATGGATCCCTTTTTAAAGTTCACTTGGTTGACGGCTTCCTTCCATACTCTTCCCAGCAGAGAAAAGAACATGAAACTTAGCTAACTAGATTAGGGACAGTTTGGGAACTTTTTACCAGTCAGGCCCAACTTACTGAGGCTCATTTGTTTTGCTTGTCACTTAAAACAAACTTGTGGCTCCTTGTGATGTGTAGACTTCCTTCTCTCTGAATTGCAGTTCCAGATTGTTTACCAGATGTTAAACGGGATCTCTTCTCAGAAATGCAGCTGGCCCTCTGTTTGCTTTCACTCGTTTTCCCACTGAAAATCTGAGCCACTCACCTTGCTGGTCTTTGTGCAATAGGAAATGGTCCGTGTGTGAAACGGAGCGAGGGAGATTGCCAGAAATGCGAATCGGCTGATCTCACGCTCCTCCAAACTCCCTCGCTCGGTTTCAGCTTCCCTTGCTACAAGAGAAAGCAAGCTGAAACGGAATGAGGGAGATTGCCAGAAATGCGAATCGGCCGATCTCACACTCCTGCAAACTCCCTCGCTCGGTTTCAGCTTCCCTTGCTAAAAGAGAAAGCAGGCTGAAACGAGGCAGATTGCAGCAGCGCGAGATCAGCCGATTCGCATTCCTGGCAATCTGCCTCTTTCGGTTTCAGCCTGCTTTTTCTTGTAGCAAGGGAAGCTGAAACCGAGCGAGGGAGAGTGCAGGAGCGCGAGATCGGCGTTTCTCAGCACGTGCCGATTCGTGCTCCTGGCAATCTCCCTTACTTTCCACTTGCGGAGGTTGGGGCTGGCCATACGGATCACCTTCGGACCATAAGACGCACCCTCATTTCCCCCCCCCTTTTGGGAAAAAAAGTGCGTCCGAAAAATACGGTAGATTACCACACACATATGCAGTTAATCTAATATGGAATTTTCAGATAATTCATCTTGGACATCTTGGACTCCTATAATGAGATCTTATTACAATATTATTAAAAATTCTTCTGGGACCTAAATTAAGGTTATGTGTCCCACTTGCTTTTTTTGCAGTATTTTAAGAAGTCCAGAGCATAAGTCAGTGGCATGAGCTCAAGATCTATTAGATGAATTGATCAACATTTCTTTGCATGTGACAAGAGTTGACTACTTTGAGAGTTGCTGCATGAGTACTGTGCTGCCACCACGTGGCTGTTCTTGGGAAATTATAATATGCTAATTGGGTCTACCAGTACCTTCCCCTTTGTGATGTATTTCCTATCCTGCTCATGATGCTGTATTAGGATCCACCCCTTCTGGGTTGGACTTCCTCCTTCTCCTTTGCTCCTTGTGTTCCATCCTCCATTGTAACATCTGAACACAAGCCATGCGGACAGTAATCCTGTTACTGTCTTTCGACTGTTCTGGATCAAACACGTTGTGATCGTGATTTTAATTCCTTGTTAAGACACGTTGGTCTGTTTAAGCGAATTTAGTCACATTTAACGGCCCTTTCCAGACAGTGAACTCATAAAGCACCTGGTTCATCTGAAATACCTTTATTTTGCATGTAGAAGGTGGTTACAGCAGAGAAGGTGTGGTCAGGTGAATCTGGACGGAGCTTTAAGTTCGAAAGACTTAAAGACAGACAGGATTACTGTCCGCATGGCTTGTGTTCAGATGTTACAATGGAGGATGGAACACAAGGGAGCAAGGAGAAGGAGGAAGTCCAACCCAGAAGGGGTGGATCCTAATACAGCATCATGAGCAGGATAGGAAATACATCACAAAGGGGAAGGTACTGGTAGACCCAATTAGCATATTATAATTTCCCAAGAACAGCCACGTGGTGGCAGCACAAGTACATTTCTATTTTCCTCTTGTATGGCTGAAGCATCTGTGCCTGGTGTTCTACACAAATATCTTCCAGAATGATAAACGGTGGGATAAAGGCAGGGACATCAGCAATGGCTGGGAAGGTAGGAAGAGTAAAGTGAATCATGTCTGGATTCAAATGAAGCTGCAGCTATAGGGAAGAAAGGTGCTGGGAAAATTGGCAGGCAGGCTGAGGCACAGGAGGAGTGCAGAAGTAGAGGAAGGGAGCAGCCTTGCCTTTTCCAATTCATACAACCACTCTGGATTTTGTCTTATCAGAAACTGTTACATGTTTTGCTTTGGTCAAATGGGAAACAGTTTGGACAAACATTCAATCACAGTAAGTTTGCTTCATTCACAAAGCAAAAACATTTCCTTTTTTGTGCACATTCCTATTTATTGTATCTGTACAAAATTTCAAGAAAACATCCAATTGTGAAGCAAGCCTTATTTCTTGATTGGCATGGAATGACCAAAGACTAGAAAAAGCAAGCCTGACTGGCATCCATAAACAAGAAGGAACGCACCTTTCTTCCTGCCGAACCCTCCTTTGCTCTCTTTCCCTGGCAGCCTTTTCATCCTCTTTATCGGTCCTGTTTAAAATAAGATTATTGAAAACAGACTGCAGTGTGTCATTATTCCATATTATGAACTCATCAAACCATTAAAAAATTAAGCAAAAATAGACTGCCATGATGGCATCTGGGTGAGATTCCATGGCTAGACAGATGTCTCTGAAGGAACAGAAATGGCACTGGGGGGGGGGAATGAATGGTGGTGATGTCTGGCAGGCAATTCTTTGGAAACACTTTCTTAATCACTTTCAGATACAATAAATTTACAGTTGGAAAAGTCTCTGAAATCAGCAGGACAGAGAAAACAGGAGTCAGCATTCCTTCCAAATTACAGGAAATAAAGCAAAAAGTAAAACAATATTTTGAAGAGTTTAAAACAAAACAAAGAGATTTTGATTTAGAAAGACATAAATGGACAAAGGGAATGGTACAAATGTAAAAAGATTAATATTCTGATGAAAGTGCTTTTGGTGCTATTTGGAATTAAATAAATAGACCAGGTTTCCAGATCTTTGTGGAAATGAAGATTGTTGAACATCAAAGATAAAAGGCAGTGGAATTTGCAAAACATGGTGATAAGTGTAATGTGAGATCAACTGTGTCATTTAAAAATATAGACAAATAGACTGACCTAAAACCTTAAGGGTATAGAAAAGGCAAAGGGTGTGTGTGTGTGTGTGTGTGTAGCTTGCCATTTTATTTTCATCTTCATAATTGATACACTTTTAATTTTTGCAACCACCAAAAAAGTTGCAAGCCTTGGGAAAGATTGTTGGAGCAACTGATACAAAATAGAGATTACTCCAGAAATATTACAAAAGATCAGGTGGAAAAGCAGATACCTGAATCTGTAAAATATGTTTAAAAAGAGCTAGTTATTTTTAAAGTGGAAGAAATGGGAGAAAGGTTTGTAAAGAAGAGATGAAGGAAGAGGTTATCAAAAAAAATTGAAGAATCAATAGGAAAACTTATGAGAGAAGTTACATTAACGATAAAGTGAAAATTTTAGAAACTAAAATTTAATTTTAGAAACAAACAGAATAAAGAGAGAAGGAAAAAAAACTTAAGACAATTCAGCATTATAGGAATGAGATAAAAATAATTTTGCTTGAGATTTAGAGCAGTTCCACAGGATTTGGAGAAGCCATTGGAGATCAGTCAGATGTTCAGCCATTAAGAATTTTTTCTGAATAGGATGCAAATGATATAGAGGCATAAAAAAGGAATTACTCCAAAGTGCATAGAATCAACATGCAATCTGCAAAAATAAGAAATGTACCAAGAGATATTAGTGTGCACTTTGTTAGGAGGAAGACTAGTGATCACATTTTACAGCCACTTTTTACTTCCAGATAGATTAATAATGCAGATTATGATTATACTTAAACAAATCCCAGTCAGAATCAGATTACTGAACAATAGAGTATTTTATTTTTACTGACAAGTTCAAACAGTAAATATACCACTTCGCTGGGAAAAGTTGGAAAAAGTGATCTTCTCTTTTGAACACAGATTTAAATGAATTCAGTCCAAAAGAATTCCTAGAATTAAAATTCAAAGGGAAATGGAAAAAAACGTAAATGGAAGTGATAGGAGCCCAGACAACAGCCACAAGAAAATAAGGAGAAGATCAGCATGTTAGGTGCTACAGGTATTGATATTTCTAAGTTTCTGGCATATGTGGATTTTAAATTCCTATTTTTTTTTCTTCCTAATGTTTTTCCTGGAAGTGCAAGATCTCCTTTTTTTCAGATCAACAAAATGTTGATCCGTTAATTATGACAGTTTGATTGACTGTTATCTGAGCCTAATATTGTGGATTGAGAGAGAATGATAGCCCAGTCAACCAGCTGGTTTTTATGCCAAAGGCAGGATTAGAACTCACAGCCTCCTGGTTTCTAGCCTGGTGCCTTCACCATTAAACCAAACTGGCTCTCTTTAAATGCCTAATGTGGAGTATATATGGAGCAAATGCTCCTCAAAAAGGAAGAAAATTATTTCATTATAAAAAAAAATTGAAACAAGATGTAAGGCATAAATTCAAGATCACGTGAAGCGTTAGTACCACTTTATAATGCCTTGGTAAGACCACACTTGGAATATTATATCCAATTTTGGTCACCGCAATATAAAAATGAGACTCTAGAAAGAGTGCAGGCGAAAACAACAAAGATGATAAAGCGACTGGAACTAAAATGTATGAACATTTTATGACATATAAAATACGGTTGCAGAAATTGGATAAGTTTAATGAAAAGACAGATTAGGGTGACCTGATAGCAGTGTCTATCAATATCTAGGGGGCTGCCACAAAGAAGAGGAGGTCAACCTATTCTCCAAAGCCCCTGAAGGTAGAATTAGAAGCAATAGATGGAAACTAATTAAGGAGAAAAGCAACCTAGAAATAAGAAGACATTTCTTGATAGAGCAATTAATCAGTGAAACCGCTTGCCTTCAAAAGTTGTGGGTACTGCATCACTGGAGGTTTTTAAGAAGAGATTGGACAGTCATTTGTCTGAAATGGTATGATCTCCTACTTAAGCAGGGGGTTGAACTAGAAGGAACTCCCTTCCAAATTTGTTATTCTGTAATTTGTTCAGAGAAATGCACATAAGAAAAAAGGATACAAAATATTTGAGTTGCAAAAACATGAGTAAAGAATTTATTTCACCAGGAGCCAAAAAGAGAAATAGTTTATATATAAACCCCTAATTACAACCAGAATAATGACTGATAATTATGGTAAATATGTGGGGTTGAAGCTATTTGCATGGAACCAAGACTCCAATAATGGGAATTTATGCTCCAAATCAGGCTAAAATAGCATTTTACAAAAGGTCTTATGGATAAACCAATAGACTTACTATATGAAAGCTGGTTTATAATGGGAGATTGGAATGGAGTAATGTGTCCACAAAAAGACTGAATTTTTGAGAAAGATATTAAAATGACCCAAGGTAAATTACCAAGAGGTTTTTTTAAAAAAAATATGATGGACAATTTAGAACTTATGGATGCATGGAGATACAAAAATGGTGGTGCAAAAGAATATACTTTTTCCCCCAAAGATATACAGTGCAAGTAATCCTCAACTTACAACAGTTCGTTTAGTGACTGAAGTTACAACAGTGCTGAAAAAAGTGACATGACCATTTTTCATACTTACGACCTTTGCAGCATCCCTATGGTCACATGATCAAAATTCAGATGCTTGGCAACTGGTTCATATTTATGACCATTCGAATGTCCTGGGGTCATGTGTGTCTGACAAGCAAAGTTAATGGGGAAGCCAGATTCACTTAACAATGTGTGACTAACTTAGCAACTGCAGTGATTCATTTACAAAACTGTGGCAAGAAAGGTCGTAAAATGGGGTAATAGTTACTTAACAAATGTTTCACTTAGCAACATAAATTTTGGGTTCAATTGTGGTCGTACGTTGAGGACTACCTGTAGATTTTTTTTTCAAGAATTAAAATATTAGATATCTAAGAATTTAGCTACTAGTGTTTACAAAGTGGAGATACTGCCAAGGACTTTTTCAGACACAACCCAGTGCCTTTAGCACTTAAAAAGAAAATTGATCCTTTCAGAGGGAGGTTAAATGAAACATTGTTTCAGAAATGAATAAAAAACAAAATAATTTTTAATAATCTTAATAAAGGTACAGACATAAAGATGATTAGGGGTGCAAGTACAGCTTTTATGAGGGGACATTTTATATAACAAAAGAAGCTCTCCCAAAAGAGACAAGGAAAAAAAGCAATTTTAAATGATAACCTTAGAGAGAGAGAGAGAGAGGGAGAGGGAGAGGGAGAGGGAGAGGGAGAGGGAGAGGGAGAGAGAGAGAGAGAGAGAGAGAGAGAGAGAGAGAGAGAGATAAGATTATAATTTTTATCTACTTCTTTGTAATTTAAGGAGGAGCCATGGTGGCACAATGGTTGGAATGCAGTATTGCAGACTGACTCTGCCTACTGCCAGGAGTTCAATCCTGACCGGCTCAAGGTTGATTCAGCCTTCCATCCTTCCAGATTTAGTAAAATGAGGACTCAGATTGTTAGGGGCAATGTGCTGATTCTGTAAATGTTTAGAGAGTGTTGTAAAGTAGTATGAAGCAGGTATAAATCTAAGTGCTATTGCTATTTTTCATGTCTTTTTTTACTTATTACTCCTCTTTCAAAATTTGTATTTTTATTCTTTTAAAGATGTATTTAATAAAAACTATATTAAAATAGATTGCTATTCTAATATAAAATTCCCCAAAAATCATTTGATACTTGCTTTCTGTTCTTTTTTTTCCTGCAGCAGTAACAGCAACAGATGAAAAGTGTGATAAGGATTATTCCTCCCACTACAGACATGGCAATGATCAGTGCTTCAAAATTCACTGAAATATTTAAATAAAAAAAAGTTAGCGCCATAATTGTCAAAGAAGTATTCATTTAATCAATTTAGAGCCCTAATTGTTTATTTAAAAAGATAAATTATTTCAAGCAAAGATTGAAAGCTTATATCATAAGGAACCTTTATACATTAGAGCAGTTTCATACAAATGAGTTATGAAGAGGCAAATTAAAGCCCCCTGCAGTAAAAAAAAATTGAATATATTTAGTTTCAGTGGTGGCTGATTTCCTCCCACCAATACTTTAACATTCATAGTCATGAATATGAAATTTGAAAGTTCACATTCATGACTGTAAGAGTTAAAATGGGGGGATTACCTGCCACTGAGATTACCACTCCAAAAATTTTTAACTCTCATAGTCATGAATACAAATTTTAAAAATTAGAAGCTGTATATTTTCTAGTTACCAAATGCTGCAATCAAGCAGAGAATGATACAATAAAGGTAAAGGTAAAGGTTCCCCCGCACATGCGTGCTAGTCGTTTCCAACTCTAGGGGCCGGTGCTCATCTCCGTTTCAAAGCCGAAGAGCCAGCGCTTGTCCAAGGACGTCTCCGTGGTCATGTGGCCGGCATGACTGGACGGCAAAGGCGCACGGAACGCTGTTACCTTCCCACCGTAGTGGTCCCTATTTTTCTACTTGCATTTTTACGTGCTTTCGAACTGCTAGGTTGGCAGAAGCTGGGACGAGTAACAGGCGCTCACTCTGTTACGTGGCACTCGGGATTCAACCCGCCAAACTGCCGACCTTCTGATCGACAAGCTCAGCGTCCTAACCCACTGAGCCACCGCGTCCCTTCTACAATACAGTTATACCTATATTGTTATACCTTCTACAATACAGTTATACCCTGTCTATTTATTAGATTTTTTTTCTGCCTTTATTACTTTATAAATAACTCAAGGTGGCGAACATATCTAACAATCTTTCCTGCTCCTATTTTCTCCATAATAGCAATCCTGTGAGATGAGTGTGTGTGAATGGTCCAAAGTCATCCAGCTACCTTTCATGCCTTAGGCAGGAAAAGAACTCACAGTCTCCTGGTTTCTAGACCTGTACTTTTATCACTACACCAAACTGACTTTGTTTGCAACTCTTTGTGCAATCAGCACAGGCTTAATATTTATACTGATTAGCAACTGATCAATTTTTAATCTATTAAATATTTATATGACACAACTGGGAGATACTGATGGCTGATACTAAAAGAGGTTCTCTTCCTATCATCTTGAAAGCCACGGTAATTTGAACTGTACATGTTGCAAAGTAACTGTAAGCTTGTTAAAAAGTTAATCCTACAAGAGTTTATAGTAATATGAAATATTTGCGGGAGGAACAATATTGTCTGAAATGTAGCATGCTAATGACAACTAAAAGAAAATTTCTAGAGTGAATTTACCCCAACATACGCCCCAGCGTGCAAAGCTTAGCTCACAAAGAGAACGTGGAGGGAGGATATTCCGAACAGGATACTCGATGCATTTTTTGCTGCTGCTGCACCATAAACACTGCAAGAAAAAAATGTGGTTAAATAACGCAAGCTAAGAGATTGCAGAAGTCAATAAGTGAATCTGTACCTTATTATGCATTACAAACTTTTGAGGGGGTGTTGCTTATGTCACATGCCTTGAAGCAGCATGCAAGTCAAAGAATAATGAAAATAGTACAATAAATTTTTTATCAATACAATAATAATGAATCACAACTGTCATCACCATAATATGGCATTTAGCTCAGATATTCTTTTTTTAAAAAAAAAGTTTTTAACCAGCTTCCTATGTACCGTATTAAGAATGAGAGCCAAAGGCCCATTTCTGGTGGCAAGACATTCTATAATAGGGGAGCTTCAGCAGAAAATGGTCACTTCTAAGTCCTGTCATGTGTGATTGGGAACCCTTAGTACATACTCTCTGCTGGCATGCCTTGAGAAGATTTTATTTCAGGTAAGTACTCTGGGGAGATGCTCAGGATTCAAGCTATGTAGAATCGTATGGACTATCACCAGCACCTTGAATTACACTGAGAAATTAACTGGTAATCATGGAACTAATTTTATATGGCAACAACAAGTTATCAATGCATGTAGGTAGATTGCTATCTTTGCTATAACTGGAGTTTCTAGATGGCATAAGTAACAATAAATTATCCAAACTGTGACAAAGGATGAGCGATCTTTATTAGATAAGAACAGTCATCAGTGGTCCACTAGCCGGACCAAAGGGCTCAATGAAATAAAAGAATCAAGCATTGTGGCATTTCATACTGAATGAAATGACCTTCGATCCTTCTGCCACGACCTGAAGACATGGTTGTTCCAACAAGCGGGCCTGGACTGATCATGGTTTTTTAAATTTGGTTTTTATCGGCTTAAATTGTCCTTTATTTATTGTGTAATTCTTTTTTAATCTTTGTATTCTATGTTTTTTAATTTTTTATTGTTGTGAGCCGCCCTGAGTCCTTAGGGAGAAGGGCGGCATATAAATTTAATAAATAATAATGATGATGATGATGATGATGATGATGATGATGATGATGCACAGTGGCTCAACCTTTCATTCTCACCGTCTGAGAACGTCCATTCAGGAAAGAGCAGAGCCACTATTAAACAGTGTTCCAAATTCCCATCCCTTTCAGTCCAGGCATCCAGAAGGATGATATTTTTGAGGCTATTAAAGACTGCCAAGAAATCTAACAGTATAGGGCAGGGGTAGGCAACCTCGGCTCTTTTATGACTCATGGACTTCAACTCCCAACTCCCATGCTAGCTCAGGAATTCTGGGAGTTGAAGTCCATGAGTCATAAAAGAGCCGAGGTTGCCTACCCCTGGTATAGGGTCATGGTCCTCATCCAGGTCCTGCCACAGGTCATTAGCAGGAATGACTAGCACAGTTTCTGTCCTTTACTTTTAGAAACATTTGGTTGCCTATGAAGAAAACGAGGCTATTCATTAAACCAATTTAGCAATGCTTATCAAAATGCTGAATTTAGCACATAATATGCCAAGAGAATTAAAGAAAAAAATCCAAATCAGAATTTTAAAGAAAAAAGGAGCACACAAGTGGTCTCTGAAAAACATTATGCACTAGTATTATGAAAAAGATACTAAAATTTATAAACAAGAACATTTGCAAAGTAAACAGAGAAACAAACAGGTAAAAACTTATTAACAGCATTTAAACAGCTTGATACAAACTCTTCGGATAAGCAGGATTTCTGTTAATCAGTACAAGTATTTTGTGCCCATGGGGTACAGCAAGTCCAATTAAGTTCCAGAACTGAATAACACTTTTGTCCTAATCTGGCATCAAGGGCTTTAGAAATGCTTCATTTAAGAACTTTAACTTGCAAACGTACAGATAGGCTTAACTGACAGATTAGTTGATTAAAAAGTGAGCTCTGTCATGTCATGTATCTGACTCTTTCCCATGCTGATGTCTTGCATTTTATTCTTCTTTTTTGCCACCCTTCCAACCTATCTAAGACAAAATGTTGTTTATAATTACTCATTCTCTCATTTTCCTATTTTTAACTTTGTCTTTCACACAAATAGGTAGAAATGGACTTCCAGAATATCAGCCTAAAAACAATTATGAGATTTAGTACAGACAAACAGCAGGCTTAGAAGAACGAAACCTTCCCAAAACATTAATCTAGACAAATCATGCAACAGAATACTAATATTTAATTTTAGACTACAACTTCTATGAACTCCAACCAGATGGGAACCAAAATTCAGACCTGAGTATCCTGTGCCATGTCAAACATTTCTTCTCCTGGAATGTACACAACAAGGTTGTGAAGAATAGATGCTATAATTCATTCTCCCTTTCAGATGATTATCACAAAGCGGCAGCAAGAACAAGGTAGCTTCTCAAATGCATTCGTTCTTACTCTGTTCATCTAAAAAGAAGGTAGCTTCACCAGTGCAGCTGCATATTCTGCAGAGCAAAGCAGGAGACCTTTTGGGGCCCGCTAGTAATTTAACAGCTCAAGAATTGAAACGTTCAGTACCCAATAAAGTCCAATGGGTCCAATTTCCAAATTAGAATACACATAAATATACATTTATATACATATAAATGTAGTTAGGCTAATTACTCAGTAAGATTACTTTTGCACCATTTTGATTTTCCTTTTAGAAATCCTTTTTAACTAGAAAGCATAAACCTACCGTAAGCCAAAAATAAGACAGATGTACTTAGCTTTCTTTTGCATGACAAACTTGGGTTGTGTGTTGTTGTTTTTTTTACAATAGCCAAACCATTGTGCAAACAGATAAATGGAGTAGACATTTTATGGCTGAGCAGCATTTCACCATCTTATGACTCACACTATTAAATTATCTGTAACCTCAAGGCATTCTTGGAAATTATGATGATAATGAAAGCTGGAGCTTTTCATCCTATTGTTGTTATAAGTATTAGCAACGATATAAAGTCAGATGGAATGGGGAACTCATCTAGCACCAAGGAAGATATCTGCAAGCACATTGATATCCCTAGGCATCATACTGAAGAATCTGATGTACGAATCTGAATTGCATTCATTAGTAATATACCATTTCTGTATAATTAATATCTAACTTTCAATCTTCCTTCCTCACTCTTTAGCATTAGCTTAGGTTCTATAATTATACGATTCAAACTGTTTCTAAACAGAATTTAGCAACAATTTGAAATAGGTTGTGAATGTTTTTCAGAGCATTATAGCAGTACAAGAAAGGAAATTGCAGTATTTTCTTGAAATTTAACATCACATTTTTAAACAAAATAAAATACATAAAGAATTCTCTTTTTTCTACTGTTACCATTCCCAGTCTTAAATAAAATATATAGATATAGCCACCTGGTTCTATTTCAAAAGCCCACTATCTACACAGTCATATGATATCCTAATCAGGAAGCTGAGTAAATATGTTCATATATCCTATAACACATGCAGAAATAATTTTTATGACACTAGTTTTGGTAGTTTATAACACAGGAACTTGTTATATAAATCAGAATTATCTGAATTAGGCTGCCCTTGAAATCACTGCATGAAGTAAGTTAGATCAGGATTTTATTTAGAGAACAGATGTTTACTAATTGTGTTACTTACTGTGACATTTTTCAGGCATTCTTCACAAGTTTTATTTGTGTACTTCTGGCACCCCACTGTGAAAATAAGTTAATTAATAATTAAGTTAATCTCTTCATTTTCCCAGCTTTCCTCCTGATTTTGTTTTGTTTTGCAATCAGATATAAAGCTGGATCCTTTGAGACTGAATGTCCAGAATCATAGCTATTTGTCTGTAATAGCTTACTTCTTGTTTGGAGAGATAACAGTAAGTCAACATCCAACACTTTGTTTTTATACCTTAAAGGTAGCTGTTAAGCCTCTCTTCTACAAAAGCAGTACCTAAACCTATCACCTACAGGTTCTATCAATGATAAAGACCTATCGATTGTGTGTGTGTGAATGGTACACTGAGCACCAACTATGTTCTGTTGCAGGGGTGTCAAACTGCTGGCCCATGGGCCGAATGCGTCATGCCAAAACTGTGCCCACCCCATTGCCGGCATTGGGAAAAAAGTCACATTATGTCACAACATGACACATGATGTTGCGAATTTGATACCCCTGATCTATTGGATACATGAAGCAAGTAAATAGGAGATACATTATGCTTCTAATTCTACTATGCAGCCTCCCAACTGACTTATATATTCACATGTAGCATCAACTTTAAGATCAAAGACCTAAGCAGTCTTTTTTCCATTTAATTATGTTCGATTCTCAGAGACTTTCTGGAGAAGTCCCTCTAGTTTTCTTGGCAAAGATCAGAGTGGTTTTCCCTGCCTCCTTCCTAGGGCTCAGAGAAAATGACTAGCCCAAGATCATCAGCTGGTTTTGTGCCTAAGGCAACACTAGAACTCGTGGTCTCCTGGTTTCTAGCCATAACTTACAACAAACTGGCTCTCACATAGTCTTATACAATTCTTAACATGTTACATGTACTTTATTCAAATATAAGAAAATAGTTTTAGAATCAAGGCTTTCACATAATGCTTTAGGCTTTCTGGTGGTTGCATATACTATGGGGTCAGACATTTCATTTACAAGTAATACTGACAGGGTTACATCACCACCCTATTTTATGCAAATTAAATGTTAAACTCAAATGCCATAATTTGTGTCCAAGGAATGCAGACCAATAGGATTAGATGTAAATTATTATATCAGTGCTATATCCCATTTTGAAAGGCAGTTTTGTATAGGCACCAGGCTAGAATCCAGAAAGTGTTCTAGCCCCATCTGAGGCATGGACTCAGCTGGATGACTTTGGGCTAATCACTCTTTCTCAGAGCTAGGAAACTGGCAATGGCAACCCACTTTCGCAAACACTTTCCAAAGAAACTACAGAAACTTGTACAGGCAGTCACCAGGAAGCAACACTAACTCAAAGGCATACAAAGACACATACATTCACAATTCCCTTTTTGGATTGCCTAGAACAGTGGTCTGCAACCTTTTTGGCAACAAGGACTGGTTTTGTGGAAAACAATTTTTCCAACGACCAGGAGGGGGGATGGTTTTGGTTTCACTTGCTTGCCCACCATTCACCTCCAGTTGTGCAGCCCGGATCCTAACAGGCCATGGCCAGAGGATTGGGGACCTCTGGTCTAGAGTTATCATCAAATTAAAGCCATCTCAGATTGCAGTCCTATTTACCCTATACTCAAAAGAAAGCTCCAGTGAGTTCCGGGAACTATATATTCAGTTTTAATTACAGTTGAAATATTAATCGGTATAAAAGTTTTGAAACAACATACTGTGCATCTCCTATATACAATGGAAAAATGGGTATTACGTTTTAATACTGTTGTGTTATGGGGCACTTTCATAGTTTTTTGAATTTCAAAAATTGGAAAAGGGAAAGAATGTTGGAATACAATAAAAACGTTTAAATCAATTCAATAGCTAAGTAACAGATTAAACATCAGTACTCTGGAGTAGAAATATGTAATTTTACAGGTGCTGACAAAATGCATCTCCCATTAATTTCAAATTATGAGTCAAGCTCAGAGCGTTAGTTCAACCTCTTGCAGAGCCAGAGGTGGTGGTTGTCCACCCTTGAGTTACAGCAGGGGTCTTCAAACTTGGCCCTTTTATGACTTGTGGACTTCAACTCCCAGAATTCCTCAGCCAGCTTTGCTGGCTGAGGAATTCTGGGAGTTGAAGTCCACAAGTCATAAAAGGGCCAAGTTTGAAGACCCCTGAGTTACAGGTTTCTTTTTCGCCTGCTTTCTTATCCAGACACCCATATCATAGCAAACAGCCCACAAGACTGGCGCCGTATTCCCCTCTCCGCCCCCATTCTCCAAAGTATGCCCGGTGCTCTCTTTGCTTTTTAAGCTGAGAATCAAAGCTGAAGAGAAGCCGAAGCGGCTGCACAAACTGCACAAGAGCCTCGCAAACTGCTCCGACAACATTGGCAAACAATCCCCCGGCCCCCACGGCCGCCTCCACCGCCCTTGTCCCACGGCAGGTCCGGGGTCTCTTCTTACTTCCTTGCCCAGCGGTCGCCAAAGTGCCCAGGACCATGGTATTCAGAGTCGAGAGGAACAAGGGGAGGCAGAGCAGAAACAAGCGCCGCAAGAAACCCATGGCGACTAAAACAAGCAAGGAAGCCGCCTCCGCTCGCCCGAGCCTCTTCGGCTCCCTCGCCCTTACTTTCCAAGACCGGAAAACAACCCCGGGAGATACGCCTCCGGCCCGCCCATTGCCGTGCACGCGCGCTGTTTTTGACGGGAGCACGCCGTGGGCGGGACGAAGCAGCTCCCGAAGATGGTGCGCGCTCCCGAAGATGGTGGGCGGCTTCGTATTTATGCTAACAGCCGGCAGAACTGAATGCTTCGGTTGCTTTGATGTTATAAATTCTTATTTCCTTATTTTCTTTTATATTGTTTAAACCAGGGGTCTTCAAACTTGGCCCTTTTATGACTTGTGGACTTCAACTCCCAGAATTCCTCAGCCAGCAAAGCTGGCTGAGGAATTCTGGGAGTTGAAGTCCACAAGTCATAAAAGGGCCAAGTTTGAAGACCCCTGGTTTAAAATATTGAAAAACAAAAGACCCGAGAGCTCGGCACAGAGCACCAGCTAATATGTTCTTAGGGATATTGATGCCAAGAGTTGAAAGCTCCAACTTTATAAATGGGGCGGGGGGGGCGGAGGGTTGGAATAAAGAAGAGCCCTAGCCCAGGGATAGGCAACCTCGGCTCTTTTATGACTCACGGACTTCAACTCCCAGAATTCCTGAGTCAGCTATGCTGACTCAGGAATTCTGGGAGTTGAAGTCCGTGAGTCATAAAAGAGCCGAGGTTGCCTACCCCTGCCCTAGCCGAAGTTTCCAGACTGTGATTAAGGAGAAAGCAAAAAGAAAAGCAAAAAAAAGCAAAAAAAAAAAAAAAGAGGAGCCTTGGTGGAGCAGTGGGCTAATGCCTCCTTAAGTAACCAGCTGCCTGCAATTAGTGCAGGTTCGCATCCCACCAGGCTCAAGGTTGACTCAGCCTTCCATCCTTCCGAGGTAGGTAAAATGAGGACCCAGATTGTTGGGGGCAATTAAGCTGACTTTGTAATAATGCCGCTTGGGGTGTGTGTGAAAGCCCTAATAAGCAGGCATATACATAGAATGAAGGCTACTGCTAAGTTTGTAAGCCGCCCTGAGTCTTCGGAGAAGGGCGGGATATAAATGGAATAAAAATAAAATAAAAATAAATAAAATAAAATAAATAAAAACAGACGTTTGCCGCCAAGTTCTCTCTGGGCTCTTTCTGATTCCATCTGAAATGTCGCTCGTTCGAGGGCGGATTTGCAAAACATACCAACTCGTGTATGTAGTAAATTAAGCCAAGTAGGACTTCACAACCCTGTTGAACTATTAAAACACTGGCTTTATTTTTAGCGTAATTTATAAATTTAGCCGTTATGGTTTGTAAGCCATAGTTTATAACAAAGTGTATGTTAACCAGGTTTGTTCAACAAACCTGAGTAAAGTAAATTACACCATTATGGTGAATGATTCCAGGTAAGTTTCTCCCACTGTTCATAATGTACAACTCTGCTGCAGTGTGTTAAACACAAAACTTCATCCAACATGAAGGAAATGTGGCTCTCCAGCTCAACTGTTGTTTGCTTTCAGCAGAGCAATTCACTTGTGGCTATTGAGTACTGTATTCACAAACCAGATTGCCGTTTTGGAAAAAACATGACAAGGTGGGGTGGTGTAATTAAAGTAATTCAGGTTTAAACTCACTCTCATTTGGAAAGTTCACTATGATTGGAATCTGATTCCAGCCTAGTCTATCTCGCAGGATTGTTGTAAGAAGAAAATGTAGAGTTCTACACAGTATGCCTTGTTGCCTAAATCTCTTAGAAGAATGTTGGAATATAATAAGTAACAAAATTAATGGGTTAAAATTGATGCTTTGTTTTCCCGTGGGGCTTCTTAAACAAACTGGCTCCTGCTAGCTTCCTCACTTCCAGCTATCAAAATATATCAGTGCATTAACATTGTTGGAAAGTAACCAACAATGTTGATGCTTCTTCCCAATAATTTTAACTGAAATTACTATTTCTCCAGTTTATTTTTTATTATTTGTTCATAAGTCAAATTTGTGGGCAATGACTCTGGATTGTATACCATTAAGGTACACCCAACACAATATAAAAAAGAAAGCAATAAATCTGGATCTTATCTTAAACACTTGGTTGATCCAGGACAGGGAGATCAAACATAATTTAACACAATTTTAATAGAAAGTTATGTAGAAGGGAAAAGTGTGGAAGAAAAAGGTGCACAAGCAGCAGGGATGACCGCAGCCTGGAGAGGATTGTCAGGAAAAGGCCATTCAAAAGTGTTGGGGACTTTCACAAGGAGTGGACTGAGGCTGGAGTCAGTGCATTAAGAGCTACCACACAGAGACGGATCCTGGACATGGGCTTCAAATGTCGTATTCCTCTTGTCAAGCCACTCCTGAACAACAAACAACGTCAGAAGCGTCTTACCTGGGCTAAAGAAAAACAGGCCTGGTCTGTTGCTCAGTGGTCCAAAGTCCTCTTTTCTGATGAGAGCAACTCTTGCATCTCATTTGGAAACCAAGGACCCAGAGTCTGGAGGAAGAATGGAGAGACACACACTGCAAGATGCTTGAAGTCCAGTGTGAAGTTTCCACAGTCTGTGTTGATTTGGGGAGCCATGTCATCTGCTGGTGTTGGTCCACTGTGCTTCATTACTGTAAGTCCAGGGTCAACGCAGCCATCTACCAGGAGGTTTTGGCGCACTTCATGCTTCCTTCCGCAGACGAGCTTTATGGGGATGCTGACTTCATTTTCCAGCAGGACCTGGCACCTGCCCACACTGCCAAAAGCACCAAAACCTGGATCAATTACCGTGGTATTACTGTGCTTGATTGGCCAGCAAACTCGCCTGACCTGAACCCCATAGAGAATCTATGGGGCATTGCCAAGAAAAAGATGAGAGACATGAGAGCGAACAATGCAGAAGAGCTGAAGGCCGCTATTGAAGCATCCTGGTCTTCCACAACACCTCAGCAGTGCCACAGGCTGATAGCTTCCATGCCATGCCACATTGAGGCAGTAATTGCTGCAAAAGGGGCCCAAACCAAGTGCTAAGTACATATGCATGCTTATACTTTTCAGAGGTCCGATATTGTTCTATGTACACTCCTTGTTTTATTGATTGCATGTAATATTCTAATTTTCTGAGATTGTGGATTTGGGGTTTTCATTAGCTGTAAGCCATAATCATCACAATTATGACAAATCACGGCTTGAACTATCTTGCTTTGCATGTAATGAGTCTATCTCATATATTAATTTCCCCTTTTAAGTTGCATTACTGAAATAAATGAACTTTTGCACAATATTCTAATTTTTCAAGTTTCACCTGTAAATAATAAATTACCACATGATGGTGCCATAATATTGAGTTGTTTACTGAAGCATGAAAATAACACAAGTTACTGAAGTGTCACTAGTTTTTTTTAAAAGTTGTAAGATTCAAGTCATTGTATTCATTAAGTTTTTAGAAGTTTATTTGTGCTAAATAGTAAATAAGAGACAAAATTCTAAAGCAGAAGTATGCAATTCTGTATAGACCAAGGGACAACACAGTTTCTAAATGGCATATGTGGACTGGGTGCAGCAATTTTGGTTTGATATTATTTGTTTTTGTACTTCATTGAAATTATATATAATTGATATAATTATTCCAGCCATGTATTAATACATCTCCTCTCCAGATTAGATTAAATATTACAGTGTTTACAGTCTCCCTAAAGCCTTTATGGATCTTTAGGCTGTCACTGCACGTTTTTTTTTTGTTCGTCAGAAAAGTTCATTTCTAACTGTACATTTTTCCCCTGCTCTCTGCACCTGTTGTGATAACTTATCTGGTAACCATAGTGAATCCCATATGACTAGCTATGTTATGGTTTCAGTCTGTTTAGTGCGCATGTCTAGAAGAAGTTCCCAGGGTTATTATCTGTATTGTTTTTCTTCACTTTGCTGTTACTGTCTGTTACGTTAGGATGAAGCTAGCTAGCTCTGTATAATATATATTTAGTTTTTATATTTTTGTAAGTAAAAGGTATTTAGTAAGATTATGCGTCGTGTTTTTCTTGCCTTCCTGCAAGTGTATCATGCATTCTCCGAAGCACGGTCCGTCGCCCTCTACAAAGGTGATTTTTACCTCGACATTTTGGTAGCAGAGGATGGTTTGATTTATGTTTTTGGAGAAGCATGTTTCTGCGGCTGTTATCAGTTAGTTAGTGCTAGTGAGGCAGCGGTGATTAACTGCTGAAACATGTCAGGAAGGAAGCCACGGCTGAAACGGGAGGCCAGGAGTTTGTCTGTTGGGCATCTCCCATCGACCTTAAGAACTCCGATAGCTTCGGCCACACGCCTTGGAGAAGACGCGCCTGCTCCTGTCCACGATGCAAGGTCAGTCACTCCTTTTTCTACTTTTCCAAGCTCCCTGGCAGCTGCTTTTGAAAATGTTCACACTCCAGGGGCTCAGGATGAATTTCAAAGGCTTGGAGCGAAACTTAAAGTTCAGCCGAAGAAAATTCCTTCTGCTCCTTCAAGCCCCAAGCAAACTATGCGAGATAGGGCTATGCAAGGCTACTGTGAACAAATTGGTTTTTTTGAAAGGCGTTTGCAGCAGGCAAAGAAATATGTGTCAATGGTTCAGCAATATGAGAGGAATTATGAGCATGAACCGGCCATATTGCCACACCCACAAGGAGAAGCCATATTGCCTCCTTCTTCCCCAAAGCTAAAGTCACGCCCATCATTGAGTGTCATGCAAGACGAATGGGAACCGGAGGCTCCTGTGTCACATGATTATGGGCTGTCCCAAAGGACATACAGAGCCACAGTGATGCCTGAAGCAAATGTTATAGCACCATCTACTGGTGAAGCTGCATTAAGACATGAATTGGAGCTCTTACTCTCGCAATTGTCTATGGAGGAGTCTTTGCTCAGAGATACAAGATTTCTGCCGTTATCTGAGGCTCCAGTCCCTGATGGTGCTAGGATTCCTGTTACTATTGCTTCTCCTGTTAATATTGCTTCTATGCAAGCCCCTCTACCTGGCAGAACACAGCCATATTTAACCCACATGCAATTGTCACCGGGTTCTTATATGCGAAAGCCAGTGTCATCTGCAGGTTATGCTAATGCATCAGCCCCAGCACCAGCGCCTCCTGCTGGCCAGGGTGGAATAGCAGCTCAAAGACAGTCACAGCCAGCTCCAAGACTACCGGCAGCTTCAATGCAACTGCCGCATGTCCAGGCACAGACGCCACTGGTGCCCCCTGCAGGTTATGGTCGGATTGCACAACCTGCACAGCCAGTACCTCAATTGTATATTCCTCATCAAACACCTTCCATTGTACCACTGGCTGGTGACTCAAAATTAAAGAAGTCAGGACAGAATTACAGGGCATGGGTCAGTGAGGTTGAACTTTTGTTACGCAGAGAAGGTACTCACATGATGGTGTTTAACCCTCCTGCCCAGCCATGGACTCCTGACATATGGGACTTGGATAATAGAGCATGCACAACATTATTGATGTCAATGGACATTGAATTGCAGCTCACGTTTTCACAAGATGCAACTGCCCAACAAATTTGGACTCAGTTAGAGACATGTTATCGGCCTACATCAATTGAGTCTACATGTTTGCTTTTGTCTGAGTTCCATGGTTCCAGATTAAAACCTGGTGAACATATTGGAGCACATTTGACTAAAATGAAAGGTATTAGAAAAGAACTGGGTGAAAAAGGCTATCCTATTGATGATTTTCAAATGATTAGCATTATCATCAATTCTTTGAATCATGAGTGGAAAGATGCTATTTCCAAGATCAATCAAGTGCCTATTGCTCAACGCACAGTGGATCATGTATGCAGAATCCTAGCCGAAGAAGAGGCAGTTATGCAAGCTGCGCCACATTTAAGGGAACCACCTGCATCAAGAGCTTCAGCGAGGCGTGCCTTCCGTGGAAGGACCTACGTTCCAAGAATGCCAAGATGCTACATCTGCAATCGTGTGGGACATGCCACCCGGGATTGTCCCCAACGAGTTCCAGCGCCCGTCACATACCAGCCCAGAGGAACAGATTCCAGAGGAGGCAGAGGTAGAGGCGGACGACAAAGTCGTGGTCGTGGTTCCAAGCGTGATCCACAAGCTCCACTTGCCACATTGGTTGTGACCAACGATCCACAGCCTCAACCAGAGTATGACAGACGACTTCTTTGGACTTTGGACAGTGGAGCAGCATTACATGTAACCTACAGAAAAGAGCTTTACACTGAGATGCACGAGCCTGAACCTGAACTTCGTGAACTTTACTCTTTTTCCAATCATCCTGTTCAGGTCATGGGAAAAGGAACTGTCTACATTGAAGAGCTTGATGCTCTCATTCCAAATGTTTACTATGTTCCATCTGCCAGTAGTAATTTGCTTAGTCAGAGTCATTTGTCTAGGTTTTCTCATTTTCAGGTCCACCATCTTGAAAAAGCAAGTTATATAGTCAAAGATGGAGATATTGTTGCTGAAACCATGTTGATTGGTGGTGTTTATTACTTAAAACCAAAGCCTAAGCAGCAAGAGCAGGCAAGTATACACGTTCCAAAGAGCACAGGCCCAGAGAGAGACGTCCCAGAGAGAGATCCTGTTGCTACTCCAAAGGTTCCTAAAGATAATAAATATACAAAAAAGACACAGGTTGCTCACAGCAAGCCTGGGGTTCCTAATAAAAATGCTAAAGTTGAGAATTCACTAACAGGTAAACCTTTGCATTCCAGGTGTATCCATAAGTGGCACAGAAGATTGGGTCATGCCAGTTTCCGTGTTCTGAAGAAGATGCCAGAGTTCGCAAGAGGTTTGGATCTAAAGGGGTGTAAGGTGTTTTTGGACTGTGCTGTCTGCAAGAAAGCCAAATCCAAGGCAGCAGCAATTCCAAAACGCGCTACACGCCTGTCAACACGCATTTTTGATTTGGTACACACTGACATAGTTGGTCCTTTTGCACCAACACTTGGTGGTAAAAGATATTTCTTGACAATCGTTGACAATTATTCTAGATATGGATATGTATATCCTATGAAAGAAAAATCTGAGACCTTTCAGATCTTTAAAGACTTTGCTAGTCTTGTCTATACCCAATTCGAGGTCAACATTGCCAGAATCCAGAGTGATCGCGGTGCTGAATTCATGTCTCAGCGTTTCCAGGACTGGATGCGTAAGAGTGGGATACTACACCAGACCTCAGCTCCTTATACTCCAGCTGAAAATGGGGTGGCAGAACGCAGAAATGGGGTTTTGCAAACCATGATGCGTTGCCTCCTTGAAGATGCTAACCTCAGTCTTCCATACTGGGGTGAAGCTATCAAATATGCTAACCATATCGTCAACCGTACTTGGAGTAGTGTGATAAATCAGACCCCTTATTTCATGTTGTATGGACACAAGCCTGATCTCTCACATCTCCATATTTTTGGTTCCTATGCTATGGTGAATATTCCTTTAGCCCAAAGAAAGAAAGGGGGTCCTGCAGCAAAAAGGATGAGATTTATGGGCATTGATGATAATTCAAAATGGAGCAAATACATTGACTCTCATCATGTTATTGTGATTTCACAATCTGCTACTTTTGAGGAAGATGCGGACTGGTCCAGGATTCATTCTAACGATCCTGGAGTTTATTTTCCTAGAGATGATGTTGCTGATGCCACGCAACCTGATCAAGATGCACAGGAGAATGTTCCTTCCACGAGTTCTTCTCAACCTACTGTTCCGTCTTCGCAAGCCGCTGATGTTGCTGCTGGCGACGATGATGAAGACGAGGACGACACAGAAGAAGAATGGACGGTTGGCCCGAGACGTTCCAAGAGGTCCACAAAGGGAATTCCTCCAAAACGGTATTCGTGGCAAGTAACAAAAACACCTGTACCTTTGATTTGTAATGTTACACTTCCACCTGAGAAGTTCACACAGATCAAACATCTTCCTGAATCAGAACAGGATAAATGGTTTGAGGCAATGCAGGCTGAAATGGACAGTCTAAAGAAGCTCCAAGTGTTTACACCTGCAAGCCCTCCAGCAAACAAGAAAGTTTTTGGTACTCGATGGGTCTACAGGATCAAAAAGAAGCCGAATGGTGAGTCGTTGTACAAGGCCAGACTCGTAGCCCAGGGTTTTGCTCAACGTTATCCTGAGGACTATACAAATACATACTCACCCACGGTGCGGACTGAAAGTGTGAAAATTGCTTTAGCCACTGCAACTATCCTTGGCCTGGAAGTTTTCCAGTTCGACGTTGAAACGGCTTATCTACACGCTGATCTTGATGAAGACATCTACGTCAAAGGTCCTCCAGGTTTCAGACAGCAAGAAGGGGATACCTGGTTTCTACACAAAAGTCTTTATGGTCTGAAACAGTCTGGTTTAATGTGGTACTTATGTCTTTCTGACAAACTAAATTCAATGGGCTTTATTAAGTCCGAAACAGATGAATGCGTGTTTACCAAAAGATCCGGTAATAGGTATGAGATAATTCTTGTTTATGTCGATGATATTGTTTATATTGGTCCAAATAAGCAGATGAGTGAGTTTTTTGCTAATGCTTTACAAAAGTTTTTCACGTTGAAGTGTTTAGGATGTATTAACACTTATTTAGGTGTTCAAATTGCCAAACCTCAGAAGGGGTTTAGTCTCACACAAGGAGAGAAGACTTTCACATTTTGGCACATGAACCAAGTCCTGAGTTCGAAGATCAAACACTATATCGCTCAGTCATTGGGTCGCTGCTGTATATTAGTAATTGGACTAGACCCGACATTGCACTTAGTGTTAATCTTTTATCACGACACGTAGGCAAGGCAAAACAGTTTCATTGGACATGTGTTAAAAAGTTATTGAGGTATCTAAAACACACCAAAGACATGAAGTTGTTGTTGGAACCAACACATACTGACTATGCAGAGTTATGTTGTTTTGCAGATTCAGATTGGGCAAGTGATAAGAAGTCACGGAAAAGTACATCAGGTTACATGATGTTCTTAAATGGATGTCCTGTTTACTGGCATGTGCGTAAACAGAATTTTGTTTCTTGTTCCTCTACAGAAGCTGAGTATGCTTGTGTGTCTGATGCATGCAATTCTTTAACCTGGTTTGATGCTTTGGTCACAGATATCTGGACACATCCGATTCGACCGATCACAGTAATGGAGGATAATGAATCTGTGGTTTATATTTCTGAAACACGTTTTACAGGTTCAAGGTCCAGACACATTGACATCCGATATCAAAACATAAGGCAACTGGTGAAACAAGGTTTTGTGACATTACAGTATGTGCCTACACGTGATCAAATTGCTGACATGCTGAACAAACCACTTCCTACAGCCCAGCATGAGTATCTGCGTCAGAAGATGTGCCTTACCTGAGTCTTCACTTTGCTGACGAAAGAAGGGGAATGTCACTGCACGTTTTTTTTTTGTTCGTCAGAAAAGTTCATTTCTAACTGTACATTTTTCCCCTGCTCTCTGCACCTGTTGTGATAACTTATCTGGTAACCATAGTGAATCCCATATGACTAGCTATGTTATGGTTTCAGTCTGTTTAGTGCGCATGTCTAGAAGAAGTTCCCAGGGTTATTATCTGTATTGTTTTTCTTCACTTTGCTGTTACTGTCTGTTACGTTAGGATGAAGCTAGCTAGCTCTGTATAATATATATTTAGTTTTTATATTTTTGTAAGTAAAAGGTATTTAGTAAGATTATGCGTCGTGTTTTTCTTGCCTTCCTGCAAGTGTATCATGCATTCTCCGAAGCACGGTCCGTCGCCCTCTACAAAGGTGATTTTTACCTCGACATAGGCAGCTCAAGGCCTCTTGTGGTGCAAAATGGTAGGGAGCAAACTTACAGCCAATGGAGGAACTGGAGCTTCCTTGCCAGTTTGCCTTCAATAAATCTATATTATGTGAGTGGTTTTGTCTCACTAATAATCCTTTTTGTAAAAGTGCCCAGATCGTGCTTTAAAATATTCTAGATGTGTCCATTGGCTCTAAAGCAGAGGCATTTTTAGAGGTTCTCTTGGAATTGAATTACGGAGGTCCTCTTACAATTTGGTTCTAGCCTGCCCATTAGCAGCAGCTCCCATGAACACAAAAAGCAGAAGTTTTCTGGGATGGTTCCCCATTTAAAAATAAACTTGTTGAACATAAATATTTAGTTGCTTCAGCCAACTTGAAAAAAGAAAAATAGGTGTTCTGGGATCCAGCTGTGACTCAGTATCTTTGGAAACAGGGGGTCTCTTTCTTCCTTATATTTGTAGTTCCCTTATATTTGTAGTTTCAGTCACAAGAATGTAAAAGATGTTCCTATGTCCATATCTGGATATCTAAAGCAGAGCTTTTCAACTAGTGGTACGCATACCACTGGTGGTAAGGCAGGTGGTACACGACCACTAGCCAAGTGTAGCTAAAGGGAACCAGCTAAAGCGACGCCACACAGACCTGGAGATCAGCTGGAGCTGCAGGGCTCGGCAGAAATTCCAGGATCTGCACACGCAGCTGCATGCTGGTTGGAGTTTCTGGCATACCCAGAAGAGAGAAGAAGGAGGAGGGCAGAGAGAGGAGGAGCTATAAGAGGAGCAGGTTTTCGCAGGAGAGAAAAAACACACACACGGAGAAACGGAAAAGAGAAGATGCTTTTGTTAGCAAAGTGGTGAGGAGAGAGCTGGTGAGCAGCCTTCATGAGTTAAGGGTGAGTGAAAGAGTGAGCGAGCGAGGGGCTTTTGCAAGCAATATGTGAATGAATGGAGCAAGAAGCTTTTGCGAGCAACGTGTGTGAGAGCAAGAAAAAAGCTTTTGTGAGCAACATGTGAGTGAATGGAGTGAGAGAGAAGCTGTTGCGAGCAACGTGTGGGTGAATGGAGCAGGAAGCTTTTGCGAGCCACCTGTGAATGAATGGAGCAAGACAGAAGCTTTTGCAAGCAACATGTGAGTGAATGGAGCAAGACAGAAGCTTTTGTGAGCGTGTGTATAATGTATTGGCTTTTTACATGCTGTAAGTGTTGCTTATGTTGTAATGCTTGCTAATTGCTTAAGTTCAATCGCTAAGTGCTTAGTTCACGTGTATGCTTGTAACGGTTGCTAGCTGGCCCAGACTGGTTGTCTCCAGCCGGTTATGTAGGTCTTTGGGCGGGAAACCTATGCTTCAAACCTATTGGTCGCCACCTACCAGCTATAAATAGCTGCGCAGCAGCTCCTATGTTGCTTCTGTTATGTTCTGACCTTCAATAAAGCCTGTTGCTGTTTGAACCTCCCATCTCGCTCAATGCCTGCAAAGAACTGGCTACACAACACTGGCGATGAAGGTGGGATGTGCTGCTTCATCGTAAGAGCCTGAAGTCAATAGGGGGTGAGACCAGCACAGAGCCTGGTAGGGAACAGTGTTTCCCCACCCCTCGGTCTGCCCAACAAGCCATGCTGGAGACCACCCTGCCCTGAGGATCCGTCCCAGGGCCCACATAGAAGCCAATAGCACGAGGTAACGCAAGACACGAGCTATGAAGACTTCTCACCATGGCGAAGGTTGGAAAGCTCGAAGAGTTTGATGTGACGCACTCAGAGAGATGGTCGTCCTACATTTCCTGCGTAGAGAACTACCTGCATGCAAATCAAGTCAGCAAAGATGGGCTGAAGGCCGCAACCCTCCTCTGCATGTGCGGCTCAGCCACCTTCGATATTGAGTAGGGTTCTGCTCCAGCCTCCGGAGCATTTTTCGCACAGGTACCCACTGACCTCTTAAACATAAGTTGTGACTGCAGGTCAAACTTCAAGGCGTTCCATGTAAAATGGAACTGGACACAGGCTCCATTGTGTTCATCATCTCCATCAGAACTTTTCGGCACGTTTGCAGCCGTAGCAACAGATGAGTCAAGCTACGACCATCTAATATCTTACTTTAATTAATATTTAATATTTAATAATTTGATTTCTATACCGCCCTTCTCCCGAAGGACTCAGGGCGGTGAACAGGGCAATACACAATAAAAATCGAATACAAAAATTAAAAAACCATTAAACATCATGCCCATAAAATCAATACATATTAAAGTTAAAACTAGTTTTAAAAACCCAACCCCATCCCGTCAGACCAGGCCAGCTTGTTCGAAAAAGAATGTTTTAAGATCGCGCCGGAAGGAGCGAAGGTCGGGGGCCGTCCGGAGCTCAACCGGTAAGTGGTTCCAGAGGTCTGGCGCGCCCACAGAGAACGCTCTCCCCCTGGGGGTCACCAATCGGCATTCTTTGATCGGCGGCACCCTGAGGAGGCCCTCTCTGTGGGAGCGCACTGGACGGAGGGAAGTTGACGCCGGTCGCAGGTATTGCTGTAGGTAATCCGGACCCATGCCATGAAGGGCTTTGTAAGTCATAACTAACACCTTGAACTTCACCCGGAGAGCAACCGGTAGCCAATGCAGCTCGCGGAGCAAAGGTGTAACATGGGAGTATCGGGAAGCTCCCAAGACGACTCGCGCGGCTGCATTCTGCACCAGCTGGAGTCTCCGGGTGGACCTCAAGGGCAGCCCCATGTAGAGAGCATTACAGTAGTCTAGACGAAAGGTCACGAGCGCATGAGTGACTGTGCGCAAGGCATCCCGGTCTAGATAGGGCTGCAACTGGCGCACCAGGTGAACCTGGGCAAAGGCCCCCCTAGTCACAGCTCCAATATGCTCTTCCAAAGAGAGCTGTGAGTCTAGAAGGACCCCCAAGTTGCGGGCCCTATCTACGGGGGGTAATAGCTCACCCCCCATGACCAATGATGGAATAATCGGAATTTCCCGGGATGCCGGCACGAACAGCCACTCAGTCTTGTCAGGGTTGAGTCGAAGCCTGTTCCTCCCCATCCAGACCCGGACCGCCTCCAGGCAACGGGACATCACGTCGAGGGCATCACTGGGGTGGTTTGGGGTCGAAATAAAAAGCTGGGTATCATCAGCATATTGGTGATACCCAACTCCAAAACCACGAATGATCTCACCCAGTGGCTTCATATAGATGTTGAACAGGAGAGGCGAGAGAACCGATCCCTGAGGAACTCCACAAATGAGAGGTCTCAGGGTCGATCTCTGCCCCCCTGCTAACACCGACTGCGAACGTCCCAGGAGGTAAGAGGAGAACCACTGGAGAACTGTGCCTCCCACTCCTAACCCCCTGAGATGTCACAGCAGGATACCATGGTCGATGGTATCAAAAGCCGCTGAGAGGTCTAAAAGGACTAGGACAGAGGAACAACCCCTGTCCCGAGCCTGCCAGAGATCATTCACCAGCGCGACCAATGCCGTCTCCGTGCTGTACCCGGGCCTGAAACCCGATTGGTACGGGTCTAGGTAGTCAGCTTCATCCAAGAACAAAGGGAGCTGATGCGCCACCACGCTCTCAACAACCTTCGCCAAAAAGCGAAGGTTGGAGACCGGACGATAGTTGTTTAAAATTGCTGGGTCCAAGGCAGGCTTCTTGAGGAGGGGTCTCACCACCGCCTCCTTCAAGGCGGCGGGAAAACTACCCTGACTCAAAGAAGCAGTAATCACTGCCTGGAGCCAGCCTCGTGTCCCATCCCAGGTTGCATAAGTCAGCCAGGAGGGGCACGGGTCCAACAAACACGTGGTGGAGCTCAGCTTCCCCATGATTTTGTCCGCTTCTTCAAGAGTCACAGGATCGAACTCTTCCCAGATTAAATCGACAAGACCGCCCGTATCCTCTTCGTCAGACACTGCCCAGTCGGAGTCCAAACCGGTCCGGATCCGAGCGATTTTGTCCGACAGAAATCGACTAAACTCCTCGGCTCGACCCTGCAAGGGTTCCTCCCTCACCTCCTGATTAAGGAGAGAGCGAGTTACCCTAAACAGGGTGGCCGGGCGATTATCTGCGGACACAATGAGGGTGGCAAAGTGGTTAGACCTAGCCACCCTCAATGCTGCGAGATAAGTTCTCGTAAACGACCTTAGTCGTAACCGGTCGGATTCGGATCGGCTGGACCTCCAACAGCTCTCTAGGCCCCGTCTCCGACGCTTCATCTCGCGGAGCTCCATGGAGAACCATGGGGCCCGTTGGGATCTGCGTCGGGTCAAGGGCCGCATGGGTACAACTTGGTCGAGTGCCTCTGTGGCTGCCCTTTCCCAGGCTTCCACTAGGGCATCGACCGAGCTGTGAGCAAAGGAGGCAGGTGGGGGCCCAAGCGCCGTTTGGAACCGCTCAGGGTCCATAAGGCGTCTAGGGCGGAACCATCTTATTGGCTCAGCTACCCCACGACAGGGAGTGGCAAAACAGAAGACCATCCGCAGGAGATGATGATCGGTCCATGACGGGTAAATTAATTGGAGAACCCCCCCCAAGATCATCTAACCACCGTCCGGATAGAAAAACCAGATCGAGCGTGTGACACCCCCCCCGTGAGTTGGGCCCAGAATAACCTGCTTCAGGTCCATGGCCGTCATGGAAGCCATGAACTCCCGAGCTAACTCAGATGATCCCCCCAGGGATGGTAGGTTGAAGTCACCCAAAACTATAAGTTTGGGGAATTACTTACTGATTTCCAGAATTCCAGGGTGGCAGTCAGGGCGAGGCCACCCTCGCAGTGAAATTCAAGGGGCTTTTAGGCCCACTAGATGTTATTGTGGTAGATGGCCAGTGTACAAGCCTCATAGGGCTCGATTGGTTTGATGCATTGGGCATCCAAGTAACCGGCATTCACCAGACTCAAACAATAGATTTGTCTTTGGTCTGCAAGGAATTTGCAGATGTTTTCAGCCCAAGTTTGGGAGAGTACAAGGGTCCTCCGATAGCTTTTAAACTTGATCCCCAGGTCGTGCCAATTCAGGTTAAGCCCTCCATGTGCCGTTTGCGTTAAAGCATAAAATCGATGCAGAGCTGGACAATCTTGTTCATCAAGGGGTTTTGCAGGCCCTGGACAGTGGGGAATGGGAGACCCCCATTGTAACACCACTCAAGGCCAACGAATATGTGCTGGCTACAAGTGTACCATTAACCGGGCATGCATACCCTGTCCCAGTCGTCAGCCATATTCTGGTGTCGTTGCAAGGAGTCCGCGTGTTCACTAAATTAGATTTGGCACAGGCTTACCAACAGCTGCTGGTGGACGAGGCCATGGCAGCCGCTTAAATGATTGTTACGCACAGGGGGGCCTTCACGGTCAAGCACCTTCAATTCAGGGTGAGTGTAGCCCCAGGGATTTTTCAGAGGATCATGGAGCGCATGCTCAAGGGTATTCCGGGGGGCCTGCCCCTACTTCAATGGTGTACTCATCACCGGGTAGTCCACAGAAGTTCTGGCTGAGCAGCTTAGAACCGTCCTTCAGCAATTCTGCACCATGGGATTTAAGATTGAAAGACAAATGCAAGATTGGGATTCCATCCACAGAATTCCTTGGGTTTCGAATCGATGCCAAGGGCATCCATCTGGCAGAGTCAAAGCTGAAAGCGATTCAGCTGGCACCAAGCCCTAGATCCAAGGGAGAGCTTCAAGTCTTGGGCCTTCTGAATTTTTATCATTCATTCCTCCCTAACAAGGCCACAGTGGCAGAGCCACCACACCAGCTCTTAGACAACATACTCCATGGCAGTAGACCAAGCTCCACGAAAGGAGTTTCCAGGTAGTCAAGGCGTTCTTGTCCTCAAACTTGGTGCTCATGCACTTTAGCAAAAAGCTGCCAGTTTGCATTACGTGTTATGCATCCCCATACAGGGTTGGAGCTGTGCTGAGTGCTGGGAACCTGCTGCTTGTGCAGCCGGGTTGAGAAATTAGCTGCTGGTGAAGCTGGGCAGAGGCTGCTCCTGCCCAGGGTTGGCGCCCATGAAAGAAGGACAAAGAGATCTCTTGGGGGAAGGGCCCCGCTGCTCCTGGGATGCACACTCAACCTGGGATGCACTCTCAACCACGAGGAGCAGTGGACCTTGTTTATTTATAGTAAAAGCAACCAATCATATTTTATTATTGTTCAAATAGACCAATCATGATTACACATGTGTTCTTCTAAACTATCCTGAAAGGACATAGGTATAAATGGTAGATTCAAATACAGTAATGACCAATCATCTGCAGGAGGCGTCAGAATTTGCCTTAAATGGAATAGCCAATGGTGTGAAGGAATACTGTGATTATGCCCTTATCTGGCTGTAGCCAATGACATCTCTCCTAGGTTTCTTTGTTTTCTAGGTTTATGGCTTACTTCCTTACACATGGTTCACTGAAGATTTTCCATGGCAGAAAAGTACTAGCCAGAAAAGTACTAGCCAGCTTCATGTATAGGAACAGAGATCATGGTTATTCCAACAGCTGAGTCACTTGGCGGATGGGAGACAGTCATCCATCGCTTATTACTTGAGGACCTTGTCCTCAGCAGAGCACAATTACGCACAAATTGACAAAGAGGCCTTGGTCATCGTGGCTGGGGTTAAGAAGTTCCATGACTATTTATATGGGAGGCAGTTCACAGTCTTTACTGACCACAAGCCCTTGTGAGGCTTGTTCACAACAGACAAGCAGACACCTCAAATTCTGTCGCCATGAATGTTGAGGTGGTCTATCTTTCTTTCGGCCTACGACTACAGGCTGGTTCACAAACTTGGCAAAGAAATAGGCCACGCGGACGGCCTTAGCAGATTGCCCTTGCTGCATGTGGAGCCCGATCTGGCTCCAGCTGCACACATTTTAGCAATACAAGACTTGCCAGAGTTTCCCCTACATGTGGGAGATGTCACTGCAGAAATGGCAGCCGACAAAATCTTAAGTTGCGTTTTGGCTTGGATTCACACAGGATGGCTGGAAAATAGCAGGGGCCCCGGGTTTCAGAGTTTTTTCAGTCAGAAAAATGAGCTTTCAGCTCACAAGGGGTGCATCCTTTGGGGCAGCAGGGCCATAGTCCCCAGTTCACTCGGGCCCAGGGTTCTCCAGTCTCTGCATGAAGGCCATCCAGGCATCGTCCGGATGAAGGCACTAGCAAGGAGCTACCTCTGGTGACCAGGGCTAGATAAAGCTATCGAGGCCCAAGTACACGGGTGTTACATGTGTCAACAGTCCAGACCAGAGATGCCACAAGCCTCTGTCCACAGATGGGAGGAAACGCACACACCTTGTTCAAGAATCCACGTAGATTTTGCCGGGCCCTTTCAGGGACAGTTGTTTTTAATAGTGGTCAATAGCCACTCTAAATGGTTGGAGGTGGTTCCAATTCCCAATATGACTACTAGAAGGACCATCAAGGTGTTGCGGTCACTGTTTGCAATGCATGGGCTTTCGGACATCATAGTCTCTGACAAAGGAGCCCAGTTCACTGCATCAGAATTCCAGGCCTTCCTCAAGGCCAATCTCATTAGACACGCCACGTCGGCTCCTTTTCACCCGTCATCGAACGGGCAAGCAGAACGGATGGTTTGCACAATGAACCCTTAAACGCATTACTGCAAGGGACTGGCACCACAGGCTGGCCGACTTCTTGTTATGCCAGCATACGATGCCTTGTATGGCTACAGGCAAGAGCCCTCCAGAGCTGCACTGGGGCAAGAGACTAATAAAAAAACTGGACAGACCACCCCAATAGAGTAGCCTCCAACACGGCACGTCCAAAGGCACCGAGGAATTTACAGGTGGGGGACCAGATTTGTTCCCGGAACTATGGGCAAGGGCAGTTGGGGGTGCCAGCAGAAGTCGTTAAAGTATCAGGACCACTCTCCTATGAGGTGGTCCTGGAAGATGAGCGAGTCATTTGCCAACATGTTGATCAGTTGTACCAGTGACTAACAGAGCAGTCGTTGGCTCAGGACTCCCTAGGGAAGCAGACCTGGAGTCCACAACCTCACACTCCAGCAGAGCAGTTCGTACACTCTGAGACATTTTGTGCAAAACAGAACGGGGGCAGGGTTGTAAAAACGCTTCCCCCAACCGGACCACAGGGGCTGGACAGTCATCCCACACCCAGCAGCAGCCCTGCCGACTTCACGGCACCATTAGACTTTGGGTTGGGCCAACCGGGACAGGCCAGCCAAAGGGACTTGAGTTGTTTTGACTCCACTGAACCACTGAGCCTGGGTCTACCTAGCATGGCAGGTGAACTGGTAGACTGGGACATTCCGGCAAAACCCCCCCCCATGTTCTGAACGAGCCCAAAGACCCCCCAGATACCTACAAGATTTTGTAACCAAATGAATGTACCATCCAGGGGGAAGGGGTGTAATGCATTGGCCTTTTACATGCTGTAAGTGTTGCTTATGTTGTAATGCTTGCTAATTGCTTAAGTTCAATTGCTAAGTGCTTAGTTCACGTGTATGCTTGTAACGGTTGTTAGCCGGCCCAGACTGGTTGTCTCCAGCCGGCTAATTAGGTCTTTGGGTAGGAAACCACTGCTTTAAACCTATTGATCGCCTCCTACAGGCCAACCGTATAAATAGCTGCGTAGCAGCTCCTATGTTGCTTCTGTTATGTTCTGACCTTCAATAAAGCCTGTGGCTGTTTGAACCTCAATGCCTGCAAAGAACTGGCTACACAACAGTGTGAGTGAATGGAGCAAGAGAGAAGCTTTTGCTTTGGAATTAATTAAGGAATCAAGAACACATTTTGTGTACTGAGAGGAAGGCTGCCAAAATTACTATAAAATGGAAAAAATAAATTTAGATCTGTTATAGTGGATTGTTGATGCATTATGTTTCTCCAATTTTTTCAGTTACTGTTTTTTAATCAAAGGTGCAAGGATGAGGAGTTTTGGTTAATCTGGTCTAATTCTTTTTTACATTTTTTACATTTTTTAGTATTTATTTCATCGTGGTTAGAAAAGTTGACTATAGCATACTTGATCTGAACAAAACAATTCCAGAATGTACACTTGTGCACAACTTGTTTAATAAAGCATTTTTAAGGTGGCTGGATGGAGTCACTGAAGCAGTAGGTGTGAGCTTAAATGGACTCCAGAAGATGGTAGAGGACAGGAAGGCCTGGAGGAACGTTGTCCATAGGGTCGCGATGGGTAGGACACGACTTCGCAGCTAGCAACAAGCCACAAAAAAAGCTTATGAATATACATGCATGGATCCACCTATGATAACATACAACTTTTCATTTTTAACTTTTACAGGAAGAACTAAAAGCAATTTAACAACTTGGGGAGAGAGATTATGTAGATATAATCAGGTATATTTGTGAAATTATTAACAATTTACCAGGTGAGGTTCTGCACATTTATAGATGTAAAAAACCTCCTTATGAAACATAAATGGTTAGCCGGAAAACAAATGTGTCAATAGCTGGTGTTGGAAGAAGTAGGAAGAAAAGTCACATGATAAGTGGTAGCCTAAACTACCTGACATTTTAAACTGGCTCTATTATTGATAAAAGGAAAATAGTGATTGAATGTGCATTTCCAGAAACTACTGTGGATTTTGAGATAACATTTGTTTAACCCAGGAAGATATTACTGCCTGCTAACAAAAATCATTTTATTAGTGACACAGAAAAACAAATAATTACATGTTATTTAATTATTCTTTCTACCCTGCCCATCTCACCTAAGTGATATATTCTGGAAATTGATTGAGAATGGTCATATAGATGCTATTTTAGTTACGAGTCCAATTAGAAATCAACTTTCATTGAGTGGTTTCCCTGGCATAGCATCTATTTAATGGAAGAAAATTGAAAAGGAAGGCTGAACACTAAAGAATTGATGCTTTCAAATTGTGGTGCTGGAGAAGACTGTTGAGAGTCCCTTAGACTGCAAGGAGATCAAATCAAACCCTGACTGTTCTTTGGGAGGACAGATACTGAAACTGAAGCTAAAATATTTTGGCCACCTAATGAGAAGAGAGGACTCATTGGAAAAGACTCTGAATGTTCGGAAAGATAAAAGGCGACAGGAGAAAGGAATGGCTGAGGATGAGTTGGTTAGATAGTGTCAGCCACACAGTGAACATGAATTTTGGCAAACTCTCAGAGACAGTGGAAGATGGGATCCTGGCATGCTGTGGTCACATAGAGTGGGACAGAATCTAATGACTGAACAACAACAAGGGAAGAAGACAAGGATATGTGATTATTGATAATCTGAGGAGTCCTTTGTGCTCTCCAAGCTTGGTTGTTTTCTTGCAGATATTTCATTATCCAAACTAGATAACGACATCAGTGACAATAATTTGTTGTCTAAATTCTCCAGCTTTCCTTACCGTCTTGACATGAAATGAACTGCTGTTATAGAATATTCATAAATATTCTCATTTTAGGGCAATGTCAATAATATTGCAAAATTATTCCTTTGCTTCTAGAGAAATCTTAGATCAGTCTAGAGATAATGATAATCCTATATATTCTTATAAGGTCAAAATTATTGAAAGGATTTAGGATTTGCATTAAGGTTTCAATATGCATTGTACGTATCCTAAATTCTATTTCTAGATAAACCTAGAGAAGTGAAGCTGTTTTTAAACTGCTGCTGTTCTGCTATTATTATTTTTCTGGCATATAATTAGAGTTTCTATGAATCACTAACAAATACAGCTTATATCTGTGCTGAACAAACAGTAGTTGATCTCCACAAAGGGAGTGTTTCAGTTGTTTTTCTCATTTTTATCTTTCTGAAAACACCTGCTCAGGAGCCCAAAGAATGAGCCTCTCAGACATGCTTCTCTTCATGGAACTTTGCATGTGCTCCAGCAGATAAAATATATGAAACACATTAGATTTACTTTATGTTTATTTGAAGTTTCCGTGTCTGATTGTTGCCTGTCCTCATTTTTTCCTTTTCCCTCATTCGTTTGCTTAAATTCATTTTTCCCAAGTATTATAGATTCATTTCTGAAAATCATTAAGAAATATTGTATTATGGAATGATATATAAATATCTTTAAAATATGCTAAAATGCTGATTACAGTATTTTCTTCATATCTCTGCTGCTCAATACGCTCTATTTTAATGTTGGTGATTTTGCATTGCAGCTTCTTTTCCCGTCCAGGTTATCAGTTCCTTCTGATGAGTGTAAATTTTGGGGAATCTGAAGCAGACATGGGCACTCTTCACCATTTAGGAACTCCCAAAATTCTTTTCTGAAAAGCTCCCATCTCAAAGGAAACAAACATTGGTGACGCACTTTCCTACCATGTAGATGCAGAAGTACACATGGAAATAGTGTACTGTAACATCTAGAAAGAATTAAAGTTTAAAAAAACAATGGAATCCTCTCAGTAATGGTTGAACTACAATTCAGCAACGTCAGTAAACATGGCTAATGATGAAGAGTAATAGTAGTTGTAGTTAAGCAAGTTTCTTATTCCCCTGGCTAGGGCTCTTACATAGTTTTAAAAACTAATATGTCTTCCAAAATTGTGGAGGCAGAAGTGTCAGGTTTGAACCAGGAAGACTTGTTTTTCAAATAGTTTGCATGCTCTGATGCTCATAGTTTCTGCCTAATGGGAAGAAGAATGTTCTGTTGGGGATGAATGAACAGTAATAAAGCTCTTTGCACATTTAACAGAGGATGTAAATAATAATTATTGGAACAACTGTAAGGAAAACACTTCTTGTTCTCACACATTGTCTAGGAGTTCAGTCAGGAAGAAGCTTTCCTCATTTGTTTATAAACATTATGCATTTGTTTTTCATTTCCTCTTTATTCATGGATGGTCAGCTATACTGTCCAATTCTTCTTGGTGGGGGAAAGAAAGAGATCAGACAGGAGAGATATTTGGGGCAGATTGTTATGCTAAGGAAGAATGGAAGTTGGCAGAGGAAAGAGATTATTTGAATTATTTATATGGCCTCCCAGCTACCAATGGTATCCATTTCCTCTTAAGAAGTGCCTAAATTTGTCAACCCTATCCTTGAGGAACAAAATTAAGGATCAGCCCCCTTATTCAGGTCATGGGCTATATTATTTATTTATAAAATTTATTGGCCACCCATCTTACCATAAAGTTACTATGGCCACCTTACAGTCATAATATATATAAATGAAACATAAATTAAAACCAAACATTAAAATCTAAGGACATGTGGGGAGGACAGAGGTGGAATGTGGGGAGGTGGGATCTGTTGTTACTTGATCAACCAATTCCACTGTGCTATTCCCGCATTGGAGCCCCAGGCCAACTGGCAGAGCCAGGTCTTTAGGCCCTTATGAAAGGATAGGAGGGTTGGGGCCAACCTCACATGGGGCAAGATGTTCCAAAGGGCAGAAGCAACAGCAGAGAAGGCCCTCCTCCTGGACCCCACCAGCCAGAATAATCAGGCTGACAGGACCTGTAGCATGCCTCCTCTTTACATAAATGAGATGGGCCAATCCCAATGGGGTGAAACAGTCCCTCAAGTAACCTGAACCTTTGCTATGAAGGGCTTTAAAGATGATCCCCAACACCAACATTCAAACATAATGCATGTTATATTTGAATTAGATCCCAAATATGGGTTCTTCTGTACGTGTTGGGCTTCATCTCCCAGAATTCATAAGTTTTGCCAATATTGGCTAAAAATTACAGTTAAAGTTCAGATAACCCTTGGTCGAGAACATAGTTTTAGTTGATAATTATCAACATGATTAGTGTGTAGATTGGGAACCACTAGGGAATTCCAGGATAGAAAGTAAAAAAAAAATCCTGAAAGAAGGCAACGGCAAGCTAGTTCTGAACCATAATTAAAGTAACTGCATGGATGTGTCTTTGTGGTCAACAGAATTTGAAATGAACCTTCACTTTTGAGTAATTCAGAAGAAAGAAGATGAGCCACTGACCCAAAAGCACTCAAAGTAAATCAATTTCAGTTGTGGTAGACATTTAACTAGGGCCAGGATGCATACTGTTTGTGGAAGGTAGTCCTCAACCATGGATTATTTGCATTCAGACAATACCCAGAGAAAAGGAAACAAGGTAAGTGTGATAGGATGGGATGGACAAATACTAGCATTGCCTTGAAAAGTGTATGTTAAGCAGACAGTAAACAATTCAAGCAGCCTGCAATCCTATGCACATTTACCATCAGCTCACTAAACTCAAATCAAATTTGAGTTGATATATACCATATTCCATTATAAAGTTGCATATAGATTGGAAACAAATATTATTGAACTCTTTAAAAGAGTATAAAAGATTACCTTGATGGAGATAAGCAATGTTACCAAAGCAAGGGGTGAAGCACAATTTAACACTACAAGAGAACAAAATTATGTGGTAAAAGCTAGAACTGACACCTTTGTAATTCACTATTATAAGGGGAAGCAGGAATAGCAAAACCAGAATTTCCAGAATATTATTAAAGCCTTCTCAATAAAAGTAGTTTTAGTTCTCTTGCAGACTTGATTTCCTGGTCTTATCTAACTGGTGGAGTTGACACCTCTGCAGCTGCGTCCACACAACGCACTTAACTGGGTCAGCTAAAGATCTAGCTGCTCACCCAGAATACAAAGTTGGGATAAGCTTTGGGGGCTTAATATCTTGAGTAATGCACACCTGTACGTTTATGGTCCAGCAAACCGTATTTCCAGAAAAATTAATTCAGTTAAGTGGTTTGTATGAACTCGACTAGTGTTTCAGCTTTGTACAACGTCAGGCAGACGGCAGTCAATTTCCAGACGAGAAAGTTTTACCCAAGGTCCTGTCCGTGTGTGAATGCCAGGGTAGCCGCTCTCGGCCTCTGATCTGGTAAGGAATATAATCAATCTGCCGGGAGGCGCGCCGGGCGACCGCTAGGGGGAGAGCGCGCCGGGCCGCAGCTAGGGGCTCCCCTCGCGTCTTGCAGTCGTTGCTGCCGCTCGCCTTATTTTTCTAGGAAGGGTATTCTCAGCCCCTCCAAGATGGCCTCGGAGTGGTTGTCAAGGCAACGGTGTGAAAGTCATCAGTGCCATGGAAACCCTTTGCGTGGCCGAATAATATAAATATTTTTTTTCGCGAGGAAGGAGCCTGGGGATGAGTGGGCGATGTGCTATTTTCTGACGCTGCAGTGGCAGCGGGCGGGAGGGGGCTCCCCGGCGGCGAGGGAAGGAGGGGGGCGATAAAATTAGCTCAGCATGGAGGGGAGGAAGAGTTTCGGGAGCGGCGGGGCTTGTCCTTGGGATGGGAGCCAGAGGACCCGCCGGGTCTGCCTTTGCATCTCCGAGTCCCAAAGGCCACTAGCTGCTCACAGGTAAGAGGGCTTCGGGTGCTTGGGCTTGTCGTGCTGCGGCTCCCGGCTCCCTCCATCCCCATACTGGGCAAAAGCTGCCCCGTCCCTGTCCCCAAGAGCAGGCACGTCTGCCACAGCAGCAAGCGGCCCCGAGGGTAACTGTTCCTGCAGCCGGCTCTGGCTGGGCCAGTGGACGTGGCTTCCTCTTCCAGTCTTTGGTGCCGCAGCGCAAAGCGTGGTGAACTGGGGAGGCAAAATGCGGGGGTGTGTGATGGGATGGGATTTGAAGTTGAACAGTCTGGAAGGCGATGGGTGATGATTGCACGGGTGAATGTATCGAGACAGAGGCTTTCTTGCCTGTGTATCTGAAAGGGTAGTTTGGTTTTGTAGACAGGTAGCCCATTTAGGAAGCCCATGCTGGAAAGAAGCCATGGGCCAGGAGTTGTTTCTGAAATATGTGCCCAAAGCAGGAATGTAGAAAAGTACCAAAATGGATAGCAACCTATTTGCTAGCTGTTTTCATGCAAGAACGCTACTTATCTGTTCCAAGAATTTTACAACAGTAGGAAGGATCCCACAATTTAACTCTGGAATATTTGAAGACAGTCATAGGTCAGCAATACCTTCTGATCAAATTTTAGTAAAGAATGAATCTTGTGGGCTTTTTCACAAACATTTTTTATTTTTTTAAAAAATTCATTAACAACAAATGCAGTGTTTTCCTCATGAAAATTTTCTAGTACTTTGTTGATTTGTGAATGATATTTTGGGAAACAGTTCCCATCTCTATACAGGTAGTCCTCAAGTTACGACCATAATTGAGCCCAAAATTTATGTTGCTGAGAAATTTGTTCAGTAAGTTTTGCCCCATTTTATGATTTTTCTCACCACATTTGTTAAGTGAATCACTACAGTTCTTAAACTGGTAACACAGTTAAGCGAATCTGGTTTCCCCATTAACTTAGCTTTTCAGAAGGTTGCAAAAGGTGATCACATGACCCCAGGACACAGCAACCATCATAAATATGAGTCAGTTGTCAAACATTTGAATGTAAATCACATGACCATGTGGATGCTGCAACAATCATAAGTGTGAAAAATGGTCATAAGTCACTTTTTTCAATGCTGTTGTAACTTGGAATGGTCACTAAATGAACTGTTATAAGTTGAGGACTACCTGTAATGGGTACATTAATGACATAATAAATTAATGTGATAAAGACTTGAAATTGATTTTTCATTCTGTCAAAGAACTACAGGTGACTGTAAAATAATCTGTGGCATATTGTGTTATTGCATGTGTTTGGGATTTTTTCCCATTATTTTGAGTGGTAACATATTAGACCATCACTGGCTGAATTTTTACATTCATATCATGTTAAAGAATATAAACCAGAGCAATATTTCTTTCAAGAGCAAAAAAATAATTTTAAAACCACAATAATAGCAATCCTTGTATCATTTTGTACACATCTGCTCAGATTAAGACCCTGTCCATATAGAAGTGTATAGATACGTCTTTGCTAAGTGTGAGATCCAGGCTTTACAATAAGAAAAAAAATATTTCCAACTCATCAATTTTTATAATTGTCAATTATTCTCAATTTTTCAGTACACTAATAAAAATTTAAGCACACAAATTACAGAAGCCACTAAGACAATAAATGCCTGTCTTCTTTTTGCTTCCTAATTTTGCCTGCTCCCTAGTACTGGCTCTCCTGAAGTTTTCTTAACCTGTTTCATGATCCTTTTTTGTTGACATCCACGTGCAAATTCCTTTCTTCCCATCCCATCACTCAATTTTCTGACATCTATAAACCAACATCTATAAACATCTTCAGGAGTCCAATACAATCATAGCACTGTTTGCCTAATATATATGTGTAGGGAGGAGTAGCCCACCTGCAGCTCTTAACCTAACATCCAAAGGTGTAATTAAAAAAAAACACTTCTTCAAATATTTGGCTCAGACTTCTGCCAAGAGCAATGTGTTCCTGTCCTGGCAGATACCCAGGCAAGGACAAATGAAGAAGGAAAGAGACAAGAAGAAATGATAATTCATCCATTTTCATCTCCAGTACTTCCCATTACCAGAATTGGTTTGCCAAAGATAATCCCTAGAAAGAATAAGGGCTGCCAATTATTGCAAAGCAGCATTGCATGAGTCCATCTAATTCCCCAACTTGACATTCTTTAGATATATTGGGACTACAACACCCAGAATTCCCAACACTGACTGGGAATTTTGAGAGCAGCAGTGCCAGTGTCTCTGGCATCAGGTAAGGAGGCTGATTTTATCAAATATTAAATGGCAGGAAGATGGGATTGTGCTTTTTAGATGTTCTGTTTTGCAGTTAATAGCTACAGCCAACGTGGCGGTGATGCAAAAGCAGGACAGAAGGGTACAGAATTGGAATTACTGGCCCTGATTGCCTCCACCCGTCCTCACCCACCTTCACCATCCATATTTTTTTAGATATCTTAATATTTTGTCCTTTTCCAAAGTGGAAAATTGAACTGAAACTACTTGGTATTTTGCTACCAAATTTCTGAAGCACAAAGTCAGAGGGATTTTACAAAAACAACTACCATGCTCATAAATGTTTAACAGCTTTCACTGTTCAGTGGTACTTTAGTAGATAAACATACTCTTATTTTCTTAAAATCTATGAGAGATATATAGTTACAGAATACCTCAGCAATGTAATGTAAATTTATGTTATAGTGAAGTGTGGTAAAATTGGGGGAGGGAGGTTTAGGTACAAGTATTTTGTAGAAGAAAATCTACAGTATATATAAGGAGTATTATTAATTTCTCTTTTAAGTAGAGTTTTCAAAATTTGGGAGAGTAATAGGCAAAAGAAAATCAGTGCATGCATATCATCAAATCATCCATTTCTCTAAAGGAAGGTCAAATATTCCCTGTCTTTTTATATCAAATATTATGAGGGATATAGAGTAACTGAACTTATATATAAATCTTACTGGAATAGGGTTTCCTATTCTCATAGAATCATGGCAACATGATTACTAACAGCAATAAAGTCTGTTTAACATTTATCCTGGGTTGGGGGAGAAACATGATTCATTTCTGAATATTTAAAAGGTGGCTAAGATTCTTGGCTTTTCATTTATTTTAATGGCAAAAGCAATTCACTGCATGGGACATTCCACCATGACTGCTTCTGCTTTCCAAAACTTCCTGAATTGATTATATGGCCATTCATCATTATGGGAACTGGAAAGCTCTTCAGGAGAGCGGCACATAGTTGTGAGCACATGGGGCATTTCTGCTGTGAAAAAAGAGAATGTTAAGAACTGTAGCCACTTTGTACATTCACTGAAATAAACCATCCCATATGTGTCTAAATGGAACTCAAAAATTTTAACTCTCATAACTCTCTAGTTATTTTATTAAAAATCTGAAGCCGAGATTTGCCTTGTAAGCAGAAAGTAATGGGTCAGATTCACACATTCCTAGGTCCATCTTCATGCAGTTTTATATGACCACACTTGATATTTCTTAGCCTTAATCTTGTCCAGTCAATTTGACCAGATCTGAAATTTTGTTTCACAACTTATTCAGTTTGCATTCACTTTTAAATCAGCATGTCTTTATCTAGTATTTTTACATTATCTTTGGAAAATGTATTATACTTTCTTTTTTCATATGTGGCATTTTGTACTATTGAGATTTGTAGTGTTATACTAATGAGATCTGACATTGTTTCAAATGAAGAATATTCTTTTGTTTTAATTTTCTAATAATCAGTTTCTCTAAAACTGCTAAAAAACAAAAAGGTCTTTCCAACAGGTTAGCACAAATACTAATTTTCTTGACACTGATCAGAGAATAATTCTTTTCCTGTTCCTGTTATGCTGTACACCATGCATTAATTTTTAAAGGCAATCATTGGGCTTCATTTTTTTCAGATAGGTAGGAAGTGCCCTGGCTGACCATTCTCCTTCTGCCCTGGAACCTTTATAGGAAAAAACAGAGTCCAGACTAAAATGTTAGCCAGAATTACAGAGATAATACCTGTAGTGTTGACAGCTTTCACACATGCAGGTTAACCCTGTATAGACTTGACTAGGCGGAAGAGAATCAGTAATATATACCACAAAGTTGTTGTAAATGAAATTAAGGAAATAGGTAGTTTTTAAATTAGATAGATAGACAGACACACAAAGATACTGAGGTAGGTCATTCAAATGCACAAGCTGATTGTAAGCTCAGAATGGAAGAGTTGAAGTTAAATATGGAGGAAAATGCCAGGTAAAGTCTAAGACAAATTTGCTGAACCTATTTCTGAGCTCTGTGAAGCAAGAGTAGGTGTGAAGTTGATTATAAATAATTATTTCTGTATATCAAAACCAGAAATGATGGGGAGATTCCAAAAGTTATAGCAAATGAGACAGAGGCAGCAGAATGTAGGCATTAAAGAATCTTTTTACTAACTACTCATCAGGCATGGTTTGGGCTGCAACTTCAGGAAGAAGATATAAGTGCTATTTACATTTGCTGATATGCTTAAGAATACAAAACTACAACAATGCAGGCCACTTAATTAAACTATATTTTAGCAATATAGAAAAGCTAAGAGCTTTTCTTCACTGCAGGATTATGTAATTTGTTACAAGCAGTTAAAGATAACAGATCACAAATATAGAAATACCGTTTCCAGCCAGAAACAGGAGAAATGAAACTTGACTCTCGAAGGGGCACATCTTCAGCTGTGCACATTCATAGTGTAAGTTTTGATAAGAGCATATATGACCTACAGCCTTCATCCCTGTAACACAATGATGACTCAGTGCTCATAATCGGTTCTGAAATAAAGGATATGCTTTACCTTGAATACGTACACGAAAGGTGACTCATTTTTCTGATGAACAGTACATTTGGTTGTCCCAAAGGTGCTTTTCAAAAGGCAACTGAACTTTCTTTGGGGGGGGGGTGTTTCTTCTTGAAAATGTTTTGCTTATCATCCAAAAAGCTTCTTCTTGAATAAGAAACGAACTGAAGAAGTTTTTTGGTTGAGAAGTGAAAGGTTTTCAAGAAAACAAACAAACCAAGAAGGTCCAGTTGACTTTTGAAAAGCACCTTTGGGACAACAATGAGCTGGATGATTGAGAATCTCCAAAGACAGCACACGTGGTCTTCAAAAACTTACTGGAAATTTTCATTTTCTACCTAGGTTACTTTTCTAGTATGTTAGAAGAGAAAACACAGAGTACAGATATATTCTAAAGGAGCAACTTATGGAAAACAATACATTATGAAAGATTTGAAAATATAAAAATTACCTTTGCTAGAGAGAATGTAACTTAGAAATAGAGGGAGAAATCCAAGCTTAACATGTAAGTGGAGACTGGAAGAACTGACCTGTCTCCCAAGTATAACAACAACAGACATATACCTTAATGGTATGTCCTGGTGGTTGTCATCAATAAGAGGATTTAAAAAAAACACCATACAGATACTTAAATCTAAACCAAAATAACCCAAACAGTTCAGAAAACAGATCTACCCTAGGCTTCCAAGAATGAAGTTATGAAATAAAAGGTGAGAGACAAGAATCTACAATGAGCAAGAGGAGGGACCAGAGACTTATCTTTTTTTACATTAGAAAAAGCTAAAATTAAGGCAAGTAACTAATATACTCATGCTTGTAAGAAAATGGATTCTGAGTATAATTTCTTTATAAAAAGAAATTAGCTGCACTAGAAGGATGTTCTACTTAAGTCTAATTATGATCTGAATTCAGTTGAATCTTATGGGATTCAGGAAAGTTGCTACAATTACAAAAATGTCAGAGAAAAACTCCCCTGTGCCTACTGTAACTGTACTCACACATTATGTTTGTGCTGCTATTACATTACTGATACTAGAGCAGGGCAGTCATATCTCTTTTACCTCAAAATAGTGTGAAATATTCCTTGCAGTTAAGAATCAATTACTTGTCTCAAGTTGATTGCAAAGTCCTAAGGAGGAAGCTTTGGGAGCAGAAGGAAAATGTGCTCTTTTCTTAAGAATGTAAGCACACTTTTTCCTTGAAGCAAGATAATGCCAGCTACAGTGCAGCCCACAGCATCTCTGGTTAACTTTGCAAATAAGATAATTCGGGCATCTGGGTACTCAAATCAAGCAAAAAACATTTTTGTTATCTGGTATGGCTCCATTCCCATCTGGCACAATTGATATTTCAGGAAAATTAGATTCCAAACAAAAGTATTAATAGACAATGGAATACAATTATTGTTAACTACAATAACATTGTGCTTTATTGGGGCTAGTTCAGGAGTAGGCAACCTCGGCTCTTTTATGACTCATGGACTTCAACTCCCAGAATTCCTGAGTCCATGAGTTGAAGTCCATGAGTCATAAAAGAGCTGAGGTTGCCTACCCCTGGGCTAGTTGATGCAATAATAAAAATCAGTCCTTCAGAAGTGTCCTTTTTGACATTTTGAGATCCAATAATCCTTTAGGAAACAAAAGCAGAAAAATTATCATTATCCTGAAATTGTATTATGTTCTAATAAGAGATACAACATTGTTCAGTATCTTACTCATTGCTGGCATTTCAATTTATGATTTTTAATGTTTGAATGTAGGTTAGTATTAAGTGTTCTCTTTTACATTATGCTCTGGTCCAGAATATGTGTATTTGAGTGGTATAGATATATTGTAAAATACATTAATAATGATATCATTGATAGATTACAGCATTTCTGACAACCATGACATAATTCAAAAATATGTGCTTAGCACTATAGCCATTTAGCTACCTAGTAGTCGCTGTACAATTCTTAAAATGAAGCTTGTACTTGCTCTTTTCTAACAATAAGCAATATTACAGGTTTAAACTCTTGCTTTTGTGATGGATGAGTAGCTCAGAAGATTTAGGTGAGAGGGGATTCAGCCATTACCGGTCTCACTTGTGATATAATTATAGCGATATAGTTCCAGTGAAAAGGGAAGGAGGCCAAGCTGCTAATTTCATCTTCCACATTGCACAATATATATGTGTATGCTAAGTCACAACTGTAATTCATTTGCATCATCTTCAGGACACTCTAATCCAGGGGTCTTCAAACTTGGCCCTTTTATGACTTGTGGACTTCAACTCCCAGAATTCTTCAGCCAAGCACACTAGCTGAGGAATTCTGGGAGTTGAAGTCCACAAGTCATAAAAGGGCCAAGTTTGAAGATGCCTGCTCTAATGTGTATTCTGATTGCAAGTATCCTAAATACATCTTTTCCAATGGCTCCAGAGAAATAAAGCCTTATGGGCAGCCCCAGAGAAATAAAGCTTCTGACTCATAACACTACTATAAGAACTTTCAGTCTCAGAAATCTGTAAAATATAGAACGTTTCATTCAGGTTCAGCTTAATGCCTGGTGTCTTCATGGACACTTCCATGTGATTGCTATCCCTATAGAATGGAAGTGTTTTGCCATTGCTTTCCTTTGGAATTTATTTAATTTCTCAGAATAGTCAATAGCACTGGTAGTTTCCAATGCAAGTCTGCTTTGCTTTTGAACCCATAGAAGGTCAATTTGCTGTCATTTATTTCAGACATTTATAGCAATCCTTTCCAAAATAATGCTTTGCATGTTGATATTACATCTCTCATAAACTCTAGTCAGACTGGAGGTTATCTGGACAGTAATAGGTTGGAGAAATCTGCTTCACTCTCTATGCCTGGACTGATTGCTCCAGTTGATGAGTGGTTTCAGAGGTTTTTCAGTACACATGGACTGAAACAATTCTCTGTGTGAATATTGCTTAGGAGCACTGAGATGAGATGAGATGAGATAACCTTTGTTGTCGTTTTTTACTGTGGGAACAATGGCACACATCAAAAATGAAATTTAGCTGCCTGCTCTCAAAGTAAACACATACATGACACACACCTAAAAAATACTATGTACAACATATGTATAGACCCACACCCCTACATATACATAACAAATAAATATTAAACACTGTCCATCTTGAATATATAACGGAAGGAGGAAGCTTGAGAGTTCACAAGGTTAATGCTGTATGGAATGAAACTATGGCTGAATCTGGATGTTCTGCTGCGGATAACATGAAGCCTGCTCCCAGAAGGTAACAAGGAAAACAGGTCGTGAAGAGGATGTGTAGTGTCCCAGATAATAGTATACTGTATCTGATGCTCTGAGTTGGAACATAAGTCTGCATCTGTTCAGGAAGAATTTTGAGCCTGAATGAGTCACCTTGTTGGCTTTTTTAAAAAAATGAACATTTCAGAAATATCTCTATAAGTGAGAGACCTCCTGTAAACCCATGGTTGCAGTTAAATCTCCTCACAGGTCTCGGATAGACGCTCTCGATTTCTCAAAATGTTTCTTGCAAATTTCACTTTTCAACATGAAAAAGGGAAAATTATGGGAATTAATCCTGTTCCCATGCATGAGGTTCATTTCCCAACAATTCAGTGCATCCAACATTCTTAGAGAAGTATGGGCTTATATTTAAATGCAAAGTAATTATCTAGATAACAATTGCACCACTGTGAATTGCCTCAATCATGTGTATGTATAACTTTTCTGGGGTGTTAATGTGAACTGTGAATAGGAATCAGTTTGGTAGCAACACTAGTAGTTGGACATGTACAAAGGGTCTTATAACAGTCTCTAGGCAACTGTAGAAAAACAGCATTTGCTCAGCATCCAGTTACAAAAGACACTTCAGCTGGTGCTTTAAAACCACCAAGTGATGAAGAAGAAAACGTTCACTCTCTGCTGTGACCTATTAGAGATGTTGTCTTTCAGGGCTACAGTAGAAAACTACCACTTTTTGACAGAGCCCTATTACTGCTTTGGTCTTCCATTAGCTCAACTCCCAGGGGCCATTTGAAAGCACTTCACAGCCAAAACTGGTGCTCTCACTCAGCCTGCCACTTTGTGTCTCTAAAGTTTTTACATGCTGAACTATAAAGCAACACCTTTGCTGTGATTATGATAAATAACAGCACATATTCAGAGAGAATAGGGTGCTACTGTATAAAGTCAACATTCTGAAAATCCCAGCCTTTCCCAGGAAGGTGCCCTACAGAAATGCGGGGATTACAACCTGGGGAATTTCCAGTCATAGACATGCTGACTTACAGTTGGAATCTCAGCAGTGGCTTTTCCATTGTTCTTCCCAAGCAGTTGCAATCTTTTGTTTTTCCAAGGAAGAAGATGCAGGGAATATTGTCTGAAGTTAATGATACTAATATTTTTTGGTTTCTAGAATGCTTCTCTGTTGAAGATCCAGATCATTTTAAAATCATATTCTGTACACTAGAGCAGGGCTTTTCAACTGGTGGTACATGTACCACCGATGGTACATTGGCACCTGGCAGGTGGTACGCGACCATGCTACAGAAGTAGTGGGGGAGGGGAATGAGCTGAATGGTGGCAGCACCACACAAGCCTGCGCGAGAGATGGCTGGAGCTGTAGGGCTGTCAGGGCTCAGCAGAAGCGCCAGGATCAGTGCCAGGCTCCAGCTGATCAGCGCTTCTTCAGGGCTGTCAGGGCTCAGCAGAAGCACCAGGATCAGTGCCGCTTTCCAGCTGATTGGTGCTTCTTCAGGGCTCAGTGGAAGCGCCAGGATCAGCGCCACTTTCCAGCTGATCAGTGCTTCTTCAGGGCTATCAGGGCTCAGCAGAAGCCCCAAGATCAGCACCAGGCTCCAACTGGAGCTTGGCACTGATCCTGGCGCTTCTGCTGAGCCCACAAGAAGCAGTGATCAGCTGGAACCCTGCCCCTACTCTGCAGAGGGCAGATCCCCATCACCCCCAGCCTGGCAGGGGTCTTCCTGCTGCACTGTTGCAGACAAAGAGGGGGGCCCCAGTGAGGAGGAGGTGGAGGAAGAGGATTTAAGCAAGCTTAGAAACCAGAGTGGGGATTCCCCCCAAAAAACAAATGCGCTTCATGGGTAACCTCCCAGCAGGACAGAAGTGACCAAAACCTGCTGCATCCCCGCAGCAGACGGTGGGGGGGAATAAAAATCAAACACACACACACACACACACACGTTGCCAATCCTCAACAGAAATGTTCACAACAATGAAAACCTCGGACAGGAGGAAGATTGCAGTGGGGCAGGCAGGCAGGTGTCTTGCTCGGCTGTGGATGGGGGGGAACGGGGCAGCTTCACCCCCCCAAAAAAACACTACCCTCTCACAAAAGCAGGATGAAAACTCTAAAAAATGACAAGGGAAAAAGGTTAAAACAGAAGAGTGTCTCATGATGGTTTGCTTCCCCACTTCCTTCTAGCACTTTAAATATGTAAAGACCACAAAAGAAAAAAACTTGGCTTTCTTTCATTGTAATTCACAAGGGAGGAAAAGAAGGATTCTGGGGAGGGGGGAGGTGTTGTTTGTTTCAAAGGAAGGGAAAGAAGGGATTTGGGTCTGTGGGGGCGCAGCAGGCGAATGGTGAGTGGGCGATCTTTTTAAAAGAGCAAAACAAGGCAAAAGATAAAAATCCCCCACTCCACCCCCAAGAGCTGGATGTGGATGTGATCTTTTTTTTCTTGTTCAGAAGAGACAGTCTTCTGTTTTAACCTTTTTTCCTAGTTGTTTTTTGGAGTTTTCATCCTGCTTTCATGAGACGACAGCATTTGCTTGGAGGGGGTTGAAGCTGCCCCCTTTCCCTCCCCCCAAGCCACCAGCCGAGCAAGATGCCCACCTGCCTGCGCTCTTCCCCCTGTCCAAGGTTTTTGTTGTTGTGAGCATTTCTGTTGAGAATTGGCAGTGGGGGGCTGTTTGGTTTTTATTCCCCCCCCATCTGCTGGGTGGTTGCAGCAGGTTTTGGTCATTCTGTCATGCTGGGAGATTACCCATGAAGCACATTTGTTTTTTGGGGGGGAATCCCCACGAAGCACGTTTTTGGGAGGGGATCCCCATTCCAGTTGCTAAGCTTACTTTAACCCTCTTCCTTCTCCTTTTCGTTGGAGCCTCCCGTTGTCTGCAACGGTGGGGCAGGAAGACCCCTGCTGGGCCAGGGATGATGGGGATCTGCCTTCCGTGGAATAGGGGCAGGGTTACTATGCTCCCTGTCAATCAGGTTTGATTTCCTTTCGTTGCCTCTCCCCCTCCTTCCCTGCCTCCCCTGCTTGTAGCTGCCTCCGAGCCCCTCACTTTTGGGAGTTAGCATTGCTGGCATCTCTTTCTCCTGAGCCCCTCATGCTGGGTAACTGTTGCCACCCAAGAACTATTTTAAAGCTAGGGAATCTTTGGGGGATAGCCAACTAGCACCCCGATATGCACCCCTGCCCCCAATTCAAGTGCAGAAGCCGCACCCCCCTGCAAAGCCCCTGCAATCACCTATCAGCTTCTTTGAGTCAACCAGAAGGAGAGAAGGGGATAGGACAGTGCAAAGATTAATGTCAGAAAACAGGCAAAAGTTTCCCATTAAAAGTGTGGTGAGTGGGTGTACAGATAGTCCTCAACTTACAACCACAATTTAGCCCAAAATTTATGTTGCTAAGTGAGAAATTTGATAAACGGGTTTTGTCCCATTTTATGACTTTTCTTGCCATATTTGTTAAGTAAATCACTGCAGTTGTTAAATTAGTAACACAGTTGTTAAATGAATCTGGCTTCCCCCATTTATTCTTTATTTTATTTTAATTCCATTTATATCCCGCCCTTCTCCGAAGACTCAGGGCGGCTTACAAGCTTAGCAGTAGCCTTCATTCTATGTATATGCCTGCTTATTAGGGCTTTCACACACACCCCAAGCGGCATTATTACAAAGTCAGCTTAATTGCCCCCAACAATCGCTTGTCTGAAGGTCGCACAAGGGGATCACATGACCCTGGGACACTGTGACCATCATAAATATGAATCAGTTGCCAAGCATCTGAATGTAAATCACAAGACCCTGGGGATGCTGCAACAATCATAAGTGTGAAAAATGGTCATAAGTCACTTTTTTCAGTGCCATTGTAACTTCGAACAGTCACTAAGTGAACTGTTGTAAGTTGAGGATTACCTGTACTTTATCACTTTTTTCCTTTTTTTTTTTTTGGTCATCAAGTTTTTGACACCTCGCTAGGTGACTGGTGGTACTTAGATATTGCCATATCCTAAAAGTGGTACAATGGGTGAAAAAGTTGAAAAGTTCTGCACTAGCGATTCTAATTAGGTTTCTATGAGTGAAAATTCCAATTGCCATTCTGATTCAGAAGTGAAAAAGATGGAGAGGAATGGGGGGGAGGAGAGTGGGGAGGCAGCTAGTTCTCCCTTTTTCAGCCCTATCCCACTGCAGAGAATTAAAGGAATTAGGAAAAACACACCTGTTTGCTGGCTGGTGGAATATTCCGTTAATGCCAGTAACAACAAACTAATGAACTCAGCACTTTTTCCTCTGTGATATATTAAATTCCATTGTTAAAAAGTCTGTGGTTTATTTCCTTGCTTAAGTAGCAGTTTATTTCTAGTCACTTTGGTTTGTAAACATATTACAAACAGGTGTGTAATATGTAAACTCTCTCAACATATTAATTCAATAAATTATAGTTTATTGAATCATGATTTATACACTATAGTTCGTAATATCAGAAGCTAGAGAACATCATCAATCTGAGCCTTCAATAACTCAAAATAGAATGCTCATCTCTGGAAATCATATATAGGGGTTAAAAGTAATCCCCAGAAAAGGAAGCTTGCCTTTTCCTTTTCTCTTGTTTGAGACCCTTACAGTTTTGGATTGTAATATCACAATGGCAACTACCAGAAAGCTTCAAAAATGGAGGCAAAGGGAGGATCACTAGAGCAAACTGCAGAGAGAGGAATTATACAGATTTGCTTCAGAAAATGTTTGATCACCTGGCCAATAAGTTAGCTGAATCACTTGACATGTTTTTTTTTTTAAAAAAAACAGTGAATGAAAGATTTGTAATGATGAAGAAGGAGATGGAAGAAGAAGTTAAAACAATGGAAACACTATAAAACAAATGTTAGAAAATGTAAAACAGACTGATGTCAAAATGGAAATTTTGGAGGATACAGCAGACATAGATAAGGAGTTAGAAAAAGAACTATATAATGTGGTTCTATAAAAGATTAACTTTTTAGTATTTTTTTTAGTGGGAGGAGGAGGATACAGAGGCAGAAATTGATAATGTATGTAGAATAATACAAGATTTTCAAGAATAAAAATATTCCAAGGGGTGTTTGGGTGCATTTTATCAGGAAGAAAATAAGGGATCAAATTTTACAATACCACTTAATACAAGACTGAAGATTAATCATAACAGATGTAATTGTTCCTTTAAAAATTCATATTAGAATTTTGCATAAGAGAAAAGGGTATTCCTTTTTAATTGACAGATTACAACAGAAAAGTTCCTATTTTGATGAGACAAGTGTGATTTTTACTTTTAAACAATAGAGGTTTTGTTTGAATTCTGTCCAGAAGAAGAGGGAATTTCTAGAATAAATCAAAGAGAAATTGGAGGAAATTCAAGTGGAACAATCAGAGGAGAGTGCACAAAAATTCCAACAGCTACAGCAGGAAACTGGAAGAGATGCTACTGAACTAGGTGCTGCAGGTACTGATTTTTTCTAAAATTTTGGCTTGATTATAGATTACACATGCTTAATGTGGAATATAAATGGAGTAAATGCTTCTTAAAAGGCAACAAAAAACCATTATTTGGAAAAACTAAAGCAAGATATAAATTGCCTACAAGAAGCAATAGATTTACATTTAATACCTAAAGAGGGACAAGATTTAACAAACTGTAGGCTGATATTATTGAATAATGACTACAAGTTCACAACAATTGCAGCTGATAGACTGAAAATAATTTTGCAAGATACAAGATAAGATAAGAAAAATTTGGGAGTAAAGATTTAAAAAGAAACATATAAGGTAAGGGCTTTTGCAGATGATTTGGTATTGGTCCTGGAAGATTCTTTAAAGGGAATTAAAATATTAATGGGCAAATCAAAAGAACTTGGTGCAGTAACAGGTTTCAGGATTAATAAAAAGCAGGCGAAGATGTTAAGAAAAATATAGATCATATTTTATAGGAATAGATAGATAAAACAGAATTGATGAATAATACAGGTTTTAAGACTGAGATAAAATATCTTTGGTGTCACTATAACAAACATGAACTGTATGTTATTTCAAAAGAACTATATCAAGACATGGAATGAAGTTTAAAAAGTCACGTTAAGAAAGGACAAACTACAACTGTCATTGCTGGGGAAAATTTTAGTGATAAAAATGAGTGTTTTGTCTGGAATGATGTTTTTGTTCTAATAATACCTGTTTTGACAACTGCACCATTTAAACAGTGGCAGAAGGATATATCCAAATTTGTATGTCAAAGGAAAAACATGAGTTAAATATATGGTGTTAAAAGATACAAAAGAAAGAGGAGGACTAGGCTTACCTGATTTGAAATCATATTTTGTATCTTAGTTTGTAGGAAAGGATGGGTGCTGCTGATAAATAGAAGCTCCTGGAGTTATCAGAACATGACCTGAGATTTGGATGGCATGAGTATTTGTGGCTAAGGTTAAGTTTAAAGTGGATTTGAAAAATCACTATGTTATACTTGCTATTTTGAGAATATGAAATAGATAAAAACCCAGGTTATACCCCAAAACACCTTCACTATTTATGAATTGGTGGCAGGAAGATATAGTTGTCAATATAGTTTACAATTACTAGAAAGACTTAAAGAAGACAAAATAATGTATGGTTTTGAATATTGTAAGACTGAAACAGAATTGTGTACAGATTATGAATGTGTAATTGCTAAAATGTATAAACTTTTATTGAAATTTAAAACAGAAGAAGAACAAGTTAAAGAATGTATGAATTGAGATAACAATTTTGGTTATACAGATTGAACAATGGAGAAATATGTGATTGAAAGGATTGAAAATTACACTATGTTATGATCTTACAGCGAATTTTTATAAAATCATGTACCATTGATATATGTCACCAAAGAAACAGTCTGGAATGTATAAGGGCACTTCAAATTTATGTTAAAATGTGGACAATTGATCATGCAAAAAAACCTAGACAATGCTGGATTCAAATACACAGACTGATTCAGAGGATTTTAAATATTAAGATATAATTGGGACATTTTTTTCTTTTGAGATTTTCTAGTTCAATAGGAAATTGGAGAAACAATATATGCACAAAAAAGGAAAGATTCAGCATTATCCATAATGGAAGAATGGTTGTTGGAGATGATGGAACTACTTGAGATGGCTAAATTGACTTTGTTTAATCAAAGAAAAGACAATATCTATGTTTATTGCTGATATTTAAGGATTTTTGCACAAAAAGTGTACATATAATTCATGGTTTTGCTGATTAGAGAGATTACAGAAAGAAGAAAACTAAATTTGTAAGTGGAAGATACTTCTTTGTGACTATTTTCTTCATTAGAAAGGAAGAGTATAAATGCATACATTTAAATAAACGTTGCCAACTTTTTTATAGATCTCCACAAAGGGATACAAAAATTAATTTCATTCCCTGGAAAATCCTCCCTACCCATCACCTATGGATAGCTGTAATGGAGATATAGTCCCTGCTCACAGTCACTGATGTCCTAGTAACCTTTTATTTGAAATACTAATACTGCACTCTGCATATGGATGCCCCTGAAGAAATTGAAACTGGTCCCCAAAAGAAATTGCATGAGCAGTTATGGGTACATCTTGGTATACCCACATAGTATATCTGATTTACAAGCTGCACTTGGCTTCTAGTTCAAGGTGCTGGCTATCATCTTTAAAACAGTTTGTGGCTCAAGTTCTGATTATTTATGGAGTAACTTTTCTCCAATTGCCTCTGCCTGAACACAGGTTGGGGCATGCTCTGAATCCCAATGACTAAACAGTGCCATTTCGGAGGATCCCAGAGGTGTGCCTTGTCTGTCACCTCTCCTGTCTTCTGGAATACTGTTTCATCAAGTTTTGTTTGTCCCTGACCCTACTGTCCTTTAGAAAAGGCTGGGCAGTTTGTGTTTCCAGCTGATTGATGATAAGTGGCCAGAATTTTATTATATTTTAAATGTTGACTTCCGTCTCTCAAGGTCAGTAAAATGAGGATCCAGATTGTTGGGGGCAATATGCTGAAATTGTAAACTACCAAGAGAGTGCTGTAAAGCAGCGGTCCCAAACATTTGCAGTTTGCAGATAGGTGGCGGGTGGGGGTGGGGGGAAGGGGATGGTTCAGCATGAGTGGCAGGTGAGCACAAATTAAGCTTGTCCAAGTGGAGTTGCACATACACATGTATGCTCACCTGCTGCGTCTATGGTCCAGTTCCAAAGGGACATATGGCCCGGGGGTTGGGGACCTCTGTTGTAAAGCACTGTGGGGTGGTATATAAGTGTAAGTGCTACTGCTATTTTCCACAATGCATTAATATTTTTGCATTTGGTTTTGTATTTTTAGAGTATTTTTAAACTTTGCACACTATTTTTTCTGTCATTTTCCTCCCCCCCCCAAAAAAATTTGAGAAGCAGGTGCTTGTATAAGTAAAGCACAGTCTGTTTAAAAAGCCAAGCCTAAATGGTACATTTTTTGTTCTTTCCGTCTCTTGCTACCCCATCCTGAGCTTGCAGAGATGGGGGAAAGATGGTACTTTCCCTACCAAGTCCTTGGTTGTACAGGAGAGTGGGGATCCCAGTCAATTTTGAATTCTGCATTCTCTCCCTATAAGGGAGGTCAAATTTTCTTTGTGCAAAAAATGTGTTCAGGGATCACCATCTGACAAGCCCTAATCACTGCCCATATAGCTTAGTGAAAATAATGTGGTGCTGACCCTGAGACAATCTGGTACAGGATCTGAGACCAGGAGGTGGCATCCTGGGAACAGGGTGATGAAGCTGGCAGCTTGCATTGGGAATTACCATTAGCTATTTCAGGCCAGTAGACCAAAGCTTCCTTGACACTTATTTAATTTGAAGGGGTATATAATTAAAACCCAATTTATGGGGGGGAAAGCTTTAAGAAAGAGAAAATGGGTGATAAAGTTGCCTGGCAGTAGTTTCAGCAGACCCACTCCTCCTATGTGCCCCTATTCATATACATTCATGGCATTATTGTAAACCTATGTTATCCTTTTCATAGGTGATACATAAATGGCTGATCTAGTTTGAAGGCAGTTGTTCCTTAGGACAAAAAGAAACAGGTTGAACTTAAACTAATTTTCAGAACTTAAACAATATTAAGTGGTGGGAACAATCATTCTCCTTCAAACTAAGAAAGTGAGCAACTATTTCCCCATTTTGGATGCCCACACATTCCATTCCATGGGGTCGTTGCTTTATTCATTCACAGCATCCATCTCACAGACTGCAGCAGATTTTCTATTCAAAACTCAGCCTTTTGTACATTTATTATTACCAGATTCTGAGGGCTGCCTCTACAATGCTTTCCAGCATCAACCACTTTTATCTTTAATAAACAATACACATTAAGATAGACCACAGAGTAGGATTTCCAACTTCTTTTTATAAGCTTCAGGTTGGCTGCCTCTGATTTGAATTGTTTATGGGTTGCTTGTGCTTGCTTCTAAGACTTCTGCTACCAAGCAAGATCATGTCATCAGGCCCTGACAGATAGTCCTGCTGTAAACTATGTTATGGTACAAGGAGATGGGAAATTATCTTGTAGAGAGAAAAGATCCCTTAAGAAAATGAGCTGGACAAAGACCTTCCCTCTTTTCATGAAAACAGGCAGAAATTTTACAATCAAATCCATAATTAATCTGTATGTAGACTCTCTCATTCACCACCTCCCTATATTGTTGATGCATAAAATAAACACTGGTTCAAGTCATGTTTCTAGGGCACTATCATGGAAAGGGGCAAAACCATTTAGGAACTCTCCCTGTCCTTAGGAAAAGTGACTTTTCCTGTGAAGTGGAAAAGTTCATGCTGCAATACTGATAAGGTGCAGCCTGTTCATGTTGTGATGTTGCAATAGCAAGCATATTTGTTTTATTTATTCATGTATCACCATACTCCATAGGGACATGTGGGTGGAAAGACAAAATATTATAAAGCAGCAAGCAAAGAAGATCCACAGAGAAATTAAGAGAGAAAAAAGGAGGGCAGAGACCTAAGTTCAGACAGAGATCTCACACTGTCTGTATAGTTTCTTTATTCAATATTTCTTTATTCAATATTAGTGGTGCTAAATAGTCAATGATCTTTTCCTTCCCAATTCTAATTTCCTGCTTGAATTTTGTATTTTCAATAGTCGCTCCTATTACATGTGTAATTCCTCATTGTGACTTCACAAAAATATTTATATATAGAACATAGGGTGGACATCTTTTTGTTGGTTGGGGACATCACTCAATATTTTTGGAAGGAGGGTTGCAGAAGTAATCTCAATAATGAAATTTACATTAGAATACTTAATCTAAAAGTTACAACACACTTTGCTCCCAGAGCTAGAGGGTCCTTATAATAATATACCCTGGCTAAGTAACATATCAGCTAAACTAAAAAATGGATTGTATATTATCTCAAGCATGTTTCTGTAGATATAGACACATTGCTTCCTTGCTCAACCTAATATTTCATGAAAGAAAAAGGAACAGTAGAGACAATTGTAAGTTTTCCAACTGATAAATCAGCATGTTCCATGTGCTCAACTCTTTGAGAACATGGAATTAGGGAAAAATATATCTCCAAGGCCTTTTCATGATACATATTATTGAAGCCAAATATGTCAATATTCAATATTATTAAGCTGATTTAATAAATGAGTTATCCCTGAAAATGAACTAGACCAGGAGACTAATTTTCACAGACTTAACTGGGTGTGTTGGGTTTTATGTCTTGCCTCTGCTTGAAATGGAAGACAACTCAGTGACAGTCAGAAAATGTCTAGCTTTATAAATGGGATAGATGGATAACTGTGAAAACTTTGCATGTATTTATAATCACATATATATTCACATGTATATCAATCAAAAGTTGGACTGTATTTTATCACAAAGTTGCAGATTTTCTTCCTTCACAAATCATGATTATGAATTGTATTTTATATAAAATGCATGTTCTAATGTGTATTTTGTTTTATAACAAAATTCAAAAAAGGTGAAATCCAACCAAAACTACAGTATATTTGTGAATTAATTTGAGAGATTCACTTTGAAATGAAATTCTAAAGCATTCTTTATAAAACACCCATTTACTCAGATCTTGCTGCAAAAGTGTGTGTTTTAGCAATGGAGTTAAGGGGGGCTGTCAAGAAAGGCTTTGTTCTATTTTTATAAGAAAGCAGTTTCCTCATAATTCTGGAGCATCCTAATCCACTGGAGGGGGGAGGGGGAGAGAATACCATAGTAGAAGACAGTTTTATGTTTATTGTTTATTACAGATATAGTCAAGGATGGTTAAAGGAGGTATCGGTGTATCAGAACATAGAGTCCCCAGAACAGTTTGTCTGGAAAACTCAAGCTGTTATATACAAATCACTGACCAATAAGCATGACATTTCACAGATCTCCACCAATTACTCTAACAGAGTCAAGACTATAATATTGGCATAAATTCAAAGCCATATCTAAAAGCTCATTGAAAGCAAATAGGTTAGACCAGTTTGAGTCACACATATATGCAATGTTTGCTGACTTTTGAGATGAAAAAGACTGATCTTAAATCAGTAAACATTCTAAAAAATATTTTTAGTGAGGGAGTAAATGATGCAATGAATCCATAACATAAAATCCAGTACAGACCTATGTCCTTTCTCTCATTAAAGGTCCTTTTTTACAACAAACACGAAGGCTTATGAATCACATGCATTCATATAGTATGTACTGTACAGCCCATAAAGATCTTTCGGCATTCAATATATTCTTGAAGGTCTATATCATATACAGTTTCCAAAGTGTACATCATATATGCATATTCATAAGAAAGTAGTAGGGACGCGGTGGCTCAGTGGGTTAGGACGCTGAGCTTGTCAATCAGAAGGTCGGCAGTTTGGCGGATCGAATCCCAAATGCCGCGTAACAGAGTGAGTGCCTGTTACTCGTCCCAGCTTCTGCCAACCTAGCAGTTCGAAAGCACGTAAAAATGCAAGTAGAAAAATAGGGACCACTACGGTGGGAAGGTAACAGCATTCCGTGCGCCTTTGCCGTCCAGTCATGCCGGCCACATGACCACGGAGACGTCCTTGGACAAGCGCTGGCTCTTCGGCTATGAAACGGAGATGAGCACCGGCCCCTAGAGTTGGAAATGACTAGCACGCATGTGCGGGGGAACCTTTACCTTTATTCATACAAATAACGCAAATATAATGGAAATGAAATAAATGTCCACTTTTAATATATTATTTGCTATGTTTAATTTCCTCCAGAGAGATGAGATTCACAAACAGCAAGAAACAAAAAGTACATTAACTATAGTCCTAATTTTAATTAGAAATACAGAGGCATGCAGTGTACTTTCTATGGGCACCATTCTGCCAGAAGTAACCCTTGGTAATTTGAACTGGTTACTTAAAGCTAGATGCAAAATAGCTTTATTTTATTTTATTTCATTTTATTACAATATTTTGGTATTTTTTCTGAAACTGCTCTAAAATGAAAAGTTGATATTCCAGTCTCTTAAAGATTCCCTACCAAAAAAATTCCTGGCTCCCCAAGTGAAATACACAGCCCAGATTTCCTTGAGAGAAATAAATCACAATTAAGGCAGAATATGTTCTAACAATCACTACTTGCTACAGGAGCATCTTATTCCAAAGAGCAGTCATGAGGTTTAGAAGTTCTGCTCCAAACAAAGTGGCTTTGCAGTTTAGAAGTCCAGAAACTACATCAGTCCCTGATCTAGTACCTACTGCTTGCATTTAGAGCAGTTCAAACAGAATATCTAGAAAACTTGTTTTTAGACCAAGAAACATTTCCAATGTTCCTTCTTCTCTCAGGACTGCTAAGTCTGTCTTATGCCTTCAAAAAGCTAACATACAAGTGTCACAGATGCAGCTGAATCTAAATTTATTTTCAAAGCCAAATGTTTGCAAAATGTTGCCCATTATTTTCTCAGCTGTGCTAATTAGGGAACTGTTCTGACTATGTGCTGGTGGCAAAGTGTTAATTAATGCTACAGCATTATGGTCTGTTGTAAACAAGTTTGGGGGAATTATGTTTGTGAGGAAAATGTGGAAGTATTGTCAGAATCAGATGCAAATGTCTCCATGAAACCCACACTGAGTCTCAGACTGCTGACACTACGTTGCCTTTTATAGAGATGAGAAAGACAAGGATTTGATTGACAAGCTAAACTGTCTCTTGAAAATTTATTAATATTCAACGGCAAACAAAGCAAATAAGCAAGTCACATAACTTAAAATGTGAAACCACAGTTGAAACATGTTTTCAGGCCATACTTGTTTGCAGATCTGACTGCATTTACAAACAGGAAAATGAGTGCATCCATGTTAAACAACACTGCAAAGTGCTGCCAACAACTTCATTTAAACAGAAAATGCAGGTGCATGGTGACCCAGTTAGGCCCTTTGTTTCTAAAAATATCCATCTAAACACTTGTGGAACTTGGAGAACAAACTGGAACAGTGAACACACTTCTGCACCCTGATTCAGTTTCCAGACAGATTAATGACTGTTTAATTGGCCCATATACACACAGCATGGAAAGCTATAGTAAATCAGATAAGACACAAGAAAGCCACAGGAAAATAATGTAGGCATATTAAAATATCGTGTGGCTTCCTGAAAACCATCGTGAATTATAATGTAACTAATTACTGTGACCCAGTAGCTGTAGTGTCTGAGTTTAGCACTATCCTGAAATAAACAAATGAGTTTGGCCTTGCTTCTTTTATACTATGACCCAAAGTAATTTCTTGTTAATAACACAAGAAAAACAATATACCAAAAAGCACCCATCTACTTTAGCTAAAATGACTTTCATATTTTGCTTGAAGAGATAGCAGTTCCATGTACAAGTTATTGAGGAACTAGAATCTGTGCCTAAGCATTTAAACAAAGTTAAAGTGATTTTTACTATTTTTATCCCTGCTGAACAGATATTCAAAGAAGGTTTATTTATTATTGTTGTTGTTGTTAGCTGCGAAGTCGTGTCCGACCCATCGCGACCCTATGGACAATGTTCCTCCAGGCCTTCCTGTCCCCTACCATCTTCTGGAATCCATTTAAGCTCACGCCTACTGCTTCAGTGACTCCATCTAGCCACCTCATTTTCTGTCGTCCCCTTCTTCTCTTGCCCTCAACCTTTCCCAGCATTAGGCTCTTCTCCAGTGAGTCCTTTCTTCTCATTAGGTGGCCAAAGTATTTGAGTTTTAGCTTCAGGATCTGGCCTTCTAAAGAGCGGTCAGGGTTGATCTCCTCTAGGACTGACCGGTTTGATCGCCTTGCAGTCCAAGGGACTCGCAGGAGTCTTCTCCAGCACCATAGTTCAAAGGCCTCAATTCTTTGGCGCTCAGCCTTTTTTATGGTCCAACTTTCACTGCCATACATTGCAACTGAGAAGACCATAGCCTTGACTATACGCACTTTTGTTGACAGGGTGATGTCTCTGCTTTTTAGTGTGCTGTCTAGATTTGCCATGGCTTTCCTCCCGAGGAGCAAGCGTCTTTTAATTTCTTGGCTACAGTCCCCATCTGCAGTGATCTTGGAGCCCAGGAAAATAAAATCTGTCACTACCTCCATTTCTTCCCCATCTATTTGCCAGGAATTGAGAGGGCCGGATGCCATGATCTTGGTTTTCTTAATGTTAAGTTTCAACCCACGTTTTGCACTCTCCTTCTTCACCCGCAACAAGAGGCTCTTTAGTTCTTCTTCACTTTCTGCCATTAGAGTGGTATCATCTACATATCTTAGGTTGTTGATATTTCTTCCGGCAATCTTAATTCCAACTTTTGATTCATCTAGCCCTGCCTTTCTCATGATGTGTTCTGCATATAAGTTAAATAGGCAGGGAGACAGAATACAGCCTTGCCGGACTCCTTTCCCAATTTTGAACCAATCAGTGGTTCCGTCTCCAGTTCTCACTGTTGCTTCTTGGCCCACATATAGGTTTCTCAAGAGACAAATAAGATGGTCTGGTACTCCCATCTCTTTAAGAACTTGCCACAGTTTGTTATGATCCACACAATCAAAGGCTTTAGCATAGTCAATGAAGCAGAAGTAGATGTTTTTCTGGAACTCTCTAGCTTTCTCCATGATCCAGCGTACGTTGGCAATTTAATCTCTAGTTCCTCTGCCTCTTCGAAATCCTGCCTGTACTTCTGGTAGTTCTCGATCCACATACTGCTGGAGTCTAGCTTGTAGGATTTTAAGCATAACTTTACTAGCATGAGAAATGAGTGCAATGGTGCGATAGTTTGAACATTCTTTGGCACTGCCTTTCTTTGGAATTGGAATGTCAACTGATCTTTTCCAATCCTGTGGCCACTGTTGAGTTTTCCAAATTTGCTGGCAAATTGAGTGTAGCACTTTTACTGCATTGTCTTTTAAGATTTTGAATAGCTCAACTGGAATACTGTCACCTCCACTAGCTTTGTTGTTGCTCAGCTTTTCTAAGGCCCACTTCACATTCTAGGATGTCTGGCTCGAGGTCAGTGACCACCTCATTGTGATTATCAGGGACATTAAGCTCATTTTTGTATAGTTCTTCTGTGTAATTTTGCCACCTCTTCTTAATCTCTTCTGCCTCTGTTAGGTCTCTGCCATTTTGGTCCTTTATAACGCCCATTTTTGCATGAAACGTTCCCTTCATCTCTCCAATTTTCTTGAAAAGATCTCTGGTCCTCCCTATTCTATTGTTTTCTTCTATTTCTTTGCACTGTTCATTTAAGAAGGCATTCTTATCTCTTCTAGCTATTCTCTGGAATTCTCCATTCAATTGGGCGTATCTTTCTTTTTCTCCCTTGCCTTTCGCTTCCCTCCTTCCCTCAGCTGTTTGCAAAGCTTCCTCAGACAACCATTTTGCTTTCTTGCATTTCTTTTTCTTTGGGATGGTTTTGGTTGCTACCTGTTGTACAATGTTGCGAACCTCTGTCCATAGTTCTTCAGGCACTCTGTCTATCAGATCTAATTCCTTAAATCTATTTGTCACCTCTACTGTATATTCAACAGGGATATGATTTAATTCATACCTGAGTGGCCTTTCCCTACTTTCTTCAGTTTAAGCCTAAACTTTGCAAGGAGAAGCTCATGGTCTGAGCCACAGTCAGCTCCTGGTCTTGTTTTTACTGACTGTATAGAGCTTCTCCATCTTTGGCTGCAGAGCATATAGTCAATCTGATTTCTGTGTTGATCATCTGGTGATGTCCATGTGTAGAGCCGTCTCTTGGGTTGTTGGAAAAGAGTGTTTGCTATGACCATCGTATTCTCTTGACAAAATTCTATCAGCCTGTGCCCTGCTTCATTTTGTACTCCAAGGCCAAACTTGCCTTTTACTCTGGTTATCTTTTGGCTTCCTACTTTAGCATTCCAATCCCCCATGATGATAAGGACATCATTTTCTGGTGTTAGTTCTATAAGGTGCTGTAGGGCTTCATAGAACCGGTCAATTTCATCCTCTTCAGCACCGGTGGTTGGGGCATAGACTTGGACTACTGTGATATTGAATGGTTTGTCTTGGATTCGAACTGAGATCATTCTGTCATTTTGAGGATTGTATCCCAGTATTGCTTTTCCTACTCTTTTATTGACTATGAAGGCTACTCCATTTTTTCTGAGGGATTCTTGCCCGCAGTAGTATACCTGATGGTCATCTGAATTAAATTCACCCATTCCTGTCCATTTTAGTTCGCTGATACGTAAGATGTCAATGTTCAGACTTGTCATCTCTTGTTTGACCACATCCAGCTTTCCTTGATTCATGGATCTTATATTCCAGGTTCCTATGGAGAAAAAATCTTTACAGCATCGTACTTTCCTTTCACCACCAGACACATCCACAGCTGAGTGTCCTTGTGGCTTTGGCCCAGTCGCTTCATTCTTTCTGGCGCTACTAGTACTAGCCCTCTGCTCTTCCCCAGTAGCATATTGGACGCCTTCCGACCTGAGGGGCTCATCTTCCAGCGTCATATCATTTTGCCTTTTGGTACTGTCCATAGGGTTTTCATGGCAAAATACTGGAGTGGGTTGCCATTCTCCAGTCAATCACGTTTTGTCAGAACTCTCTGCTATGACCTTTCCGTCTTGGGTGGCCCTGCACGGCATAGCTCATAGCTTCATTGAATTACTCAAGCCCCTTTGCCACGACATGGAAGTAATCCATGAAGGGGTTATTTATTATATGATACACTATTTTCATTCTATTACCATTACTCAGGAACATTAATTTATAATTGATCGTGCTTCATTCTTCTGATCCTCTCAAGCTTTAATAAAGGCTTTGAAAGTCTTTTTCAAAAGAAATTTTCTTGCTATTGTAATCATCACAGTGTGTTAATAATCCTTTTTAATATTATTGACACAAATTACACCAGAGAACTATGTTTTAAAACATTTTTGACACATTATACAAAGAAGTTTAGAGGTTACAGCAAAAGATGCATTTGCTGTTTTTCAAAACTTTCAACCATTTATATTGCTATTGCCAAACTGTTTATACTAATCTTCCCCAATGTGGTGCCATTTAAATATGCCAGGCTAAGTTGTCAGAGTACATTGCCAACACTAGCTATGCTCATACTGGCTGGAAATTCTGAGAACTGGCATTTAGTACATACAAAGGGCATATGCATAGCTGTCCGGTGCATCATAATGTTACTGAGCAAATTTTATCAATTGCATGAAGACATTACTTGCTCCTCTATACAGATGCCAACAAACATGTTTGACCATATCTCTACTATTTTCATGGGGAACATCAGGAATAACTTTGAATTCCTGGACATCAGGAATAACTTTGAAATCCTGATCCACATTGATTAGAAACCAGGGCAACAACCTACAAAGATGTTGATGAAGATATTTGAACTCAGGTTCCAATCTCAGATTGATATGCTCAAGGATACCAATGTAACTGATTCAAAATGAAAGACGCATATACACAATGGAGAAAATCTAGCTTAAGAGCAGCATGTGAGAAGGATTTGGATGTATTAAAGGATCACACACTTAACATGTCTCAACAGTGTAACGCTGGTGCAAAAAAGGCCAACAATATCTTGAGGAGCATCAAGAGGAGTGTAGAGTCCAGATGACAAGAAATAATTATCCTCCTCTACTGTGGTCAGATTTCACTTGGAATATTGAATTCAGTTCTACATACTGCAGTTTAAAAAAGACATTGATAAGCTGGAGTGAGTCCAGAGAAGGACTATGAAGAAGGTGAAAAGGCTGGAAACCAAGTCCTATAAGGAACAGTTAAAAGATCTAAGCATCTTTAGCTTGCAGAAAAGAAGGCTGAGAGAGAATAAGGTAGCTGTCAGATTGGCAGGCAGTCACATTGTAGAGGGTATAGGCTTATTTCCAATTATTTAGAGAGTAAGACTAATACCAGTGGTATGAAACTTGAATATAAATACAGATTAGACATTAGGAAGAACTTCTTGATAGTAAGAGCTTTCAGCTTTCAGCTTTCATTGATATACGTTACTCCATGGAGTGTTTTTTTCCCTTTACTGGAGTTTATCAAACATGGCTAAATAGTCATCTATTGGGGATGGTATAGTGCACAGGTCGGCAACCTGCGGCTCCGGAGCCGCATGTGGCTCTTTGAGCCGTCTCTTGCGGCTCCCAGCCGCCCGGTGCGCGCGCACCTCTTCCAACGGGCAGTGGTGCGCGCGCACCTCTCCAAATGGAGAGTGGCACCGCCCGTTTGGAGAGGTGCACGCGCACCTCCCCGAATGGGCGGAGGTGCACGCGCACCTCCCCAAACCTTTGGAGAGGTGCGCGCGTACCTCCGCGCGAATGGGCAGCGGTGCCGCTCTTTCAGGAAGCCCGCCTCGGCCCGTCTGTGAAGCTGCCGAAAGCGGCAGCTTAGCAGACGGGCCGCGGCAGCTTCCGCAAAGAGCGGCGCCCCTGCCCATTCCGAGAGGTGCGCGCGCACCTCTCTGAACGACCGGAGGTGCGCGCGCACCTCCCCAAACCTTTGGGGAGGTGCGCGCGTACCTCCGCGCGAACGGGCAGCGGTGCCGCTCTTTCAGGAAGCTGCCGCTTTCGGCAGCTTCCTGAAAGAGCGGCGCCGCTGCCCCTTCGCTTTCGGCAGCTTCCTGAAAGAGCGGCGCTGCTGCCCCTTCGCACGGAGGTACGCGCGCACCTCCCCAAAGGTTTGGGGAGGTGCGCGCGCAACTCCGGTCGTTCGGAGAGGTGCGCGCGCACCTCTCGGAATGGGCAGGGGTGCCGCTCTTTGCGGAAGCTGCCGCGGCCCGTTTGCTAAGCTGCCGCTTTCGGCAGCTTCACAGACGGGCCACGGCGGGCTTCCTGAAAGAGCGGCACCGCTGCCCATTCGCGCGGAGGTACGCGCGCACCTCCGGTCGTTCGGAGAGGTGCGCGCGCACCTCTCGGAATGGGCAGGGGCGCCGCTCTTTGCGGAAGCTGCCACGGCCCGTCTGCAAAGCTGCCGAAAGCGGCAGCTTTGCAGACGGGCCGTCGCCATCGGGCAACCGGGAACCGGTTCCATCTCATTTTTTTAAAAATGGCAGCCACGTGCGTCCGCGCATGCGCAAAAAACCTTTTTGCGCATGTGCGTGCATGGACACACGCACGCGGCTCCCTCTTTTTTTAATTTGTGATGGAACCGGTTCCCAGTGGCTCTTTTTCTTTTTTAGGTTGCCGACCCCTGGTATAGTGAATCCTGCAGTGTGCAGAGAGTTGTATGTCCTCTTAGGTTTCTTCCAATTCTATGATTCCAAAATCAAACAGATGAAATTGTCAAAGTAGTAATGTCAACATCCAAGATGCCTTATAAGATATTCCCTACACATAATACTAGAAGATGAACTTAGACTAGCATCTGTTTGGAAGTTAAACCAAGTTGGAAGGCTATAGGAACTGATAGAAGCACTGAAGGAAGGATACCATGCCCCATTTATACAGAGAGTCCCAGCAAGGCTCATGTCAGGTGTGAATTCTCTTCAGGATTGTCTATTGCTGACGTGGTATTTCAAAGTCTGGCACCTTTTTTATGTGGTCATTTATACATCTGGATGTTCAGCAATCACTTGTCTTTCCATTGGGAATCGATGCTAAAGTTGTTGGGCAGATGTTGTGCAAGTTTAATGGAGGCTTCCTGGATTTGAGTCTTTTGGGTGATAAATAAGGAAAGTCAGCATGCACCAATAGGAGTGAGTTGCTCATAATTTTTCTATATTCTCTCACTAGTGCATCTTGTCTGATGGAGGTGCTACATGGCTCGAAGCTGTCAAGTCAGAGTGGTTTAAAACATCCACTTATCCTCATGGTGTTGTTGAGTCTGGCATCTAACTTAATACTATGGCAGCTGTTAAGCCATAGAGGGGCAAAGTATTCTGCTGTGGAGTAGATTAACACTAGGACTGATGACCTGAGGGTTGCAGCTAAAGCTCCCCATTTAGTTCCACATAATTTCTAAAGTATGTTGGAACAACTCAATTTGTGCTAATAAAGAAAGGAAAGGTAACTAAATGTGTAAATTGTTGTATAATACTATATATTATACATTGGTAGTATATTTTTACATACTACCAAAGTCATGCTTAAAATATTCAAAAACAAATTAGAACCCTACATGGAAAGGGGGATGGCAGATGCTGAAAATGTCTTTAGAAATGAGACATTATTACTCACACATTGAGAAAGCCAAAGAATACCAAAAAGAAGTCATTGTGTACTTCAATGATTATAGAAAAGCCTTTGATTATATTAAACATGTCAAGCTGCAGAAAGAAAAATGGGAATCCTAGAACATCTCACAGTCCCTATGTAAAACATTTACACCGGTCAGGGAGCCTCAGTATAGTACAGAGCATGGTGAAATTAAATGACTCCAGGTCAGCACAGGAATAAGACAAGGATGTACATTCTCCCCTTATTTATGAAACCTATATGAAGAATATATACTAGGGAAAGCTCGGTTAGAATGAAGATGAATCTGGTTTTAAAACTGGAAGAAGAAACATCAAGAACCAATAATTATACTGATCATATTACTCTGATAGTTGAAAATGAAATGTAATGAAATTCAGGAAGCAGAATGAAAAGATGAAAAATAAAGATGGCCAAACTAAGGAGAAGTATTGCAACTAGCTTTAGTATTGACAAACATATACTGAAGGGGTGAATAGCTGCTGCCTTTTAAGTACATTAATCAGAAATAAAGGAACAGTGGTCAAGAAAGACTGGCACTTGGTTGTGTATCAATGAAAGCCTTGGAGAAGATATTCAGATGCTGAGATATATTTATACCTACAAAGATCAAAATCATACAGGCTGTGATTTGCCTGTGACACTCTATGGAAGCAAAAATTGGATCCTAAAAAAAGCAGGATTGAATGAGTACTGATACTTTTGAAATCTCCTGAGAATACCACAAGGGCCAAGAAAAGGAACAAAGGGATCATTGAACAAAACAACCCAGAGTTCTCACTCAAGGGGCAAATGACCAGGCTCAAATTATATATTATGCAAAACTAGCTGTCTGGAGAAGTCTATAATGCTGGGAAAGGTGAAAGGAAGAAGAGGTCAGCCAGGTGGATACACTTAATTGCAGCAGTGATGGGTGCACTATTTGATGACTTGAAAACCAGGCTGGGAAAAGATCATCCTGGAGAAAATCTACCTGTGTGATTGCTAAGAGTTGACACCCATTTGATGGCACACGATCAGTTAACCAATATGGAAACTGTAATGTAGTGGGTCCGACGCAAGGAAGAGATGCCAGCCGGAGTATGAGTTCAGCTCTTTATTGGGGGGGGGGGTTTCGTACTGAAGAACAAGGGCTACCTGGCCTCCTTATATACCCGGCCAGGTAGGCGGCTAGCCAATGGGGTTGGCCCTAGGTTTCCCGCCGAAACTGGGTTTCCCGCCAAAACCATCCAGGCCAACACCCCCTGGTGGCTGTTGCTATGCAGGTGCCTGCACTTGGATACATAACAGAAACAGATGCATCCTTGCATCACTCCCTTTCCTATTCTGATTCTGCCTTGTTTTCCAGATTTGGTTCTTGTTCATTGTAAAGGCTCTTCTGAAGAATGATCAGATGACAAAGTTATTAGCTTATTCACAGTTCTGACACATTCTATGTAATCAAAGATATTGCTGTATACAGGAAAGCAAAGGTGAATCTCCCTTTTAAATATCTTGCTCATCTCTCATTAGCTATCTTATCTCCTATACACATCTTCTGAAAGCTGCCTGTTTATGTAAGAGAAACAACAAAATGTCTGATTGGTTTTTCAGCTTTTATTGTAACCTGGAATAAAATTGCTTTCAATTCATCCACCTACTCCTCTTCCCATACTTTGGTAATGGTGATGGGAGAAATCTCTTCATTTCTTCCTTTCTTCCACCCTTCTTTCTTGGTACATGGAATGGTGCTAAATTAGTAATGTAGGTGTTAGGACCCCTGGGAATTATAACTTTACTAGGACTCCTAATATTTATCAGGTGCTGTCTTCAAATTTATATTTTAGAGATATTTTCATGCTAACAGCAGTCCAGGTGTCATACAGAGAACACAGAAGGGGGTAAAGAAAGAAATATACCCACCCCACCCCATGTTAGAGAATTCACTTTCTGATGTAGCTACAGGTAAAACTTGAAAAATTAGAATATCGTGTAAAAGTTCATTTATTTCAATAATACAACTTAAAAGGGGAAACTAATATATGACATAGACTCATTACATGAAAAGCAAGATAGTTCAAGCCCTGATTTGTCATAATTGTGATGATTATGGCTTACAGCTCATGAAAACCCCAAATCCACAATCTCAGTAAATTAGAATATTGTGAAAAGGTGCAATATTCTAGGCTCAGTGTCCGACTCTAATCAGCTAATTAAGCCATAACACCTGCAAAGGGTTCCTGAGCCTTTAAATGGTCTCTCAGTCTGGTTCAGTAGGAATCACAATCATGGGTAAGACTGCTGACCTGACAGTTGTACAGAAAACCATCATTGACACCCTCCATAAGGAGGGAAAGCCTCAAAAGGTAATTGCAAAAGAAGTTGGATGTTCCCAAAGTGCTGTATCAAAGCACATTAATAGAAAGTTATGTGGAAGGGAAAAGTGTGGAAGACAAAGGTGCACAAGCAGCAGGGATGACCACAGCCTGGAGAGGATTGTCAGGAAAAGGGCATTCAAAAGTGTTGGGGACTTTCACAAGGAGTGGACTGAGGCTGGAGTCAGTGCATCAAGAGCCACCACACAGAGACGGATCCTGGACATGGGCTTCAAATGTATCCCTCTGGAAAGTAATGTATGGTATTTCAAGTTGCATAGTATATTAGGAGAAGGAAAGGTTGTATAAACTTGGTTCTAGTATGGAAATTTAAAGTCTAGTTGGAAAGAAGAATAGTTTTTAATAATTGATATAAATTGTTTTATCTGTGATTGTTTTTATTGGGTATTATTGATATTACTGTGGTGGATATTAAATGGATGTTGAATTTAATTATGGTGGTAAGATTTCTAGTAAAAAGGTAAAATTACCGACTACAGAAGAATGGACTAAAGTTTTTTTTTCCCGAGGATATGGTAAAGATCTTAGTGCACCTGAAAGATTATTTGCAACAGAGAGATACGGAGCAAATATGGGACTAAAAAGTATTATTTTGCATTTGAATAATTATTGATATGATATATATATATATGTTTGGAGTTTATCTATATGAGTTAAAGTGCGATAGTTTAGATAGTTTAGGATTGTTTGCATAAGTTAGATTATGATTGTTTGTATTTTTATACCCTGTATTCTGCTCTGGGAAGTCGGGGGGGGGGGAGGAGGGGAAAGGGAGGGAGGGGTTGGGGAGGGTTGGGGAGGGAGAAGAGGGTGGGAGGGGAGGGGGTTGGGAGGGTTTTTTTTGTTAAAGATAAAATGTACTGTAAAACTTTTCAATAAAAAAAAGTGTTGGGGACTTTCACAAAGAGTGGACTGAGGCTGGAGTCAGTGCATCAAGAGCCACCACACAGAGACGGATCCTGGACATGGGCTTCAAATGTCGTATTCCTCTTGTCAAGCCGCTCCTGAACAACAAACAACGTTAGAAGCGTCTTACCTGGTCTAAAGAAAAACAGACCTGGTCTGTTGCTCAGTGGTCCAAAGTACTCTTTTCTGATGAGAGCAACTTTTGCATCTCATTTGGAAACCAAGGACCCAGAGTCTGGAGGAAGAATGGAGAGGCACACACTGCAAGATGCTTGAAGTCCAGTGTGAAGTTTCCACAGTCTGTGTTGATTTGGGGAGCCATGTGATCTGCTGGTGTTGGTCCACTGTGCTTCATTACTGTCAATGCAGCCATCTACCAGGAGATTTTGGAGCACTTCATGCTTCCTTCTGCAGACGAGCTTTATGGGGATGCTGACTTCATTTTCCAGCAGGACTTGGCACCTGCCCACACTGCCAAAAGCACCAAAACCTGGTTCAATCACCGTGGGATTACTGTGCTTGATTGGCCAGCAAACTCACCTGACCTGAACCTCATAGAGAATCTATGGGGCATTGCCAAGAGAAAGATGAGAGACATGAGAGCGAACAATGCAGAAGAGCTGAAGGCCGCTATTGAAGCATCCTGGTCTTCCACAACACCTCAGCAGTGCCACAGGCTGATAGCTGTTCTATGTACACTCATTGTTTTATTAATTGCATGTAATATTCTAATTTTCTAAGATTGTGGATTTGGGGTTTTCATGAGCTGTACACCATAATCATCACAATTATGACAAATCACGGCTTGAACTATCTTGCTTTTCATGTAATGAGTCTATCTCATATATTAGTTTCCCCTTTTAAGTTGAATTACTGAAATAAATGAACTTTTGCACAATATTCTAATTTTTCGAGTTTCACCTGTATATTTGGCAAACGTGATCCATCTTCCTAATTAAGGGCTGACCTACAATGAAAGAATGTCCGTCAATACTTAAAACACTTTTACAGCCAGTTTGATTCAAAACTGGATGCTCAGACTTTTCTCTTTAACAATCACATTTTCAGTAGGTAGTCAGGATCACAAATCTGAGCTGACACTGAACTGTATGAATCTCATCAAATGAGGAAGCAGTTGCTTCACTTCCTGTGCCACTCACAATTTAATGAACAATTGCCCTATTGTTACAAATACAAACAAAGTTGATTAAAAATGGCAGGTCAAATATGTTCTAATTTATGGGATCATTGTATGTCCCTTATTACTGCTTCATCGCATATAGAATATATGCAAATTGAATTCCCTAACATTGATTTGAAAATCAATGTTTGATCTGAAGTCAGTTTTCAGACTTCCCATGACAAACTCAGCAGAACCTATCCAGACTCCAAATATGTCATGGTTAGATATTCACTAGGAAGAAGCCATTTTAAGCAGCTAATTAATTTAATTTAATAGATACTTCGCTTTGTTATTTCTCAGACTAGTGCAAAGTGCAACTGACATACATTATACTATTATAAGCATTATAATGTTAGTATTCTATAAACATTTAACTACCACATTGTTGTTATCAGTGCTTTTTTTGTAAAAGAAAAAGGTGCCGGAACTCACACATGTCATACAACCTGCCTTGCCTACCCTACAAGGTTCCATCCAAAAAAGGTGCCGGAATTCCATTCTGAGCGTTCTATGAGAAAAAAAGCCCTGGTTGTTATGATGGACAAAACAATACAATAGCCTCGGAGAGAGGACAAGGTTGACTCAGCCTTCCATCCTTCCGAGGTAGGTAAAATGAGGACCCAGATTGTTGGGGGCAATAAGCTGACTTTGTAATAATGCCGCTGGGGGGGCGAAAGCCCTAATAAGCAGGCATATACATAGAATGAAGGCTATTGCTAAGCACATTGATTTGTGCTTTAAATTGTAAGCCGCCCTGAGTCTTCGGAGAAGGGCGGGATATAAATGGGATTTTAAAAAATTATATTTGTTTAATTTATTTTCCAAAATAATATCTAGCAATGAATTTGTTCATTCATTCACACATTCATCCAAGTTATCATTTATTTATTTATTTGCTTTTCTTTTATTTTTTATAAATTTGTATCCTTTCTGTGTGCTTCAGTATCAGGACAGTTCTCATTACAACCTCAAGTACTTGTTTATTTTATTTTTAAATAACCAAGGTTTTCTGGGTAAATAATCAATGATTACGCACATTAATATGCATTCATAAGAAGGAATATATATACTAATATATCCAGAAGTACAACAAAACATACAAACCTAAAATTTAAAACAGCAGGCATGGCAGATGATGTCAGCAAAGATAACAGTGAGAAAATGAAAACAAAACAAATCAAAACTCAAAACATGCTGGGTCAAATGGATTAAACTCTAAATGGCCAAATTCCCAAAAGTTCTTAAAAATGGCAGTAATTCTTTAATTAGAAAGTTATGGTCAATTCTGGAAACAAACTAAACTATATCTCCAGGAAGGTAACCAAGGGAATAAAGGGCTTGCAAAACCCCAAAAGGAATAGTTGAGTAACGTTAAGCTTTGAGAATAGAATCTTAAGAGTGGCATAGGCTTAGGGGACTAGAAATATCAAACCAAATGTTTTTCTGTATTCCAAGGATCAGGGATTAAAAGCAGTAGGTAGAAATTCTAGAGAGACAAATTTTCACATAAGGACAAATGACCTTAAAAAGAGCTGTTCAGTAGTGAAATAAACAGACTTGAGAGATGGTAGGCTCCCTCCATACTTGTACTGTGTGCTGTAGATCCTGTACTGGATAGAATAGTAAACAAATAATATCTAAGATCTCTTTCAGAGCTATAATAATATATATTTAATTTGTTGCACTTTCAGCACTTTATTCAGAATTCAGTGAAGCAGACTGAAAGCGATTATCTCTTGTTCCTACTTTCCTTAGAATTCCCTTTACACTGAGGATGAAGCAGCATCTCCTGAGATTGCCAAAAGAAGTTTAATGACATGTCTCCTTCAATATGCCTAATCTTTTTGTTTTGTCAGCCCTTTACAAGAATGACCTTTATCACATCCCCAAGGTATTTTTTTTTAATGGACTAATTCCGCTAGAGGCATATTTCTTATGTGCCTCATCTTGCATGAAACAATTCACACATATTAAAGTTTGGTTAACAAACAGTGCAGTTAACCAAAGTTGGTATTTATACTTTTTGTCCCCTTTTATGTATTTCATCATAACTAAGGAACATCCTAATAACCAAAAACTATCCATCCTTTCAACTGCTTATGGACAAGTCTTTCTCTGGAATTGTGGAAGTGCTCAGTGATTTATAAAAATGCCATCTCACAACATGCACACTTTTATTGTAACACAAGAATGAGCTTCTGCCAGACTATTTTAAGTACGCTTGATGAAAAAAGTCAACTCTGAACTCTGCCATGGCTATATTTAGTCGGAACATCTCTCTCTGGGATTCAGACTCTATTTGGAAACCTTGTAGCTTGGTGAGCTGACAAACCATTTTTTTTAACAGACATCCCTCGGTGAGGTTTGTCCTCACTGTGTCTTATGATCAACTGCATTAACCTGAACAACAGTGCCTTTTATGGTACATCTGGCTGGTGGGCAAATGTGGGGTGGGCAGCATGAAGAACCCCAAACAATCTTTTTTCAATCTGGCATAAAATTTTAAACATATCTAATTTCTTTTGGTGAAATGGACTATGGTCAACATATCACTGATCTTGTTACAGGGCTAAACTTGAAATAAAATGCTACACTAGCTGAATATTACAATCACTGCAACAAACAGAAGAGAATGTAATATAATAGGCATCCACATTAAAATGCTAACAAACAATAAATTACTATTCCATACAGCTAACCATAAGGAATGGTCCTAATCCATCACCGTAGTATCTATAAATTGTAGACACACCGTTAGTGACTCTGAACAAGGATGGCATTATTCATCAACATCAGGAGATGCACTTTTTATTCAAATAGGGCACAAAGGAAGATCTTCTGTAAATGAGCTGCGCCTCAATGTTCCGTTGCATTTTGTTGGACGTGAGAAATGCTAATTCAGTTTATGCATCTCCTTTGTTAGATTATGGGTTAAAACTATAATATTAATTTCTTTATGTATGCTTTTTACTTACTCAGTACTTTTGAAACTATAAATATACTGTACAGAAGAAAAATGCTCACCAATAGTGAAATACCGTATCTATCAATCTGATGCAATTGTGTGAAGTACAATTTTCCGTATTTTGGGACCAGTGAAACAACAAATAGATTACATGGATGATTCAGTAGACACCAGGAATGTGTACAAACCATGAAATAGCTTTTGCTTCAAACCAAAAACAAAGCAGTATGATTGGCAAGCTTGCTGAACCTTTTCAAATCAGTTATAGTTAGCAGAAACATTTTGGGAACATTTTGGTTATTCTGGGTTTGGGTTGAAATAAAATCCAAAGAAACGACAAAGTCATCTGATGGGGTAAATCAGGTGGCACGCAGAGCCCTCTCTGTGGGCAAGCGCACCACTGCCCCAGTCCTAGGCCTTCAGCTGGGTTTTATAAAACCTTTTCACTTTAGGCCTCAGCTGCTATGTGCAAAAAAAAAGGCTCAATCAATCAATCAATTTCAACTTCTCACGGGGAAAAAAAAGATCTCACAAAGTTGGAATTGATTGATTGAACTTTTTAGTTCCACCCATTCTGTTACCACCACAGCCACCCCCACCCTGTGGGCCACGCCCACCCAATGGGCCATGCCCACCCGGCACCTGACGATACATAAGTGGGTTTTGGGTTGCAGTTTGGGCACTAGGTCTCTAAAAGGTTCGCCATCACTGTCATAGGGCAAGTGTGATATACATTCCCCTCTCACTTCTCTACCAGAGTGCCTGCCTACAACCTTCCCAGTACCTTCCCATCCTACTCCTTTCCTCTCATCCACTGCTGCTGCTCATATCTGGATATACCATCACCAAGGAAACTCCTCAGTCTTGGTCTTTTCATACTTTTAACCTTTCCAAGCCTATCCTGCTTGAAATTCCATATGTATATCCAAGCATACAAAACACATTTTCATTCAGACATGGAACCAGCTGTTCTGTGCATGAAATGGTTTGTCTATGGATGTTTTGTACATCCCCAGTAAATACTGTGTTCATCCTCTAAAGTTGATAGGCACACCTAGTAATCACTGGGGAACAAGAAGAAGTAAAAATAAGAATTAAAAAGGTAATTCAGTGGAGAGACAATGCCACATTGGGATTTTTACTATTCATTTAATTCTTAACTGATTTTAAATTGAATCAACTTTTCTAAGAACATAAAATTATTCAGGATGGCCAAGTGGGAAGGGAAGGGAAGGGAAGGGAAGGGAAGGGAAGGGAAGGGAAGGAAAGGAAAGGAAAGGAAAGGAAAGGAAAGGAAAGGAAAGGAAAGGAAAGGAAAGGAAAGGAAAGGAAAGGAAAGGAAAGGAAAGGAAAGGAAAGGAATCCTCCCAAAGGCTTTTGGCAAATGTTTACCTGAGTGTTAACTGAATCCCAGGTTATGGACACTAAGTCTGTTGATGGCTATAAGTAATGAACCTCATATCCAGACACAGCATAGAAACCCAGGGAATATGTGCTGTTTGTAACTTTCTTGGAAGCAATGGTCAAGGGACCAGATATAACAATACAAGGTCTTTTTGTTGAATCCAGTAGACTGCTGTGAGTGAAACATGTTACAATGCAATTTGTATCTCATAAATTCATGACAATATGCAACTTAATAATACCTGGTTGGTTTGTGCTACCCCTCAACATAGACTTTTTTGTTACAAGAATGAGTCCATTCATGGATAATTGCTTAGGAAGGTACTAGTTGTTTCATATATGTGTGAAATGGGTATTTGTTGTTGTTGTTAGCTGCGAAGTCGTGTCTGACTCATCGCGACCCTATGGACAACGTTCCTCCAGGCCTTCCTGTCCTCTACCATCTTCTGGAGTCCATTTAAGCTCACACCTACTGCTTCAGTGACTCCATCCAGCCACCTCATTCTCTGTCGTCCCCTTCGTCTGTTGCCCTCAATCTTTCCCAGCATTAGGCTCTTCTCCAGTGAGTCCTTCCTTCTCATTAGGTGACCAAAGGATTTGAGTTTTGAAATGGGTATAATGCAATGCAAATTAAATATACCTTAATCCCATTAACTAAAGCAGGCTGAAGATACTTTGCTTTTCCAGGTGTTCCTAGAATATAACTCCCAATGTCGTTAATCATTAGCCATCGGGCTGCTAGGAAATACAGTTCAACATCTGGATGGCTACAGTCTTCATCCTTAGCTTAAATATATGGGAATGAACAGCATAATAAGAAGTAAGTTTGCAGCAAATCACTGAGCTGCACTATTTAAATAATGTATCAGTTGAAATAATTAAATACTTTTACTTAAGTGAAAAGATGTCAGATTAAATAGGTTTATTAAAAACAAAAAAGCATAGAAGATTAATCCTACCTAGGAGAAGGAATTTTGATTTTTGTGTTCTGTCTTGGAGGGAATAAACAAGAGCAAATTTGCAGGTTCCAATCTGAGTTGGTCACCGGGACCAGATATTTAGTCTTCCAAGTTTTTGGACTCATGCTGGAGCCCATTCTTAGGGAAGTTCTCTATGTGTGTACTGGGCTGTTCTGTGCATATTATTTATGGGGTGTCTGGTTGTGTGAGGCTTTTAGTGTTGATGGCCAGCTACTAAGGGCAAATTTCCCCAAGCTGGACAGCATCTCTTCAGTTTGTACCTCCTAACCCTAGCCCTGGCCAAATTAAGTATAATTAATAAATATAAATTTTGAATACATTAAATGCTTGGCACTTGAGATTGAAATTGAGTAGCTTTTTATCTGAAGTTATGGAATATATATATTTGTCATATATGTTTAGAAATGATTATTTGGAAAAAAAATATGTGTGCTATTCTACTGTTGACTTCCACAAAGTACAGACTAAAAGAATATACATCATTTCTATACTTTCTTTGAAAGAGTGATCATGATCACGGTTTCAGGTGGCAACCGTTTTCTTCACCCTTAAGCTGCTCCTGACCTGTGCTTACACTAGCTTGACTCTATGCCAATTTAAGAAAATACTATCTAGACCAGGGGTCAGCAACCTGAAACAGTGAAAGAGCCACTCAGAACCGGTTCCCTCACAAAAGGAAAAACTGGGAGCCGCAAAAAATGTGCGCGCATGTGCATACATGCGCACATGCGCAGAACAAGGTTTGACTGAAGAGTGGAGCCAAGGCGAGATATGCACGTACCCTACATATTTGAATTGATTGGTTGAACTTTTTTAGTCCCACTTTTTTTTGGGGGGGGGACTGCACATGGCAGAGGACTGGGAGCCGCAGGAGACAGCTGAAAGAGCCACATGCGGCTCTGGAGCCGCGGGTTGCAGACCTGTGATCTAGACTAAGACTTTTGGCGGCAGCTTTCCAAAGATTAGATTTAAATCAGATTACAGGATACAATGACAACTTCCCTGTTCCTACCATCCTGATCTAGTATAGATTCACAGATACCTATTTTCAACTTCCCAGTCAAGAGCTGAAAGAATGACTGGTCCACAGTCATCCAGCCAGCTTCTGGCTTTAGGAAGGATTAGAACCTTGGTCACCCTATTCCTACTCTAGCATCTTAACCACTATATCACACAAATCTGTCTGGCTCTCTATTGAACAGATGTAGGTGTAAAACACAACATGTATAAAAAGTGAAACTTGTAGATACAAATTTAAAGCATAAAGGCGTCTATATGGCACAACAGTTTGAAAATAGAAATCTCTTTCTTGCATGTTCCCAGCTTGCTGCTGCCCTTTACTTTGTTCTCAGCGAACCCCTGCAGTTTGATTGGTTATTGTTCAGAGGCAGGAATGCCCCCTCATATTTTCCAAGCTTTTCTTTAATAAGGCCTGTTGCAACTTGGGCGGCAGTCCTTTCTCAGTGGTGTAGCAATTAAAACGCTTGATTTCTAGAACATCTTTAGTTTAATACCTGGCAGAAGTATGTTTTGATTATATTTTTCCCTCCCTAAATTATTTTTCCATTAGGATTTCATTGTTTTCTGCACCATTTTATCATTTTTCCAGTGACTTAAGCTAGAAGGGTTTTACACATACATCCTATTCTCCAATAGCCCAAATAACCAGGTTTCCCAGTCTGAATGTCAAGTAAGTGTTGCAACCAGTAAACAACTGAATAAGATGTGGAACAGAAGCTGCACTAGACCCTTCTTGAGGAAAAACAGAAAATGGTGAGGGAGCATTCTTGCTTCTGCATAGTAACCAATTAAACTGCAGGAGTCTGCCTAGAACAAATTTAAGCACAGCAGGCTACTTGAACAGCAAAACGTGAACTAACACAAACTAGGAATTATTACTTTCAACTTAGAGCAGGCAAATACTCCTAAAGGTCACCATTTGTAGGTGCACATGAGTAGAAGACAACACTGTCCATTCTTGCCTTCCAGAAACTGTTGCTGGTCCTTATTCACAATAAAAGTAGCTGGAAATGTGGATAAGCCAAAGACATTTTAGTGCATCTGTTTATTTTTTCCATTTTTTGCAGAAGGACATGAATCATCCATATGTTATGTCTCTTCTGGAATACTCAGGCAGCAAAGATATATATTTGCCACAGCTCAACTCTTACTGAACACTCTTTCTTGCCACCATAAGGAGATAAGGCCCATTTTTTTTATGCTGGTAGACCAGCCCAACAAACAAACAATACAAGGTTCACCTTTTTAATCAAATAGAACAGAACAGAACAGAACAGAATAGAATAGAATAGCTTTATTGTCACTTTGAATGTACACTAACTGGTATACATGGAAATGAAATTTCGTTGCATACAGCTCTCAAAAGGATCACCACCTCCAATATACACTACATAAATATGACATAAATAAATAAATACAGAATTATGCACATACCCACATATATTATATGACACAGAGAAAAAACAGTCTAGTTCGAGTTATGTATACATGTGCATGGCGAGAAAAACGAATCTTGCGAGTTTACCAGACGGATGGCATAGGGAACAAAGCTATTACAGAATCGAGTAATCCTGCTAGAAATACTTTGAAACCTCCTCCCAGAGGGGAGCAACAGAAACAGATTGTAAAGTGGGTGTGTGGGGTCTCTAACAATGCTTTGAGCTCTAAGCACATAGTGCTTATAAATCAGCATCCTGAATACCAGGAAGCAAGCTTCCTGTGATCTTCTCTGCCGTCCTTAGCATTCTCTGTATGGACTTTCTAAGGCACTGCTGCCACCAAACTAGACAGTGATGCACTTTGTTAAAATGCTCTCAATGGTGTCTCTGTAAAAAGTGGGCAGGACAGGAGGAGAAAGATGTGCTCTTTGCCAAGAATTCAATTTGGTCTATGCCACAGAAAAGTGAGCTTGAAAATCCCAGATATAATGAAATTAGCCGTGTTATGAATTAACCAGCTGCTCAGTAGAGATTTTTTTTATATATTGCATCACAGCCTAAAAGAAATGTCTGATCTCAATACCTGTTGTTCTAAGCTGAAGCCTCCCCTTTGAGACTTGTTTAGATTTCAGAAGTTGATTTTAAAATACTTAGACATTTTAGGATAAATAGTTAAACAACAAAACTTTGTTATGACAGTTAATAAATACAGGATGAAATGGTTTCTAGACATTTTGCCATTGTTAGGTGTCATTCTCACATTCCCTTTGGCATGAATCCTCCAAAAATCATTTTTTAAATGACACCACTTCATCTCATCCCTAGGTCACAGTGTTGGTAATTGTTGCCATAAACATAATCTAAAACATTTAATGAATGAGGTGGTTGATGACTGTTGGGGTCTTTCTAGCTTTTTTGACTATTTTAAGCTGATGTAGGAATGTTCCCTCCCTTCCATTACTGTGCATTCACAATCACTTTGACTGGGTTGCAGCAGAGAGACCCACAAAGATCTATGTTATATAATGCCTTATAAATGCTTTGCAAAGAGTTCTAGATGTACTAATTACATGCGGTTTGTAGTGTATGCAGCTAAAGCATACGCAGGCTGTCAGCACAGCAGGAGGTGCGGGGCTGGACAACTCCAGGCTATAACCACATTTGGCGGGAAAGCCTGGTTTAAACGAGTTTGACAGCCCCGGGCTATAGCCAGCCCTGGCGGGAAGCCAGGGTTTAAATCTATTGGCCATCTGCTCTGGCGGGAAGCCCAGGTTTGAATCCATTGGCTGGTATTCATCTGGGCAGGTATAAAGGTACGCCAGGTAACCCCTTTCCCCAACTTTGTTCCTGACCGCAATAAAGAAGTCTTCTCACCCAAGCTGAGTGTCTGTCTCCATGTGTGACCATGCTACATTACACTGGCAACGAGGATGGAATCCTGCCCCGAACATCACTAGCCATGGAAGCGACCACATCTGGCAACAGCAACCGAGAAGCGGCGGCACCGGAGCAGGACAACCCGAGGCAGCGAGATGGCACAGCTGGGTCAGTATCCTCTCTTTAACAGCAACCGTCCCGAAGAGTGGGAGTCGTTCATGGGACAGCTGGAGTGCTACCTCCAGGCGAACGGGGTCGAGGATGATGGCCAGAAAGCAGCGGCATTGCTGTGCAGCTGCGGGACAGTCACCTACCAGCCGGCGGTCGGTCTCTGCTCACCTGACGACATCAACTCCGTCAGCTACAAAGAACTCCTGACCAAGCTGACCGAACACTTCCGACCGGACATGTCCGAGATCGCGTGGAGGTACTGGTTTGAGAAGCAGGACCAATGTCCGGGTGAGTCAGCCAAGCAATATATGGCCACACTAAGACAGGCAGCCCGCCTCTGTAACTTTAATTTAATTTAATTTAATTTATTAATATTTCTATACCGCCCTTCTCCCGAAGGACTCAGGGCGGTGTACAGGGCAAGAGTAAAACATGAAGTTACAAAAATTAAAAAGTTATTAAATACATGCCCATAAAAAAGTAATAAATACATTAATAAAAACCCCCATAAAATAGTAATAAAAAACCCCAGCAATCCCACCCTCAGGCCAGGCCGGCTTGTTCGAACAGGTATGTTTTCAGATCGCGGCGAAAGGAGCGAAGATCCGGCGCCGTCCGGAGCTCAACCGGTAACTGGTTCCATAGCTCCGGGGCGCCCACAGAGAAAGATCTCCCCCTGGGGGCCACCAATCTACATTCTCTGACAGGTGGCACCCTGAGGAGTCCCTCTCTGTGGGAACGCACAGGGCGAAGGGAAGTTGACGCCGGCAGCAGGTGTTCCCTAAGATACTCCGGCCCCCTGCCATGTAGGGCTTTGAATACCATAACTAGTACCTTGAATCTCACCCGGAAGACAACTGGCAGCCAATGCAGCTCACGGAGCAGAGGTGTGACATGGGAGTATCGGGAAACTCCCAACACAACTCTCGCGGCTGCATTCTGCGCCAGTTGGAGCTTCCGGGTGGTCCTCAAGGGCAGCCCCATGTAGAGAGCGTTGCAGTAGTCTAGTCATGAGGTCACGAGCGCGTGAGTGACCGTGCATAGATCATCCCGGCTTAGATAGGGCCGCAACTGGCGCACCAGGCGAACCTGGGTGAAAGCCCCCCTAGTCACAGCTCCTATATGGTCTTCCAGGGTGAGCCGTGAATCTAGGAGGACTCCCAAGTTGCGAGCCCTATCTACGGGGGGTAATGATTCGCCCCCCATAACAAGAGGTGGAATGTCCGAATAAACCCGGGATGAAGGTATGCAAAGCCACTCGGTCTTGTCGGGGTTGAGTTGAAGTCTGTTCCTCCCCATCCAGACCCGAACCGCCTCCAGGCAACGGGACATCACGGTGAGGGCATCACTGGGGTGGTTTGGGGTCGAAAAGAAAAGCTGGGTATCATCAGCGTACTGATGATACCCAACTCCAAAACCACGAATGATCTCACCCAGCGGTTTCATATAGATGTTGAACAGGAGAGGCGAGAGGACCGACCCCTGAGGAACTCCACAGATGAGAGACCTCGCGGTCGACCTCTGCCCCCCTGCCAACACCGACTGCGAGCGTCCCTGGAGATAGGAGGAGAACCACTGCAAAACCGTGCCTCCCACTCCCAATCCCCCGAGACGCCGCAGCAAGATACCATGGTCGATGGTATCGAAAGCCGCTGAGAGGTCTAATAGGACCAAGACAGAGGAATGCCCCCTGTCCCGGGCCCTCCAGAGATCATTCACCAGCGTGACCAATGCCGTCTCCGTGCTGTACCCGGGCCTGAAACCCGATTGGCACGGGTCTAGATAATCCGCTTCATCCAGGACCAGAGGGAGCTGATGTGCCACCACACTCTCAACAACCTTCGCAAGAAAGCGAAGGTTGGAGACAGGACGAAAGTTGTTCAATATAGCTGGGTCCAAGGCAGGCTTCTTGAGGAGAGGCCTCACCACCGCCTCTTTCAAGACGGCGGGGAAGCTACCCTCACTCAAAGAGGCCGATATAACTGCCTGGAACCAGCTGCGTGTCCTCTCCCGGGCTGCATACACCAGCCAGGAAGGGCACGGGTCCAATAAACATGTGGTGGTACTCAGCCTCCCCATGATCCTGTCCACTTCCTCCGGAGTCACAGAATCAAACTCCTCCCAGGTGATATCGACAAGACCACCCGTGTCCTGCTCGACAGACTCTGCCCAGTCAGAGTCCAGACCGGTCCGAATCCGAGCGATTTTGTCCGACAGATGCTGGTTAAACTCCTCGGCATGACCCTGCAAGGGATCCTCCCTCACCTCCTGATTCAGGAGGGAGCGAGTCACCCTAAACAGGGCGGCCGGGCGGTTATCTGCGGACGCGATAAGGGTGGCGAAGTGGTTAGACCTCGCCTCCCTTATCGCAGCGAGATAAGACCTAGTATAGGTTCTTAGTCGCAATCGATCGGATTCGGATTGGCTGGATCTCCAACCGCTCTCTAGGCCCCGTCTCCGACGCTTCATCTCCCGGAGCTCCACGGAAAACCATGGGGCTCGACGGGATCTGCACCGGGTCAGGGGCCGCAGGGGAACAACTCGGTCAAGAGCCTCAGTGGCTGCCCTTTCCCAGGCTTCCACTAAGCCATCTGCCGAGCTGTGAGCAAGGGAGGCAGGTGGGGACCCCAGCGCCGCCTGGAACCTCTGGGGATCCATTAAGCGTCTGGGGCGGTACCATTTAATAGGTTCCACACACCCACGGCGGGGGCTGGCAAAACGGAAGACCAGCCGCAGGAGATGATGATCGGTCCATGACAGGGGCATAACAATTGGGGAGCCCCCACCAAGATCATCTAACCACCGTCCAGATAAGAAAACTAAGTCAAGGGTGTGGCCTCCCTCATGAGTCGGTCCCAAAATTACTTGCGTCAGGTCCATGGCCGTCATGGAAGCCATGAACTCCCGAGCCAACTCAGATGATCCTCCCAGAGATGGTAGGTTGAAGTCCCCCAAAACTATAAGTTTCGGGAACTCAACCACCAACCCAGAGAGGACATCGAGAAGCTCAGGCAGGGCTGCTGCTGCGTGACTAGGCGAAAGGTACACCAGCAGCAAGCCCAACTGCGCACCAGGACCGCATCTCAAAAAGAGAGACTCACACCCGACTATCTGGGGAACGGTGGTCTCCCGTGGACACAAGGTCTCCCTCATAACAACAGCCACTCCCCCACCCCTACCCTGAGCCTGGGGCCGGTGCAGCACCCGGAAACCTGGTGGGCAAAGATCAACCAGAGGAATGCCGCCCTCTGGGCCCAACCAAGTTTCCGTAATGCAAGCCAGGTCCGCCTGCTCACCCTCGACCAAGTCACGGACGAGAGGAGCTTTGTTGACGACCGACCTGGCATTCAAGTACACCAGCCGGAGCTCAGGAGGCTGCACATCCTCACTCCCGGGACCTCGGGGCGGAACCAGAGGGTCGGAGTGCCTCACCGCTTGTAAGCAGCGGAGAGGCCTTCCCTGAGATCGATACGGCCCTCTGTTCCTACACCTGCTGCCATTCCCTAACGTTGTGGGAATGGGTAGTCCCACGACTGGCCCTGGAGCCCCAGAAGCAACCGACCTCCGCTCCTCCCCCCACGATCCGCCTCGGCACTGGCCTGAACAGAGGTTGTTGGACTGCCCCCCTCGTCCAAACAACCAAAAGAAGAGCCCTCCCTCCTCCCTAACCCCCGAAAAAATTTTGACAAAAAGCAAACCAAGGGCCTCTTGTTAGGTTTACGTCGGAGGCCCGTACCCGTGCCCAGCCATCTCTCAGGGTCCCAATAAATGGGCCCTTCCTCGAGATTGTACTCGGCTGGAAAGGCGGGTCGCCCCCAGGAAGGGGGAGCACCCCTGAGGGCGAGCAAGTCCGTAGAGGAGTACCTAAAACAAGGCATAAGTGCAGTCCAGATACAGGCAGTCCATAGTCAATTAATTAAGGAGGGTCCAAACAGAGAACAAATAGGTGTCATGAGCTTCCACCCAGCCACTGCCACTCAGCTGGGTGCCACCCCAGGACAGGCCAGCCACCGTCCTCTCACGACAGTCGCAAAGCCTATTCCTGGGGGAATGGTCCGTAACACCCATCCTGGGTATAGCCTGTCCCCTAGAGCTCTCACCTCTAGGGGCGGCAGATGTAAGTTCAAGCCACCCTCTCACGGTGGCTAGTACCCAGGGAACTCTGCATCCTTTGGGGGCGGTATATGGATGGCAATAAGCAACAGTCCAGAGGCAGAGATATAATAGTATCATTACACCATCAAAGTCTGCACTACTAAATAGCCGAGTCCTCCGCTGCTCTGCCTTTCCAGAAGATTGATCATGGCCACAGCACCCTAGGCCCTCAGTTCTGCAGTCATTGGGGCCTTCCAGATTATAGTCAGCTAAGTCTAACTCTTTTAGGTCCAAAAATCCAATGGCACCGACCAAAGTCACAACAGGTGCCACGGAAAGCATAGATCTTTCGAGGGACCGCTGGGCTCCACTGGGATCCACCGGAATTAACCGGCTAGCCCAGGAACCTTCGAGGCCACCAACAGCAGTGAGGGTACCAGGCCGTCTGGAAAAAGCAAAGCAAACAGAGGAAAAGACAAGTTGAGTGCAGCATCGCCGTTGAGCCGCCAGGTCCGCTGCCACCACCGGAGCGCTGCTACAGACGTCGCCGCCATTGCTGCCGCCGCCAGGACACCGCTGAAACCAAGAATGATCCAGCCCTTCCTGCCACCGATGGAAAACGGGCCGAAAAGGCTCAGGCGGGAGCGGGCGAACGGTAAGGCAAACGACCAAGCAAGCAATTGATGATAAAGAAGGCCTAGAGCGGCCCAGGAGCAACGCCGCCGCCGCCATCGCCGTCGCCATCGGAGCAAGCCGAGAATGACGACGACGCCACAGCCAAAGGCAGACCAAGCCGACCACAAAAGCGGCCCGAACGGCCCGAAACGCCTCCACCAAGACCGCCAGCAGTCAGGGGCCATCCGAGGACGCCGGCTCCGCCACCGCCAAAAACGCCGCCGTCGGCCGCCGAAACCGCCAGGTATCGTAAAAACGGCCCGGGAAACGCCCGAAGCAGCTGGGAGGCGCCGCAAACATCCAGTCCGGGAGAGCAGCAGAACCGGCAGCAGACCAGCAGTCCAATACCATCCAGCTGCCAAATCGTTGCCCTCACTATCCCCCCAACCCAGAGGGTATAACACCCCTGGGGGGCTCCTAGGACGCCTGTTTTCTGAGACCTGCAGAGCTCACCCTAACAGATCCGCCTGCACGTCCGCCATCTTGTAAAAACAAATAGCTTTGAGAACCTCGAGGTAAGGTTGCGGGATCGCATAGTCTGCAGCCTGTGAGAGTGGAAGCTGCAGCAGAAGCTGTTCGCCAAGCCGAAGCTGACCCTGAGAGACGTCCAGGAAGAGTTCCTAGCCTGGGACGTGGCAGAGGAATCAGACGCGAGAGGCAGCGGAACCGGCGGAACCATCCACCAGCTGAGCAGCTGCAGCGGTGATGAGGGGCCAGTAACCGAAGTAGACGCAATACACCGTGGCCCTCGATCATCCGCCACTAACCGAGACAACCCGAGAGAAGCAAGACCATCAGCGGCAGAACAGAAGTGTCAGGAATGCAGGTGCAGAGCGAACAACCCCCGGTCTACCCAGTTCCCTGGCTGCAGTGCGAACCGGCCCCAGTCTACCCAACACTGTGGCAGCGGGTCCTGGTCTACCCAGCACTGTGGCTGTGGACAATCCCGGTCTACCCAGTGCTCCAGCTGTGGCGCGAACGGCTCCCGGTCTACCCAATGCGCGAGCTGCGGCGGACCATACCCCCGGTCTACCTGCCATTTCAAATCAGCAAAGTGCCGGGCGTGCGGAAAGATGGGACACATCGCGTCGGTCTGTCGAAGCAAGCAGCGGGACAACCTGCACGAGGTGGAAGCCGAGTTCCAGTCTGCCACAGATACCGGGGAGCGGTTTCGGAGACTGTCAGCCACACGGAGGGCCGGGCGGCTGTTTGTGCAATGGGGTGTTCGCAGACAATCACCCCAAAAATAAAATTGGGGATGAAATTGCAAGGAGTCCTATGCACTATGGAATTGGACTCGGGGTCAGCCATCTCCATCATCTCCGCTGGAACTTTTAAAACAATTTGCAAGTGGAGAGGCCGGCGGGTTCCCTTGAGATCATCCAGACTGACCCTCACTGACTTCCAAAACACACCAATAAACGTTCAGGGAGAGGCATCAGTGGAGGTGCAGTACAGGAGGTTCAAGGGACTGTTAGATGTATTGTTATAGAAGGGCAGCGAACCAGTCTTGTGGGGCTGGGATGGTTCAAAGCGCTGGGCATTGGAATCACAGGGATTCACCAGACGCAAAGCTGCCGTTCGCTTGAAACCGTCTGCGAAGAGTTTGCAGATGTGTTCGATGAGAAGTTGGGGAAATACACAGGTCCCCCAATCTCCTTTAAGTTAAACCCGCAGGTTCAGCCCATTAGGATAAAGGCTAGGAGAGTTCCCTTCACTTTAAAGCATAAAATAGAACGGGAACTTGACAAGCTGGTAGACCAGGGGGTGTTAACTCCGGTTGAGGGAGCGAAATGGGAAACCCCCATCGTGACACCCCTCAAGTCAAATGGTGAGGTGAGAATTTGCGCAGACTATAAGGGGACTATTAATCGAGCCCTGAGTGCTCACTCATACCCGGTTCCCGCAGTCAGCAGCATCCTCGCATCCCTTCAGGGCGGATCACTATTTGCAAAGCTGGATCTCGCTCAAGCTTATCAGCAGCTACCGGTTGACCCGGAGGCTGCTGAAGCGCAAACCATAGTCACCCACAAGGGGGCATTCTGGGTAGACCGGTTGCAATTTGGAGTAAACGTGGCTCCTGGAATTTTCCAAGAGGTCATGGAAAAAACCCTTAAAGGCATACCAGGGGTCTGCCCATACTTTGATGACGTCCTCATCGCAGGTAATTCCACCCTGCACTGCAACAGGCAAAAGCCCAGCAGAACTCCGATGGGGTAGACGCCTAATAACAACACTGGACAGGCTTCACCCAGACAGAGTGGCAGCAGACATCGGGACCCCAAGCCTCAAAAGGGTGTTCAACACAGGTGATGCCATCTGGGTGAGGAACTATGGCACAAGTCACCCATGGGTGCCAGGAGAGATATTGGACCAAACGGGCCCTCTGTCCTACAACGTAAGAGTGGAGGGGGGACTACAGTGGAGAAGACACCTGGACCAGTTAAGGCAAAGAGCTTCTGAGAGGGTTTTGGGGGACAATCTGGAGGCAAGTTCAGAGATGGGGTCTGATGAAGGGGGGCCAACAACACAACCACCCAGGATGGCTACCAGAGGGTCACAAGGTAAAGCCTGCTGCAGGCAGGGACAGGACAATGGGGACAGGGCAACACCTGACCCAAATGAAAGGAGGATGCTGCAACACCGCCAAAACAGCCCCACAGCCTCCAGGCTCACAGAAACCCCCGGAACCACTGCACCCACACCTGCACACCACAGCCCACCACACCAACAAAAAAGGGCAGAAGATAATAAAAGAGATTCAAACAGTAACTCACCACTAGGCGAACCAGCCCTGAGGAGATCTAGCAGGACTCACAAGGCCCCAACCTATGTGCGGACCTAAGGGGGGAGGAAGGGGGAAATAACAAAATAAATAAATAAATAAAATGTAAATATTGTATATAGTTGTAGGGAAATATTGTGTATAGTTGTAGGGAAAGGAATGGTCAAGGGATAGCTCCTCACTATGGGGAGGGGTGCAGTGTATGCAGCTAAAGCATACACAGGCTGTCAGCACAGCAGGAGGCACAGGGCTGGACAGCTCCAGGCTATAACCGCATTTGGCGGGAAAGCCTGGTTTAAACAAGTTTGACAGCGCCGGGCTATAGCCAGCCCTGGCGGGAAGCCAGGGTTTAAATCTATTGGCCATCTGCTCTGGCAGGAAGCCCAGGTTTAAATCCATTGGCTGGTATTCACCTGGGCAGGTATAAAGGTGCGCCAGGTAACCCCTTTCCCCAGCTTTGTTCCTGACTGCAATAAAGAAGTCTTCTCACCCAAGCTGAGTGTCCGTCTCCATGTGTGACCACGCTACGTTACACAGTTAGTCCTGTTTTCCAAAGACTTCAGTTGGTGCTAACAACTGAACTAAATTATGCCAGCTGTGTGTCACTGAGTATATTCTGAGTATATTAAACACTTTCCACTGCTTCAGAGTTAATAACAATAAAGTTGGAAGGGACCTTGGAGGTCATCTAGTCCAACCCCCTGCTCAGGCAGGAAACCCTATACCATTTCAGACAAATGGCTGTCCGGTCTCTTCTTAAAAACCTACAGTGTTGGAGCATTCACCACTTCTGGAGGCAGGTTGTTCCACTGGTTAATTGTTCTAACTGTCAGGAAGTTTCTCCTTAGTTCTAGGTTGCTTCTCTCCTTGATTAGTTTCCATCCGTTGCTTCTTGTCCTGCCTTCAGGCGCTTTGGAGAATAGCTTGACTGCCTCTTCCTTGTGGCAGCCACTGAGATTTCACATGGCTATATTTTTTTTGTCATTACAGGTACAAAAATTGTGCCTATCCCACAAGCTACATCCAGAGGATGCTAACTACAGCCATTATCAGTGCTGTCTCCACTGAAGCAACTCTGTACCTGTTAGCCTGACTGACAAGTCACAAGCATGGAGAAGGAGCATAGGGTAAAGGAGGAGGGAGAACCTTTGACACTCCCTGTAATTCCTGCAGTGATGACTTGTCAGGTCTTGTCCTTTTTTGAAAGAGCAATAAACCCATGACAGGTCTCAGGAGTGAAGTGGGAGGCAGCTCTCCCAACACATTAAACATCTTTTGGAAAACTCCACTTTACCTTCTTATTCAGTTTCCTGTGTCTACTTCTCACCCACAATCCCAGCTGCTAAGTGTTGTGTCCAGTTGGGGCGACAGATAACACGGAGACGGATCTGTTTATTTAAGCTGCACGTGGTAGAAGTGACCTCGCCTGGCCCCGTGTTGCTTATATGTCCGGCAATCGCCGGACACTGGCCAACCGCCCGGCTAGAATCTCCCGCCTTGCCTCAAGCACCCAACCCGGTGCCCAGGAATTCCCGCCGGCTGGATTAGCCAATCATGCAGCTGTGCTGTGTGTACAGAACACTAAGCATGCTCTAACCCTACTACAAATCTGTTTTCTTAATAATCTTTTCCTGTCTTTCGTATAATGTAAAAGGGCCATCTAACAAATGTTGAACATGAAGTAAAATCATATGTGCGGCTGTAAACAATAAAAATGTAAACTGCATTTATTTTGAATACTTTTATGACACTTCAATTATTTGGACTCTGGATGGCTCATTTAAGGAATTAGTAATTTTAATACAGTCCTAACTGCAGACATTTTAAATGTAATTCTGACTTGATCTCCAAAGTTGACCTTATGGTAGTATGCAATAAATATTGCAGTCAGATACATTTCATATCTGCTTCTCTGACCTCAGTGACAAAGTGTTATAACTAATAGCTATTAATCAATAAAGAGCTTATTAAAAATATCCATCTTCAGAGAGTGACTACATGATATATACTAAGCTACTGAGTTAATAAGAGGAATTTGGGATGAAAGAGAAAAGAGAACAAAAATAGTTTAAGAGTAAGAATCAATGAAATCAGAATAGCAAACTATAAAAATACAAAAGCTAGCTCTACAAAGGTTCCTGGGCTTATTTTGTGTTCTTATTGTTTTAATTGAATATATTCATGCAAACTATTTTAGTTTATTATTAAATTTGAATAAAATAGGCAAGGGAACCACATTTTTCCTTGCTGTTGACTGCCATAATTCTTGAACATGTACTCCCTTTTGAATTACCCTTGAATTAAGAGTAGTTTTATCTATGAACTATATTTTGGTCCTCTTCTAGTGTTTGGCATATTAAAGTTTAAGCTCTTTCTAGCATGCTGTTGCATCTTTCTGCACCTGTGCATCCAGATGGACTGTATATATTTCCTTAGTCTCAATATTCAGCATATAATTCATAATTTCCATGTCTGTCATAATGGCTAGAGGATTATTTGCTGGGGAAATGCTTTTAAACATGGATTCTTTCCAGTTTAGCTAGACCTTGGTTTCTATATATATCCAAAGTACCCTTCTGATTATAGCTTCCTCACCAATAGTAGCATATACAAAACCATTGTACAAATATATTTTGTACATTGGGATACAAGTACAAAAGGGCAGGTTTTTTCATCACAATGTCACTATGCACATGATCTTATTTTTTAAATATAATTGTGACTTGCTGTGGACAGCTACAGTTAAAATATATGGTTCTTATCAAGAAGCCCAAGAGAATATGAGGGTACCTGTTGAGCAGAATTAGAGATCCCATTAATGCAAGAAAACTTTCTTTAAAATATACAAGCCTTCCCAAATAATAATAATAATAATAATAATAATAATAATAATAATAATAATAATAATAATAATAATAATAATAATAATAGAACAAACTCTGGTAAATAGTATGCAATCTATGCAAATTCTCTTAGTTGGAACATGCTTCCAAGGACACCAAAAGTCTGATAGTCCACTGGTAGAGCAAAGTTAGGGAAGACTTTTATACAAAGTTTAAACATGAGACTTCCTTATTCCACCCTTCCAAATTAAGTTATTTGGCATCATGGCTTTGCAATTGTATACTTACAAAAACAATCACTTTGACAATTGCTGGTTCTCATTTCAAACACCTCAGATTGTACACTATTATGCCTTCTCCATTTTTCCTGCCCCTCTGTGCTGGAAATGTTCGTTGATTCTCCCTCTCCTCCTTTTGCTTTTGAGCAGTTGGAGGGGATTTGTCATAAATCAAAACTTCTGGCTGATGCAGAAATTATATTGCACAGTCAGCGATTTTGGGCTAGTTAATCTATTAGCCCAACATATTTACAAAGTGGGTGGGAAACTAAGAGAAAGGAACACTTGAGCTCCTGAATGAAAGTGGGATATTAGTCAAATTAATTACACAAATGATATTGTCAAAGACAATAGAGTAGATATGTCATTTGCTGTCTAGCAAGAATGTTCTATGTCTGTCCAAAAAATCAGGTATTCCATTCTAGTCATTATGCATCAGACGTCTAAAATATTTCATATGGTCCTGAGTTAAATTTTAAAATGCTATTATAGTAGCAAGCATTATTTAAAAATTAAAATAAACTTCACTGTTCTGCTTCTGGTTTCAATTACACACTCAGTTGCCACAGAAACCAGCAGTTTACTCAAGATTGAAGAGGTAACAGCAGGCAAGGACTGCAAACCAAAACAAAGTCTCTGAAAAAAAGTGGTTGAGTGGTTTTGCTTTTAACAGGAACATGCAGAAAAATAATCAGTTCCATAAGCCATGTCAGGGTTGCTAGCCAGTCCAGAGACCAGAATTTCATGAGCATAATCCATATAAGCATCACAGAAGAAGCAGAGATCAGACAATTCCAGCAAAGGCTGCCTCATAGATCAGTCTGCAGTCAGCTATCTTTAATAAAGAGACTCAATTCCTTGTTTGGCAAAGAGTCTCATGCAACATATTTGCTCTGCTTGCCCGGTGGGGGGCGGGGGGCTGGAGGCCTTATGTCATCATCATCTGACTGCTCCAACTCAGGTGATTCTAGGCCAGCGGTGTCAAACTGCCGGCCCATGGGCCAGACGCGTCATGCAGAAGCCGCCCCACCCCATTGCCGGCAATGCCAAAACCGTCCTGATACGTTGCACGACGTCACATGACGTCGCGAGTTTGACATGTCTGTTCTAGGCTTTGTTTCTCCTGAGGCTGACATTCCACAAATTCTGCCATAGCAGCTTCTTCAAATTCAGAATTAGTGCCTGAGTCCTGGGCAATGACACATGTAGGATAAAGATAGAACATTCTTTGTAGTGGCTTATTAAAACAGGAGGACCACAATTTAAACTATGGCTATTGCCTCATCAGCCATCAGATAGAGATCAATGTAGAGATCAGCAATTCATGGAAGATTAGGTCATCAATGACTACTAAGCTAATGGTCACTTATGACCTCTGGATTCACAAACCGTATACCTGAAGTACCAACTATACTAGGACATCATTAATGGAGGGCTGTTACTTTCCTGTCTATATCTGCAAACTTTCTGAATGCATCTGATTGGCCATTATGTGACCCCGATACTCCCATATTACACCCCTCCTGCGTGAGCTGCATTGGCTACCAGTTGCCCTCCGGGTGAGATTTAAGGTGCTGGTACTTACCTTTAAAGCCCTACATGGCTTAGGTCCGGGATACTTGCAGGACCATCTGCTGCCGGGAACAAATTCCCATCGTCCAGTACGCTCACACAGAGAAGGCCTCCTCAGGGTACCGTCAGCTAGGCAATGTCGGCTGGCGACCCCCAGGGGGAGGGCCTTCTCTGTGGGAGCGCCAGCCCTATGGAATCAGCTCCCCCCTGAGCTTCAGATGGCCCAAAACCTTCAATCCTTTCGCCGCGGCCTCAAAACACTCCTGTTCCACCAGGCTGACCTGGACTGACAGGCATTTTAATTAATTTATATTTAGTATTTTTAAATTATTTTTTAAATTCTCTAATTTTAATTTATTGCACAGATGTTCTCAATTTTATTTTTATCTTGATTTCTGTACTTATTATATGTTTTGTTGTTAGCCGCCCTGAGTCCTTCGGGAGATAGGGCGGGATATAAATCCCATCAATAAATAAATAAATAAATCTGATTGGCCATTATGTGACCCAGAATGGGCTAATCCAACAGGCCTCCTTTTATGTTCTTATTTGAAGAACTACTCTCTTTGGCCCTATTATGCTTCCAACAGCAGCCTGCCTAATACTTCATATTCCCACAAGCATAATAATAGCTAGCCATTTTTTTACAGTTGGTTATTATTTTCTTTTCCATTTACATGGCCAATGTAAAATAAGTGGTAGCAGGACAGATTATGCTGCAGGTTGGAAATAAGTGGCTACAACTCTAAATGATGTTTGTAAACTGAATGTTGAACCTGAAAGCAGTGAAGAGAGATCCCATGACAATTTTAAAAAGTGTGATCAATATTAACAACTGCAAAAATCCAAATGGACAAAAACAAGCAGAAGTTTATATTGGAGAGGCACAAAAAAGAATAAAACCAGAACAGTACATCAGAATCTCAGGAAACAAGGTTATATTTAAGGCAGGACAAAAGAGGGGGAGGACAATAAATGCTGTTCTAGAATAATAATGAATGGAATAATGTAGATATACTGAAGTTCTTATGCAGCTTACGTGAGGATTAGTTCCCCGGCATGAGAGCTGCAACACTGAGGTCTTTTCATACATTAATACAAACGTCTCTAAAGTCTTGTAAATTATGTCAGAAAGACTGCTTTGTAGGACTGTCTGCCTGTACATCTCTACTTCTGCAATTTTTCAGTGTTATTGCTGCCTAATTAATAGTAAATTATGCAATGAGGCAAACTTTATTTTTCTGCACAATTGAGACCTCCAGAGAATTAATTCTGATAAAACCCACTTGTATTTAACAAGATGTGAAGGTTTGTGTATCTCTATGTGTAACAGAAGGGACGCGGTGGCTCAGTGGGTTAGGAAGCTGAGCTTGTCGATCAGAAGATCGGCAGTTTGGTGAGTCGAATCCTGAGTGCCGCGTAACAGAGTGAGCGCCTGTTACTCGTCCCAGCTTCTGCCAACCTAGCACGTACAAATGCAAGTAGAAAAATAGGGACCATTACAGTGGGAAGGTAACAGCGTTCCGTGCGCCTTTGGCACCTAGTCATGCCGGCCACATAACCACGGAGATGTCCCAGGACAAGCGCTGGCTCTTCAGCTTTGAAACGGAGATGAGCACCGGCCCCTAGAGTTGGAAATGACTAACACGCATGTGCGGGGGAACCTTTACCTTTACCTTATGTGTAACAGAATACTGTACTGTACATATGCAATTTTGAACTTAAGCAAATTTAGTTAAAGCTGAACAGCAATACTTATGGGTTTCCAATAATATTGGAACAGGGCATGTGGTAGATAGTTCTTACATGGAGAGCAGCTAGGAATAGCAAAGATGCTATGAAAATTGATTCACAGAAAGTAAACATCCTGATTTTACACCAAGCCATTACCAAAACAAGGAACAGATGGAACTCTCCTGCCCAAAAGAGAATTGTTTCTAGCTCTTTATGCAGAGTGGGTGGGAGAAAATGATGCAAGAAATGTGAGCATTGATTATTATAAATAGAATTTGCATTTGATATTCAGCAGTGGCTGGAATTCTTTCAGGATGGCTTATCAGCTTTTATACAAGAATGTTCTTAGAAATTCCTAGGCTTCTGTGGCTAGTAGCTAGTTCATTAGTTTCAGTTCAGTGTCCAGTAGAGAGGGCCCAACAATAGCCTCCCTCCCCTTATTCAATCAGAAGTGGTCCTGTTATGTGGGGCCTTTCTCTGAGGTGCTTTCGAGGACAAGAGAATAAAGCCATCACAACTTGATTTTCAGCCAGAAACTGCTTTCCTACCGCTCTCCTACCAAAGCTGTTCTTGTTACAACTTTAGGGTAACAATGGTGGGTTGGTCAGGCTGACCCTGACTGGTCCTGATGGTGAGTTGACAGACTGACCCTGACTAATAATGACACTTTGGTGCAGGATTAGTACCAGCATTCCTTTGCTGGTACTGCTCACTCTAAATGCAGAGCAAGGAAGACTTGCTGGCCCTCAACCTGCCGCTTCATCTGTCTCAACCAAGGCTTCAGATTTAAAAATCCTGCATACACACTTTGTTTTCAGCAAAGCAATCTTCTTTTAGCAATCGGATGTCCTACTTCTGGCCTTTCTCTAGGTGGGAATGAGATGTGAGCTACACAAAATGTCTTGGTAGCCGTATGCTGCCTGCAGGACCTGAGTTTGGATAAGTACTGTAATTTCATTATTGTGTTTGCCTCTGTATCACTTGTACTTAAAGGATGTATTCAGTATGGAACACTCTTAAAATTGAACAAAGAAATTTTAAAAAAAACTTCTCATATTCAAGCTTGACAATTCTGCAAAAGGACACAACCATTTTCAAGAATTTCAATAGTGTGATATGTGCCCACAGTATTGGTTGGTCAACCAGGAACAGAAGCAGGAGATCTGATCACAGAAGAAAACAGTGGTTCAGGAGATAGTAGAGTTTTCTAAACATTATGAAGCTGTGCAGTAAGATAAATTATTTATAGTTTGTATGATAACTGTCCTAAAAGAGATACCATTCTGTTGTATTGGATTATAGAGAATTTCCAACCAATACCAGGTTGGAAACAGTTATTGTGGAGTTCCATCAATAATATTTAAAACATCAAAGGGGATTTTCAAAAGTAACAACAGATACCTCTCAGCCAAATTTGCCAGGTCAGTGCTTTCATCTAAGATAAAATATTGGATAATACATAGTTTATCAGGAGTCGGCTTAGGCTTAAAAACAACTGGGCCTTTGTGTTAAAGCTGTTAAATAGACTTTCTTGATTATATACTTAAATCAGAAAAGAAAGCCAGCCACTAGCTTTCCCTGTGATAGCCAAAATGCAACATCCCACCATAGCTCCTTCTACTTTGTACTTTGATATTTGTTCCTATATCAAACTATAGTCCCGTCTCTTTCATCGTTTCCCTAAGATGTCATATAAGAAGAAATAAATTTCAATAAAACCTAGGAGAAAAAAAGCAGTTCTTCCTCTCCTAGAGTCCAATCTCTGTCCCAAAGCTTATTGATGATGACAAACAGGTCTATCAGTTTTAAGGAAGTTCCAAGGGGCAGTGCCCTTTTGGTCACACAATTAACAGTAACCTTATTGCCACAGAGCAGCATCTCTTTCAACCTAGGAATCATGATAATTTTTCTGCAGAGAAGTTCCATTTAAGAATACTTTCAGAAGCCAACCCTGCAAAAAGAAACTGGAAGCAGTTATTGTCTTCTATAGGTTGTCCTCCAAGGGGTGCTGGATTACATGCTTTGGACAGTCTATATGAAAATTCTGAGTGTTGTGGTACTACCATAGCTGGAGGAATAACATGATAACATCATGGCCATAAAAGAAGGCTGTCTATTCAATAATATTTAAACAAGTTTCTTTCAAAATAATTAATAAAAATATGGAAATGGGGTTTTATAAGAGTATATTAAAATGTGCTACTAAAATAATAAGAAATCATAGTGGGGTCCATCTAAAGAACTCAGTTCTGTGCATTATAACTTTGGTATAAATCCCACTGGGAAAGTGCTTAGATTGCCATGATGTATTTATACCATTTGTTACTTACTTTAAATATATATATAGAAAAATGGACTGTGTTTGAAAACTAGTTGGAAATTTCAGTCCAAAATAATGTGGTTGGACATTATTATTTGGGACAAGATATAATCCTACCTTTCATTTCTTTTGCCGACAAATCTACTTTCAAATTGTTTCAAATAGTAGGCTATAATTTATACCAACCTAAATGATTTGGGATAGGATCTTTGAAAAACAATCTGTTTCTCTGCCAGCCTGATTGGACTGTTGAAGAGAGTTGAGTTATCACAAGAGACAGAGAGACTAGTTACTCTAGCAATTTATAATAGCATCCAGCAACTCTCCATATAAGTGATATCTCATTATGCCAATGACTGGGTGATACTAGAAATAGCTTCTGCTTCAGTTGCAGACTTTTTCTGGAATTGTCTTGGTAAAAAAAAATCCCTGGCTACTAATGTATCTTGCATTTTTCTGGTCCTTATTGTCTTCTCCAGTAAGGAGACCTTTGAACAAACAAGCATTAAACTCAGATGCCTCACTTAATATGGAAAGCTAGTTACAGAATTGCAGTACAATATTTGTATTAAGAAGGTCCCAAAACTAGCACATTTGCTTGCTAGAAGCTGATTGTCTTCATACATGATTTTTCTCCATCTCAGCTTTTCTGATATGACCTCATTTCTGTACTCTTTAATCTTTCAATTTGCAAGGATCCATTTGACTTTTCTGGACTAAGGTACTTTCAATATTTTTTTTAAAAAAAACATATAGGCAATTTCTTACCTCAGACAAACCAGCTCTAATCCTGTTTCAGAAAAAGATTTATAATTATGTATTTTTGGACCAGATCCACAGATTAAAAGATGTTAAAATCAAGTTTCCTTGGAAGCCATAGAATATGGCAGATCTAGATAATTATTACCACCTCCAAGGACTACGCTCCCAACCCCCCATTTTTCATCTTACAGGGAGATAAAGAGCATGGTGTCGTCATTGTAGAAGAAGGATTTAAAATATGGAAGTTCATCTTTTAAATAAAAAAATCAAACATTTGTAACTTTCTTTTTTGTATGTGAGGAATTTATTTAGGCAGATGTGTTTATATATGTGTTTTCTTTTTAAACGTTAGAAAATGGATAAACATCTGAATATAAGCCATAAGTTCCCTTGCTGAGTTTAAGCTCTAGTGAGGCTAACTTTTTAGTAGAGGGTCCAGTTTCTTCACATTTGCCCAGCAGTAGTACTACAAGAATCCAATCCTACATTTTTCTCTTTCTATTTGATGATTCAGTGCCTACCTAATTGCCGTTATGGAGTATATAAGAATAACAGGATCTAAAAATATAATAGAGTTGCAGAGATCATAAAGCCAGCAAAACAGATTCCACCCTTGCATCCTGCCCCCAGTGTTCAAATGAGTAGTAGCAGAGGAAAAGCCAAGAGAAAAGGCTTGCTTGCTAGTTGCTATCTGCCAATCAAAGCCTGCTATTTATTTCTTGTACATTCATAAGAAGCTTTTAGGCAGTGAGCATTAAGCCAAGCTATACAGTAGGTGTAGCTGAAGTGGCCATTAAATCCTCAGCGGGGATCCTACTCAGGCAATTATTTCAGGAACATTAGTACTTTCAGCTCTTTGCCACCCTGCCTAAAAATCGTGACCAAAAATGCCAATGAATACCTAGTGGGCACTGGAAAGGATGTAGCCTGGGTTGATGAAAAATAATACTTTTCTTCAACTAAACATGATTTTCTTTTCTCTTTTTGACAGAAATACAAAATGAATTGCTAGAGGGGATGCAACCATGTCAGAAATATATGCCTTCACAAAGCGCCCTCGCTCTCTGCTCCAAGCTTCACAAACTGAATTATGTGTGTAGGATGGAAAGTTTTGAAGGAGCCATGTGCTCAGTGGAGGCAGGGTAGGAAAACCCTAGCAAGCTGTGTTTCATAATTTGTTGGCTGTGGGGGCTGTTTCTGCATATTTTTTTGTTCATGATTTTAATACAAAACGTAAGCAGTTGATGATTAGCCATCAAGGCAACAGACACTGCAATATGTATGGAAACTGGGACCAATGTCCATATAGCTTTCAAGATTCATTGAGCCTTTTTACTGGCCATAAGATGAATTTAAACAAGATGATTGACAGGGTGAACAGAAAGTTTCAAGTGCCTATACAATTAGGTTAGATAATGGGTTAAAACATAAGGATCTCTAACACTTAAACTTCTGAGCTTTTAATTGGCTTTTGGCCTTATAATTAGCTGCTTTTTAATGTGATTTGGGAAGCACAAATTCAGACATTTGTAATGTGTTTTCCTTAGCAAGGCCAAACATTTGATTCAATGAACTTATGTGGATGGCTTGTGTGCTGGTGTGAACAGATTGTAAAGTATTAAAAACCATTGCAGTAGATTGAGAATTTATTGAGTGTATAGATGCCTGGAAGTTTTTAAATATAGAGTACAAGTGATATTTTCCATGATGTACTACAAAGTATTTCAGCAATAACAGGTAGGCATATCAATCTGCTTGTACTGTGTTGGGCTCTGGATGCAGAAATATGCCATCCATCCATCTTGGAGAAGAGGCTTTCTGTTGCAGTATTTCCTCAGACCGCAGAACATGTTAAAGATGAAGTGTAAAATAAAATAATCATATCTTATATACTATATGAAGGGAAACATTTTAAATAATAATAATAACACAGTATTTAACTGTGGCAGCTGTTATCTTTAGTTCCATTGGGGTTTGTGCCTCTGGCCATTGTGTCAAAAGATTAGTCATCTGCAAAACTTCCTTGTGTGAAGTCATGTGATAGGTACATATGTGCCTAGTAATACAGTGCCTTAGTAGAGACATTTATCAGTCTACTTCAGATGGGCATTGGGTCAAAGCATTATATAGAAGAATAAAGCAGCAAAATCCCTTGTAATACATGGAAATTTTTCTGAGATGGTTAAAACTGATCAAGAGCTATTAATTGTGGAGTATTCAGTATGGCATAAACTGAAGATGAATCGCAGAATATTGTTGTCATGGAAGCAGGTTAGTCTAATAGAATTCTTGTCTCTTTAAATTGAAATAGTGATGTGATTGTTTATTATATACTGTTCAAGAATGAATGGAAACTAAATGCCTATGCAGTTGACTGTTCAACCCACATTGAACCAATGGTGCTGACACATGTGGAATTTTGAGAGGATGTTATGGGCACTTTCATAAAATGGCTGCCACACTAGATATATACTACTCACCAATATATTAAAGTAGAAAGCACCACTCACACAGACTCCCAGGGTGCTTTTTACAGCTAAGCAAACTTCTGTCTTTTCTTTGGACCTGTAACTACATTTCCAATCAAGGTATAGCTTTCAATAATTCCTCCTGGGAAATAATAATACAGGTAGTTCTCAACTTACAACCATTTGTTTAGTAACCATATGAAGTTACAACAGCATTAAAAAGTGACTAATGACCTTTTTCCACACTTATGATCATCTTATTTATCAAATTTGCCATCCATCTCACGGTTCAGATGACTCTGAAAGGATTGTACCAGGACCATTGCAGCATCCGGTGGTCACATGATCAAAATTTGACCACTTGGCAACTGGCATGTATTTATGATGGTTGTACTGTCACAGAATCATGTGATCACCTTTTAAGACTTTCTGACAAGCAAACTCAAACTTTAAATATTTCTAATTTCTAATTTAAAAATTCCAGCAAACTGAAAGTAGAAAACATCAATTTCCTGATTTAATATGTTTATCTCCTTTAGGGAATGAGTTCCCCATCATATCCATTGCATTACATTTAAATCCCCCTTCAAATTAATTTCATAGACATCCTTTGTAGATCATTCTGGTTTTACAACTCCATTGCTTATCAAATATTTGATCTGTTTTGTCCAAAATCATAGATGAAAGATATACAAAAGTTTGCACTAAGGATTTCTGCCTTACAATCCACTTTACACCATTATACCATTATCATTCCTAGTCTGAAGGTCTTAATCTCTCAAATATGCAAAAAAATAAAAAAACAATTCCCGAAAGTGATTAAGATATAAAGCATGGTCAAGCTTAATGTCCACAAAAGCTGTTTTATGAGTGCAAAGTTGATGTAGTCCCAACTCTCAGTCACTCCACCCCTAAGCTAATTGTAAGCAGTTTCTGCAGTTTACTCATGACCACCAGCTGTTCAAAATCATGTGGATGACCTCAACTATTTCTCCCTTGTTCCAAAGAGATTACTCTGGCTTGGATCCAACATCACAGTGGCATTTCCCCTCACAAAAGCTGTCTTGCTAGCCACTGGAAGCCAGCAAGGTATCAGGTCACTATGGTGCTTATAGGAAATATCATATCAATATTCTGACCTGATCTGTGCTGACTCAACTCTAATGAATAAATGTTGGGTGCAAGTGTGATGAAGCAGTACTGTGTCCTATGCAAACAGGGCCAATCAAGATGTTCTGTCATCTGGGGCAAAGGGTAAGATACTAGCCTATCCCCAGTTCATATAGAGAGTCTGGCAATGTGTCCTCTACAAAACTAGACATAGAAGATAAGTAGAGTACATAACACTGTCTTCCAATAATATGGAACAGCTGGGAGTCCAGAAGATTGCAGTACAACCCCCAGCATCTGTGGCAATTTAGCATTCAACTGTATATTAGGTTAACTAAATCATCAAATTCCCATTGGTTCAAACTTCACTATGCTGTTTTTAGCTGTTTTGGAGTATATCTTCCATGTTTTCCAGTCAGCATGGTGCTTTTGAAGTGTACATATGAGAAAAAGTACAGGCATATATTTCTAAAATGAATATAGTGCAATATGATTAAATATAAATAATGCAACATGCCTGAAATAGCATTGCCTTTCAACATTAATGTTTGCGCGTCATGGAAAAAAGAGGGGAGATTTTTTAATCTATTTTGGCATATTTTGTTTGCAGTGGTTGTTTTGTTCCTTAGGAAAATTCGACCTTTGCCATGGAGGAAAATGATCAGAGCCTTCCTTTGTTTTTCTAAAAAAAACTTGACAGAAGGATAAGAGCAAAAGGGGAAACCTTTGACTAGAGGAGTCTCACAACACCCTTATGGGCTGTCTTACTATGCCAGAATTGCCTCATCCAGATCAAAACATATTGGAGGCATCTTAGATTAGGAAAGAAGAGATTCTTGTGTTGGCCTTTTGATTTTCTCTTAAATCCTGTCGCTGAAGGGATTAGATAATGTCTGGTTTTGTACATCATACTGGCAAAGTTAATTTTAACCTTTGTTTATTAAATAATCCACAATATCCAACTAAACCACAATCTGATTTATAGACCATACTAATTAGATTCACACACCATGCCAAGTCAAAGCCAGGGTCAAATTAGACAAAGTTCTTTTTAGAACTGCCTTCTTTCTCTTAGCACTATAAAATTCATTTTTACAGATTTGAGGAAGAATCTGCCCAGCACTGAGGAAAGAAGGTGTTCAGTACGTGGAAATATTTATCAGATTGCTCTGTCACACAATTTTTCCTCTCCTGATGCCCTGCAATCAATCATATACAGGTGAAACTCAAAAAATTAGAATATCGTGCAAAAGTTTATTTATTTCAGTAATGCAACTTAAAAGGGGAAACTAATATATGAGATATAGGGACGCGGTGGCTCAGTGGGTTAGGACGCTGAGTTCGTCAATCAGAAGGTCGGCAGTTTGGCAGGTCGAATCCTGAGTGCCGCGTAGCAGAGTGAGCGCCTGTTACTCATCCCAGCTTCTGCTAACCTAGCAGTTCGAAAGCACGTAAAAATGCAAGTAGAAAAATAGGGACCACTACAGTGGGAAGGTAACAGCGTTCTGTGCACCTTTGGTGTCTAGTCATGCCGGCCACATGACCACGGAGATGTCCTCGGACAAGCGCTGGCTCTTCGGCTTTGAAACGGAGATGAGCACCGGCCCCTAGAGTCGGAAACGACTAGCACGCATGTGCGGGGGAACCTTTACCTTTACCTTAATATATGAGATAGACTCATTACATGCAAAGCAAGATAGCTCAAGCCGTGATTTGTCATAATTGTGATGATTATGGCTTACAGCTCATGAAAACCCCAAATCCACAATCTCAGTAAATTAGAATATTACATGCAATCAATAAAACAAAGACTGTACATAGAACAATATCGGACCTCTGAAAAGTATAAGCATGCATATGTACTCAGTACTTGGTTTGGGCCCCTTTTGCAACAATTACTGCCTCAATGCGGCGTGGCATGGAAGCTATCAGCCTGTGGCACTGCTGAGGTGTTATGGAAGACCAGGAAGCTTCAATAGCGGCCTTCAGCTCTTCTGCATTGTTCGGTCTCATGTCTCTCATCTTTCTCTTGGCAATGCCCCATAGATTCTCTATGAGGTTCAGGTCAGGCGAGTTTGCTGGCCAATCAAGCACAGTAATACCACGGTAATTGATCCAGGTTTTGGTGCTTTTGGCAGTGTGGGCAGGTTCCAAGTCCTGCTGGAAAATGAAGTCAGCATCCCCATAAAGCTCGTCTGCAGAAGGAAGCATGAAGTGCGCCAAAATTTCCTGGTAGACGGCTGCGTTGACCCTGGACTTAATGAAGCAAAGTGGACCAACACTAGCAGATGACATGGCTCCCCAAATCAACACAGACTGTGGAAACTTCACACTGGACTTCAAGCATCTTGCAGTGTGTGCCTCTCCATTCTTCCTCCAGACTCTGGGTCCTTGGTTTCCAAATGAGATGCAAAAGTTGCTCTCATCAGAAGAGGACTTTGGACCACTGAGCAACAGACCAGGTCTGTTTTTCTTTAGCCCAGGTAAGACCCTTCTGATGTTGTTTGTTGTTCAGGAGCGGCTTGACAAGAGGAATACAACATTTGAAGCCCATGTCCAGGATCCGTCTGTGTGTGGTGGCTCTTGATGCACTGACTCCAGCCTCAGTCCACTCCTTGTGAAAGTCCCCAACACTTTTGAATGGCCTTTTCCTGACAATCCTCTCCAGGCTGTGCTCATCCCTGCTGCTTGTGCACCTTTTTCTTCCACACTTTTCCCTTCCACATAACTTTCTATTAATGTGCTTTGATACAGCACTTTGGGAACATCCAACTTCTTTTGCAATTACCTTTTGAGGCTTTCCCTCCTTATGGAGGGTGTCAATGATGGCTTTCTGCACAACTGTCAGGTCATGATTGTCATTCCTACTGAACCAGACTGAGAGACCATTTAAAGGCTCAGGAACCCTTTGCAGGTGTTATGGCTTAATTAGCTGATTAGAGTGGAACACTTTGAGCCTAGAATATTGCACCTTTTCACAATATTCTAATTTTCTGAGATTGTAGATTTGGGATTTTCATGAGCTGTAAGCCATAATCATCACAATTATGACAAATCACGGCTTGAACTATCTTGCTTTGCATGTAATGAGTCTATCTCATATATTAGTTTCCCCTTTTAAGTTGCATTACTGAAATAAATGAACTTTTGCACGATATTCTAATTTTTTGAGTTTCACCTGTATTCTTACAAAAGATATAACTCAAATAAAAAGAATGGCCATGCTTCATATCTCCCTTTAGTCTCATAACGCCAAGCAACACTACTGCCATTTGGTGTATTCTAAAATCAGATGCTTTCCTGAAGAAATATAAAACTACTAGTTCTTTAAATTATTTTAAGGGAGCAGTGTACCTATCTACTTATCTGTCTACACATTAAACATATATTTAATATAAATACCTTGTAGATACACACATAGAATAAGAAACCTAGAATAGTAGCTTGATGTCCTCCTCAAAAATCTTCCTCAGTTTGAAAGGCTGTCAGAAAACTGTCTTCCGGTTGTTAGTACCTTCTGTCAGAAGGGTTGGCTAGCCAAAAGCCAATCTAACCAAAAAAAGAAAAGAAACGAGAGAACTTTATAGTACATCAACAGTTAGCACTCGGGAGGCAGTCTAAACAGCCACACAATCACCTAGTCACATTCTTTCCTGCTGCAACAAAATGTATTTTAATTGAAATCACAGTAGTTTATTTTAGTTTTTATTTTATTTAATTGTATCCCATCTTTGTTTTTACAAATAACACCTCCCTCCTCCTATTTTCTCCACAACAATCTTGTGAGGTGAGTTGGGCTGAGAGTGAGTGACTGGTCCAAGCTATTGCTAAATGGGTCTCTACACTTCAAAATTTCAGCAAACTGGTATCCACTCTTATATTCTTTTCCAGTGATGCATTAGGAAAGGGTATTTTATTTCATTAATTTTGTTTATAAAAATCTCATTTGACACTCAAAATCATTGCAAAGTGAATATATAATAGATAAAATACATAATTACATAAAAGCAAACACTTTGCAACAAATTAAAAATACCCATCTTTAACTAAACTGCTTCTGAGAAAATGTGGATGGGTTGATTGCCTTCTTCTTTGATGTGTGATACCTGATGTAGTTCCAGATCCACACAAAAATTTCCCTGCTTGCATAAAGCACCTCATGTTGTCAACTAAACAATATGGGACTCAGTTTGCTTCCCAAATGAATTTAAAGCTATGTCTGGTAACCTTTTAGTTGCAAAGAACTGGGAAGCTCTAACCAATTATTAGGCAATTATGGCTGCATTGTCCATCCCAGGATAGTGCAGCTAATTGGTTCCAGCCAGTATACCAGTTGTGAGGGATTTATGGAACACTAGTGAAAACCATCTGGAGAACCCCAAGTTGTCTACTTCTAGAACAAATATTTTAGGCACCACAGTAACATAAAGGACATATTTATTTTTATTTTATTTATTTTTTATTTTAATTCCATTTATATCCCGCCCTTCTCCGAAGACTCAGGGCGGCTTACAAGCTTAGCAGTAGCCTTCATTCTATGTATATGCCTGCTTATTAGGGCTTTCGCCCCCCCAAGCGGCATTATTACAAAGTCAGCTTATTGCCCCCAACAATCTGGGTCCTCATTTTACCTACCTCGGAAGGATGGAAGGCTGAGTCAACCTTGAGCCTGGTGGGATGCGAACCTGCACTAATTGCAGGCAGCTGGTGTTACTTAAGGAGGCATTAGCCCACTGCTCCACCAAGGCTCTTTAATTTACATAATTATGTAGCTTGCAATAAGTGTAGAGATCTCATTTTTGCTATTATCCGAAATGTCACTAACAGCCTTTGAGGAAAATACACCTTTAACAGGAATGCCTATAAATCATGGTTAACTATAAAGTAATAATGCAAGATCTAATCTTATTTCCAAATGCTCTTTATATCCAGTTGATCAGGCAGGGCAGGGGAGCAAAGTTATCATAATCACCCACTGTGTGTTATTTCCCTTTAAATTGGGTGTAATTCTAGAAGATTCCTTGGAAATGGCTATGATTGGGTCTTGACATACAACTTCTCACCTATTTTTATTGCAGCACATGTTCAAGCAGCAAGATCTTCATACCAACACAATTTGTACCACTTATAATAAGGTTAATTCAAATTAACAGATGTTTTCTGTAGAGAATCCTTAAGACTAATTGTTGTTGTTGTTAGCTGTGAAGTCGTGCCTAACCCATCGCGACCCAATGGACAACGTTCCTCCAGGCTTTCCTGTCCTCTACCATCTTCTGGAATCTATTTAAGCTCACGCCTACTGCTTCAGTAACTCCATCCAGCCACCTCATTCTCTGTCGTCCCCTTCTTCTATTGCCATCAACCTTTCCCAGCATTAGGCTCTTCTCCAGTGAGTCCTTCCTTCTCATTAGGTGGCAAAAGTATTTGAGTTTTAGCTTCAGGAGCTGGCCTTCTAAAGAGCAGTCAGGGTTGATCTCCTCTAGGACTGACCGGTTTGATTGCTTTGCAGTCCAAGGGACTCGCAGGAGTCTTCTCCAGCACCATAGTTCAAAGGCCTCAATTCTTTGGCGCTCAGCCTTTTTTATGGTCCAACTTTCACTGCCATACATTGCAACTGGGAAGACCATAGCCTTGACTATACGCACTTTTGTTGACAGGGTGATGTCTCTGCTTTTTAGCGTGCGTCTAGATTTGCCATGGCTTTCCTCCCAAGGAGCAAGCATCTTTTAATTTCTTGGCTACAGTCCCCATCTGCAGTGATCTTGGAGCCCAGGAAAATAAAATCTGTCACTACCTCCATTTCTTCCCCATCTATTTGCCAGGAATTGAGAGAGCCAGATGCCATGATCTTGGTTTTCTTAATGTTAAGTTTCAACCCACGTTTTGCACTCTCCTTCTTCACCCGCAACAAGAGGCTCTTTAGTTCTTCTTTACTTTCTGCCATTAGAGTGGTATCATCTGCATATCTTAGGTTGTTGATATTTCTTCCAGCAATCTTAATTCCAACTTTTGATTCATCTAGCCCTGCCTTTCTCATGATGTGCTCTGCATATAAGTTAAATAGGCAGGGTGACAGTATACAGCCTTGCCGGACTCCTTTCCCAATTTTGAACCAATCAGTGGTTCCGTCTCCAGTTCTCACTGTTGCTTCTTGGCCCACATATAGGTTTCTCAAGAGACAAATAAGATGGTCTGGTACTCCCATCTCTTTAAGAACTTGCCACAGTTTGTTATGATCCACACAATCAAAGGCTTTAGCATAGTCAATGAAGCAGAAGTAGATTTTTTTCTGGAACTCTCTAGCTTTCTCCATGATTCAGCGTACGTTGGCAATTTGATCTCTAGTTCCTCTGCCTCTTCGAAATCCTGCCTGTACTTCTGGTAGTCCTTGATCCACATACTGCTGGAGTCTAGCTTGTAGGATTTTAAGCATGACTTTACTAGCATGTGAAATGAGTGCAATGGTGCAATAGTTTGAACATTCTTTGGCACTGACTTTCTTTGGAATTGGAATGTAAACTGATCTTTTCCAATCCTGTGGCCACTGTTGAGTTTTCCAAATTTGCTGGCAAATTGAGTGTAGCACTTTTACTGCATCGTCTTTTAAGATTTTTGAATAGCTCAACTGGAATACTGTTACCTCCACTAGCTTTGTTGTTGCTTAGGTTTCCTAAGACCCACTTCACTTCACATTCTAGGATGTCTGGCTCAAGGTCAGTGAACACCTCATTGTGATTATCAGGGACATTAAGCTTGTTCTTGTATAGTTCTTCTGAGTAATTTTGCCACCTCTTCTTAATTTCTTCTGCCTCTGTTAGGTCCCTGCCATTTTGGTCCTTTATCCTGCCTATTTTTGCATTAAACGTTCCCTTCATCTCTCCAATTTTCTTGAAAAGATCTCTGGTCCTCCCAATTCTATTGTTTTCTTCTATTTCTTTGCACTGTTCATTTAAGAAGGCATTCTCATCTCTTCTAGGTATTCTCTGGAATTCTGCATTCAATTGGGCGTATCTTTCTTTTTTCCCCTTGCCTTTCGCTTCCCTCCTTTCCTCAGCTATTTGCAAAGCTTCCTCAGACAGCCATTTTGCTTTTTTGCATTTCTTTTTCTTTGGGATGGTTTTGGTTGCTACCTGTTGTACAATGTTACGAACCTCTGTCCATAGTTCTTCAGGCACTCTGTCTATCAGATCTAATTCCTTAAATCTATTTGTCACCTCTACTGTATATTCAACAGCGATATGATTTAATTCATATCTGAGTGGCCTAGTGCTTTTCCCTACTTTCTTCAGTTTAAGCCTAAACTTTGCAATGAGAAGCTCATGGTCTGTGCCACAGTCAGCTCCTGGTCTTGTTTTTACTGACTGTATAGAGCTTCTCCATCTTTGGCTGCAGAGCATATAGTCAATCTGATTTCTGTGTTGACCATCTGGTGATGTCCATGTGTAGAGCCGTCTCTTGGGTTGTTGGAAAAGAGTGTTTGCTATGACCATCGTATTCTCTTGAGAGAATTCTATCAGCCTGTGAACTATTACCCCCCGTAGATAGGGCTCGCAACTTGGGTGTCCTCCTAGATTCACGGCTCACCCTGGAAGACCATATAGGAGCTGTGACTAGGGGGGCCTTCGCCCAGGTTCGCCTGGTGCGCCAGTTGTGGCCCTATCTTAGCCGGGATGATTTGTGCACGGTCACTCATGCGCTCGTGTCCTCTCGTCTAGACTACTGCAACGCTCTCTACATGGGGCTGCCCTTGAGGACCACCCGGAAGCTCCAACTGGTACAGAATGCAGCCGCGAGAGTTGTGTTGGGAGTTTCCCGATACTCCCACGTTACACCGCTGCTCCGTGAGCTGCATTGGTTGCCAGTTGTCTTCTGGGTGAGATTCAAGGTACTGGTAACAGTGTTTAAAGCCCTTCATGGCATGGGGCCGGAGTACCTTAGGGAACATCTGCTGCCGGCATCAAGCTCCCTGCGACCTGTGCGTTCCCACAGAGAGGGCCTCCTCAGGGTGCCACCGATCAGAGAATGTCGATTGGTGGTCCCCAGGGGGAGATCCTTCTCTGTGGGCGCTCCGGAGCTGTGGAATCAGCTACCGGTAGAGCTCCGGATGGCGCCCGATCTTCGCTCCTTTCGTCGCGATCTCAAGACGTTTCTGTTTGTTCAAGCCGGCCTAGCCTGATGGGGATTGGTGGGGTTTTTATTCTTGTGTTTTAATTTTAACTTGGTGTTTTAGAACTTGATTCCAACTGTTTTAATATGGGCAATTATTTAATCTTGTTTTAACGTTTGTATTTAGTATTTTATTCTGCCCTGTGAACCGCCCTGAGTCCTCAGGGAGAAGGGCGGTATATAAATATTATTAAATTAAATTAAATTAAATTCTTCATTTTGCACTCCAAGGCCAAACTTGCCTGTTATTCCGGTTATCTTTTGGCTTCCTATTTTAGCATTCCAGTCCCCCATAATGATAAGAACATCATTTTTTGGTATTATTTTTATTTTATTTATTTATTTATTTATTTTAATTCCATTTATATCCCGCCCTTCTCCAAAGACTCAGGGCGGCTTACAAGCTTAGCAGTAGCCTTCATTCTATGTATATGCCTGCTTATTAGGGCTTTCATACACCCCCCAAGCGGCATTATTACAAAGTCAGCTTAATTGCCCCCAACAATCTGGGTATTAGTTCTATAAGGTGCTGTAGGGCTTCATAGAACTGGTCAATTTCATCCTCTTCATCACTGGTGGTTGGGGCATAGACTTGGACTACTGTGATATTGAATGGTTTGCCTTGGATTCGAACTGAGATCATTCTGTCATTTTGAGGATTGTATCCCAGTATTGCTTTTCCTACTCTTTTATTGACTATGAAGGCTATTCCATTTTTTCTGAGGGATTCTTGCCTGCAGTAGTATACCTGATGATCATCTGATTTAAATTCACCCATTCCTGTCCATTTTAGTTCGCTGATTCATAAGATGTCGATGTTCAGTCTTGTCATCTCTTGTTTGACCACGTCCAGCTTTTCTTGATTCATGGATCTTATATTCCAGGTTCCTATGGAGAAAAAAATCTTTACAGCATCGTACTTTCTTTTCACCACGACACATCCACAGCTGAGAGTCCTTTTGGCTTTGGCTCAGTCACTTCATTCTTTCTGGCGCTACTAGTACTAGCCCTCTACTCTTCCCCAGTAGCATATTGGACGCCTTCCGACCTGAGGGGCTCATCTTCCAGCATCATATCTTTTTGCCTTTTGGTATTGTCCATAGGGTTTTCATGGTAAAGATACTGGAGTGGGTTGCCATTTCCTTCTCCAGTGGATCACGTTTTGTCAGAACTCTCTGCTATGACCTTTCCATCTTGGGTGGCCCTGCACGGCATAGCTCATAGCTTCATTGAATTACTCAAGCCCCTTCGCCATGACAAGGCAGTAATCCATGAAGGGGTAAGACTAATAGTTTGGATTAACTGATCTGCTAATCATATGCCTCTGATTAATTAGCAAAACTTCATTAATATAATAAAAAATACACAAAATGGTATGTTTATATTTGAACTCTTTTGAGTCTCTCTGATAGTCAGAGACACTGCTTTCCCCATAACATCATTTTCTTATATGCAAATCTTTGCAATTTTAACTAAGATTTCTTTGAATAACAGCTCTAGAGGAAAAGGTAGAGTACATGTGTAATCCATGTGCATAAAAATGATCTGATATTCAGTACAGTAAATGCTTCACTATTTCTTTGCTAGTATCTGGTAAATAAGGGCATAAAAATCTTGTGCTGTGTCAAAAAGACCACCAATAGACTGTAATTTCATACAATCATATGTCCATAATTCTAGCAGGAAGTGACCTATTCCTAGAAGGTAAAAGCCTCTTAGCAGAGGCCATACAGCCATGTGACATGTTAGGAATCTGTGGACACACAGAAAACAAGACAAATATCAAATACTAACTCATATTTTCCATTCTTCAAATCCAGTTTAGAATTGAGAAGAGACAGATTAGTGGAACAATAGCAGCATATGGAATCTCAAATTGGGCCTTAAATTTTTCATTGAGGCTCATTTAAAAGGAACATTTTGCTCTTTCTGGCATACGATCACAGAATTCACTGGAAGTACCTGGAGGAAAAGCCAAATATTTCACTCATTTATTCATTCCAAAAAGAATTAAGATAATCATAGGCACTGCATTGACACTCTTCTGACACCATAATGTTTAGGCAATGTGAAGCTGTTCATGTTAATACTTCCCTGCATCTAGGACTATTTTGCATATCACAAAGGTTTGCAAGCTCTTTCCAAGATGCCAAGTATTAAACAAAAACAAATTAACCTCACCCTCACCAGAATGTGTACAAATTATATGGATATTGACAGTTCACTTGGAGATCAAAAACTTCAAAACACTCTTGCACCTTAGAGAAACACAGATACTATTAACAGTGTTTTAAAACCAGTTTTGACCCAGTTTGGAATGCTTTATTTTTTGCAAAGAATTCTGGCTTTTTTATTGTTAAAAAAAATCAAGAAAACATTTTCCATAGTTTTTCAACAGAACATCAGAATGTTTAGCAAAAACTTAAATGTGTTTAATTTTTTTAAAAAATGCCCCCCCAGAAGTATTCCCTATATTTTGATGTATTAAGATTGATGAAATCACACCCTGATTCATCAAAGAGAAACATTATTTGTGGGAGCTTAGATCTGAACCGAATCCTTGATGACAATTTGATCTGGAAATATCAGCCTGAGGTTTCAGAGGCTTCAGAATGAAATCTAGTAACAATTGGGTGTGAATTGACTGGAAACTGGGAAGGCAATTCACTTTTGTGTGATGAATTTAAGGAAGTGCTGGAGGTAAGGATAACACTAGGCTGAGTCCGTACTTTGGTTCCTTTCAGCTGGAATAAATCCTTCTCTCGGTTAGGTTCAAGGCACTGACGTGGGTGTCTAAGTAGGACTCTTGCACAGAGCAAACAGACCCATGCTCTTTCTCAGCATTAACTCGAAACATTTCAGCACACAGTGTAGTCACTGTGTGACGGAGGAGGGGGGGGGAATGAGTAAAAAAACCCCAAAACGACTGTTTCCCCATCTCTTGCTTTCCAGTCATCTCCTCGTTTATCTTCCAAGATAGAGTCAGCATAGACCAGGGGTCGGCAACCTCGGCTCTTTTATGACTCGTGGACTTCAACTCCCAGAATTCCTGAGCCAGCATAGCTGGCTCAGGAATTCTGGGAGTTGAAGTCCATGAGTCATAAAAGAGCCGAGGTTGCCGACCCCTGGCATAGACAGAAGCACCCAGGTACAGCTGGAGTTCCGCCTATTTTTAGGCAAGAGGAAAATTCTGCAGCTGGGGATTGCGAGCCACCTTAACAGCGGTCGGACTGAGCTGTCAGGCCGAGAGGGAAAGCGCTCAGGCTGAGGAGACAGCCGCTGCCGGCGGAGACGAGCTAAGTCTTGAGGGAGGAAGGAAGGAGGCTCCATAAAGCACTGCCGGCCTCTTTGCCCCGCTGCCTTTTGCCAACCACCCCCTCCCACCTCGGAGCTCGCCGGCTACGCCGCCTGGATGACTTAACTAAAGCTAAAACCTCCTGAGGTCAGTCTTGGGTTTTCAAAGTCGTCCGTCTCCCGGGCTGGTATGTCTCCGTCCCCCAGGCAAGGAAGGAGGGGAGGGAGAGGAAGGAAGCGCCTGGCAACTTGACTGGGAGCCAAAGCCTCCCCGCACAAATGCGAATTGCTAATGGAGCTGCACATGTGTTCTTGTGTCTGTGTGCTTGGGCTCGGAACCGCCTGTTTATTTCGTTGGCGCTCACATTGCAGACAAACGGAGCAGCTCCGGATGCTGGCTTCTTGTGGGGAGTTGGTCTGCGGTGGACCTGAAAGAAGGATGTAGTAGCAGCTGAAAGACTGCCGCAGGATCTTTGGGAGGTTCGTCTTTAATTTAACTGCACTTTAGCTTAATAGTCCTTAGATTCTTTCCAGGGCAATGTGGGGAAAAGGCACCTGATGCTCTTAAGATAAACGCAGGGTGCCCCGTGTCGGAGTCTTCCAGGAAGGAAAGAAGCGCTGGAGAGATGTGGAAGGGAAAAGTGGGGGGGGGAGGGGAAAAGAGAGAAAGAAACAAAAATTGACCCCTATCGGGTGTTCCAGTTTAGAGAGGCAGCAATCTACGCCGGGCTGATGGGATATTTTTTTTATGGGAAAACATTGCTATTCACTGACCATCTAGATCCCGAGGTTTCACCTGCTCGCTCCGGAGGCTAAAGTTTTTCCGCCGCTGATTTGCAATGTAAGAAGTACCTTGTTCCAAGTCAGAAGAAAATCCTAAGGTATCTGACTTCGTTTATGAACGTCACACGTGGTAACTGGGGCTTTTGTTGGGGGTAGTCTGTGGTTTAGGTTGCAGGAAAGAATCCGTCTATCTAGGAATCTGCGAAGGTAAATATACTCTGCTTTGCTAGTGTTAGCAATATGGTATCTGCGGCAGAAAAATCTGGAGCAGGTGAACAAGGTAGAGTGAATTATGCAAGTTGAGAGTCCTCCAAATACATCAGGTGTGTGTTTAAATGGAAATGTGAAACATCCCTTAAAGGGGAACTTACATAACCTGTTTTACCAAACTGAGCAGATCCAGACTATATTCAGCCTGTAGGATAATGTCGCTTTATTCTGCACCCAATATATGACTTAAAGTCTTAAACTGTACCTCAGTTTATTTTCACATCCTTCATGATAAATGTGCCTTTCACTCAGAAGTGTGCCTGTGATTTCTTAATTTCATATGAAGCCATACATTATTCTTAAGTATAATGTGGATTGTTTGGTTTAGGTTTAGTGTTGTGATTTACTCAGTGAACTTCATGGTTATGGAAGCCATGTTTTATAACAATATATGATCCTAATTATTGCATCTGGTCTTTTCCTATGAATCAGCCTCATTACAATTCGAGATTTAGATTTCAACATGAAGATAAAAGCACAGATTCCTGGACAAGTATAGATAGATTTTGTTGAAAGCAATGAATTTGTACCTATTACTTCATTCATTTAGCTGATTCAATCTATCTAGTCCAGCAGTGTCTAGTCTGACAGCAAGCAAAGGGTTTTTGTAGTCTTTGCACTTTATCAAAAACATCTAATACAGGGGTCCCCAATCCCCAGTCTGTGGACCAGTAACTGGCCGCAGCACGCCAGCAACCGGTCCACACAAACAAGCAAAGTCCCATCTGTGGGATGCAGGCAGCACCCAAAACCATGCATTTTGTGGTCCGTGGAAAAACCCTTTCTTCACAGAACTGGTCCATGGTGCTCAAAAGGTTGGGGACCTCTGATCTAATAGACTGGTGACCATGGCATTCCTGAAGAGCTGAGAAGTAAACCTAGGCCAATAATTTAGATTCAGGAGTTGCCCTTGAACAGTTTTTCAATATTGTTTTCTTCAACATGCTGTATTATGTTTATGCTAACTATGGCACAAATCAATTCAGTTTAGCTGTCTGCTATATTTGCTGTATTTACTTGGGATCAAGAATTGATATAATGTGAATGTTTAAACACTTGCTGTTTCAAACATGAAGCCAAATTTACCTTTTCTGTATAAAAGAGATGGCAAGCCACCATATTATACACAACTACATCTACTCAGGAGTTAGTTCCATTGAATTCAGTGGGATTTGCAGCAAGGTGAGTGTAGGCAGGATTTTAGTCCTAAGATCTTAACAAATAACACCAACTAAAATGAGATCTTGGAAAACAGCATTGTTATGCAAAATAATACATAATACCATGGAGTGACTTTATAAAGGAGGTTACTTTCTAGTGCTGTTCCAGTTTACCTGGCAGTATACTCCATTTAAGTCAGTTGGAATTCCATGTAAACCTAGTCATTTGTTGTTTAAGTCTCAGTGATTACTTTTAAACAGAGAATTTTTTTTTACTTTAAACACAACCACTATGCAGCATTGTCTGTCCTAGTAATATTTCCGTTCTCAAGTTTTTAACAGACTTATGGGACAAAACATGGGAAACTTGTTTTGAATACTTTGCTTGTGTGTGCCAGTGATAACCATGAAAATAGTACTATTTGTGTTCATATAAATGAAATATTACCATACACTTAAATTCAGAGGAGCTTCCGAAATGATGAAACAAAATAATGATTTTCATCCAGTGCCTTATTTGTGGTTTCTTACAGATTAACAGATTAACTTCAGATTTAACCACTAAGAAAAAGAATTATATTTGTTTGGGGCAATGAAACAGGATTTTAATCACTAACATTGTAGTGCTACTTTCTAAGATTAAGTTCCATTTTGGTCAAGATATTTGTGTGAAAGAAGCTAATACATTTTGCAACTCATATTAGTACTTTGGATATCCTGCTGTCAAAACTCAGCTTTATTTTTTTTTTGTTTTTTAGTTTGGCAACTTAATTTTCAGTCTCAATATTTGGCTTGGTAGCCAAACTGGATTTTTCTCCTTAATTAAGCCCAAAAAATGAAAGGATAGAAAGGATTATAAATACCAATGCAGCATGAATCCCAGTGTTATGGAGTGATATTTATGAGCAGTTTGGAAGGACAGTTATATTGCCAGCAGCTAAAAGCTGGAAAATAGAAGAGAATATTCAGTTATTGCATCAATTATATATGAAAACAACCCAGTCCTTCACAATAGATACATATTTCTTTCTTTTAGAAATAGCAAATGGTATCAATGTAAAGATCTTAACTTATATTTCAAATTAAAACAAAGGCTTCATAAAATGTCATTCAGGAAAGATTCAAGAACCAGCATCTTCCTTCCCCCAGCTAACCATCCAGTGTGGAAAGGGTTTGCTAGGAAGGCTGGCTTAATACCATAACACACAAGGGTTCCACACAAAGGACTTCTGCCTCCCATCCTCCTTTCTTTGGGCCTAAAAAAATAACAAATAGTTGAAATGAAATAGTCACATCACTTTTTTATTATTTTAGAAGATGTAAATGTATTTTAGACTTAAATCTGTCTAAAATACATTTAGCTTAACATATGTTGCTCAGGGCAGCTTCGTGGGGAAAACTGAGAGGTAACTATATATCTATTTTATCCATTTACGTTGGAGAGTCTTTGTAGAGATGTTTCTGTAGCAAATATATGGAATAGAAGGAACCAAGAGGATGTGTGTACTTCTCGTGGGAATTTCCACAAAGGAGATTGCCCTCTGGGCTATAAACCAACTGTTGTTGACCAGATTGCTGCTGGCACCAATTCGACAAGGCACATTCCCTGTGGTGATGACAATCTAGGGTTCATATCCAAATTTTTGTAGTCCTGAAACTCCATTTCTATTGTTTTAAAATTTCATATGCTATATGAAGGAATATCTTTAGGTACCAGTTACTGAAATGAATCCTGCCCCGCCCTATATTCCAGGACATTGACATGATTAAACTCCTGACCAAATTTTAATAATCTTGGGAAACAGGAAATATGCAAGTGCAGAGGAATCTCCATTTACAAAGAAACTGAAGTAAATAATTCTAGATCATGTAGTATTCCAGGCCGAGGCTCTCCATTAGATTCAGTAGTTCAGGTAATCTTTATGCAAAAAATATATGCTGATATCTGTATTGCTATTTCATTTTTAATACCAGCGAGATTTTATTGCTAAGAATACATTATAACTTAAGACTAAGAGGAAAACGTTATTGCCAAACATAGATTGCGCCTTAAAACAGGCATGGAGATTTCACTCACTATCTCATGCCTTGCCAGAAATGTTGGCCTTCCACTTTCATCTGACTGGGTGTATATTAAATAAGCATCTCTTGGATCTGATGATAGATTGCCAATTATTGGCCGGGAAGTGGGGGGGAGTGAATGGGAATAGCAGTTTTAAATGCTATGTGATAATAGTCTTATGAATTAATATTAGAAGTAGTTGTCAGATGTTTTTCAGCAAACATTGGTGTTATTAACATCCACATTCATTAAAAGTTTTAAAATAAAATCACCCTGGAATTGCTGTGAATATTTTGAGTAAGAATTTATTGGGCTGTTTGCTTAAGAGGGAAAAGCTCAGAGTCAAAACTGAACACTTCCCTTTCTTGACACAGAGTATTATCTGAATCCGGACAGGTGCAAGTCTATTGTAACTTTTCACACTGGCCTAGATTCCCTTCTGTATAGACAGTAGGATTGAAGATGGGGCTTACGACAAGGACTAGCATGTTTAGGCACCTATCAAAGGCACTTTTTTTGTAAAATGGGAAGAGCTCTTACAGTATTCCTCCTTTTCAGCATTGCTTGTGCCTCCTTTAACATTCAGCACTTGTGGTAGTAATTACAAAAACAATTGGTTTGTTCAGAGGATATTTACTTGACCAGCAAGCAAGTGATAGAAATTTTCGGGAAGAGGACTAGCTAGTAAGAATAGCTGGCAACAGTGGCCCAGATACTGGTGAACAACTTGAGGCCCTAAGGCTATATATGCGGGCCTGAATCCCTTTTTTTGCACTTCGCAGAATCACTTCTGATCCCAGCTGCCAAAGACTGGTGCGACATTTTCCTGGCATTTTGAAATAGGAAACACTAGAAAATTATAATGTGAGCTTTTTGGGGAGGGGGGAGGAAATGAATAAAGATAACTACCAAATTCCTCCCAAAAGCATTTGTGTATCTTTGGCCAAGCAAACAATACTACATGGAGTCCCAGTTATCAAAAGGGTGCCCAATCCAGATATAAGAATCAGGAACAAATGACATCAATTAGAGGTCAAAATTATAGATGAGCTGATCAAGAAAATTCAATTGATTTTACTGTTGGTGTTAATAGAGCAGTATTTTCCTCTGGCAGGTTATATAGATTTTTAAAAAATCTATAGAAAATATTTCAGTAATGTCCCCTACAATCGGCATTATTGTATATCTTCTCCCAATTATATACTGTGACTGTTAACAAACATAAAACATGCAATTTGCCATGTTTTCATTCTTTATGAGAAATTACCCTTTATGGTAGTCCTTTTATATGTAAATTCAATCAATCTAAATTCCCTTTTAAAGTAATTACAGATAGTCCCTGACTCACAAACAATCGTTTAGCAATGTTTGTACACTAGAGTGTGTAATTTGATGTTAAAATGGCACTGTAAAAAGTGGCTTACAACCAGTCCCCTCACAACTGTCGCAGCATCCCCACAGTCATGTGATCAAATCTGGGCTCTTGGCAACTGGCATGTATTTACAACGGTTGCAGCATCTCGGGTTCACATAATCACCATCTGCAACTGGCTTCTGATAAGCAAAAATGCAGGAGGCCAGATTCACTTAATGACCATATGATTCACTTAAGAACTGTGGTGATTCTCTTAACCATGTCAAAAAAAGGTCATAGAATCAGATGTGACTCACTTAGCAACAGAAATTCTGATCCCAATTACAGTTGTAAGTCAAAGACTATCTGTACATATGTGCAACTATCAATAGTAGTTTCTTATTTTTAAAGGTACTTTGGCTTTTATTGTATTTCTGTGCATTTCTTTATGGGGAAAAGCAAGACTATTTGTGTGAAGATTAATGGAAGCACAATGCTGACATTCATTCAGGTTCCTTAATGGTGGAAAAAAATAAAACAAAATGAAGACTGCACAGACAGAGACAGACAGACAGACAGACAGACAGACACACACACACACTTTTAGATAAGACCAGATCAAACCCCACTCCTCTCATTGCCTAATCCCTTCAGACCCAGAATGACCCTCCTTAAAATCCCATCAAACCAAAGAAAAGAAACATCCTCACCATATAGTACAGCCCAAAGGCAGCCCCATTTGCAACATAGAAACATCACAACCTTCCATTCTCTCTTAGTGGATGACCTCAACATTGACTGTATCTCCTTAACAGTAAACTTTGGGGCTCTGCTGCCTTCCTGAAAGGCCCTTTTGCTCAGCAGTAGAACTCATTCTGGATATACTGACAAGGATCTGCCCAGCTTCCCCAAACAGAGCAGCCAATCAGATCCCCAGGATTTCCGGCTGCCTCCTATTTCTATAAAAAATGCTTTCCCATTATTCAAGGTCTCCCTTGTTAAATCATTGCAATAAACCTAGTTCTCCTCCTTAGTGTTGTGCTCTTATTGTGGGAAAATTCCAGAACAGGCTAAACATTTTTAAAAAATAATTATAAATACACATATGCAATTATCAAAATCAGTTTTATATTTTAAGAGTACTTTGGTTTGGATCATGTGTCTGTGTGTGTGTGTGTACATGCATGCTCCCATGCGCACATTTCTGTCCATGAAAAAGCAAGAATATCTGTTTGATACCAACTTTGATGTAAGGTTTACTGGGGGCAGAATTCTTTCATTCTCACAGAAGATCCATGAATAATTCTTTTACGACTTTAGTCAATATCAGGCATAAGCATTCCATTATTTCATCTGGCTGACAGCAGAGGAGATTCATACCTAGTGAAAGTCAGTGAAGACAAGTCCCATTCGAGTGGAACATATTTGAAAGGATGGGGAAAATTCATACCAAATGAATACGAAACTATTATTTATTTATTTATTTATTTAATTAGTTTTCTATACCGCTCTATTCCCGAAGGACTCAGGGCAGTTTACAGGGCAGCATATAAAAGACAATATAAAAAGATAATATAAAATTAAAATGAATTAAATTAATTAAAGCCCAACAATTAAAACAATATTAAAAAGATAAAACCCCTTTAGTCCAGGCCTGATAAATCGAAAAGCCAGGTTTTCAGGTCCCGGCGAAATGAACGCCGATTGGGGGCGGTCCGGAGTTCCACAGGTAAATCATTCCAAAGGGCAGGTGCGCCCACAGAAAATGCCCTCCCTCTGGGGATCACCCACCGGCACCCTAAGGAGGCCCTCTCTATGGGAGCGCACAGGACGATGGGAAGTTGATGCTGGCAGCAGGTGCTCCCTAAGATAATCCGGACCCATGCCATGTAAGGCTTTATAGGTCATCACCAGCATTTAGTATTGGCCCTAAGGTTGCACCCTTCCTTCAAACCACTGAGCCTTCTTTCCATGCACATCTGAACTATCAAAGTTCTATTTTGCTGGAGAACATCTGTAACAGATAGCGGTCTTTATGAAAGTTCATCATGAGCTGTGCAATCTAAACAAGCAGTCCTTTGATTTCTACATTGCTTGTTTGAGCTGTTTAACAGTGATACAGTGCTCAACCATTTAGCTATGCAGGTTTAAGCATGGTCACTAAAAATTTAACACAATCTGAATCCTGGCAGGGATGGGGTGACCGAAGAAACTTGGTTTCCATGGAAACTAAAAAGTTAGCATTTCTCTACTATTCCTCTGATTTGCAAACAGATTAGTGGGTGACTTCAAGACAGAAATCACAAGAAAGGAGGACAGGAGTTATTGCAGAGGGATCAGACAAAAATGCTGAGTTTAAAACTGAATTGCCAAAGGACTAGAAGAAGGAAATAAATTGCTTTACTTTGTGGATTTGTTTTAAGTAGAAAAAGAATTCAGACAGATACCTCAATTTTGTTATTATCATTGCCTATTTGTTATATATAGCTAATGGTAAAATGTTCTTTAAATTATTGTTTTTTAGGAATATCTTTATAACTGTTTAACTGCTGACTTTTAAAATCTTTTACTAGACATACACTGTGACTTTTTCACCTTTGTTAGCTTTTTAATTGGATTCCCACTCTGTTTAGAATGCTGATGTGGACAAGGGAGCTTGCAAAAACCAACAGAATTACAAAGAAAAAAAGAATATGGTAATGGAGGCCACCAAGAAAAATTGTATAGACATCATGGCAGTTCTGAAGAAGTTATATACATGTTCTCCTATCACTGGATTACTATACCCCTATTATAACTCAGGATAAGAAAAGAAAGAATAGCAAGAATAGTACTTGCCTGCAATGCAGTCAGTGATTGACTTTTATTTATTAAATTTACATGCCACAAAGTGACTGTGGGTGGTTTACAGTTACATAATATATATGCTCATCCATGTTTCTGAGGTCTGCTGTATTTTCATACCAGAATATCATGATCATTCAACAGAAACCTTGCAAAAAATGCATGGACCTAACGGATCAAGGAGGGGTTAGCATATCGTAGAAGACAAACATACAGCTGGCTTAAGGGCAAGTTTTAGCCCTGGCTTTGGGGGGATTTTCCACTGAGCACAGAGCTTAAGCAGACCCTCAAAACCAAGACCATTCTAGAAATTCTCTCTCTCTGTTCATTTTATTTTTCACCTCCCAATATGGCCACAAAGGGTGGGAGAGAGGAGTGAATGAAACAGGAAAAAAAGAGGTGGAATATAAAGTCTCCTTCAACTTAGTCTGTGGTGGTGCTGATCCTGATTGGTTCACCACAACTTTGTCTTTTTCTTTATTTTTTCAAACATAAAAAAGCAGCAAGTAACAATTTCCTAGTCATCCTTACAACAGTTGGGATGACATCCAAGGTTGCTTTCCCATTTGATCACAGCCCCTTAGCCACGTGGTGAGGATTATTTTCTTTAGAGTAGCAGTAACTGATCACTTGGGTCATCCAAATCTAGTCAGGGAGCCATAAAATCACAATACATAAAGCAGGGGGTGTTCAATCTTGGCAACTTTAAGACTTGTGAACTTTAACTCCCAGAATTCCCTAGCAAGTTTAAAATTTGCCAAGGTTGGATACCCATGCTGTATACCAGGGCTCCCCAAGCCACGAGCCACTACCAGGCCATGCAACTACCATGGCCATGCAACAGGGCCACGTGAGTGGTGGGCTAGTGTTCATGCATGTACACAACTTAACTTGCCTGAGCACTCGTGCACACAGGGATGTGTGCACAGAATGGATCTTGCAGTCTTCTATATAAAATTCATTTCTTTTTATCCCACTCTATCTTCATTTCTGCAGTATAGAATATTGTAAGGAGAGTATAATATGTCTTGTAAATCTTTGATGACTTACAAATACGTTCTAAGAACTACTAGATTATGACTTATCTTCAACCACTGACCTGATCATAAGCAAAGTTTTATGAAGTCCTACTGATCTCGTGTTCTCCAGCCAGGGACACCACAAAGTGTTTTTTATTTGGAATGAATTGGAACACTCAAAAGTAATATTTCATTGCTAACTTCTCACCCCCTTTCTCTTAATTATGAAAATCCCTGCCCCGTTGTCATCCTGCAAAATCATGACCGGGTTGCGAAAGTGAAGCCAGAATTAAAACATTTCCAAAATAGCCTAATCTGTTTGCTCATCTTATGAAAAGCTGCCTTCTGTGTTACATCATAAGTGTCTATAAAGAATTTTCCTTTATCAAAGGAAAATACTTTCTAGTAGTCTGAACTTCTGCTTCTGGTCTCTATGAAAAAAATCATCTTGTACCTTGGCCAATAAGTTGTCTGGAACACACAAGCAAATTATACGCCACAATAGAATTTAATGGCAAACCATTACATCTATTAATCACAGTTAAAATAAAAAAGAAAAGTGAATTTTTGCAGAGGGTAGGTTTAATGGGAGGTGAGTAAATATCATAGGTGATACTGTAGCAGGGGTGTCAAACCCGCAACGTCACGTGACGTGTCACAACGTATCGTGACTTTTTTTCCATTGCTGGCAATGTGGGTGCGGTTTCGGCATGATGCATCCGGCCTATAGTAAGTTTTAAATTAATTGATATTTTGCTAATATGTTACTAATATTTTGCTATAGATTTATGTAAACTAATATTAATATACAAGCAAGCTGTATTTCTACCACTCATTGAACCAGAAAAGTAGTTCACAACCTAGAATAGCTAAATCAAAGGTAAATAACATGGAGTTATAAACATGTTATGTAAATTGGGTCATCATGTTAAACCATAATGTAGATCAGGGGTGTCAAACTCAATTACATTGAGGGCCACATCAGCATTGCGGTTGCCCTCAGGGGGCTTGGTGGGTATGGCCAGGGTGGGCGTGGCCTACTGGGTGGGCGTGGCTAGAGTGGGTATGGCCTACTGGGTGGGCGTGGCCAGCTCTACATCATTCGCATCAAGGGTGCCTATGGGGGCCTGGGCAGGAGTGGGACAGATCTGGGGGTCTCTGGCAGGAGGAGGGTTTCTGGGCCAGGGCCAAGGCAGTGGGGGCCGTTCCCTCACTGTTTCCAGGATGGCTTCGTGGGCCACATGAAACCACTTTGCGGGCCAGATCCGGCCCCCGGGCCTTGTGTTTGACATGTCTGATGTAGATTGTTTATTCACCTTAGTATGATATGGAATCCAGCCATTGTAATTAAGTAAAGTTTATGATTTAGTATGTAAGTTGGATTAACAAATCACAAACCACAGCATTGTTTTATCCAGAATTTGTTGAACAAAACTACAATGATTAGGTTTATAAAGTATCCTAGCTGGGATTATGTGATATGTTGAGCTGGAAAGTCCACTTAACTAACATGTATACACCACTATCTGACCCTCATAATCTTTTGGGTTTATCACTGTCATGAACTTACCATGCAGTTTCAACCAGCGATCCTATTAACTGGGATGATAGGAGCTGAAATTAGTAATCAAGATTAGCCTTAGGTTATATATCCCAGTTTCCATAAACCTAAAATAGTTGTCCTTCAACCATGCTAAGCCTTATATACACCTCTGACTCTGGTTGATGAGCCACATTCAACAGGAGGTAAATTGTGCATCCTCATTAACACTTGGTAATTTGTAAATTGTGTTTAGTGCTTTTCCTGCCCTGATTATTCAGCAAGCCATGGTTAAGCAATCTAACTGTGTGAACACAGCCAGTATGAAGTGTGGCCATATTACTAAACAAATGCAAACGATGAATCAATATATACAGTACATCAAGAATACACCATATTTCTGCCATTTACCTATGAGGCTTATGTGTGGGAAATTGATACATGCTAAGACAGTATAAATTTTTTGACATGTCCCTTTAAGACAAGGTCTCAGGCCTGCGGGGATACAAATTTCAGTTATAGTACTTCAGAGTAACATTACAGTAAGTGCTTTAAAGCACAGTGTGAAATATAAAACAATGCTTTCTTGATTACTCATTCTGTTGCTACATAAGCCAATAAAGGACCTGTTGACAGAAACATTTCACTAGCTGATACTTACCCAGGGGTTACCTTAATCCAGAAACCAACTTGTTTTAAGCCTAGAATATGTAAAGCAGAATTCATCTGGTGTGTGTTTCATACTCAGATGCTCTAAAACAAATCACCTATATTGTACAAGTTTTCCTTGCTGGTCTCTGTATGGCATTTACTTGGAATAAATCATAAGTACTGGTAACTAGTGTTAACTCCAGATCTTGAAAAAGTGCTTTTTCCAAAAGGCAACTGGACTTTCTTGAGATTTTTTTTCCTTTGAAAACATTTCATTTCTCATCCAAGAATTTTTTTCAGTTCTAACTGACTGGTGGACAATGAAAGGATTTATATTCTTTTTAGTCATCTGGTCGTTAGGACTCTGAGGATTGGTGTTAGCTCTCTGAGAGCTCTGGATGCCACTTGGAGGTTATTTGTATCCTCAGAATCACCTGAATCAGAGTGCAAAGAGGTGTGATACCTTCTTGGGACTGCTGAAAGGAATGCATTGTGAACAGGAGCTAGATGGTGTCATGTCCCTCCCCCTCTGTTGATGGCCTCTTGAATCCTCTCTGTCCAAAATGTGAACTTTGCTGTCTTCAAAAGAGTGGCCTTTGTCTTTCAGATGCAGCTAGACTTCCTAATCCTGTCCTGATGAGTTTGTTCTCCTGTGTTGTGCTATGCATTTGTGAAGTGGTTGTTTTCTTTCAGCAATGTATAGGTCTGCACATCTCACTGCATTGCACTGCATATATCACATTGCTCAGTTTGTGTCTGGGTGTTTTGTCCTTAGGGTGGACCAGCTTCTGTCTTAATATGTTCCTGGGATTAAAGTGTGCCTGTATATTGGCTGAAAATCCTCTTGAGCTTTTCAGATATAGTGCAACCCACGTAGGGAGTGCTTAAGTCCTCCCGACCTCCCCTCCAAGTAGCCACCAGCCCAAAGAGGTCTCTCACGTTGGCACCTCTTCCTAACAGGGCACGTAACATGGTGGTATTCAGTCACAATTGGCAGCCACGCACATGGAGCAGTGATGGTTGCTCTCTCTCAACAGTGACTCATTTGGGATGATGGTGGTTGATCTCAGGCAATAAGAACTTACTGGAAAGATGGTAGTCAATCTCTAATGACAGCAACTTGCCCAGAACGATGTTAATCAGCCTCTGGTGTTGGCAACTTGCCTAGAACAATGCCAATCAGTATCTGGTGACAGCAACTTGCCTAAAGCAATGATATCCTGTCTCTGGGGGCAATAACTTGCCCAGAACAATGGCAGTTAGTTTCTGGTGACAGCAACTTGCCTAAAACAATGGCAGCCAGTCTCTGGTGGCAACAACTTGCCCAGGACAATGTTAATCTGTCTTTGATGACAACAACTTGCCTAGAACTATGGCAACCAATCTCTGGCACTGGCAGAGGCGTCCCATGTCCACTCTCCTTGTCCCTCTCTGACCTCACTCCATGTAATCCTTTTTTATCCCCCACCTGATCCTATAAAGAAAAAAAAACCCTTATCTCCCACTAAAAGACATATATCAAACTCTTCCCTAATTCTCCCTCTGAATAACTTACTCCAATGAGGGAAAGGAATTAAAACTCCCCAAACTACCCTCTCTCTGTCTGGCCTGCCTGCAATGAAAGAGAAAGAAACAATAAAACTTCACCTTTCCCCCCCCACCCTCCCTCTCTCTGTGTCTCTGTCGCTCTCTCGCTCTCTTGCTCTCTCTCCCTGTCCTGCTTCAAGCAAACAGCTCCAAACAGCCATTCTCACCCCTCCCCCTTTCTCTCTCTGCCTGGCCTGCTTCAGGCAAACAGCTTCAGCCAGCTACTCCCACTCTCTCTCTCTCTGCCTGTCCTACTTCCAGCAAATGGCTCCAGCAACTATTCTCACCCTCTATCCCTCCCTGCCTGGCCTGCTTCAAGCAAACAGCTCCAGCAACTACTCTCACTCTCTCTATCCCTCCCCCTTTCGTCCAGCTTGCCTGTAACGGAGCAAAAAAAAAAAACAAAACAAATTCGAAAACCCAGCTTCTTACTCTCTCTCCAATCAGCTGGCTCAGAATGGCAAGCTCCTCCAAGCCTTCTCTCTTCCTCCCTTTTATCAGCTTCTTCCTCCTTTTTCTTCCCTCCTCCGAGGCACGCCCCACCACCGACCCATGGCAGCTGCCAGAGCTCCTCATCTTCCTGCCTAATCGGCAGGGCTCCTGCAAAGCCTCTCAGCTGGCTCCATTCTCACCCCAACTCCACTACACAGATATTCCTGCAACATATGGAATGGCAAAGTTGTTCTGTTTGTTGCTCTCTTCTTTGTCTGTTATGAAGGAGCTCCTGCTGGATCTTTCTATGGATTTGTTGAAGGTCCAGTTAAGATAGCCACAAGTTCTTATGGTTTCCGTGATGTGTTTTTATTCTTTCTCTTTTCCCATTTTGCTGGTAGGCAAATCTTCAGCCTGGTGGTGTAGGGCTTAGATTATTCCCAGTTTGTGCTCCAGTGGGTGATGAGAATCAAAATCTAAATACTGATCTATGTGTAGGTTTTCTATATACTTCAGTATTGAGGCTGCTGTCTTCCTTAATGTGCACTGCACAGGCTTGGAAGACCAGACTATTTTCCTTATCATCCTCCTGTTGTACATCTTAATGTTGCTGTCTGTAGAGTTCCGCTTCCTGTGTTCTAATTTTGACCCAAGTATCCTCCACATACCTATGCCAGTGAGTGGGTAGAATTCCTGTGAAGAAGTTTAGGACTTTAAATATGAATGTGAACTCAACTTTCAAAAGGGTCCTTCTCTTCAAAGCCATCTGGAAGCTTCAGATGGTCCAAATACAGCAATGTAAGTAGGTCCTCTCTATCAAGGAATGTTATCTGGCAGGATCTGGGAAGAAGCCTTTTTGTTACAGGCCCTCTCCAACTTCATGGGCTCCCTGATCCAGCTGCAGTTATTCTGTTGGCTTTCCAGAAAACCTTAAAAACATGGCTGTATTCCTGAACATGGCATGGGAGTATCTGAGACAGATATTTTTGTAGTGTTATTGTTGTTGCCCTCAGTTGTTGTTCTATGAATATTATTGTTGTGAGGTTTTTTGCTGTTATTATTGGTAGCTTGTTTTGTAATTGATTTTTAAATTTTAAATTTTGTTAACCATCCAGAATCAGTGAGATGGGCAGTGATATAAATTGAGTAAATATAATGGAAAAAATTGAAGAAAAGATAAGAACAGATAGCTTTCCTAGAAAGCTTACTATTAGTACAAAGGAAAGGAAGCATTTTTTCCCACCTTTATATTTAGCTTTTGCAAGCATGATGAAAGTATAACAGTTATGAAAGCATAAAAATACAAAATTGGCATCAGTGCCTTAACTTTAAAAGCATCTTGGCCAGGAACTAGAGCACTGTCAGAATTTTAACTAAAATTGAATTTTATCTGTTGCTCTGCTTTTATTTTAATCCATCAGAACAGTATTTATGTATGTATACCACCTTCTCTTAAACTCTCAGAGCAAAGCGATAGGAGTGTTACAGTCTGTTCTGCCCCCCACTTATGGGTTTTGCATGACATCTATTTCACCTCACCCGCTTTGGTTAGTATTTAATTTAGAAATGAAATATTCATCTTACAATAAAGAGAAATGACCATTTGAAGTGCTTGTTAAAATCTAGATCCCTCCATCAATCATTTTAAATTCCTTTCACAGGGCTCACTAGTAAAACCTTTCTCATTCTTCTGTTTTTAACTTAGCTCTTCTGAGAGAAGCTACATTTTCCCAATTGCTCATTATCTGCTGGGCCTGTCTTCTATCACCTCTGCCTTAGTTACTTGATACAGACTCATTAAACTCTCTCAGTAAGATTTCTTGTGTTCAGTTCAGCATCTAAAATGTCGTGGGCACTTAATTATATCTTGAAGAGAAGTTGTAGTATCGTTAATGTCCTTTCTGAGAGTTGCAGTTAGGAGGAAACTCTGGCCTAGGCAGTAAAATGTCAGGTTAATAATACCATTTTATATAGTACCTGTGGAGTGTCCAAAGCATCACCTCAGATTCATTATATTTAATAATACCTTTCAAGAGGGATTGTACAAAAGGTCAGTTTTATTATCCTTTTCTAACACAAATGACGAGTTGAGTCTAGCTGAGGTTGACCTGATTAAGATTTAATCAGCTATTAAGTGCAAGCTAAAGCAAAATCTGAACCCCAGCTCTTATAGCTTCTTTTTTTAAAAATATTCATATCCCATCTTTAGTATTTTTGCAAATAACTCAAGGAAGTGGAATATCCAACACACCTCCGTCCTCCTATTTTCCCTGCAACAACAACTCTATGAGGTAAGATGGGCTGAGAGAGTGTGACTGGTCCAAAGTCACCCAGCTGGCTTGGTTAAGGCAGAACTTGAACTCAAAGTCTCCTGCTTTCTAGTTCGGTACCTTAGCCACTAAACCAAAGTGTCTCTTGTCCAAATGCTTAGGCTGCAATTGTGAGTATCAACCTGCTAGAAGTGTCCATAATTTAAAACTGAAATCCTAGAGACAATGCGCTATTCTGCAACTAAAAAGTGCACACGTCTGGTGTGCATGTGATCATATTTTGCAACAATAGCAAATATCAGAATCAATGTGACAAACAATTCATTGTGGTATCAAACAACCATCCAGAGTTCAATTTTGCAGGACCATGGACAGATCACAAGGTGTTAGAAACTTGCTTCAGTGGTCTTGAGGATGCCTTCTAACAACCTTCTGCAATTTGGTGGCCTTCAGATATATTGGGAAACAATTCAGACTATTCATCGCACTGAAACAATGTCAAATTAGTGCATTAAATATCCAGGTCCTTAATACTCTTTCCCGATGTCCAGCCTAATGGACAAAGTACTGAAGATCCTTATATGTACAATCTTCAGGCCTGAAACTTAATACTTTTGTATTGTTTTCTTCATTTTCCACCCAGTATGGCCTCTAAACCAATGAGCAGACACTGAGAACAAGTCTGACATGATGGGGCTTTTTCCTCAGATAGGAGGTGCTCAAAGAAAAAGTTATGTAGGATCTGTTCAGGAATGTTAAAGCCCTGGCCATCAGACACAGCTTTGAAAGCAGGAACTAATTCTTTGTGTAATGAGTGTGGATGAGAAGATGCAACTAACTCAATTGTATCCTGACTTTTGCTGTAATTCAGGATTTGGTTATAAAACAAAATCTGCACAAATGATTATCTCCATACAGTGTGTAGAGAGTAGTGTTAAGATCATTGTAGTAGATTACATTCAGTATTATACATCCCACTGCGCCTGTCAAATTCTAAAAAGGGAAGCTATGTCCATTGCTATTCTTAAATTCTCATGGGATTGGGAACCCAAATTATTGTGTATGTTCCATTGTACAGAAGTCCTGGGTACATTCAGATTAGAACGTTTTTTAAAATGTGAATGAAAATGTCTCTAAAAGGGCCTTATAGATTTTTCTGCAAGAACCTCATTCTACCAATTCAAACATTAGCATATTTTTTGAGTCTATAATATTGAATCAAATTTGCTGGAAGAAGAATCACACATACTGAAATCTCATATCTTTCCTCCAGAAAATTGTCCACAATAGTCCCTGAACTCTTGAGAAACCTGCTTATATTATAGATTTTCAAAAACAATTTATGCAGATCAAATTTCAGACTGTGATAAGAGTATTTGAATTAGGCCAACGTCGTGGCAGGAGGCAGTTAAAGAAATATTTGAACCTCTCTAGCAATTGCTGTTGGCTCTAGAAAAAAATTAAGTACCTTTTTTTCCTTACACTTCTGGGATTTAGGCTGAGGTTTGGAGCAGTACAGTGGCACTGTGGGAATCCACCAGTTCTTTACATGCTATTCTGCAATTTAAAACCACCACCAATAATTTATTGTGCATACTTTGTGGCAATGCATTTTCAGAATGTCCTAGTATGTATTGCTGCATAATAGAATTATTCATCCTCCTCTGCTTTTAGAAGCTTTATCGGAGTAGGCGATAAAAACATCTTTACTCTAGTGCATAATGCACAAAATGCAAAGGTATAATCACAGGGAGCAGAATTCCTTTGACTCAAGAGATCCAGTTGCTGAAGAAAAACGGTAGGAGGGGAACTCTTAGAAATAAGAGTTCATATCTGAGTAGGACAAAGATCATTAGTTTTTAATACAGTTCTGCTAATGTTGCCTTCTAATTCAATCTTGCATCTCCTCATAACAATAATGACTAGCCATCTAAAATTAATTTGTCTCTTACAGAATAATGGTTTATCCTGGTCTCCTAAATATCAAAGAGAGAATGTAATTGAATGGAGGAGAGGTTCACTAAGAGCAATTTTTGTTTAACATGAAAAAAACAGTATATTTTTACTGTTTTACTTTGGGCAATAATTTAATTCTTTTTTAACTTTTGTACTTGTGTATTTTTATTTATGCCTTGTTCACCGCCCTGAGTCCTTCGGGAGAAGGGCGGTATAAAAATTTAATAAACTTAAACTTAAACTTAAATGTTCTCAGTCCATGTAGCATTTATGCCTGATTACTATCATGTATTAGTCACTACAAATCAAAAACCAGGCAAATGCAAATTTGAAATGCTTTATTGGCATGTCTTAATAGTCAGAAATCAGGTGAGTAATTAAAGAGCATTTAAGACATAGAAGGTTCAAAAGTCTTAGCAAGATTGAGTCATAATCTGCTAGCAAGCAAAGAGGAAAGACAGAAAAGTTGTGTTTAACAGTCTGAACACCAGAGAATTCTAGATGCCAGTCTGAATATCAAACCTAGTTTGTCAATGGAAGACAATGAACAAGAGTAGTAGGCATAGAAGTTTGCAGTTGGAGACCAGGAGCCTGGAGGCTGCTTAGCCTAGGGGGATCTGCTAGTTGCCTCTACTCAGCCCTTTGTAGTTGCCAATGGGTTCCGATTTAGGTGCCCTGCCAGCTTGGTGCCTCATTATCTGAAGTGGTTTTCACCTGCTCAAGTTTATTGTCTCTTGGAGCTTCCTGTTTGCCTGCTAACTCTGCAGGCTAATAGTCTAGTTTGCAGTTTAACTTCACATTCTGCAGATGAGACCATAGCCCTTACAATCAAATTAAGGGAAATTCCTTCTTCGCTTCCTTTACCTTGCTTGCATCTGTGCAAATTGCTTTTTCATATCAAATGTGTTAATCTGACATTAAATGGAGGGATGCTTACACATGCCTTCAGCTCTGTAGTTTATTTTGTGATAATGTATTGCATTTGTAGAGTAGAAAGTGGATTGGATCAGTTGAAATTACTTTAATTTCAAAATTGTAAGAAGGCCCAAAGATCCCACATTACCCCCAGGGTTTTATATGAATGACTTCCTCTTCTATACTTCCAAATAGAAGTTAATGACTTTGCTGATACTATATTAGATCAAGAGAAGATTAAAGTGTTGTGTGTGCACAACCCACTCATTTCAATGTTATTCTCTACCTCAGTCAAATTGTTTACCAGGAAAAGGTTTAATTATTTCTTCTTGATTCCAAGATGAAGCAGTTAGTGGAGGACTTCTATGAACATCATCTGTGTCCTCTTTAATTTTTGCTTTCCTGTATAGGTGCCCAGGGTATAAGAGGACTTGCATTAGGTTGGGTCCCACCCAATTCTGTGCATACTGTTATTGTTATCAACAGCGTTGTGATGGGATTTTAGTTATTTACTCAGGTGAAAATGAAATGTAGATGAATAACTAAGGGAAGTGGCAACCTCACAGCCTTATTTGCAGCAGTTCAAGGGATATTAAAAATTTTTGCTTCTTGGTTGATTGGGTCATTGGAGATTGCTGCTGACTGAGGGTGTGATTTAATGACCTGCATGAACAGCTGTATCTGCTGTCTCTATCAGTCAAATGGTAAGCATTAGCATTATTAAATACAAAGCAGGCAGGGAAAAGGTAATTCTGTTTGCTGTAATTGTCCACTTTAGCTAGAATAGTCCAAGAACAAAAAACAAATAAAAACAAAGCACACCGCTAAACCATCTTACATAGAGTTCATATTATCCTCTTTCAGTTTACTGTACTATCTATATTTAAGAAGAAATTCTCAAAAACCTTTTGGGTAACTTTTTTCTTTGGAGAAATCATGTCCTTGGCTCCAAATACCACACTAGACATTGATTTACCTGCTCATACAACAGGCTGTCAAGCAGTCACCTATATTCAGCAAAGGCATAGTGTTTGATCAATAATATGCCTTTACTTTTACTGTAGAGGGAGGGAGAAAGACAGAATAGACTTTTCTCAGTTCAGTATCCTCCAGAGATTGGATTATAATTCCCATAATTCAAGTAAGTAGAGTCATGATCATTCTTCTGGGACACTATGGAACTCATTTAATAGTGTATCTGGACAGTTTCAGTTTGGAGAAGTCCATATAAATGAGTAATAATTTTCTGTATTTAATAAAAATAAAGCAACTATTCCATGTTGTTCAGGAGTAGTTTTTCTATGAGAGTAATATCTTTGGAGAGATATTTGGTTTCTGAAAAGGAAAGAAAAAATGCTGGAAAAATATTTTTGGAATAACAAAATTGTGGTTTTCCCCCTTTTTGGATGAATAACTTCCAACACCCCTAAAATGAACACATCTGAATGATGTAGATATGGGAGACATCATATAAAGAAAATTAGCAATAACTGTGCTTATTCATAACAAATGTTCATTTGGAAAGACCACTATATGCTATATACTACACTCATATTTTAGGAAAACCTTCTGATTTATTGACGTTATATAAAAATTAGACTGCCTAAGACAGAAAATTCTATGAAGGTACAAAAAGGTTTAACAAAACTCTTCATGTATATGTCATTTCTACAAGGTGCTACATGACTTGTAAGGCATAATACCAAATAGTATTCCTCAGATTAATGAACATTCACATTGTGTAGAAATGGGATATCTCCCTGTGCAGAACAGTGTTTATTTCAGAATTGTAAATGCATTTTGTAAGCTGTAATTTCCTTTTTTGATTCAGTGGAGCCAAGCTAACTGCCTGCATTGAAGTCCTTGCATAGTTCAACTGAGTACATGGTTCAGACAGTCTCTCTCATTTCTTTAAGCTACTTTTATATCAGCCACACTATCTAATCTTACTGAACATTTTTCTTTACCATAGAACTGTCCCATCTTTTTGTTAAGTGCTTAGGGCTGCATATCTATTTTTTCAAGCCTTCTCATCTTTTTCTCCACAACTTAGGAGGTAAGACATGATAACTACCTAAAGGTAGATGAGAGCACATCATCAATAAGCAGGAATTTGTACTTGATTCTCTGGTTCTAGTCATGCACACTGTTGGAATTAGCCTCTTTCATTGTAGGTGTTTTTACATTTGTAAAATGTCTAACTAAAATAATGAGTATGTTCTATCTTCACTTTCTTGCAAACCTTCAGAAGCATCTTGAAAAAAGTGCATATAATTGTATAATTCACTCTCCTTTTAATTCTAGGTTTGGATACACTGGAATTCTTCATGAAGTACTTTTCTGATGGCAGTCCTAAGTAAACTAGCTGTTAAAGAACCGGGCACATCCGTATTCCTGATGAATGTGATTTGAGTTCTGTAGTAGACATCTATTCTTAACAATAGTAATACAGAATCTGTAACTACCTGCAGATCCAAACTGGAATGATGGCCCAGAAGAATTCCTAGATGTAAATGTGCATCTTTTCCATGGACTTTGATTAAAGGTGACATCGTCTCCTCACAACTCAGCTTAAAAGATGAGTGATGGGGTGTGGATCATGCTTAGTCCAGCAGAATTTGCTCAGCTGCAGCAATATTCTGAATGTAAGTACTTACTTCAGCCAAAAGCCTATCATTCTCTTGATGATTATTTATGTTAGCAATAATATTTTAACTGATTGACCTCCATCATATAATAGATGAAGTACAATCTTGTTTGGTTTTGTTTTTACAAGGTGCTACAGTTCATACCATGGCAACTAACACAGTATGCATGGAACACACAGTACATCTAAGCAGTACACATAGTGTTTTAGGGAGTTTAACAAGAGGAAAAGACGAGAGGAAATGATTAGAAAAGCTGTTTTCTGAGAGGATAAGTTCTGAATAGTTGTTAAGTGCAAGAGAATGTCCTCCAAGCAGAAGAATGCTCATTAGTCTACTGTATTGTAGGCAGTATATCAAACAGCCAGATTCCAGGGAGTAAACTGTGGGGTGGGGGGGAAAGAGAGTTTCCTGGGAGGTTCCTAGCAAAGTTCTCCCTCCAAGTCTGAAGCAAGTTGTTCAAATAAAGACTTGTGTGCCATAGGCACAGGTATTGTAACAGGACTTGTTAATTATTCGGTGAAAAAAATTCAGACCACTGGCTTATAAAGTTATTGGCCTTCATTGTCTACATTAATGCTCAGACTGGGAAATAAACAAGGTGAGCCTCAACTCTTAGTATTCTCACTCTGGAGATCTGGATGGCCCCAACCCTGCTGGCTTTTTGTGAGGCTCTAAAGACCTAGTTCTGTGCTCAGTCTTGGGCCCCCAAATAATGTGAAAGCATCCATCTCCTGGCTATGTTTGTGCTGTTGACTATGCTGGTTTTCTTGGCTGCAATGACTTTTTATTTTTGTATCCAATAATTGTTTTTAGTCTGTTCGTTTACCACCCAGAGAAACACTTATATCAGAATAAACCAGAAATTAATTCATAGGAATAATATATACATGATAGGATGATTCTCATGACTGGGATATAATGATCTAAGTATATAATTTGTTGAAAACAGGCAGAAGCAATAGAAAGAGAGGTGGTTTTTGCTATTCAGAAATCCAAGGGAATCAATTTGATTGTAGAAACCATATGTGAATGAATAAAAATAGTACTGTGTTTGGTGTCTACTAAAGTCTACATAGCCACAGTGAAGGTGTGGGTGGTTTTCCAAAACATAATTGCAGAATTTTCAAAAGGATATGAAACAGTAGTGATAGAAAGGAAAGTAGTGATAGAAATTCATCCTTTGGGAGATGAATTCTGCCAAACACCATCCTATCAGGAAATTTCTGACTTGCCTTGCTGAAGTCAGAGAAAGGCACAAGAGGAGCAATTACTCTTGTTTAATTGTAATAAAGAAGATACTATAGGTAAAATAACATGTTAGTAACAAAGACCAAGGCATCATTTCATACTTCACAGTATGAAGGCCTTGCGTCTTCTTCCTACCCGGCCTCGAGCAGCCTCCGTCTGGGACCTACTGCTGGATGGCCGTGTCACTCGCCCGTTTCCTCTGCTGTCGTCGGCCTTCCTGGTCATCCTATGTCAGCCGGCCTCCAAGTGCTTCCAGGACGTACGGCGGCTGCGCAGACGGACCATCCAGCCGAGCCTGCCGAGTGCCAGCTGCTCCCTGCATCCTCGGCCGCCTGCCAGCTGCTTTCAGGAATGCTGGCAGGCGCAGCCGAATGAACGGACCCTCCTGCCAGGCCTGCTGACTGCCGGGCGATACCTGGGTCCTCGGCTACCTGCCGGCTGCTTCCAGGAACCCAGGCAGATGTGGCTGACCAACCGGACCCTCCTGCCAGGTTTGCCGCCGAACAGCTGTTCCAGAGTGTGGGACTGGACTTCCTTGGGTTTGCGAAGGGTGGTTTGGGGCGCGGATCCCCTGGTGTGGCTGGGTGCGGTGGGGTTGGGCACCTGAGGTTAAGGGTAGGGGTTGTTGTGACTCAGGGCCAGCCTGTGGGTCCGACAGCCGGGTCCGATGTATCGGAGGACTCAGATGTGGGGGAGGAGGGAAACGAACCGGCTGATGATGATTTGGAGACTTTGCAGAGTCCTCAGCCGGGAACCTCTTCTCAGCTGTGTGAGCCCGAGAGTGCGGAGGATGATGACCCACAGCTGGCCCTGTTCAAGGACGCCCGACGCAGGAGGCAGACGAGCAGGGACAAACAAAGAAAGGCTATGGGACTCCTCGGGAGGAGGCACAGGGAGACCACGCCCTGAGCTCTCTATAAAAGAAGTGTTTGGGGAGGGGCTGGTTGCTGAAAGCAACTTTTCCGTTTGAGAAGTCAAGCTCTTGTATTCTTGTAACAGTGTAATTAAAACTTGGCAGAAGCCTTTTGGTCTTGGACGCTTTCCAGACTCTTCTTTTGATTAGGGGTGCGAGAAGAGGGCTGGTTCAGAACAGGGGTTACCTGGTGTACTTACCTGGTTGGGGGTGGCATGCCGGATAGGGGGGAGGCGGGTTGACACACGCGCGTAGGGATGGCGTCTGGGGATAGCAGCAAAAGGAACTGTACGGGGGGAGGAGGGTTTATATGGATGTGTGGGCGGATGTTGGTCTGTGGCATGAGGGCGGAGCCCTTGTACTTGATGGCTATGTAAGCGTTGGGAGCGATGTGCTACGAACGCTGACTTTGTTTCCACTGGAGCTGAATAAAGCAACCTCTGTTTTGTCACACGTTCCTGCTGGAGTTTCGTGTTTGCTTCTATCCGAGGACATAGTCATGACAGTAAATCAGCATTCCGTTTGTTTATGCTGTTCACCTCTACCTGTCTTTTTGCTTAGGCATAAACATGGCAGAGGGAACACAGGGGGCTGCCCCAGTGGCTGATGAGGGAGAGCCAGCTGGAGCTTCAGCACCTATTGAGGTGGCAGAGCTGGGAGAAGCTCAGCCAGTGGTTAGACCTAAGGTACGGGACCCACCACTGGTAGCCACAGTGGATGATTTCCAGGAGGCAGGGGACCAGACCCATGAAGGGGAATGGTGGTTCAGCCCTGCTCTTGGCCATATGAACCCTAGTCAGGGACAAACAGTATGGCCAAAAGGCCCATTAATGGAGTGGAGAGAGCGATGTCTCACCCACGACAATGAGGAGGAGTAGAGTTACTCCACAGCGCCGGGCAGGCAGACTATGGAAATACTCTGGGACAGATTCAGTGAGATTGGATATCAAGAGCCCTTACCATGGCCGGTTCCAGAGGCTGTACACGATACGATGCAGTGGTCGCATACTGAGACCCAGCCTGTTCACTCGGGGTCATCTCGTTTCCGGCTAGCTAGCCCACGGTTACAGATTCCGCCCGGTCAGGGTATGTCTCAGGGGAGGGGTCCTGCTGCTCACATCCCAGCAGCAACAGCACAAAGTGGTTCTGATGCTAAGCTAACAGTGGACAGAGGCCCACCCAGCAGGCAGCAAGACCATCCGGCACCTTGGACTGGCAGGCAGTGGGTCCCTGGCATTATGAGACCACTCCACAAGGGCCAGGACAACAGATGGGTCCATGGGGGTCGGGTGTGGTTTGGGGTCCGCCACCATTGCCGATGTCCTATGATGGGCATCCCGACTGCCTGGCTATGTTTTTGAGCCACGCCATCAGCCATCTGGACAGGTATGTCCCAGCTTACTCATCCCAGTGGGCGATGGTGGTGGCAGTGATGGTGAGCCTGCAGGGCGAAGCCGCAGCCTGGGCAGTGGATCTGTACAGTGACCATGCCAGAGAACTGGGTGATGCTGGTCTCTTCCTGGAGGCACTACAGGCATGATTCAAAGATGTCTCCCAGGTCCAAAGAGCCGAGGCTGAGGTGGTAGGTCTCCGACAGCGCAGCAGACCCATTGTTGACTATGTTCGTGAGTTCCACTGGGTGGCTGGCAAGTTACACTCATGGCCAGAATGCCTTCTGGTCCACCATTTTAGAGCAGGTCTGGATGGGGCTCTTTGCAGGGCATGCATCGTCCACGGCATCCCGAATTGACTACAAGACTGGTTCTGGGTGACAATAGAGTTGGACGTAGGGTTGCAGGAGTTCCGGGGAAGAATGGAGAGTGTGCCTGGAGGCCGAAGAGCCACTGAGAAGGTAAGAGAGGAAGGACAGAAACCCCCAGCTGTAACACCAAAGCCTTCCAGTCCGGCAACTTGGTCGTTGATCTGGTGCTTCCGTTGTGATCAGCCACGACATAGGGTGGCAGAGTGCCCAGTCCCGGTGCCCCAAGCAGTCCCAACAACCCCTGGAACATGCAGCACCATATCCAGGAGGCCCGTGGAATGGACACGAGCCGCACATCAGATGCTGGGCGAAATGCCCAGGGGGTCGTCCCAGACGGGCATGGAGACATCAACTGATGATCTACGACAGCACCGACGAGCTGGATGAGGATCCCATGGTGAGTGCGCCAGTGTGTCCCTTTACAATCCCTGTTGGGTTAGTGAGCCCACAGATGGGACGGAAGGGTGCATACCGGGCTTTAATTGACTCGGGTAGTACCTGCTGTCTCATTAGCTGAACTGTGGTGTCCGAGGTGGGCATTAGGATGGAACAGTTAGCCACCCCACTTAGATTCCAGCAGGTAGACGGGTCCCTTCTGGGAGGGGCACCTGTTACCCATGTGATGGAGCCTATTTGGATGGAGATGGGGGAGCATTGGGAAACCCTTCGCTTCATAGTAGTACCCTCTATGACCGAGGCGGTGATTCTGGGGCTTACCTGGCTCAACAAATGGGGCCCGACGATTTGGTGGGAGGGAGACTATCGTCACCTACATATCGGGACGGGACCCCAGCCCCCAGTTCATGACCTCATAAGACCAGAAGGGAAAGCTGAGGGAGAGAGAGCCTGTACAGCAGAGTCTGGACAGGGAGTCCAGGTCCCACGGGTGTACTCCGACTTGGCCGATGTATTCAATGAACAAGAATGTGACATCCTGCCACCTCATCGACCAATGGACTGCACCATTGAAATGGAGCCAGGGGTCAAATTACCCAAACCCCATATGTACGCTATGACACCATGGGAGATGGAGGAACTGCGACGGTATATCGATAAAAACTTGGAAAGGGGTTTTATCCAACTGGCTCATTCTCAGATAGCGGCACCTGTCCTGTTTAAGGAGAAGAAGGATGGCTCCCTACGTTTATGTGTCAACTTCTGAGGCATCAATGGTGTTTGTGTGGAACACCTGTACAGGGGTGTTGATGAAAGACCTGCTAGCCCATTTAGCAAAGGGAAGGATATTTACAAAACTAGACTTGAGGGAGGCGTACTACAGGGTGAGGATTAAGAGCGGCGATGAATGGAAGACGGCCTTTAACTGTCCACTCGGCAGCTACCAATTCAGGGTTATGCCATTTGGATTGCAAGGGGCTCCTGCGGTATTCATGCAGCTAATTAATCAGGTGTTGCATGAGCATCTGTACTGCGGAGTTCTAGTATATTTGGACGACATCCTCATATACACCACCACTATGGAGGAAAATGTTGTCCTAGTCAGACAGGTGTTGCGAAAATTGCTGCAGGCTTGACTGTACATGAAGCTACCTAAGTGTGAGTTCCACAGGGCCCAGTTGGACTATTTGGGGTACAGAATATCTGAGGCAGGGGTGGAGATGGACCCCAAGAAGGTTGAAGCTGTTCTGCAAAGGCAGGCACCAAGGACTTGTCGCCAGCTACAAAGCTTTCTGAGGTTTGCCAATTTCTATCAGCAATTCATCCCGTCCTTTGCCTCGATTGCCTTGCCTCTTCCAGATCTTCTGCGCACATGGCAAACAGCGATAAAGCCTCGTCCCGGGCAGAAACTAGCGTGGTCCACAGCATGTCAACAGGCTTTTGAGTCTTTAAAGGTCCTCTTTGCCAGGAAACCCATTTTGCTCCACCCAGACCCCGAACTACCATTCGTTGTGCAGGCGGATACTAGTGATGTTGCGGTGGGAGCTGTCCTTCTACAATGGAGTAGGCACAGGTCCCTACAAACATGTGCGTACACTTCCAGGAAGCTGACAAACACCGAACGGGCCTGGGAAATCTGGGAGAAAGAGGCCTTTGCCGTACGTTGGGCTCTTGAGACATGGCGACACCTCCTGGAGGGGGCCAAAGCCCCATTAGAGGTTTGGACTGATCATAAGAATCTAGAGGCTTTACAGTCACCTAGACGCTTGTCTGCAAAACATGTCAGATGGGCCCAGTATTTTCGGCGTTTCCGGTTTACCCTGAAGTACATGCCAGGGGGGGGAACTTTCTGGCTGACGCGCTTTCATGGCAACCATAGTACGACAGCAAAAGGGAGGAAGTGGTGCAAGTGATCATGCCCCCATGCCAACCAGAGATGGCAGGAGCTGCAGCCCGCATAGCAACGGATGACCTAATCCATGACCTACAGAAAGCGCTCAAGGGAGATACCTGGTTGCAAGGCCATCCAAACATTTTGATGAAACGGGATGGGCTGGCCTGGCACGAGGATAAGATCTATGTACCCCAGACGATGAGACAGAGTGTGCTGTATCAGTGTCATGCCAAGCAGGGAGGGCATTTTGGGTTTTTAAAGACCTTGCATTTGGCACGCCGGCAGTTTTGGTGGCCGCATATGAAACGGGAGATCGAAGACCACGTACGGGGTTGTCACATCTGTGCAACTGCGAAACCTAATGCGGGGAAGCCGTTGGGGTTACTCCAAACTGTGGCTGACCCTACTAGACCCTGGCAGGACATTGCGATGGACTTCATAGTCGAATTGCCGGAGAGTCGTGGCTATAATGTCATTTGGACAGTTATCGACTTATTCTCCAAACAGGCGCATTTTATGCCATGCAAGGAGTTACTGTCAGCTAGGCGGCTGGCATGGATGTTCATCACCCACATATACCACCTGCATGGAGTACCCTGTCGGATCATCTCAGATCAAGGGGTGCAGTTTACAGCTCAGTTCTACAGTGACTTTGTTCGCTTTATAGGATCCTCCCAAGGCCTCAGTTCAGCGTACCATCCAAGTACCAAAGGGGCAGCAGAATGTGCAAACACCGTGGTGGAGCGGTATCTACGGTGCTATGTGTCATATCAGCAATCTGATTGGGTGGACCTGTTGGTGTTTGCTGAGGTGGCACGTAATAACACAGTCCATAGCAGCACAGGGATCTCCCCATTCAGGGTGGTGTCTGGCCATGACTTCGTCCCCATCCCTGAGTATGACCAGGGGGAGCCCCTCCCTTGCCAACCCAAACAATGGATGAAACAGGTGGGGGCGGTGTGGGAGACAGTAAAGAGGGCTGTAGTGAAGGCTGCAGAGACGAGTAAAGAGCAGGTGGACAAGAAAAGGAGACCCTTTGAGCCCTTCTGGGTGGGGGACCTAGTGTACCTATCCACTAAATACCTACGGCTTCAAGTACCTTGTAAAAAACTTGGTCCTAAGTTCCTAGGGCCTTTCCAGGTGACACAAGTAATCAACCCTGTGACAGTGTGGCTCCGACTGCCCAGGTTTCTGGGTAAGATTCACCCAGTCTTTCACAGTAGCCTGCTGAAGCTGGCTAGGGTATCACCCCATGGACTAGGGGAGGGGGGTCCAGGGCCTGTACATGACAGCCATTTCGAAGTACAGGAGATCCTCGACTCTAGGGTACAGAGGGGGAGGTTACAATATTTGATATTGTGGAAGGGTTATCCCATGACAGAAGCCTCGTGGGTGAAGGAGATGGATGTCCATGCACCCCGCCTGATCCGGGCATTTCATCACAAGCATCCGGGGAAGCCAGGTGGGGGACGGGCGGAGCCTTCTGATCAGGTGGATGATCATTCATGTGTAACCTCTTGTCTTCCAGGTGGAGCCCTGGTAGGGGGAGCCGCCTGTCGAGCCCCATGGGCCCGACACTCCATGGGGGGGCAGCCTCACGGGCCAGCCTTGCGCCTTCTTCCTACCCGGCCTCAAGCAGCCTCCGTCTGGGACCTACTGCCGGGCGGCTGTGTCGCTCGCCCGTTTCCTCTGCTGTCGTCGGCCTTCCTGGTCGTCCTTCTACATCAGCCAGCCTCCAACTGCTTCCAGGACGTACGGCGTCTGCGTCTGCGCAGATGGACCATCCAGCAGAGCCTGCCGAGTGCCAGCTGCTCCCTGCGTCCTCGGCCGCCTGCCAGCTGCTTCCAGGAATGCTGGCAGGCGCGGCCAAATGAACAGACCCTCCTGCCAGGCCTGCCGACTGCCGGGTGATACCTGGGTCCTCGGCTGCCTGCCAGCTGCTTCCAGGGACCCGGGCAGACGCGGCTGAGCAACCAGACCCTCCTGCCAGGTCTGCCGCCGAACAGCTGTTCCAGAGTGCGGGACCGGACTTCCTTGGGTTTGCGGAGTGTGGTTTGGGGCGCGGATCCCCTGGTGTGGCCGGGTGCGGTGGGGTTGGGCTCCTGGGGTAAAGGGTAGGGGTTACCTGGTGTACTTACCTGGTTGGGGGTGGCATGCCAGATAGGGGAGAGGCGGGTTGACACACGCACGTAGGGATGGTATCTGGGGATAGCAGCAAAAGGAACTGTATGGGGGGAGGAGGGTTTATATGGATGTGTGGGCGGATGTTGGTCTGTGGCGTAAGGGCAGAGCCCTTGTACCTGACGGCTATGTAAGCGTTGGGAGCAATGTGCTATGAACACTGACTTTGTTTCCACTGGAGCTGAATAAAGCAACCTCTGTTTTGTCACACATTCCTGGTAGAGTTTCATGTTTGCTTCTATCCGAGGACGTAGTTGTGACAGGTAAATCACTTCAGTATTTTACAAAGAAAACCACATAGATAAAAAATATTAAATGGTTGACAATACGGCACTGGGTGATTTGGTTAAATAGTGTTCAACAAGCTACTGAGGTTTAGCTGAGGATGTTTTGAAGTATTAATGTATGATATGGCTAGACTAAAGCCTTCAAGACTTCAGGTTGCTGATGTCATACAGAAAACGAAATAATTTTTGAAATTTAGAAAAAAAAATTAAAATGCAAAATGCAAAGCTTCAGAGATATTGTTACATGGAATGTATGAAGCATGAAATTGGAAAAAAAATCAACACAATGAAAGATTAAATGAATTGATGACACATTGACATCTTAGGCAACAGCAAATTGATATGCATTGGAATTGGACAGGCAGAAGATCATATGGTTTACTAATGAACACATGAAAAACAAAAAACAAATGTTATTGTTTTCATAATTAGGAAGAGCATAGTAAGACAGAATTTGGCTACAAAGCAACCCTTGACTAAATAATATAAATTAGTCTTGTAGGCTATGTGTATATATGTATATCAGCTGCTCAGTGATGGCAAAATGCTAGCAAGTGAGCCAAAACTACTCAGGTCCTGTTAGTTTTGTCTCCTCTAATAATAAAGTGTGCATTTCATCAAGGAATTGTGGAAAAGAGGGTGAAAAACATGACTGAAGCTTGAGTTTGTTGGGAACCATCTCTTTGTTCTGAATGAGTCTGATTTTGAGGCCCAGATTGCATACCAGAATACAAAGGAGCTTTCTGATGGTCAGTTCTTTATGTGTTATTTTTGAGAAATCCCAGAGAATGGGTAAAATACCGTATGATACTGAAGTATCAGATGTCCGTATCTTCAAATATAAAAAAAGAAAGAATCCAAGGAATTACAGACCAATCAGTTATCAATAACCTAGTAAAATTCTACAGCAGATCATAAAGCAATTGATATGTAAGTACCTTAAAAACAACATTGTAAATACAAGAAATTGGTGTGTATTTGTCAAAATAATCTTACCTCACTTTGATTATATATATATATAATCTGCAGATGAAGCAAAATTTAGAAGAGATGAACTAAAATTAAACACAATGTTTATAGGTTAGAAAAATGCCTTGAAAATAATGGAACAAAATTTATCAGTGAGAATGCAAAGCTATTTACTTAGAAAACCAAACTCAGATTCACAAACATAAATAGAGGATATTTGGCTTGAGAGAAGTACAGTACTTAAAAAAGCGTCTTGGAATAATAGTTGATCACAAATTGAGTAAGCAAACTAATCTGGCTGTTAAAAAGGAAATGCAATTTGTAGAATTTAGGTATGGGAGAAAACAGCATCTAGAGAATTACCGGAAGTAATTGTTCCATTTTTTTCTGCTTAGGTCAAATCCTATTTTGAGGATGTGTTCATTTCTGCACATCATGCTAAGAAGAGACATTCTTGGGAAATCTACAGAAATTAAAAATGATCCAAAGAAGGGCAACAGGCTGAATAGGAACCTTAGAACCCAAATCTTCTACAGCATGGTTGTCAAACTGCTGGCTTGAGGGCCGGTTTCATCATACTGAAGCCACGCCCATCCCACTGCCGGCAATGCAAAAAGAGCCACGATACGTTGCGACACATCACGTGGTATGGCAAGTTTGACACCCGTGTTCTACAAGTGACAGATTGAAGGAACAGAAAATCTTTAGCCTTGAGAAGAAAAGATTGAGAGGAAGCAGTCTTTATATACCTGAAAGACTGTCAACTGAACAACATAGAGACCTAGCCCAGGGATAGGCAACCTTGGCTCTTTTATAACTCGTGGACTTCAACTCTCAGAATTCCTGAGCCAGCATGGCCGGGTTAGGAATTCTGGGAGTTGAAGTCCACGACTCATAAAAGAGCCAAGGTTGCCTACCCCTGTCCTAGCGTGTCATCATCTCAGAATGCAGGACTCAGATTAATTAATTTAATTATGGTTTCAAAATTCTGAACAATAAAAGCAAGTTTTCAATTTGTCAGCAAAACTCATTATTCAGAGAGGTGATAGGCTCTTCTTCACAGGATGTGTCTAAGCCAACTGTCATGGTGGCTTTAATGTGGTTTCCTGTACTGAGCAAGTGGTTGAATTCAGTGGCTTAGATGCCCCTGCAAAACTACAGCATATTACTCTAAGCAACTCTATAAATCTTCAGCTCTCATTGGGTGGGACAAGAGTGTCTAGGAAGTAGCCATATCTTCACTAGTAGAGCAGGGATTTCACAAAGAAGGTAGGAGAGGAAAGGAGAGAAAAGGGCAGGGGAGAGGAGAGTGAGGAAGGGAGACCTTGATTACCTAGGCTTACTCAGAGTCAAGGCAGACTGGAGAAAGTGATGTAACTTACAGTGCATCACTCATCACTTCCTTATTCAGTTATAAATGGTGATGTCATTGGCTGTGTAAGAAAGTCTTTAAATTCTGGACCTTTGGGCTGCTGGTGTTGATTTAAGGGAAGAAAATCATTTGCCTTTGGCTAGTGTTTAAGGACAAAGTGTTAGCAATGTAAATAGAAGAAGAAACATCATTCAGAGAAAAGATTAAGAGAAGATTATCATTAAAGATTGGCAGTTTGGAAGAAGAAAAAAAGAGTTGTTAAAAATATTTACATGTCTAAAGTTTATGGAACTCACCAAGGCAACTCTACAGCTTTATATATATATTTTCCAAAGACATATTTTACATGGAACTACATAAGATAACCTTCCCCAACTGTGCTCTGCAGAGTCATTGGACTTCAACTACATGACCTCCAGCCAATGTAGCTGAAACTGAATCCCAAACTCCCATTTGGGAAGATTGGTGTGAAGTTTAAGTGCTGAGAATGTACAGAAAAGAATGTTCCCACTGACTTATCACCATGAATTTAATCTTTCAGAGACTCTAGCCTAAACATCACAAAATTCATTATCCCTGAAGAGATGTGATCTTGAGCAATCCCTATAGTTTATAGATAGAAGCCCCTGTAGACATCTCAAAGCAGACTCTTTTAATAATTTTCCTGTGGTTTTTCAATCTATTTTATCCTTTGGGACCAACTTCTTAATCCAGAGCAGTTGAACTGTGAGACTGCTGGGACATTTCAATTCCTGGAGTTCTGAAAGCTCACTAAGGAGGATTAAGAAGCAGAGAACAATGACTTCCATTAAGACACTTTATGGAAGAATTCTCCTTAAATATTGCTGATGGCAGAGTTAAAAGGAGATACTATCATTCCCTGCTATATTAATTATGTGACACAAACCAAGGTACAAACACACCCATTATAATACTATGAGTAAACGATGTCGCTTTAGAATTCTGCTCTACAACTTAAAGTGGCATGGTTTACTCATAATGTTATAATAGGTTGGTTCATATATCATGCTAAACCTAAAGTAAACAAACTTTGTGAATTAGCCCATGTAAGAAGTCAAATTTACTGTCACTGACTGTAATCCTTGCAGATAGAAAGCTTGCATGACAGTAGGTATTAAAAAATTGAAAGGAGTAGAATATAATCATTAACATCTGAGACCTAGCATGTGGAAGAGATGTGATACTTAAACACTTTGTCTTTTTTGCCACCAAAAAACAAAGTTGTCTCCAATCTGCCTCTTTTACATCTGCTCTGAGACTTATTTTTCATTAGTAATAGCAGCAGAGGTAAAGAAACAGTTTCCAGAATAACATGCTGTGTAATTTTTCTACAACTGTGCCATTATCAAATCCTATTTTTAATTTTTTATTGTTTTATTTGCTATAAGTAAAAAGCACATTAAAGGGGGAAAGATACATTGATATATATCTGAGAAAAAAGAAAAATATCATCTTCCTCTTTCTCTTTTTTATAAAGCATTATGACATTATAAAGCCACTGATTAAACCCTAATAAGACAGAATTATATTAGTCCTTTCATCAGTCAAGAGCCAGATCAGTGTTGAAAGTAAAAGTATTTCTTTAGGGTTTTCTTTTTCCCCAGAAGTATATTTGCAACACCTAAAGTTTAATATATCCAAATTGCTCATAAATGCACAAATTCTATATTAATAAAAATATAAATAAATGATGGCTAAAATGAGCTATCAAAAGCTCACATCCAAATCGTATATGTTAAGATGCTCCAGATCTGTTTACATCTTCAGTATAAAGTATGGAAAGCCATCTTTCTTAAATAACCAAGTATCCTTTCCTGAAAAAGAATGAACCTATTTTAAAACAGACCACTCCAATCCTTTAGAGAAGGCCACTGAAAGTCTTCCCTCATTGCAAAGTACATGTGGCATGGATAAATTGACTGTTTTCCCTGTGGTTGCCTCCACATTCTGGAATACTCTTTGCTGTTAGGTACATATGGCCCCTATTTTGCCTATGTTCCAAAAATTAATTAAACTCATCTTATTTCAGCAAGTTCAGCTGATTCATTAAGGACATCTATCTTGGTTTCTGCTAGGGATTATATGCCTGTGTTGTATTGATCTTGTTTGTTTTTATTTTTACGGCATACTACCAGAGTCCTTTGGAACTGGGGCAGATTATAATTTCTGAAATATACATAAATAACTATTTTAGGTCTTTTGATAATTTTCTCCTTATATTAAATTAAATGACTCAAGATGCTATTAATGCTAGCTCCAAGGCATTGCTGGCTTCAGGATATCAGCAGCCAAGGAGAGCTGAATGGTAAAGTAGTTTCTCAGGCAACAAAATTGTTAAAGGACCGCAAATTGAGGTGCTTATGTGTGTATATTATTTATTTATTTATTTAAAACGTGCATAGCCACCCATCATAAAATCAAACTCTTGGCAGCTTACAACCCAGTTTTTCCACCTCGTGCACTAACTTGACTAGCTTAAATAGCACCCTCTTGCAGCAAAATGGGTGGCAAACAAATTTAATAAATAAATAAAATAAATGACTGGGGTTGATAAAAAGCCCCATTTGCAGTTTGCCTCAATCTGCATAATATCTTGGATTTAGGCCAGAATCTTCTTCCTACATTTCCTGTAGATATGAAGAACATGATCTGACATAGTGCATCCTGAAGATCCCTCACTCAGCAGAGGTGCTGTCTCCTTATGTTATGTATTTAATACTATGTAGTCCCCTCTGCTTGTCTGCCTTTATAATACTTTCAATCATTCTAAATACCCCATGCAGAGATGGAGCTTCTTAACAGCATTTTATGTCAGACAGAGGAAGGAAAAATGGTGCTTTCAAACACTATTCTATCTTCACAGCAATTCTATCAGTAGGCTGAAATATGAAGATCATCTAGTCAGCATTCAGTGGCTAGAACTTGTCTTTCTTTACTTTTATTCTAATGTTTTATTAAGCTGATAATACCCATGGGGATCATTATGTGGCTTGCACAGAAGATAGCCCTTCCCTCAGAAAAATTGGAAATGCTTTCTGCAAAAAAAAAAAAAATTAATGGTTCTAACTGCTAGATTTTAATGGCTGTAAGGCTGGCATAGAAAACACATAAGGAAAGCAGGGTTTTTTTCCTTCTACACACAATAAAAAGATACAGCATTTGAATTTGCAATGTGATGTATGTATTTCTTACAAAATAACTCTGGGATTAGGAAAATAGATTCACATTTATTTATGCAATTTAAGCCATTTAAAAGAAACCAAATATTCTTATTAAGGAAATATATATAGTTTTTACTATTTTGATTCAAAGTGTTGCTATTATTCTGTACAATCATTTCTTAACCGATTATGAAGAACTTGTTTGGAAGTAGGCTGCTCTTAATCATACTGGCCTGTGTTTCACTTTCTAGATTCTACCAAGAAATTGAGAGATGTTTTGGAAGAGTTCCATGGGGACGGTATTCTGTCAAAATATAATCCAGAACAAGTAAGAAAACTTGCATTAGCTGTATTCTTAAAAGCCTATTGACAAAATAAACTAGCTGTGTAGATTTCTGTGTACAAAATTCTCAGAGGATCTTAATCACATTTTTAGGATAAAGTGGTTATTGAATCTTATGTAAGCTTTTTTAATTATTCAGATCCTAAACCAACCAAACTAAATGTTTCCCTAAATAAACCTTTTTATCTGTCACATCAGTTTTTAAAAGAGTTGTGAGGAGATAAAGTGATTTTTATTGGCACCATAAAAAAGGAAAGTTTTTCTTGTGAGATGTGAGGTGATATTTTTTAAATTGCTGAATGGGAAAGGGAAAGATGAAATTCACGGGGAGCCTGAGTGCAAGCACCACCAGTGCCTGCCTTAAGTTCTTCTTAATTACAAGTTATTTGCTAAGGAAAGATAACATTTTGCATGTCAAGGGGAGTGAGAGAGGGAAGGGTAATTCATTTTTGTATAGAAATTCTCTCAAAATATTAATGAAAAGATCAGGCTGGTTTCCACCCTGTTGATTTTCCAGAAACTATAAAACTGTTTATTCTAGAGAACTTTCAAGAAAGATTTGTAATAATTTGCAAGATCCTCATTTTCTGGTTCCTATATTGGTGCAGTTCATCTGCTTGTAGGGCTGTTCTACTCATAGTAAAATATTGGATATAATATTGATTTGTTTTAATCTTTTTATGTGGAGGGAGAATGTAAGCTACTCAGAGGCCATGAGAGTAGAGCAGCATAAAAATCCTAGTAATAAATAAATAAGGATTTCTAAAGATCTGTAGTCCATCTCTGCTTATAAATTAGCTCTACTGGATTTAGTGAGAAACAAATCCTAACATTCTGCTACCTGTGTTTCCCCAAAAATAAGACTGGTTCAGGGTTTGTTCGTTGGTTTTTTGCCTCTAAAAGAGGCACCAGGTCTTACTTTTGGGGGATGTCTTACTCCCCTCTAGTACCAATAGCCCTATCCAGCTGGTCCATTTCTTCTTGGGATGAAGGAGCAGCTTCATGCTGCAGCTGCATTCCAGCCTGCATTTTGCAGTCAAGCCTTTCCAGAAGGCCTCTGCAGACGAGTACTGTGCTATGGATTCAATCCATAGTTCAGTCCTCAGCTGCAGATCTCTTGCAGAACCAAGCTATAGATTGAATCCATAGCTCGATCCTTGGCTGCAATGGCCTTCTTGGAAAGGCCTCTGACTGCAAAATGTAGGCCTGGCTGCAGAACATGCTTCAGAAGAAGTGGGCTGGCAAGTAGAGGCATGCCTGCAAGGTAAGTGAGTGCGGGGTGCGTGGGGCAAATCCCCGCCCCCCCACCTCCTAGCTTGATTTTTAGGTGTGTGACTCACCCCAAAACTAGGGGTTATTTTGGGGGTAGGAATTATATTGGGCCCACCCCCGAAAATCAAGCTAGGGCTTATTTTCAGGGTAGGCCTTACTTTTGGGGAAACAGGTTATTGGATGACACAACGGAGTTTTAACTGCTGTACTTGAAAATTGGAAAACAAGTAACTGCCTTATTATAAGCTGATCTTTAAAGGCACATTTAATTTTTAAAAATCATTACCGACTTTTAAATGTTCAAGGTGGAGAAGCCTATACAATATAGGAGTATTTCATAAAATCATCTAGTCAAAATGCATGTCATTTACAACATTTTAAAAGTTATTCCCACTGTTTTCTAAAGACATATAGAAGTGAATTACAACCTAATGAATAAATATTAAATTTGAGTATTATCAGTTCAGCAATATCTGAACTCTGTAATTGTTTTAGATTAAACTGAACTCAGGGAAGTGAAGGAGAAGGAACAGCTATAATACACATTTTTCTATCATTTTTCTGTTGGAGGCCTTAATCAGTTATGCAGATCCAAAAAAGGAATGTCTTAAAAGTCTTTATCGGAAAAATCACACATCAATTTGAAATACATCAAATATTTAATTTTAAGAATATCATGTGGTAATAAAAACTAACAGTAAACTAAATTTGTATCAGTGGATATTGTCTGTTCTGAAGAAATCACTAGATCCAAGAATAAGTTCCTGTAATCAGTATATCCGATAAAGAAATTGCTTCATTTTGATAAAAATAGTTTTCAATGTAACGTAGTGAAATATTGCTTAAATTATTCCTTGTTGCACTTAATTACTTAAAGCAAAGGTGTTCTACCATATGTTGAAACTGGAGGTAGATCAACCAGTAACACAGGTCACAATATATGCTTAATAATATGTTAGTGTTACATGCTGGGCAATGTAGGAGTTAGACCAAAGTTTCCTAAATTGTAAAAAATTAATACTCACTTATATTGCAGTCCTGGGAGTAAGCCCCATTGGACTTCTTTCTGAATAACCTCATGAAAAATTTCTCTGTTTGTTGCAGATCCAGTTCTATAATAGGCAGAGTATGAAATATGCCTTTGATGGGAAATAATGAGGGGCAGGGAACAATGGCAAGGTCCCTGAGGGGCATACAACCTACCTTCCACCGTATAAATTCCAGTTAAGATTCTAAACTCTCCCCTCACATCAGATCCAGGTGTTAGTCTGGAATGAAGAGAGGTACTGTGTTGTTCGTCACCTGGTCAGAAAATCGGTCTTAAGGAGCACACTCTTTTATCAACCCTAATTAAACTCAGTTGCTAATGAGAATAAACAGAGATAATCTATATTCTGTTCAAAGCTCTTTGGTAGCAGTCCTAGATACATATAGAACACAGAGACAGACAGACAGACAGAAACACACACACACACACACACACACACACACACACACACACACACGTATCTCTTTAAATCCTTTGAACAGAAAGCTCTTCCTTAGAGAACTTTTTGTCTACCTATCAGCTATTTGCAAATTTCACAAGCCAAAGATCTCATCCAAAATCTTCTGCCTAGAACATGTCTTTTCATCTGATGGTGAAGTTTGAAATAGGGATACTTAAGAACAATGTATTCTCCCAAGTGCCTTCTATGGTGATAAACTTGGGGAAGAACTTCAGTCTAATCCTTCCTGGAAACTTGAACTGTCTTTGTCCAATGGAGTAGCTTCTTGTTCAATGCTTCGTCACTCAACTTTGCTTTGTCTTTCTCTGCTCTTTATTCCCTCAGAAGCAAGACACTTTGAACCAAGTAAGACTTGTTTTCCAACTCAGGCTCTGATGTGATGTGCTATTTGTTGCTTTGTATGGTTGCTTTGACATAAACTAAGATTTCCCTCAAATTATCTAAATTTATATTTATGATAAGAAATTTAAATCTGCACATTATTAAACCGAAAAAACTAAACAAAATTGCTTATCCTGGAGAGCAATAAATCATTAGGGAGAAAATAAAATCTAATGCTTAAAATTCAAAACAGCCCAACTAGAATGAATCTATAGTAGCCATAAAATACTGCAGGAAGAAAAATAAGAAAAATGTCTATTTGAAAGAGAATGGAATATATTGTCAAGGGGAAAAGTCATGGCTGGTAAAGATGCTCCAAGCTGAATTCCGTGTACCAGGGCATTGGGCCTGACTTGTTCTCTATTCACCCAAGCCACAAATAATATTAAAAAAATTGAGTTTTATCAGAAAACTTTTTAGGAACAAGTTAATTGATAAGGAAGATAAAGAGTCAGTGGAATTTTTTGCAGTGTTATATGATATCATAGCATATAGCATATTAGTCCAGTTATTTGGGCAACTGAATAGAGTAGTGACAGCAATGCTTGTTAACTGTTGTTAATCGCTTTGGTTAAATGTTGCAGGGAATATAATAGGTTTGCTACAGAATTATGAATTATAGCTAACAATTCACAGAATGCAAAACTAAGAGCTGGCAAGAGCAAGTTTTTCTCAGCTCTGTTGTTACCTTTGATCTCTTCTGCTTCCTCACTTATGGCTGCCCCAGTTGTTTTTAAACAACTTTTATTTTAAAGTCACTATGAAAATTGTGAGCTTCATGTTAACCACTGTCCGTCTTCCATCAGTTACCTCAAAGTTCAGCATAGTAGAAAGCTCTCAAGAGTCCCAGCAATTAAATGTAGGCAAGGTGTCCTTGTTTGCCAGATGGCAAGCAGGACAATGAACAGAACTGGGTAAATCTGAAGTGTGTGTGTGTGTGTGTGTGTGTGTGTGTGTGTGTGTGTGTCCTCTTGGACTAAGATCAAATACTTCTTCAGGCAAGCCCATTCTACCAATGTCACTAAGAAGATTTCAATACATTTGTCAGGATTACTTCCAAAAGCTTATGCTAAATGCTTTGCCTTTTGTGGCGATGCCCAAAGAACTTTAGTTGTGTTGCTTATTGAGGTTCTGCCTTCACCGCTGCAACTGTTGTTCTGCATATATGCATGTAACCCTGGTTTCAATATGCATGTAAGAAATTTATTACTGTGCTTCCTTGTGGCATACTTAAGTATACTTTGTATTCCTGAAATATAATGCTAATTACATGTATTATAGTACATAGGAAAGAGATTACATATCGGTATACAGGTAAGATGTAGCTCTAATGAATACCTGTAGATGAATGTGTTCATGATCCATGGGCTTTCTTCAAAAATCACCAGATAGACCTCAGTGAATATCTGTTCTGTGCATAAAGTTATTTTCTTAAAACTTAAATGCATTTTTTCTTTCTTTCTAACAAACCTTTCTTCAGTGAAGAAAGTGCTCACTGTGTAGAAACCAATATCTTAACAGTTATATTTATTTGTTTCTTCCTTGATTTTTTTCCCTTCTATCCTTCCTTCGTCAGGCTCCTCAATTGAGAGCCTCAATTTAAAATGAGGAGGAAATGTAACTGGTAAGATTTCTAATGTTTAAAAATTCATTTAAAAAAACACTTGTGTCTTTTTCTTTTCTCTCTTCCTGTTAGCCTATTGACTATGAGGGGTTCCAGCTCTTTATGAGAACATATCTGGAGGTGGATATTCCAGAAGAGCTCTGTGAGCACCTCTTCATGTCCTTCAAAAGAAAAGTTGGCCAGTGTTCTCTCGAGAACCAGCAGCAAAGTTCCAGTATTTCACAGCTGAGCAACCTTGGTAAGCCATATGCTTTCTTTGCTGCTTCAGTTCTCACAAGTGTGGAAATGGCTGACAATGGAATATTTTGAGTTGTCTTTATGGGCAGCTTAGTTTCCCTAAAAGAATAAATGGGCTCTACCACTAAATGATGCAGTGTATAGTACCTTCTGCTTAGAGTTCCATTACTCTCTTTCTAGGATATTCTGTTCTATTTACTTTCTTTGAATTTGCTGTTTCATTCTATGGCCCCTAATCCTCACTGGGCTGTGTTTCTCCCCCGATTTCTTTTTCATCTAAAAAACCTTTTCGTAGATACCATCCACATTCAGCATTCATGGACTATTTTTGTGCAGCGGTGTAATGGTAAGTTAAATTAATGTGATTTGAATTGTGAACTGAACACATAATTCAATAATCATTTTTAATCACATATTAGGTTCAGATGCAGGGGCTTGAGCCACATATCTCTGATTTTGTTTTAATTAACTCCTTTTTAGTGCTCATATAAAAGAGAAGGTCTGTGGGAGGGGCATTCATTCATTCCACCTGTTTCTCTAATGCTTTTTTTATCAACTATAGATCAGTTTTCAAAATAGCAACATAAATGGAGTATGGAAGGTAGTTGGTGTCAGCACAAAAGGAGATAAGCTTTTCCTGTGCAGTTAATATAAATGGGATTAAAATAAAATAAAAAAAATAAAAAAATATTGTCTGTTGGGAAGGGGGGCTTCACTGGCCTACTGAAAGGGGAGGAGAAGAATGAAACCTCTTTTCTTGCACACTGGAGCCTGAATGCAAATAACTACCAGTGACTGCTCTTAAATTCTTTTAAACAATCATTGTGGCTCAACTGCACCGCCGTGTTGATGTTGGTCTTAAAATGGCCACCTCAGCATTTCTTTTACTACACCGCAGCAAATGGCAAGTTAATTTCTGAATAGGGAAAAAACAAGAAAGTTTGAGGAAACCCTGAACCAAACTGAGATTGACAGGAAGAAGGGAAAGGAATCAAAACAGTAACAGAAAAAAACAGCCATCTATTCATTTTCCCACCTTTACGTGTAGAGTTTCCACCTCTATCAGGAGTTATGGAGAGGAGTAGCTGCCACCTGTGAACTCCATTGCCCTGACAAATATCATGCACCCATCCCAGTCTTCCCTTTTCCAAATACTCCTACTGCTATTCCCATGATGGGGCCAAGCTAGACACAATCTTGGTTGTGGCACTTCCTTTTGTCTCTCCACATAGTCAGCAGCTGTGCCCAGTTTAGGAGCAAGCAGCAGTGTCCTGCTTTGCCTCATAATGTGCTAAGTTATGCTTCCCCACAGTTGATTGGGCTGAAATTGTTTCTGCAGCAGTGTTTGTAAGGCTAAAGCAAACCAGTAAATACTTGCAGTTCTATATTCTGCCTAAATATTTGTGAGCCTTTTGTGGAATAAAAGTAGAACGTGCAATTGCTATTGTAACTTTTGCAATGAATACTGATCAATTGATGGCAAGTGCCCATTGTTAAAGTATGTCTACGTTCTTATGTTTCTTTTATGTATTCAGAATCCAAGACTCTTGATACAGGTATATCCATCCAGACAGAAGTTGCTTGTGCTCCTGTTACAGGTATCCAATATAAATGCTTTTAAGAGCTGCACAATATTTCATGTTTAATAAGGAGCTTTATGGGCACCAACAAGCTGAGTTCTATTCAACATTAGTTCCAACACTTTGTTGTCACTTTATGCTGTAAAAACAAATACAAAGCTAGGGACTACCCAGTTTCTGGAATCCTGCACAGAAACATACAACAGCAGCTAAGTAAACATGTTAAGCAAACAATCCTTGGGTGCCAAGAGATCTCCCATTATTTCAGAGAGGTCTGGCTTTTTTAATCCTTATCCCTTGCCAGGAAACAGTTGCTATGTGGCGATGTCCTTTTTTTCAATGCTGTGTTTTGATTTTGTGGTATCCTCTACCATTCTAGTTAGATGCAGGAGATAATCAGATGAAACATACAGGAAGCAAGAGATTAGTATTTTTAAATATATATGTAATCTAATTTGCAATCTGGACTGAATCAATATTAGTAATATGAGTTTTTATGAAGATGAAGTTGAGCAGTTTCCATACAACCTTCTTATAGCAAGATACCTATGTGCCATTTATTTCTCTACTAAATTACTAGATTAAAATGGACACGCTGGTAAGAAATGGTAGGAGAATCTGATGGGCAATACGGTAGGTAGGAAGGGCTGTCAGAATTATTACCAAAAATTGCTGATGCAAGTGCAGTACAGAAAATGGCAAGTTCACCATAAAAATTACAAGTTCATCAGAAGAATAAATTAGTAAGTTCATCAGAAAATTATAAGTAAGTTCCTCAGAAAAACAAATAAAAGATCATCAGCTTTGTGTTTTCAACTTCCTCTGACAAAATGAATAATTTATTATCATTTCAACATCCATGAAGGGTTTTCATGTTTATATGAAGTACTAAATAAATACATTAAGCGTATTAGGATTAAGAAATATTTTTGTCACTTTATTACTGTCAGGCTTCTCTTAGATGATTAGAACTGCCCAACCTTTTAAATTATTTTATTTATATCCTGCCATTATTATTTTTAATAATAATAAGAATAAGAATAAGAATAAGAATAAATAATAATAAGAATAAGAATAAGAATAAGAATAAATAATAATAATAATAATAATAATAAGAAGAAGAAGAAGAAGAAGAAGAAGAAGAAGAAAAAGAAAAAGAAAAAGAAAAAGAAAAAGAAAAAGAAAAAGAAAAAGGAAGAAGAAGAAGAAGAAGAAGAAGAAGAAGAAGAAGAAGAAGAAGAAGAAGAAGAAGAAGAAGAAGAAGAAGAAGTAAGTAGTAGTTGGAAGGGACCTTGGAGGTCGTCTAGTCCAACCCCCTGCTCAGGCAGGAAACCCTGTATCATTTTGGACAAATGGCTGTCCAGTCTCTTCTTAAAAACTTCCAGTGTTGGAGCATTCACCACCTCTGGAGGCAGGTTGTTCCACTGGTTAATTGTTCTAACTGTCAGGAAGTTTCTCCTTAGTTCTAGGTTGCTTCTCTTTGTAGGCAGCAGGCATATCCAACATACTTTTCTCCTCCTATTTTTCCCTCAATAAAAACAACCTTGTGAGATGAGGAGCTGAGAGAGAGTGACTGGCCCAAGGTTACCCAGAGGCTCTCATGCCTAAGACAGGACTAGAACTCACAGTCTCCTGGTTTTCCAGGGTGATTCCTTAACCACAGATGGTCATGATTTATTATTGGGGTGGGGTGGGGGTTGTAGTGTTTTATTTGTTTTATGAACTATGTAAAATCTAAAACCCTGAAAACTGGGGGGGAAAACACAGCAACCCTATAAAATGCAAAACAGAGTTCCAGGGATCACATATTGTATAGTACTCATGTCTTAAGTTATTCACATCTCAGGATTTATAAGAAAATCCTGCCTCTGCAAAAATCTTTTGCATAAAATAAGATCCAATTGTATATGGGGCACTAAGGGAATGTATACAACCATCAAGAGCTGCAGCACAAAGGTAGTGTTCTGGGCCATGCTGGCTGAGATGATAAGTTTGGAAATAATAGACTAACATGGAAAGGAGGCCTCCGTATTGAGAAAATTAATATAAAACATCATGTTTCATTATGATTCATTTCATGATTCATAAATCAAGGATGATTTATCGCTTTGTTTTAAATTATAGCGATCAATGGAAAAACTCTTCTAAGTGCCATGGGAAGGCATACCCCTGAATCCAAATGTCCCCAGACAAATCTAGCAGAACCACAATCGGCATCTCTCAGTCCTGTTCCACCATCCAACATCAATGTCCTTGGGAATGCCTCACCTAGCTGGTCCAGATCATCATCGCAAAAATCCACTGCTGGTAACCCTTCTGCTCACAACTCCTCAGGATCCTCCAAGATTTCCTCAGGTTCTCTACTTACTCCACAATCTCCAGGTGAGATCTGCCTTTCTTTTATGGAGGCATCTTTATATATTCTCGATCCTCACTCACATATAACCATGAAATTTATTGCAGAGGTCAAAATCCTAGCATGAGATACACACCTGGTAAAGAAACCTGAAGTGGAAGGGTGAGCTGAGGTAATGCACTTTTGGCCTCTCTGAGGGTTTAAGAAGCAGACATATCTACATTAGACTGAGAAAATGATTCCAAAAGCAAATTTGCAGCATTGGCCAATAAATTATTTCCAGTGGGCTCCCTGATTCAATGGCCCAGGTGCATTTATCTGCTATGTGGATCAATCAGTCTGAAGAAATCTTCACCCACTACTGATAGTCCTCAATTTACAACCACATTCCAGAATTTCCATTGCTAAGGAAGGCAATTGTTAAGTGAATTACACCTGATTTTATGCCTTTTTTGCCATGATTGTTAAGTAACTACAGTTGTTAAATGAATCATGCAGTCATTAAGTGAATCTGTCTTCCCCCATTGACTTTGCTTGTCAGAAGCTTGCTAGAAAGGCTACAAATGTCAATCATATGACCCCAGGGCACTCCAACTGTCATAAATGCATGCTGGTTACCCAATGGCCAGGTTTTTAATCACATGACCACAGGCAGGCCACAGTGGCCATAAATGTGAGGACCAGTATAAGTCACTTTTTTCAGTGCAGTTGTAACTTTGAAAAATTGCTAAACAAATGTTGTAAGTCAAGGACTACCTGTAATCTTACTGGAATGATGTTATCTGATGTTTGAGCTCAACTAGGAATCTGTAGTTTTATTCCAAGCATTCTAAATTCAGCAGTTTTTGATGTTTTTTTATGTTTGCGTGATTGGTAAGAAGGGTGGAGTAAGAGCTGCTTCCTTCTGAGTTGTTGTCATTCAATTTTTTTTATTATGTGGTAAGAGCAGCTGTTTCCAGCGTGCTAGTTTATGCCAGGTTTGCAAAAGATTGCAAACATTCTACGTAGTTTAGAACTTATTGGTGAACTGATTTCTTCACCCACACTTTAGTTATTTCTTCCAAGCCATATCTTCCTTTTCAGGTTCAAGATACAATCTAATAAATATATTAATCAGCTGTAGTCCACAAAATTGCCTACTTAACAAAATGGTAATTCATACAACAGAATAATTTCCCCCCCCCCCACACACATATATAGATAAACATATTTCCATGCAAACATCCTTCTTCCTAACCTGTTTTCCTCATTCTTTTCTCTGCCTCCCTGCCTCTCCTTACAGTCCTTCTCAGCCTAACTTTCCCATTGGGCTACCATATTTTCTTATTCACTGGAGCTTTAGGCTTGGATTTTTTTAAAACACCTGTTGCTGCAATGCAATTGCATAATAAAAAACATACCAAGAAAAATTTAAAAAGAGAACTACAACTTCACCCATAACCTTAATTCTTGATTTGCCATGCAAAATCTGTTGCAGCCATTTGCCTCACAAAAGTTATTTTTGATCTAAGATCCACATTAAATCAATATAACCTAACAGTCACCCTGTACCTATTTTGAATTACAAGCTAAAGAATGGCAGCTTGGAAATAATTATTCTAAAGCAACATGAACCCTTTTCTCTTCCCTTTAGGTTCCAAAAGTTTAGACAAGAAACTTCCTTTCAACCTTCGAAAGAGTAACATCTCCCTGAAAACAGCCAGTCCACACCCACCAGCCCCTTTGGCTCAGGTAGTCTACCTGAAGGACATTGTCTGCTACCTGTCACTGCTGGAAAGGGGACGGGCTGAGGATAAGCTGGAGTGTAAGTGCTTGGGTGACAGGAAGAACATCTGTAGTCCTTGAACACCACATGCAAAACTATGGATGCCTTGGTCACAGGTGGCAGGGATGGAAGGAATGTGGGAGGGTTGTGGTTTTAGAGGAAACCATAAGAGCTTTGAGGTTTATAAAGGGTAAATGCTCAGATTCACATAGGTGTGAATCATGAATGAAGCTGCAACTCCTGCCAACCTGACAGTTCAAAAGCGTGCAAACATGAGTAGATAATGGTGGACTCATTAATGGAGACATGAAAGGAGTCCCCAACTGGGAGTCCCCTGGGCAACAGTGATGTCATTGGTTGATCCTTTCACTATGGAAGCACCTCAGTGCTTACAACACAGCAAAAAAAATGTATGAAGACAACAAATTGTTCATTCATTCCTTTCTAGTTAAACAAGAATAGGAACCTGTGGATCTCCATGAACATTGTTGGTGTATATCATCAACTCCAACATGGCCAGTGATCAGTGCTGGAAAGAACTGTGCTCCACATCAAGTAGTTCATTATGGATTCAATATTGATTAAACAGCATTTGTTTAATATCCATTGATGGAAGACTGCTACATTGGCCCATAACTCACATTTCTATGTCTTTTTCTCGGGAGGGCAATTTTCAGGGAGGAAAAAGTTTGTGAGTGATTTTTAAATATTTTCCAGTATGAAATGCTCAGGTTTCAGCAGTTCCTTCTCCTCTCCTGCAATCACATCTATTCCTCTGTGCTTTCTAAAACAATAACTCATAGGCCACCACAAAAAATTAAATGGGGCATAGATACTATTTTAATTTGTTCATATATTTGGGTGTAGCGTTACTAATCTGAAATACTCCATGTGTCCTTCCTGATAAGCGGCTTCTACTAGGATTAATTAAAAGGTGTATGTAGTAGTCTTTTTTATTAGGTGGTAAGAGCAGCTGGGATGGAGAAGTCACTGTTTCTCTTCTCTAGCTAGTATTTTAATAGAAAGGAAAGATGTTAAGAGGCAACACTACATGTACTTTAAAAGCTGTGTCTGGAAGCATTCTCAGAGCATGTACATCAGCTCCAACCCTCAGTTTTGCAGGTGAGGAATTCATGTATCAGTCATCAGCTCTAATTAAATACCAATTCAGTGATGTGATTTCAAATTACTCAGGACTTACCAGCTTCCTTATCCTAGAAGGTAGAGTTTTTTTCTCAAATAAGTAGCTATGAGCTGGGGAGTGGAATGGTAGAAAATACGGGTTCAAATAGCTACAAACATAGCTACTACTGCAGTTGTGTCGGGAGTGCTGAAGCACTTCCGGATTGAAAGGATTGAATGGTGACATCATTGTTGCCCGGGACAGGCCGAGTTGGGAGCTCCTTTCACATCCTTGTCAAGTTGAGTGCCAACATGGTACCCATTTATCTACTCATGATTGCCCACTTTCGAACTACGGGGTCGGCAGGAGCTGGAGCATGTGACAAGACCTCATCCCCTCCTGCGGCAACAACCAGGTCTCAAATGCCAGCCTGCCGATCATCAGCCCAGGGTCCTAATCTTGTGTGCCATTATGCTCCCAGAAGTATTACTGAAGACCTTTTGAATTAACCGTTTAAAAAATAAACCTAGACTGTGATTTGGAAGGGCAGCTCATTTGATGAATTTTAACCCTTTTTGTAATGCCTAAACAGACTTGCTTCTCTTTTCTTTACAATTATCTTTTTCCACATATTGTACCTCTCTGTTTTGTTTTCCTCTTTTGCTGTACTTCCTTTACATTTCTCTTCATTCCACTTCCAGCCTTATTTTGGAGTGTGGCTACTGGTGGGCAGCTGTATGCATGTATATATAAGTGTGTGTGTCTGTTGTATGTGTGTGTGCGCGCAAGGTGTTATGTGAATCCTTTTATTGCAGAAGGGACTTTCCAGATACGGTACAAATAGAGTCGGCAGTCCTAGGTGGAAACAATAAGGAAGCTATGCACCACAAAGGAGTGGTTGCCTGTTTATAAACTTTTTTCATCTTCCACCTCTGTGCTAAATTCTGAGTCATCTGCCATTTAAAACTGCTAGTTTATAAGCCAATCTCTATTAATACAGCAGAGACCATATTAATTATGAGATATCACTGGGGGGAAAAACTATCATTCTCCCAGGATCATCTATGATCTATTCTGGTGTAACATTTCAAGTTGAATTGTTCAGTAGAATCTCTTCAAACCTCACAGCAGGAGTCAAAATGTGATATTGGGCCTGCCCTTTAGATTGGATGAAACATTCCTAGCCTGTGGATTGGCCTCTATGTAACTGGATATGGTGATAAGCAGGGATATTGCTTTTCCTATTTGAAGTGATGTTGAACAAATGTTTCTTCCTTTCTATACTGTATGGGTGTGTGTGCCCGGACAAAGTTATTCATCTCTATTGGCCTGGCTGGTTCCATTGTTACATATCATTTATTTTATGAATGGAATTGTCAGATATTTAGAAGAGAAAGGAGAAAAATGAAAATTGCTATCTACATGTTACTTTTTGCAAAATAAACGCCATACATTGAGAAATAGTGTAGCTCCATTAGCATTCCTGAAAATTGTAAAAGGCTGCCCTCTAGTGCTATTTGTTAGTTTACTATTAAAGATTAAGAATTTATTATTTAAATGTAATACTATGTACAAACAAAGAAAATTCTTAATCTTGACGGATTTGGGTGAAGCCAATGTAAAGAGTGACTCTAAAGATAGTTTCTTCTAAAAACCCAGCTATATATTTTAAAAATGAATTAAATATATAATTATAAGGAATTATATATGCATATACAGAGAATATTGATGACAATAAATTTGGCACAAAGACTTATTCTACAATTTTGGAAACAATAGAGATTAAAATTATAGTCTATGCAGCAAAAAACACATTTCCTCAATTTGAGTTGAATTGGATGACATAATATCCAACCAGCTAGCTGAGTTTCATAGACATTGTAGCCAAATATACCATCTGCTTCTTTCTGGAAATGCATCGCCTTAAGATGAAATGGCCATTGCCATTCACATTATAAAGTCACTGGTATTTTTGACCTACTGATTTGGGCATTCTATTTACATAAAATATATATTAAATCAGCTGTTAAGCATCTTCAGTGCCGATTATAGTACTTTGAGCCCCATATACTGGAACAATATCATATTGGGGGAAACTGGCCTGGTTTATTTTTAATTGAAAATGAAGAAAAAAGGAAAAAAAACAGCCCTCCCTTTTTCAGAAATCATCACCAGACTGCCAACTGCCATAAAAGAGGGTCTGGAGACAACTCTGATTTACTGAATACAGTTCATGTTAATTCTTAAGGAATATAGATGCATGTATACTACAACTGCAAAAGCTAATTTCCTGATCTCTGTTCAGTCAGAAAGTAGAAATATAGCTGTTGTAAACCCAGACTGCTCCAAAATATTCCAGTATGCCAACTACATGCTGGACAGACTTAAGTAGTAATTTACTCATCTGGTTTTAATTCACATAATGTGGCAGATGCATGCACTGGCACACAACTGCAGGTGTTAGGGTTTAGCTCCAAATTCCTTATTTCCACTAGACAGAAAATATTTTTTTTATCCTGAAACTAAAAGTTAGGAACTGCAGCAGGAAAAAGTAGCCTTAGAAACTGGCTAGAATCCTCAGGATCATCTGGAGGAGAGACCCCAAAATAATTGAAATAGAGATTAATCTTTTCTAGTCACCAATCACCATAAAAATAATAAGTAAAAATGTCTAGCTAGCTAAATTACCTGCAATTAATTTTTATTTCTCTTTTTAAAATTAATCTAATTTATTGTCTCTGATATTTACTCCATCAATGAAAGCTATCCATGTATGCTTGATGCCTTTTAAAATCTCTGAGCAGTAGAGTGATCCTACCTTGGAGTCTAGACCCTTGCAGGATTTGTTTAAGGTGCTGATTGGTTTCACCAGTACTTTTTATTTTACTCACCATGATTTTATATGTGAATACCTAAAGGTAAATAAAATATTTCTACATTTTTTTTCTGTCTGAAAAAACACACAACTATGGCTCATTTTAACTTCGACTTTGTAAGATGGGTCCCCTCCCAAGGAAGGCTGAATTTTCATATCACAAGAGTGGGAAATGGTGGTACAAATTTTGTTTATTTTTTTAAATTTTGTTTAAGTTGTTAATGTTTTTCTCTCTTTCTCTTTGCCAATGAGGCACATAAGCTGTGATGCTTCTCTTTCTTTCACACTTCTGGGTTCAATAGGAGGACATTAGATAAAGGCAATCCCCCTGGAAAATTTGTGGTGGCAGCAGTAATGATCAAACAGTTACATTAGAGCAAGAAGGCAGGCCAGGATATGTAAATTCAAAGGGCATCTCAGAGAAGACATTTGAGACCTCTTACATTTTGCCGTTGGGTAGTCGTCGACTTACAATGGCAATTGGGATCAGAATCTCTGCCGCTAAGCAATGCAGTTATAAAGCAAGACTACATCACTTAGCACAGCAATCCCTGCAGTCCTGTTTGCCATCATTAACCAAGCCTCAGAGTTATTACAATAGGCAACTTCCTGCTGGCTTCCCACAAACAAGTCAGTGGGAAAGCCAGCAGAAAGTTACAAGTTCCAGGCAGCTTGCAAGCAGGTTGGCATACAGGTAAGTGGCTGCTGCTAGATGGAGGAGGGGTGCGGAGGATGTACAAAACTTCAAGGGAGGTATGGCAAAATCCAGGGAGAATGTGTAGGATGAACGAGGGGGTTCAAGGAGGTGCAGTAAGGGTAAGGGAGAGTGTGTGAATAAGGTGTGGTGAGACTCGGAGAGGATATGTGAGGGTGCAAAAGATGTAAGGATAAGGGAGGGTGTACAAGGGTGCAAAGGAAGTACAGCAAGGATTGGGAGCAGTGCAAGGGTGTGTACAAGGATGCGAGGGTTGTGGAAAAGATGTGAGGAAGGTGCAGTGAAGCTCAGGAAGGATGTGCAAAGGAATGCAGGGGTGCATTAGGATACAAAGGCATAGGGAAGGTTGAGTGTGTGAGAGGGAGGTGTGGCAAAGTACAGGGAAAGTGTGCATGTGTGCACAAGGATGCATGAAGTTGCAAGGGAAGCATGATAACAGGAAGGATGCATGAGGACCCAGATTGTTGGGGGCAATAAGCTGACTTTGTAAAAATGCCGCTTGGGGGGGTGAAAGCCCTAATAAGCAGGCATATACATAGAATGAAGGCTATTGCTAAGCACATTGATTTGTGCTTCTTAGATTGTAAGCCGCCCTGAGTCTTCGGAGAAGGGCGGGATATAAATGGGATTTTAAAAAAAAAGAGTGCAAAGCTTGAGGAAGGTGTACAAGTGGCTGGCCCAGTCTGAGCAGGTGGGAGAAACTTACCCCAGAGAATTGTGACCTTTGCTGACTTTCTCATTGATCTTCAAGGGAAGCCTCAGGGAAGGTGACAAAAGGCAATCACTTGATCACAGGGTGCTGTAACTGTTCATAAGCGCAAGCTGATTGCAAAGTTTCTAGATTATGATTATGTCACTGCAAAGGTGCTGTGGCAGCCAAAATTCTTAGAACTGATTGTAACCACTATTCTTTCAGCACTTGTAATTTCAGACAGTTACTAAACAAATGGTTGTAAGTCAAGGATTATCTCCAGTAACAGAATCTTGGAAGCCTGTCAAAGTTTCCCTCTGCTCTTTGTTACGCCAAAGAAAATAACTGTGGGGTAATCCTGAGTTTCCTTCTTACTCCCCTTTTTCAGAGCTCAGCTAATGTTCACTTACACTCTTTTGAATTCCTTCTCTTTTTTATGGTTATGCATTTATTTCGATGTGAATTATCAAATACAAAGGGTTAACGGAAGGCAGAGACTTCAATGTGGTCAGCTCAAACCTTGAAATTAAGGCAGTGGTAGACAGTAAAACCTGACTCATTAGCCGTTTTGTAATGGGAGCATACATTTATTGCATATCTTTGCACACTTGTGTTTTCTTGCAGTTATGTTTCGCCTCTATGATACGGATGGCAATGGCTTCCTGGACAGCTCGGTAAGCTATCCTTCAAACTAGTCCTTCTCTTTAAAAGGATAAGAAGCTACGCATTGGGGCTTTCCTACCACGATGCCACTACAAAGTACATAGGTCGAGGGATACATCAATGAAATCTGGCTCTCTCTGGTTTCCAGTTAGACTACAGCATGGAAACAAGATCATTCAAAGTTGAGGGATTCTTCATAAAGAGGATTATACAGGCCTTTTTCAAAGTTGGCAGGCTCTGGTAAAGTTAGCTGATTAAATAGCAGCATCAAAATTTGGGTCTTGATATAGTGTAGTTTAATTACCTTGTGGAAAATTTAAATGGAAGGCAATGATATGGGTGTAGCTGTACTATGTAATATTACCCTACTGCAAACTCTTTCCAGTGTTTATTCTTAAAAATAAAAAAGTAATCTGACCCAATTGTTTTAAAGAGGTGGCTCACCTTCATAAAGATATTTACCTCTTTTTTTCTTGCATGCTGATATATAATGCAACATCCATATAGTATATCATTCACATTCTCTTAAAAACATTTACCTTCTTCCATCTTGTTTCTAAATTCAGGAGCTGGATCGTATTATTAATCAAATGGTACATGTAGCAGAATATCTGGAATGGGACTCTACAGAATTAAAGCCAGTAAGTTATTTTTCCATGTAGAATCAGAATTTATTTTTAAAAAGTGCTTTGTTCTGCTTTTGAGTATCATTTTTTTCCTCTGAGGGCTAAGTCATACACAATATTCAATAAATAATGTATAACTACCTTTTTTTCTTCCCTTTACAGCAAAGTAAACATAGCAATAGATCACTACTAATTAAGATTACCATATGCAAAGGGTTACACCTTCCTCCTAGAAACATGTTTAGCAACATCTGCCCTGTCCCATGTGGAATTTTTTTTTTCATTTTCTTTGGGTAATTCCCCAATGTGGAATACTGGCATTTTTGTATGAGAAATGGAAAAATGGTGTAAAACATCTTCTCCATGGCCCAGTCAGGATTACCCTGACAAGCAGTTAAAAAAATCTAGAAAAGTATCTACATACTATTTATATTTAATCATTATGCAGATTGGTCCTGAATTACTGAGACTGAACTATAAATACAAACATGATCCCTATTTTAATTTGCAGAAGGATTACTATCTTAGTCTGTTGCAGGCAAAACAGAATCTTGTGGCATCTTAAAATTAACTGTTGCCCTTAAAAATGTAAGCTACAATTAGTCTTTAATGTGCCACAACAATTTGTTATTGTTCTGTTTAATTATTCCTTGAGTCATCCATTAATTCTAAATAGCCAGTCTGAGCCTGTCAAATATATTGTAATAATCAAGTCTCAAAAAGACTAGTTTTTTAAAAAAAAGAGTATTATTTCTGAATTTATTTTACAGCATTTCTAAGCCATCCACCACCCACAGATTGTTATTTTTTTTTCCTTAAAACGCCTTTTAAGGAATAAGGATAATTATGGTTTCACAGGAAGAAAAGTTGCAGGCTTAAGAAAATCTGACTTGGAAAAAGTGTAATGAAGAACTGCAAACCAAACAAACAAACAAAACCCAACCATAAAACTAGAATTCCGTAGAACTCTAAATTACTCTTGGGACTGATTATCAGATCCCAGCCTGCTGCAAACAAACATGGATTTTTAAAAAGCTAAAGAAGCAAAAGACAAGGGTACGTTGAAGAAGTCAAGGCAATGTGATGAAACCTTCAGATTGACAACCTGACCTGGATGGAAATGTTGTATGACACCTTTATGTCTCAGTCAGCTAATAGAATCAACCGACAGCTCTCACTCTGTGAGATCTGCTGATTATATTCAGGCTGAAATTGCCTAGTTGTTGTCTCCACTGCTAAGTCTAGCTCCTAGACTTTGTGATTCACAATGCAAACACTGGTGCTCTTGATTCTTTCACTTAATGTTGCAATCAATTTTGTTTTCTGTGCTAGTGTTCAAAGCCTACAGAACATTTCCTATCCTAAAAATAATTGCAACTGAAAAAAAAATATGATGCGCATACCTGGACTTTGTCTTCTGCAGATTTTGAAAGAGATGATGGAAGAAATAGACTATGATCATGATGGAACTGTGACACTTGAAGAATGGATTCGGGGTGGTATGACTACCATCCCTCTGCTCGTTCTCCTAGGCATGGAAACAGTGAGTAACAGGCCTGATCTCACAATAATAAGCCAAACTTTCCCAACATGGTGTGTTTCTAGACTAACCATACTTTTACCTAGGATAGGAGAGAGTTCTTGTTTGTTGTATAACCTTTCTTTCTACACAGTATGCAATGTGACTTAACAATAATTAAAATGCAGAATGTAAAATAGAAATTAAACTTAAATCATAAATTAAAACCAAATATTATTTAACAGTAAAAAAAGTCTGACAAAAGATATGCATTCAGCTGCTTTTTTTCCCAAGAAAAAAAAATTGTGTGCATAACTACTGTTAAGAAGACCAGAAGCCACTTTTTTCTTTATTTCATCTTCTTTTCTACTTCTTTTTCTATATTTTTTCACTTTTCTATTACTTTTATCTTTTTAACTCTATGGAAAAGCATATTTAATAAAAATTAATTTAAGAGTGTGAGTCTAATAGAATCCCAAAGGAGGACATTCCACAACTGGAAACCATGCGACTGAAGGTCTTCTTCTGCATACTGAATGAATGAGCCTTTAAAAACAAGTCATCTTCTGAAGGGCCTCTTATGTAGAACTACACTGCTAGAAAGATTTGTAATAGGAAAGAAAATCTCTCAGATAATCAGATTTCAAGCTGTTTGTAATTTTAAAAATTAGCACCAATACTTTAAACTGTATCCTGGAAGCAATTATGGGAATTAAGTTGAGAAAAGGTGCTGTACAGAATATGACCTTCTGAAGGAAATTAGATATAATCAACCAGAATCTGCTTATCAGAAAGTAAAGTAAGTATGATAACTTTCACCAATAATCTAATTGTAGTTTGCCATTATATGTAATTATTTTTATTAACATTTGAATTGCTTGATGGAATATAAGGAGAGGATTTAAGAAATGTTGTACATTGTAAGGCAGTCATTTATTTATCTAACTTTTACTTTCATGGGCAGAAAAAAATAACATATACAACGGATAATATGTATGTTTGGGAGAGAGATATGTCTCTAAGGGATAAAGCACATGATGTGTGGTGCCAGTGTGAAGCAGAGGAGCTTCCAATGAACATTCACTTGAATATACACAGCCTCTTAGACTCTTTAAAGTCTCTGACCTTCTGAGAGTGCAGGTATTGCAAAATCCAGATTCTCAGCTTCCTTTTTAGCTATAGACACTAAGAACATCTTGACTGTCTGCACAGTTTTCAAGGATTGTGTCAACAGTTATCCAAAGCTTCTAAAAAGTGAAGGAAGTCATATAAATAAATTTAACGAGTTTCAAATTAAATCTAATAATGTACTAATTAATTGTGTATTGTTAGGTTATGGTGCTATGGAACTGGCATCCATTTTCCCCTCCATCTGCCTAGATTCATTTGACATACAATACAAGCAACCTTTTGAATTCCTGGTATAAACATTGTCTGGTACATCAACAGTAGGAGCTATTTGCTCAGTTTCAGTTCTATAATCTCATGATTTAAGAATCCTATCTTTAAAAGGAAATGTGGTCATTTGATGGAGTTTGAGAGATTATTTGATGTTCTTGACTTCTTGAGCAATACAATAGGACAGATTGAAATATATATAGGGAAATATAGTTTCTAATTATAATTCTACAACTTCATAAAAAGGAGGGCGTTAGTCATCATCTACATCATCCAGCTTGTATTACAGCTATATGCAACCAAAGGCAATATGCCTCTGAATGTCAGTTCCTGAGGAACACGAGTAGGAGGATGTTAATGTGCTCTTTGTGAGATTTCCATAAGCTTTGTTGACTATTGTGGGATAATCATCTCAGACTATGCAAGGTCTTCTTTTCTGATCCACTACATTACTTCTTAGAAGATAAGCAGCATATTTTGTTATCCAGCAGCAAACCTGGGGTAATATTCCTGTATAAAGTTCTGTCCATTTAAAAATTGTGAATTCTGTGTTTTATAAAAATTTTATTCAGGATAGGCTGGATGGTTGCTTTTTTCTTTTCTTTCAACATTTTGGTAGCAGGTTACTTCCTATTTTACCTGGCCACATGATAAGAAGCCATTTGTTCCTTTGGAAGCAACTGACCTGATTCAATCCCTTGCCTACAGTCCTCTATACTCGTCTGTTTGATTGGAATTGATGGGTTCTGCCTAATTTTATAATTATAAAACTATAACACATATGGTTCAAGAATGGGACAATCTCATTCCAGCCACACTGGAAGCAGTTAGATGGTTAGCTTCCTTAGATATCGAATTATAACATCTATCCCATTGCAATTCTATGGCTCCATATTATGGTGATTTTATTATGGTTTTATTTGAATTTAATATTTTAACTCCTGTATTATATTGTACACACATACACACACACATACACACATTTGCTGATGCTTTATTTAAACTAAATTTTTATATTAGTGACTGCATGACCTCGGTATATACCATGCATTAAATAAATAAATAAAATAGAGGTGCTACTATTGATAGGACACCCATCCCTGTTTTATATCTATCAGAGATGCTGGTAACACCCTCTCCCCCCAAAAAAGGAAGTCTATCATCCATTAAAGATAATTATAATTATATCATTCTATACTAATTGCTGAGAAAAACAACATATTTACATTTTTAGAAATCCAAGTTATAATCCATTAGAATATTCAATCTTTGTCTTTTGACTACATGATATTACATAAATGTAGATCACTTTCCCCAAAATGATAGACAAAAACATTGGACTATGGTTGTTTTGCTTGACTTACCCACTGTAATTAGATTGAATATCCAATCAGAATAGTTATTGTTTGGAGATGATAGAAATGTACTGTAGCATATCAGGAGAAGATTAAGTCAAGACAGGTTAATGTATTCTCTAGGTTATTATTTATCATGAGTCTTAGATTATTTTCTTGCATGGTAGTAAAAGTTTAATTTAAAAAATTCTGTAGCTTCTTCAAAAAATAAAGAGAAGCTAGCAAGACTATAACATAGGTTAATTCAGATAATTATTTACAGGTCATGGACATGCCAATTAAGTTCAAGAGTGTGTGAGAAAAGCTGATGAATGTTTTCTATAGTTCTGTAGTTCTGAGATTATTAGTTCACATTATGAAGAGACAATATTGATTGTGCAAAGAGGTAATTGTGCAAAGTGCATATTTCGGTGACTGGGTCATTGGTGGGTCATTGGAGATCCATCATACTGATTCTTCTCTGCTAAGTGAACTTTTTTTAAAAAAAATCCCTACAGAATATAAAGGATGATGGCCAACACGCTTGGAGGCTGAAACATTTCAAGAAGCCTGCCTACTGCAACTTTTGCCGCACTATGTTACTGGGAGTTAGGAAGCAAGGCTTGTGCTGTTCATGTAAGTCTCTGCAGATGCACCATAATCATGGCTAGTGAGGTTATCTCCATATCAGTTGGGAAGAGTCTGTCAAAATCTCCCCAAAGATGGGGAAAGGGTTTATTGATTTAGTTTCTGTTTAATCTTAAAGAAAAGATAGTTAGGCTTCAATATTTCCAGTAGGGTCCTTTCTCAAGGGAAGCTTGAGATTTTTCCAACTATATACCATTTGTATTATAGAACCAGATACCAGATAATCCACTTTCAAGACAACCAAAGTAACGACTCGGAGAGAATACTTTTCTAGAATTTACTTACTTACTTACTTACTTACTTACTTACTTACTTATTTATTTATTTATTAAACTTATATACCGCCCTTCTCCCGTAGGACTCAGGGCGGTTCACAAGGTTTAAAAAAAAACAATACAACAATTACAAAAATTAAAAACAATTAAAATGATTACATTAACCTTGAATACATAAAAATCCCAAATAGAATCCAATTAAAACCCCAATTAATACTCTCAGTCAAGGCCAGAAAGCTCAAAGAGCCAGGTCTTCAGGTCCCAGCGGAATGAGTGAAGGTCAGGGGCAGTCCTAAGCTCTACAGGCAGCTGGTTCCAAAGGGCAGGTGCACCCCCAGAGAAGGCCCTCCCCCTGGGTATTGTCCACCGGCAATCTTTTACCAGCAGTACCCTGAGAAGACCTGTGGGAGGGCACAGGATGAAGGGAGCTTGATGCCGGCAGCAGGTGCTCCCTCAGATATCCCGGACCCAAGCCATTTAGGGCTTTATAGGTCATCACCCTTGAATCTCACCCGGAGGGCAACCGGAGGCCAATGCAGCTCACGGAGCAGAGGTGTTACGTGGGAGTATCGGGAAACCCCCATCACAACCCGCATGGCTGCATTCTGCACCAGCTGAAGCCTCCGGGTGGTCCTTGAGGGCAGCCCCATGTAGAGAGTGTTAGAGTAGTCCAATCGGGAGGTCACGAGCACATGAGTGACTGTGCACAGGGCATCTCAGTCCAGGTAGGGCCGCAACTGGCACACCAGGCGAACCTGGGCAAAGGCCCCCCTGGTCACGGCTCCTATATGGTCTTCAAAACTGAGCTGCAAATCCAGGAGGACGCCCAAGTTGCGAGCCCTATCGACGGGGGGCAACACCTCACCCCCCCATCATTAAAGATGGAATAGACTGGTTAGTCCAAGATGCCGGTATGCACAGCCACTCAGTCTTAGCAGGATTGAGACGAAGCCTGTTTCTTCCCATCCAGACCTGGACCGCCTCCAGGCAACGGGACATCACGGCGAGGGCATCACTGGGTTGGTTCGGGGTGGAGAAAAAAAAGTTGGGTATCATCAGCGTACTGATGATACCCCACCCCGAAATCACGAATGATCTCGCCCAGTGGCTTCATATAAATGTTGAACAGGAGGGGAGAGAGAACCGACCCCTGAGGAACTCCACAAACGAGAGGCCTCAGGGTGGATCTCTGCCCTCCCGTCAACACCGATTGCGAGCGGCCCAGGAGATAGGAGGAGAACCACCGTAAAACGGTGCCTCCCACTCCCAACCCCCTGAGACGCCACAGTAGGATACCATGGTCGATGGTATCAAAAGCCGCTGAGAGATCTAATAGAACTAGGACAGAGGAGCAACCCCTGTCCTGAGCCCACCAGAGATCATTCACCAGCGCGACCAATGCCGTCTCCGTGCTGTACTCGGGCCTGAAACCCAATTGGTACGGGTCCAGATAATCAGTTTCCTCCAGGAACAGAGGAAGCTGATGCGCCACCACACTCTCAACAACCTTCGCCAAAAAGCGAAGGTTGGAGACAGGACGATAGTTGTTTAAAATCGCTGGGTCCAGGGCAGGCTTCTTGAGAAGGGGCCTCACCACCGCTTCCTTCAAAGCGGCGGGGAAGACACCCTCACTCAAAGAGGCAGATATTACTGCCTGGAACGAACTTCATGTCTCCTCCCGAGCCGCATAAATCAGCCAAGAGGGACACGGGTCCAATAAACAGGTGGTGGAACTCAGCCTCCCCATAATCCTGTCCACATCATCAGGGGAAACAGGATCGAACTCAGTCCAGATAACATGCTCAAGACTGTCCGATTCCTCCACATCAGACTCTGCCCAGTTAGAGTCCAAACCAGCCCGGATCTGAGCGATTTTGTCCGTCAGATGATGACTGAACTCCTCGGCCCACCCCTGCAAGGGCTCCTCCCTCACCTCCTAATTAAGGAGGGAGCGAGTCACCCTAAACAGGGCAGCCGGGCGATTATCTGCGGACGCGATGAGGGCAGCGAAGTAATTAGCCCTCGCCGTCCTCATCGCCGCAAGATAAGACCTTATGAAGGTTCTTAACTGCAATTGGTCAGATTCAGAACGGCTGGATGGATCTACTTAAAAAGCGGAACATTATGCACTTTAACAGCTTCCTATTGCCACAGCTGTTCTTTTGCATTGAAGAAATTCATTAGTATTTTGTCCATAGTACTGAACAGTCCCAAAGACTAAAAAAGTTCATTTTTAAAAAGAAAAATATTATAAGAGGCAATCAAACAACAGGCTTTTACTGAAATGGATTATTTTACAAAAGCCTAGGTGAAAGAGGCATGTCCTCAGTTGCCATCTAAAGAAAGCTTGGAGGCCAACCTTAGGACAAGAGTTTAAAATATTAAGGTAGGATAGATGGCTAATGAGAAGTTTCACTGGATTCAATAGAACATAATTTACAGTAAATGAATAAAGATGGCAACTGTTAATACATAACTTGCAAATTTTAACTTATGGGAAACTGAGGTTCAGAAGATAACATATTGATTGTAAACCCCATTCTGAGAAATGACCTCACACAACACCAGGTAGATGTTAATCCTGAGGGGTAAAAGAGTCACATCTTGAGGCAACCCACAACACAAAAGTTTAGGTCTCAATCTCTCCCTCTGTAATTGCACTTGAAAAAGGAAGGAGGAGAACCACCACAGTATTGCTTCCAGACCCCCTAAGCCAGTTCAGAACAATATCATAAGTGATGGTATCGAAAGTTGCTGAAAGTTCAAGGAGGGCTAGCACAAATGCACCACCTCTGTCCCTAGCCAGCCAGACGTTATCCACAAGTGTGATCAATACCATCTCAATAGTGAATGGTGAATCCACTGTCATGGATTATGACAACAGTTTACTCATTTAGGATTTTTTCAAGAATTGTATATACAATTACATACATGGAATAATATATTCTAACAGCCAAACTCTAGAAGTAGCTGGAAATTGCCCTCAATGCAGTAATTTAGAATGGCTCTCTTTTTTCTTTCCTTTCTACAGTTTGTAAATATACTGTCCATGAAAGATGTGTGTCCAAAGATATTGCTCCTTGCATCAGTACTTATATAAAATCCAAGAGAAATACAAATGTAAGTGAGCCATATGTGGAAGATCAATGCTATGTGTCCACTAATTAATCATCTGCCATGAATTCTAAGCCATCTGTTTGTAGAACATGCAGTCCATACTGTCACAGTAAGGCAATTTTAGTAAAAGAGGCCAATTCACTGCTGTGATTTTGATATAATATATACATATCAGTCTCAAATGGAGGACTTTATATTTGAGGAAGGATTTGCAGATATACCTGGGGTTAATTTTTGTTTGCAAAGTGATAAGTGTTCCTTTTGACTCTGTTTAAATCTTGTTGCCTTAAATGTTGTATTTAGTGAAAATCAGTATATGCATTTAATATAAAATAGGTCCACAAAAATGCCTTCCAGATATTCTCATCTTTAGTAAGCTTTGTCTAGCAGTAAAACAGCACAGGGTGAATCCTTTGCAAGAAATTTCTCTGTTTTCAAAACTGAAATCTAATTATAGCATTGTTCTCTATCAATTACATCATTTACAATATCAACCAAACTCAATTAACTATTTCAACAGTATTAATAGGTACATTACAGTAGATAAATAATACATTATCAGTACTAATAAGTACTACTAGAGAAATGAAAACTGTGCTGAAATTGTAACAGTGTTAAGATTCAAACAGTATGCTCTCTGTTGCAAACCAAAAAAAAAGGTCAAGTTGCAGTTAGTACAGTAACCAAACTGAAACTTGGGTTTTGAATCAAACACTGAGGCTTCAGAGAGACGCGGTTGTTTGCAATGTATGCATATGGGTATACAATACGCCTTAAGAGTTGCTTTCAAAGAAATGCACATTATAAGTTGTAATGGTGAGTGGGAAAGACTGAGCAGAACATGAGGCTCAGAAGGGCCTCTCCATAAGTTCTCAGGCTCTAAAGATGATACCAGGAGAATTGTATTTTCACTCTTGCAAAATTCTATTAACATAGCTTTACAGTAAAGTAAAATTAGGTTATATGGTCATGTTACCTGTCTGGTCTACCTGGTAAGGCTGATAGTTAAGCTATTTGCCTACAACCATTTATGTTTTCATAAATGTATAGATATATCAAAAGCATTTAGGCTTATATACAGCTCCATAGCCCTTTACAGCACACTCTGGGCTGTTTACAGGGACAACATATTGCCCCAACAATCTGGATTCACATTTTACTACCTCTGAAGGATGGAAGGCTGAATCAACCTTGAGTCCTATCAGGATCGAACTCCAGGCTATGGGTACAGTTTGTCTGTAATACTGCATTCTAACCACTGTGTAACCAGGGCTCTAATATAAGTGTATAGAAATACCCGATAATCAGAGAAAACTATTCCTTAAACTGAAGATGAGGACTAGGAACTTCCCTAAATTTGCACTATCCTCCCTTTCTATCAAGCTATTTGAACAATTTTGCATTTCTAGGTTATGCAGCATACATGGATTGAGGGAAATTCCCCAGCCAAGTGTGATAGGTGTCATAAAAGCATCAAATGCTACCAGGGAATTACCGGACTACATTGTGTATGGTGCCAAATCACAGTGAGTACGTGAAGAGAATGTTGTTTTTTATTTTTAACCAAAGATTATGGAAATCTACTTTAGTCAAGACAGATTTTTACACATTTAAGTTAATAATTTTTGTGGCATGTTTGTAAGAAATAAAGATTCATCTTCCCTTATTAGTTTCCCCTCCTAATCCCCAAATTAGCCATCATTCAGTAAATTATGGAGAAACCGTAAATGCTAAAAATATGGTAGTTCAGCAGTTCATGCCACTATCCATCACCTCTTTTATAACCCTGATTCTGACATACATGAAGTAAAACTTTATGAAAAGGAAGACCCAAAATGTACTTTTAGAAGGCTTCAAATTTGGCTTTCTCAAGGAACACACTCAGGTTTGGATGATAACAATGATATATTACCATTTTGCAAATATTATGAACTATTGTAAGCATCTTTGTGGCACAAAAATAAAGTTCGTAGTATGTATTCTTTTTTATATTTGATGACATTTCATTGTTATTGTTATGGGCGCTGAATGGTACTACATGCCTGTTAAGTGCAATGACAGGTACAGCAGTTTACCAGACCTGCAGATATTAAAGCAAGAAGAACAGAGCTGTTTAAAAACATGATTTACTGATTTTATTAATGTTTTAATTAAGGCTCGTCTCCTTTTCCAAAGACCTCAGAGCAGTTCTTTGAAGAAACAGCAACAATTTCACAGAGTTACAAGCTATTTACCACAGAAAAGCATAACCTGAGGCATATAGGCTATATATACCCAAAATCCCTGAACATTACCTCCAAAGCGTTCTCCTAAACGTTAGCAGCAAATTGTAATTTTTAATGTGATAGAGGAGGGTACACTGCTGGACTGTTGTAGCTTCCAAGTGATCTTAAAGGCCAGCCCATGTAAAATGCATTGACCATGAGCAAGGTCTTCCAGTCCACAAAAGGGCACAGTTGGTGCACAACATGGATCTATCCAAAAGTCCTCCTGAGCAGGAACCATGATTCCAGGAAAATCTCATCTGAGGAAGTATGACTCTTTCCAGAGTCAATGATGATAAACCAGCAGACCCTGAAGGAACCAAGAACATAAAACCTCTCCATCTTGCCAGGTTTGGACCATGAGTTTTTCTCCATTTAGAGCCACACAGCTTCCAGACATTTGGTCAGCACCATAATACCTGCCAAGTCAGGGCTAGAGATATATGAATGCATGGATGAACCTTTATTGTCAAAGTACAACCATGTATACATTGAGATTGGCTGAGCCTCCATTTGTGCCCCCACCCCCAACTTACAGTGACACAAACCCTCCATCTTATTACACCATGTGAGCTAATTGCACAACACACCGGCCTCGCAAGTCAATTAACTGTATCATCAATATAACTGTATCAGCATATTTTCCCCTCTCCATTTTGGTACAAAAAGAATCATTATTTTCTCATAATATTTTCTCCTTAAGAAATTAACTCTCCCGATAGAAAGCAATGGCTTTTCTGCAGTGCTGGAGACTAAAAGCCATCTTATCAAAGAAACATGAGATGCTCTCCTAATCTGATTTCTTGATCACAAGTAAAGGAAAAATTTAGAGGATCAGATGCATATGGATGGAAGCAGGAAAGTAAACATTGATACATGCTGTTTTCTCTCTTTTTAAAGCTTCACAACAAATGTGCCTCACATGTGAAACCTGAATGTGATGGTGGGCATCTCAAAGACCACATCTTGCTGCCTTCCCAGATCTGCCCAGTTGTTCTGGTAAATGAGTCTGCTTGGCACATAGCAAATTGGTTTAATGAATGGCATTTTCTTGTTGGTTCTGTCTCAAGGCAACTGGATAATATAGTCTTATGATCCAAATGGCTTTATCCAAACTGATTTGGTTAATTAGATTCCTATACCATTACAAACCTGGTATTCCCCTATAATACCCTCTGTAGTGAATGAATGAACCTTTATTGTCAAATTACAACCATGTATACATTGAGATTGGCTGAGCCTCCCTTCGTGCCCCCACCCCCAACTTACAGTGACACAAACCCTCCATCTTATTACACCATGTGAGCTAATTGCACAACACACCGGCCTCACAAGTCAATTTTGCATAAAGTTTATAAAATTGTTTCCCATTCAAAAGCCTAACAGCCCATGGATAAAAGCTGTTCTTCAGCCTGTTGGTACAGCTGGCTATACTCCTATATCTCCTACCTGATGGTAGGAGAGTAAAGAGATACCGTCCAGGGTGTGAGTCATTCCTGAGAATTTTCCTCACTCTTCCAAGGCAGCAAGCCCTGGCGATGTCATCCAGTGATGTCAGGGGACAGCCCACAATGTCTTGTGCTGTGCTCACCACCCTCTGTAATACTTTCCTATCCGCGGCTGTCAGACCAGCATACCAAACCACAATACCATATGAGAGGACACTCTCTATAGTACACCGGTAAAAGAGGGTCATAAGCCGTTGTTCTACCCTGTTCTTCATCAAGACCCTGAGAAAGTGAAGTCTCTGTTGGGCCTTTCTGGCCACCTGGGTTGTATTAACTTTCCAGGTCAGATCTTCGCAGAGGTAGACTCCCAGAAATTTAATGGAGGAAACTCTCCACACAGTCCTCCCCGATGTAAAGTGGGGCAGGTTCCTCCTTTTTCCTCCGGAAGTCTAGCACCATCTTTTTCGTCTTGCCGATGTTCAGGTGCAGGTGGTTGTTACAACACCATATGGATAGTTTTTGTACCTCCGCCCTGTATGCTGTCTCATCCCCACCTGTAATAAGAACCACCACGGTAGTATCATCTGCGAACTTAATTATCGCAGTAGATGGGTCGGATGATACACAGTCATATGTGTACAAAGAGTACGGGTAAGGGCTAAGCATGCAGCCCTGTGGCAAGCCAGTGCAAAGCTTCAGGGGGGCGGACAAAGCAGACCCAACCCTCACTGTTTGTAACTGGTCGAAATCCAATGGGAGGCATGTCCTGAGATGTTGGAGAACCAGTCTTTCGAGGCATTTCATGACTACAGACGTTAATGCAGCTATGCAACCATAGTTCCCCACAATCTTGTCCACTGTGGTCTCAAGCTGGGAAAAGTGCACTAAGGTTCTCATAATAACTACACTGATGGTTCCCAGGGCATACATGGATGTCACAAATATGAATGGCAGTGGGGAGGGGAGATGTTATGGATTAATCCTCTTTGATTTTTAAATGGATTAAATCTATGTTAAAGCTTGCATCTGTTTTCATCTAATTTCAAGGCACAAATTTAATTATTATGCAATCATGTCAGGGGAGGTTCCTGGATTTTTGACTTAGAGTTTTCTGTCTGTCTAATGTATCTGACTATGACTAATGAACAAAATTCTTAAATGCATTAAATAAAAATTATTACATGTCAAACAACATATGTCAGAATTTAAATATAAAAAAGCAAGGAGAAACTGCTGAATGTATCAAACCATGCAGAATACTTTAAATAATATGTTTTACAATGAGTCCCTCCTTATGAGAAGAAACGGTAAATATATAAACCAATATGGAACTTTTACATATGTTATAAAACAGAGGACTGCTTCCTCTGAGTAACCATGGCCCACTAACTGTACATTAATGAAAGAAAGTCACATGAATGTTTAAAAAAAATCAAAATGAAAGAAGGGCTGAAGCAATTCTCTTAATTTGGAAATATTAGAGAAAAGGCCAGTAAAAGAGACCATGCTGTATAGAATGATTCTACAGAGAAAATGGATAATAAGATTAGATAATTCAATGGAAGTCTTTCTATAGTTACTAATCATAATGGTTATGCCTTCTCCAAGATCAGAGGCATTATGCCCCAATTAAATCTTGTTTGTGGGAAATTTTGTAGCTATTGCTAGGCAGAAGCTACTTTTGGGGTGATATTTTCAGAACTTAATTATAATTTGTAACAAAATTGCTAGGTTATCCAAGATCATTTGGAATTTATAAAATGGATGTCCTTTACCAAATAATACGTTTTGCACTGTTTGATAGGCAGTATTTTAGTACCCATGTGTTATACAATATCCTTAGTTTTTTGTGGTCTTATTATATATTTTTATACTTAGAATTCCATAATCTCCTCTCTGTTTATGTCATTAGTACTTCTTTGCTATCTATTTTTAAATGTCCTATGCATCTTTTATTCCTCCAAAGGATAGGCAATCCCACTCACGAAGATCAGAGAGTGAATCACCATCCAGCACCACCCCCGAGGATACAAACATGATCTTCAGATACAATACTACTACAGTGGATGGACATGGACTGCAGGTGGGTAGCTGATAGCTTCTTTTCTCCCTTGTACATGTATAATTGTATGTACCCATGGAGAAGCACTTTCACGATTGTGACCAATAGTGGGCCACTTTGGAGAAAGATATAGTGGAATACAATGTCGATATATTAGTCCTTTAGGCAGCTTATAAACCACTCTGAAACTAGATAGTCCCAAAGCATTTTATGGCCAGAAAAAAAATAACAAGCCATCATTTCCTTCTCCATTTCCATATACAAAGTTAAATAAACTGGAAGCTGCATTTATCTTTGTATTAACTTTGTGACAGTATTTTTTGCATTCCTGAAGGCAATTTGATAGTTTACATCCATGTTTCTCAGCCTTAGCATTCTTATGATGAGTGAACTTCAGTTCTTAGAATTCCCCATCAAGCACGATTGGGGAGTTCTGGGATTTGAAGTCCACCTATCTTAAAATTGCTGAGATTGAGAAACACTGGTTAAGGGTCAGAAGGAAAACTACATGTCATATTGCTTTCCCCCCCCCCAACATCTTCCTGCCACCTTCCAACATCTGCCTCAGTCTGTCTAATGAAAGCCCTTGCCCCACTCCAGGAATTATAGCTATGTTAAACTGTGCATGTGTTAATAGCAATACATCCATCCCCGTAGAAGTTCCTTTAATTTAGAATTCAGCATGTCTTCTCTTTCAAAAAGGTTATAATAGTATAGAATCAATGCTTGCAAATGTTTGATTAGTCTAATATCTGTCATGCCCTTAAGAATGCAGTCCCTTGATGTGTATCAAAAAGGTACAGGAGGTCACAAGCCTCCTAAGTAAAGATATCCATTTATTATTCTTTGTCCAATATACAATTTGTGGCCCAGTGTGTAGCAAGACAATATGCAGAAAAGGTGCAAAGAATAGCACAGTTTGGAGGATCCTAATGTTTCTCCGTGGCACTAAATCCTATTTATCCAACATCTTTCTAGTTAGTTGTTTTGCTTCACCTGTAACTCTGCCACATCACTTACGGTAGTTCTCCTCCTTTCTGTACAATGTTTGTATGTTGTGCAAGGAGTCTGCTTGTTTGATATACACTTTGGTTTTCAGATCACGCCTACACTAGGGTCACACCCATTGCTGGTATTTGTGAACCCCAAGAGTGGAGGAAGGCAAGGAGAAAGGTATGTTTCCCCCTTCTTTTGGAAAATTGTACATTTCCAAGATTAAATATTGTGATGCAATAAATGCATCAATAAATTGTTGTAGACAAATAAATCTTCCTCAAGCAAATGTTTTATAGCAGATTTTCCCTTATATTCAAACTATAATGTTCCTTATAAAATGTAGTTATGATTTCAGGTATTTTTATCATTACTCTTATATGTGTAACAGCTCTTACATGGAGCCTTGGTGGCTCAGTGGTCAGAATGCAGTATTGCAGGCAAACTGCCCACAGCCTAGAGTTGGATCTTGATGGGGCTCAAGGTTGATTGAGCCTTCCAGCCTTCAGAGAATGGTAACAGGAGGACCCAGATGATTAGGGGCAATATACTAAAGTTGTAAACCGCCCATAGAGTGCTGTAAAGCACTATGGGGTGGTATAAAAACTTACCTGTTCCAGCAGTCCGGCCTGGCCTGATAGCTCTTGGGGTCTCAGTTGTTTTTACTATTGTTTTTCACTATTGTTCAATCTGTATACCTACCTTACTCTGTACACCGCCCCGAGTCCCTTGGGAGAAGGGCGGTATATAAAAACAAATAAATAAATAAATAAAAGTCTAGTGCTATTGCTAAGTGCTATAAGCTTCTGTGAATGTCCTAAAGCAGGAAACTGCCACAGCTTAGCATCAGAATATCACTTTTGAATGCAGAAGGGTCCAAGTTAAATAATTTTCATTTTCAGATAATGGTAAGACAAAACTCCAGAGTTGGAGACCTGCTGCCAGTCAGTGTAGAATGTTGTTAAAGAGTTTATAGTTGTCTAGATGGTTGATCTTGCTGGCTGAGATTATTGGAAGTTGTAGGTCAACATCACTTGGAACTATGTAAAACCGGAAGGAGCCATTAAGTGCAATTTCCTGCTCAAATGAAAATGGAAGTATCCAAAATAGGTGGCCACCAAGCCACTACTTGAACAAATCCAGTAAAGGGGAGCATACTATCTTCCTTGCTAATTGGTTCTATTGACAATCTGCCCTTCTTGTTACAAAGCTTTTCCTTACACTCAAGTGGAATCTACTTTCATATAATTAAAAACTATGTTTTCCTGTTGTACACATTGCCAGAAAACAAATCTTCATTTTTTTTCTGTAAATTTGAAAGCATTATCATGCTTTCCCTATTGCTTCATTTCATCTTTTCTCAAGTCCCTCTTCTATGACTTCATTACCTCCTTTCCTAACCTCAATGAATTCTGTTCATAGCTTTGTTGATACCATCTCTATAAATCAGACTTACTGGCATGTATTCTTCCTTACTGACTGTCCCCCATTTTTCTTTTACGTGATTCTTTTATTTACAGATTTTCCCTAAAGATTGTTTTTTGTTTCTTTGTTTGTGCAGCCAAGTAGGCTTCTTTTGCTGTGTTCCACTTTTTTTCCTTTTAATTTTTTTTTTGTGTGGGCGGGGAGGGAATCCTGTTTTTGGTTACTACTGTTTTAGGAATTCCAATCCAATCTTTGAATAATTTTGTCTTTCATGTTTTCTGCCACAGAATCCTACTTTTCATTGGTTGAATTTATTATTAAAATTCATTTCAGTTTCCATTAAAATCAAGAATGCCTCCATTACATAGTCATTTTCTCCCATGTTCTTGCTTACTTCCACTTCCTCAACTTAATTAATGTAGTTAGTCTCAGATTACATATAGCTGATTCTCTGGTGTTCCACTATTAGAAGAAAAAAAGTCATCAGCAAAACAATGCAGGAATAACAAGGCAAGAATTTTCTGGGAGGACTATGCTGGGCAGAGTTTATCTTGCCAAAAACGTTGAGTTAATGAAGTCCAATGTATGGGTGTATTCAGTATTAATTCATTTTAATAAATTCCTTCCACTTTATCTACTAAATCTTATCTATTCAGTATGATCACATCAATGAAGGACGATCTCCTAGTAATTTCCCTAGTTTTCTTTGAAATGCTTGTTAGTCCCACGAAAACACCACTCCTTTGCTTAGTAAGGAGGACTGGAATTTATTTATGAATCAAATAAAGCAAGAACATAGCAAGGACTTCTTACATGATAATGATCTATTCCAAGGCATTCTGAAGGCTGAGGAAGATAAATGTCATGTAATATTCCTGAAAAGTTATTTAACTCCAAAACAGTATGTGTGGAACATCTAAGCCTTTCTCCATTTGCAACTCCCAAGGGTGCAAAGATTCCCTGAAAAGTATGATGTACTGGTTATAATTGGACTAACAGCAGGAATACCCAGATTCAAGTCCACTTTCGGCCAGAAGGGCCCATTTGCTATCTTAGCCAACCCTATCTGACCATGTTGCTGTTATTAGGAAGGGAAGAAATAGAGGCAGGGATATTATGTATGCCACCTTGAGCTCTGTGGAAAAATGGCATATCAGTCCAATTAATAAATACATTTGTCCCTGAAATTTCCTTATGATGTTGCCATCTGGTCTCAGCCTTTAAATTAGATGGTCTTAAGTTGTCCATGGCAGTACTAACATTATTGTAGTATGTTTTTCCTCTTATTCAAACTTCCCCAAGGAAACTCTCGAAGTCTTTTAGGTTTTGCCACCTTGAAGGTAAATCGAATAATTGTAGTGACTAGGAAAGGAGGTATATGGAGGCAGAGTATATAGATCAGCAAGATGGACTGTAAATTTCATGCCAATTTAGGTTTCTGCTGATTCAGATCAAGCTGGAGAGCTCTTCAGCTCAGCAATGGAGGAAGGCAGGAGGCCCTGATAAAAAAAAACTATGTTTTAATATGTTGTCCTCCTACAAAAAGAGGGGTGTATCAACATTCCAGAATATGAACAAAGCTCCAATTGGCACAAATGGGAACTTTGCTCCTTTGCAACTGCTAATCAAGGGATGAAATTCTGATGTAGACATGATGGAAACAAGACTTTTTTTTTTTGAATATTTTGAATATGTTGCTAAGGACTTCCAGAGTCCCACTGACTGGAAAAATATAATGGCAATCAAATAAGTTTCTGGTCTTGGCAAACAGCATTTACAATTTATTTATTTATATCTTACCTTTATTATTTTTACAAATAACTCAAGGCGGTAAACATATCCAACACCTTCCTCTTATTTTCCCCACAACAACAAGAACAATCCTTTGAGGTGAGTTGGGCTGAAAGTGAGTGACTGGGCCAAAGTCACCCAGCTGACTTTCATGTCTAAAGTGGGACTTGAACTCACAGTTTCCCTCTTTCTAGCCTGGTGCCTTAACCACTAGATGAGAAGTCCCAGGGACGGGTTCCATGGAGGTTCCACAGACCAGAGGATGCGTGGTTTTGTGTGCTGCCTCCATCCTGCTGATGGGGCTTTGCTTGTTTGTGCAGACCAGTTGCTGTCATGCCGTGGCCCGGTACTGGTCCACAGGCCGGAGGTTGGAGATCCCTGCACTAGATCAAACTAGTTCTCCCCTAGCAATGCTTTAGGTGCTGAAAAAGCAGAGAGAGTGAAGAAAGCTGATAAAAATAATGATTTGCCTTGACTCTCCTTTTTACAGCTGTTGACTCTTATTTTTCTTACTTCTAGGGTACATAGAAAATTCCATTACATACTCAATCCCAGACAAGTTTACAACTTGGATCGTGGAGGACCTAATCCTGGGTATTGAAGTTCACAATGTGGCCTATTTTACATATTTGTTTGTTTGTCATATTAAGAAATCGTTGGTCTTCCTTCTTAATATTACTTGCTTTCTTTATGTTGTCTCTGATCTATTCTTATCACTTCACTCCTTTTTCCTCTTTGCTGTCTTTCCTCAGTTCAATTTCCCTTACTTCCTCCTCCTTCCCTACACAAATATACCTTAGACTGAGAATCTCATCTGACTGTTGGTCTTTTAAAGTATGTATCTGCTGTATTGTATTAATATTTGCTATATTTGTGTTATTGAGTCAACTGGGTCTCTTTCAATTCATGAAAGAATATATGTGGATGTTTCATTGCAATACAAAGGATCAATACAGCAAATGTTATTTGCAGCTGAGGTTATTTACTGCATTTCTATTAGTATCATGGTTCCAGTTGAAAAGCCCAACAAAGTAAATCCACCAGAGACATTGCGATCTCTAATGTAAAGCTTTATTAGGCATAGCATACCGGTATGGTAGAAAGAATATCAGCTCTGACAATATTGCAGGAAAAAGTTAATTAAAAGAGTAAAACCTTCCCTTCCCTCTCTAACAGTTCAGGTCACATTGTCCAATTAGTCTTCAAACGTTTGTTATGAGAAGAAAACCTCTATTCGCCAAAACATCTCTTCGATCACCTTGGCTCTCACATGGATAGCAACCACCTGTGCACTCCAAACTTCCTCCCTCCCTCCCCCCAGACTGTAGGCAAGCTAGAAACAGCATGGCAGTTCTAATGCAAGGGATCTTCATAGCTTGACAGGCTGGCCCCCTACAGACTTGGGGAAACCTGGAAAAAAATGAATACACATTATTATTTGTTAACTTTCTCTTGCCCTGGCCTCGGCTTCCAGGGGTATTTAGTGTGGAATCACTTCACTAAGCAATCTGCTCTTACGTTGTGAGCTTTTGCCAGCATCAACTTCCCTCCGCCCAGTGCGCTCCCACAGAGAGGGCCTCCTCAGGGTGCCGCCGTTCGGAGAATGCGGGTGCACCTGACCTGTGGAACCATTTACCAGTTGAGCTCCGGATGGCTCCCGACCTTCGCTCCTTCCGACGCGACCTAAAAACCTATCTGTTTGAGCAATCCGGTCTGGTCTGACGGGTTTTGTTTTAATTATTATTTTAATGTAATTTATCTTCTGCATTTGGGCACTAGGGTTTAATTTGTTTTCAATTTCTATATTTGTGCATTTTGATATTTATGTCCCTGTTCACCGCCCTGAGTCCTTCGGGAGAAGGGCAGTATACAAATCAAATAAATAAATAAATAAATAAACATTGGACAGCCCTCCCTTGTATTAGATACTGCAACCTCCCTCTGTGAATTCTGAAGTTCAGAATCCGTTTGACTTCATAATGTGTTTCTCCTCCCATCATTATGGGCACCGGGGCTGCTTTTTCCACGGGCCTCATAATAGACCCTTGAAATGGTTTCAGTAGGCTACAGTGGAATTCCAGATGCACTCTCCCCAGTATCCTAGGTAACTTGAGCTCTATTGTCTCCGGGTTTATAACTTTCACGATAAGGAAAGGGCCTATGTATTTTGGACCTAGTTTCTTGCAAGTTTGTTTCAACTTGAGATACTTAGTGGATAGATACATTTTATCTCCTACATGGAACATCCCCTGGGGACCTCATTTCTTGTGCCGCTGTTTTTTCTGACTTTCAGCTGCTCTGTTTAGCGCTTTCTTTGCCTCACTCCAAACATGTTGGAATGAGTTGACCCACTCAGTTAAGGTGCTTGAGGAGAAGGGTTCCTGCAGGCACTCTGGCATTGACACGAACCCTGGTAACTAGCTTAAATGGAATGAAACCAGTGCTGCTGTGTACTGCGTTGTTATACGCCACTTCTGCAAGTGGCAAACGTTCTGCCCAATTCGTTTGCTGGTAGTTAACATAACAACCCAGGTACTGTTCCACCATTGCATTAGCTCGTTCTGCGGCCCCATTTGTACTCAGATGAAAAACTGAGCTAAGCCCTTGAGTGGACCCAATCATCCTCACAAACTCCCTCCAGAACCTAGCAGTGAATTGGACCCCTCAATCTGAAATGATGCACTGAGGTACTCTGTGCAGTCGATAGATGTGCTTTAAAAATATCTTCATCAATTTCTGGGCTGAGGGGTGTCCAGAGCACATGATGAAGTGCTTGGAAAAGAGGTCTATTACAGTCCAAATCACGGTGCTTCCCCCACTCTCCAGCAACTGCACTATAAAATCCATAGCTATCCCCTCCCAGAGTCTAACTGGGTCAGCCACCAGCTGCAGCAGTCCTGGGCTTCACCCTGGCAGTTGTTTACTGGCTGCACAAGTAGCACAGCTCCTCACATAACTCTCAATGTACTTCTTCATTTTTGGCCACCAGAACTGACAGAGAGATGCAGAGTCTTTAGGAACCCAAAATGGCCAGCCTGCTCAGTGCCATGGCTGTGCTGCAGGACTTGCATACAGCTTGTCTCCCTTCCATGCTAACCCATCCCTCATGGTCAGTTCTTTTGGTGAGTTCCAAACCTCATGTCAGTTGGTAGCTCCTACTTCAGCTGTTGGGCAAACACATCAATGGGGTGTGTGCTACTCCTCTTCTCTTGCCGCTGGGTTGTTTGGTGGGAACGATGGAACTTACTACCTCCTCCTGGGTGCTCTTGTACTGAGGCATGCTGGGTAGGGCATCAGCAGCATAGCAGTTCTAATGCAAGAGATCTTCATAGCTTGACAATTAGTGGAATTATATCTAAAGTTTACATAGATACTAAGAATTTTTTTTTGAGCAGGAATAGATAGAAAACAGATCTCCATGAAGTGTAGTTTGGGTTCTAGATTGCATGATTTCTTTTTCAAATAGATTGCACTTAAACATTCATCATTCATCTATTCACTTGAGAATAGCAAAATATTACCTTATATTCTAATCCTGAAGAGCAGCACAACTAACATGCTTTTCTGTATGTTCACTTCTGTATATTATTGTAGAATTTGAAAAATAACTATCTTAGTCAGACCTTCCCAGTCTTATATTCTCCATATAGTTCAGATTATAAATTCCAGAATGCACTTGGAAGGTTGTGGGAGAATGTGGCATTTTTCTTATTGTACAAGAATCAACCATTTCTAAACTGCTTTGTTTTTTTGCCCTCTATTTTTTCTTAGATTAAATTTTTTCCGTGATGCCCCAGACTTTCGTATTTTGGCTTGTGGAGGGGATGGGACAGTTGGATGGATCCTGGACTGCATAGGTAAACTAGGATCTGTCAACATTTGATAAATGAAATTATCATTAAAGCATGGGTCAAGTCTAGGGTTACTGCTAAGAGAAGGGAAGGAGAGGCCGAGATGCTTCTTTCTCATGAATATGCATACCTCTGTCCAGTGTAACAAAAGAAACTGTGAATTAGAGAACTCTGACAAGAAAGACAGATACTTTGTGCACAGTTTGCGTCCTTTTTATTATCATCCACTTCTTCATAGTTGTTAAGGACTTTTTGATAAGGAGCTACAGTTGTACAGATTAAAAGCAATAAGAAGCACAGTTTAGATGAAAATCTGAAAGAATAAGCCTAAGTTTTAACCTTCCTTGGTATGAGGAGCAGAGTAGGTGGCTATTTACATATTTTGTTATCTTATTAACATTCACTATTGACAATTTAATTTCTATATAACACCAGTGTAGTGGTGTCACCTCTCCTCCCCTGCTCTTTCGAAGTTGGCTATAGCTGTACGTTCTGGCCATTCCATTGCATGTAATAAAGGCTCAGGAAGGACCTGTGGCAAATAGCTTAGCTACTATTTTGCTTTTGGCCATTCACTGTAAGATTTATTCCCTTCTCTCAGAGACTCTGAATTTTTGAAATATGTCATACCATGGCAAACTTTGTGCCTATCTAGTAACAAAAAATGCACTCCCTTAAAGATAGGGAGAAATCAAATAACCTTTCAAAATAGAAATGCAATGGATTGGTAGAATCCTGATTAGGTGATTCTGGTGAAGTTCCTGCATGAATGAATGTCATGCTAATAGCACGAGCCATGGCGGTGCAGTGGTTAGAATGCAGTAATGCAGGCTAACTCTGTCCACATACTAGGAGTTGGATCCTGACATGCTCAGAGTTGACTCAGCCTTCCATCCTTCCAAGGTCAGTAAAATAAGGACCCATATTGTTGGGGACAATAGGCTGACATTTATAATCTGCTCAGATAGTGCTGTAAAGCGCTGTGGAGTGGTATATAAATCTAAGTGCTAATGCGATTGCTATTGATTAAACTGGGGGGGGGGTGTTGATGCAGATGTAGAGGTAAGGTTCATCATAATTATCAGAGACTCTACTATACTAATCCCCAACTCCTCCCTCCCCATCCACCATTTCCTTCACTACTAGTGGATTCCCATCCACTGCCTCTATCACACTGAGGCCAAGTCTTCTAGACAATTTGCTTCGTGTACATCATGTACTCTCTCTGCTATTGCTTTTATTTTTAGTCGGTGAACACAATTCAAGTGAATTCTATCCCTTTGGGAGTTATTAAGCTTTACTACACCTCTGAGCTCTCCTCTGGCAGATGTTGCAAAAGAAGGTCATCATACCCAAAGGCCTATCTGTGGGCCTCTGATGGTTGCTTATTTCTTTGCAGATAAAATGAACTTAGCAAAGCACCCTCCTATGGCTATCCTGCCATTGGGAACAGGGAATGATCTTGCCCGTTGCCTCCGATGGGGAGGAGGTAAGTCTCTCAAGTCAGTCCAATGTTTTGGTTCATTCACCATAACTTCATGCCATGACTTGCCAATGATTCCTCTTTGCTAGCAATCTCATGTGTTGTTGAAACCTGCCAGCTGTTTTTAATGCCACCAGCCATTTTCCGTGCTTTACTACTATTGTGAATATGGGGAAATTTCATGAAAAAGATAAAGGAAACGTAGCTTCACTTCACCATTCAGATGATAAGTGGAGAAAATTAAACATGTCCCCACAATTGAACACCAAGTAGCCAATCAGTTTCTCAGATGGGTATGTAAACAGAGAAGAGAGCAGGCATTCTTCTGTTTTTGGCTTTTGTGCTTCTCTTTTGATGCTGGCTAATTACATAGGAAGACAAATGTTCCAGCTTTGGCAGCTACAGGAGAGGAACTAGTGAATCTGGACAAAATGCTAGACCAGCAAAGCTGGTTGTTGTATAGATCTGTTGCATTTTGTGGATTGGGTTGTGGGCTGTGTGAACTTATGGCATGTATACATGTGACAGATCCTGGAGTTTAGAGAACATCTATTTCCTGGGTTAGTAGGAACTGAGATCAACTTATTTAAGAGATATTTGTTCATTTTTCTTCATTTTCTTCTCTTTTCCGTTTGCAACATAACTTTCTAATCTTGTTTGATGCAATAGAGATTTAAATTCTTAATGAACCAGTAGTACTGATTATGGAAAAGAAAGCTAACCTTTGCATATAATTTCCTGTCCGGTAGTGCTACTGAAAGAAGAAGGTGGCCACTTACCCCCTTCCTTGTAAAACAGTGGTAGAATATATTTTTAAAGTGACTGGCGCGGTGGTATGCTGGAACTGGCTTATACTAGTTTACAAGAACTGATTATTAAATTTTCTGGAATTTTATGAGCCACTTGAATACAGAGATGGGCTACAGTGCTTATGGTGCCAAATCATCTGTTTGGCAGCTAGCAATGCAGAGTAGTGGCAGCAATACAGATGGGATTGTTGATTGTTATACATTTATCAGTACACCACTGGGCTATCACAATTAGCATATTTAGTTGGCTCTCCCCTGGGGAGTTGTGAGACAAGAGTATGGAGACCTTGGTAGAAATGAGTGTATGCCGAAGCCATTATGCCCCATGCGTATGCACACCCTGTTAAAGTACCATTGGAGGCTCTTCACAATTGCTCTTGATCTCCATGATGTGGATGCATTCTTATTTAAAGTACATATCCCATACAGATATCGTTTAATATTTATTGTGCAGTCAGCAGTTATAGCCAATCAATAACTGTATTACCCCACAAAGTACTGCTTCATACCATAGGTGCAATTTGAAGCTAGATTTAACATTGTTATTGGGGCTAGGATTTTATGTGGTCTTTACATGGAACACACATCGTTTTGCTGGCCCAGAGTCAGCAAATGCTGATGTTTTTGCCACCAGCAATTAATTGAGAGTTGGGGATGGTGTACAAGGCCTCAGATTTCAACCCCAGTGGTGAGGCTTATACTACATCAGATTGATTTCTGCTTCCATTGCAAATCACCTGCCTTTCTTTTCTGGCTATATGTTCTGTAAAGCCCATCGCTGCCTGGCCTTCTCTTACTCTATTGCCCCATTAATGCTAGGCAAATTCCACCGTAACAGTCTGTTCCTCATCACCTATCGATTTTTTTTCTTCTATTCCAAGGTTATGAAGGAGGCAACCTAATAAAAATACTTAAAGATATTGAGCACAGTACTGAGATAATGCTGGATCGATGGCAAATTGATGTCATACCCAATGACAAAGAGGAAAATGGAGATCCTGTCCCATACAGCATCATCAACAACTATTTCTCCATAGGAGTAGTAAGCAATCTGTGTTATCTTACTCACGTGGCTTTCCAAATATTTGGGACTGCATCTTTTACCATGCTGATAAATTTTAAGTCTCCAATATTTCATTTTTTTCTCTTCATACTATTCCCAATGCATTGGACTATCAAGGACATTAATAAGAACATCATTAATTATGGAAGGACTCAATGTAGAGAATTGATTTGGGAGGCAAAGGAAGATATAATAGAAGGATCATTTCCATGGTGTAGGCATTTCAGAAGTCCATGGCATGGCATTCTGCCTGTTTGCTCCTGACTATTTTTCACCAAAAACGGTATAGAATAATAAAACAAATAGAGTATATCAGTGACCGCAACATACCAAATGACACAACAGGAGAGTTCACCCAAACTCTTTGTTAATTCTGGACAGATACATTTGGGAGACATGACTAATAAGATACCAGCAAGGACCTGAGCCACATAGCTTGAACTTTTCTTGGTAGCACAGAAGCTGCCAGTTCTGATCCTTCAAAACTGGTATAATGTTTCTTTGGTAGGTTGCACAATGTTCAGATCTGAAGCAGGAAAAGTATTGCAGCTCCAACATGTTCCCCCACTTTATCAGCAACTCCTTAAATAAACTATATTGTTTCCTGGATTCACAGAGTACCTCTGCAGAGTCAGGAAATTACTTGATAATGGTCTGGAGGAAAAGTGGTGGCAGTACTGCCACAAGAAGATACTTGCTTTGATTCAGAAGACATTATGGAGGCAGCAATAGGATGAAACTCCTTTTTGCTGTCCTATAGACATTTCTTTGCCTTTTTAACTCAAACATACAGTATATTCCCCTGATCTTGCATGGCTTGCATGGCTACCATGCAAGTCCAGAAAAAGTGGCAGCCATTAGCACATTTTCCACATTTTTTTTTCATTATTTGCCACTTTCCCTGAAGTTGCCAGTTTCAATCATGGTTGCCGAGCAATTAGTTCTCCTGATCCACAGGACCCAACTGCTAGTACCTTCACAATTTACTCCTGCCAGCTTCTCTATTGACTTTGCTGGTTAGAAGCTGGCCAGGAAGGTTGAAAATGGCGATCACGTGACCACAGGACCGGCAACCATGATCATTGCGATCTGCTTGCCAAATGCATGAATTGCAACTGCAGGAAAGTTGTAATGGTCACAACATCGAGGATCAGTCATACGTCTCCTCGTTCAGTACTGTCATAACTTTGAATAAATGGTCATTAACCAAAGACTAATTATAGCTGCACAGTTGTGACATGGCCTACCTCCTTTTTCTCTGGGTCTGATTCTGCTATGATATTGTCCCATATGTTCCTTAATATTACTGGAATTTGAGAAATGCCAGTATGAATTATGGGAAGAGAGGGGGGGAAAACCAGAGAAATAAACCCAAGTCGAATTTTGAAATTGAAACATCTCCATTTTCTTGTGATCAGTGGGTGCTTTTCCTGATAACTGGTGATATGCTGAAAGGGAACTGCAGCCAAGCCAGAACAAAAAAGCCAATCACCTTACTTATATACCTTTATAAAGGACTAATATCACACATTTATTATTGTTATAATGAGAAACATGGTACTGCAAGGAAATGATAGTGTTTTGTTAAGAAAGTAGGCATACTGCTGTAAAGAGGATTTATGACACAAAATATCAACCAGTGTGAGCGATTGAGATTATCAGGTGTTAGCTTTGAGTGAATGTAGTCAAGTTCAGTTCCAACCTTTGACGGTTGCCAAAATAAAAACTAAAAAGAATAAGGTCCTGAAAAAATCAGAAGAGTAATTTCTGATGTCATATCAAATATACACAAGATACTCAAATTGTTCTATTTGGATACAGTACAATTCCACATTGGTCCTATCCAGAAAGCTCTCGGAGCTTTCTCTGAGGCTGAGTCAACAACATTAGCAGGAGAAAAAGAAGAGTAACAGGACTTCACAGTTCAGGATTTATTTATTTATTTAGTGCTACTCAAAAAGCACCTTTGACCATTACCAACCTCTTTATACTGTAGATTAGCAGCAATCAACAAGAATAAATATTCTAGAACAAAATACTCCTCCAGTCTATGTTTCTATTCCTTTCTGTGGTAATAGGGCAGAGTGTGAAGGTGCATATCTTCAGTTATGTGCTATTTTCTGGCCCTATTATCCAAAGCACATCTGTCCAGTTGAATATGCTTTCCTGCTATACTAGTAGCCTTATATAACTGCATGTACAGCCTTTTACAAGTAACCTTTTATATAATTATATTTTAACTATTTTACCATTTTGTCCTATTAAACATTCTGTGTGCCTTCATGGTTGATATGCGTTTTCACTGATGGGAATTGGTCAAATAATGTTAGTTTACCCATGTTTTAGGGTTGCTAGGAAGCCCCTCACAACAGCTGACTAGTTTAATGTTCTGGCATGGTAGGAGAAACAGCTGATGGAAAGGGGGGGAAACACTGAAGCATTTGTTTAAAAATGTTCTTCTGTTATAGTAAGGCTCCATTTATAAATGATTGATGATTGCCATAAATGTGTTACAGACATAAGCAATGTGCCTTACAAATGGCTGTAATTGATGTGCTGACCTTTTAAAATCAATAACACATGATTAATATTACATTAAATTATTTTTCATGCTTTGCAGATATTTAAGAAAATTGACTTTGGTGTCCTATATACCCTATATCTATGGATCCACAGAATAAGTCATTATAATCTCTGAGTTATGGGGTAAAGAATAACAAGAAAAGTACATAAACAGGCTTTGTTATTCTGGAATCCCAGCTCTAACAAGATGCTTTTAAGCGTTACCACTGATGATAACAAGCTGTTCTTGAGCCTAGGCTGCCACATGCTGCTTCCCATCTTCTCTCCCTTTATTTTTGGACTCTGAGAAACGTGGGCCAGTAACTATATCACTAACAGGAAGTTTTGGATTACAAATAGATCAGGTCCTGGACTCGCAAAGTCCCTTTCTAGTGACACTTCACTACTCCATCATGAACAGAGGGATGTGGACTTCGCTAATCCCTGGATGAGGAGGGTGCATTCCACAGGCAATCCAAACCTCAGTGCTGAGGGAAAGCTCTTTGCATTGCTATTTGTGATTTGAAAAGAGTTTAAACTTTATGCTTTCTTAAACCGAGTAAGGATAAGAACACAATTGTCAGCAAAGCAAAGAATGGCCAAAGGTATCCAATACAAGACTATTCTGTTAATGATTCTTAAGGGAATTTTTTTTAAGCTGAATATTTTGCCTTCAGTATTCTAGGAGTACAAAACAGATAACCACAAATAATATACATTAGCTTTCCCCAATTAGGCCATTATATTTAAAAGGGCATGATATTGGAAGAAGTCATTATACTAGGAAAAATGGTTCCTTTTTCATTGAACAGCATTCAAATTTGCTGCCATCTTATACTGCATATTGCAAAATGGCAGAAAATACTAGAAGGCATATATTCAACACCTCCGTACAAGGATTCCACACATGTTTCAAACCCAGTACTGAATTTCTGTGATCCTTCAACGTTGACAGTGGTTGATAGATGAGTCAACTTACTTCCAGCTGTGCTTTGGCAGGAAGCACTCTTAAAACAAGTTTCTTTCTTTCTTTTTCTTTCTTTTTTTTTTGCTTGACTGGAGCTCAAGGGAGAACTTGTGGCAGGCTAGTTTCTCATGGGAGAAACACTTGCATCACCCCATCTTCCAGATCAATGCATCCTCTCCCTCTTCCCCACAGAAGATCAGCTACCACAGTATCTTGCCAAGGTTCTGTTTGAAATAGCAGTAAAAGGATAATTCTTTGGTAGATTGCATTCCTTTCCCAGAGATAGCACTTTAATCTTTTTAGAAATAGCAGGCAAATGCAATTGCCCCTGAGATCCAATCCCCAGAGGCCCTGGCTTTTTCTTCAGCATTCTATTATTTTATGTGCATTTTTGTTGGTACCAAAAACTATTTGAGTGTTATTTAAATAAACAAATGAAAATTAAAATGGGGGTAAGAAATGCTAAGTGCAAACTATAGTAATATGAAAGTGCTTGAAAACAGACATTATTCTGATATGGTAACTTTAAGAAGCTTGTGGAGAAATGTAACATCAACACTAGTTATAATAATTGTGGGAAGGCACAATATAAGGAGTAAAGTTCAAATCTGTAAGTTCTAGTGTTAAGAATTCTGGAAAACTGACTGTACTTTATAAAAGGCTTCATTTCCTTCCCTTTCTCCTTTTTATAGGATGCATCCATTGCACATAGATTCCATTTGATGAGGGAAAAGCATCCTGAAAAATTCAGTAGCAGGTAAATATCACCCTTTCCCCCTCCCACAATTCTTTTTTCTTTTGTACTGGTTATAAGGTTGCAATAGTTGGGCCAAATTACTTGATTAAGCCTTCCCTAGTCTGTGCACCCTCTATCTAAATGTGTGGGTTTTGATTCAATTGGCTTGGACCACATGCCTGGAAAGGGGAAAAAGTTGGTTGGGGGTGGGGTGGGATAGCTCAAACATAGACAAATTTCAGACACAGGATCTACTCATAGTGTACCTTGGCCTCATCCATTAGTAATTTATCTATTAACTAGGAATCAGGAGAGGAAACTACAGGTGCACATTCTGTTTTCCAAGAAGACTCTTGTGAAGAGAACAATCTGGCTCAAAAAAAAATCAAGGAGGTTGCTTTGTCTCACTTCCCCCCCCCCAAGAACCCATATAATAACTTAGATATTTTTCTCTTTGTTCTTTCTAATTCAATTGTTTTTATGCCGTGTCTTTCATATTATAAACCTGAAGGCAGAATCAGATTATTTTAAATTGCATTGGTAATTTTTTTCAGTTGGAGAATGAAATTAAAAATGCAAAGCAATGAAATCAATCAGTTACTAAATCATTGTTTTAGAACCCTGAGATCTGGGAACCAAGTTAGAAATCATCTTCTTTGGCTGGAATATTGAAGTCTACAGAGATCTATTTGTAGAATCATTTTTTTCGTGAATTGTTAAGTTTGGTTGTGAAGCACTTCTATCTTAAGATGTGTTCTAATGGCAGCTGGTGCTTAATAACAGGCACAAGAGAATGAATACATTAGAATACTCGCTGTGGGACAATCCAGCCATGGACTATCCACTAAACTATGTGAATTTCATTATCTCTAACTGCCGTGTGCTCTAATGCCATTTTCTTCTATGTCCATGGGATTAATATAAGTACATTGGATCCTGAGCAGCATATAACAACTGCCTTCTTTCCCATGGTAAATGTGGCAGTCACATGAAGAGAAAGAGAAAGACGAGGAAAGAGAGAGACAGATCAACAATCTTGTTGGGGTTTTTTTAATGAAAGATAGTGCTATTCTTTCCCCTACAAACATGAAATATTCCTAAAACAGATGAAACAGATATCATTAGCTCTCAGTTTGTGACAGTCTTTTCCATGCTGCTACCTGGAACTGCTTTGATTTTCCATTAGGACAAACAATTGATGTCTGAGCTGCTGCAGCCATATATGGTATATCCCATTTCTAGTCCCCTAACTGACTAGAATCCGTTCATCCTCAGCATAACTGCTAAGCCAACAACCCATAAAATGTTATACACCCCAATGCTTATGACTGCCTGATTGAGATGGAACACCCTTTAGTGGAAACCATTGTCTGATGGTATAAAATATTTTATTGCTCTTACAATCTAATACTTTGGCCATTTTGTTTTGGCCATTGCGGAGCTATATTTGAACCTTAGGTGGGCAGACTTGTAGTTTTGAAAAGCCTTATACTCTAAAGAATTGCTTGGCAGGAAGAAATAAATAAGGGAAAGGATGCATGCCATATAAATAGCAATTTATGTCATATTGTCCACCTGTTAAGAATTGGCCCACACAAAGGCCAAGGTTTGCGTATGTACATGTTTCATTCATTTTTAACAAAGATAAAAGTGTAAAAATTCTAGCCTCTACTATTGTTAAAGTTAATGACGATATTGGTTCTCTTGAGTTGTGTCATACCTTACTCTCTGGATCAGAGATAGGTCTCTTCTGGGGGGGAAAACTAAGGATCCAAAATGATGTTTGCTGAATCCTAATTGTATAACAATCATAAAAAATAAATAAAAAGATTTCTCTCCCCAATCTCGGGAGAAAATGTAGGGGTTTTTCTGACAAGTTTGATTTTGACAGTGATCACAACTTTAGCACAGACCCACAATTTCTGCTTGGACCAGTGCCAATATAGGCCATTCACTGTTTCCTGAGTGCAAATGCAGATGACTTTGGCTGCCTCCTACTCCCAGCCTTCTCCAAATGCACTTCACACCCATGTTTTCTAGCTCCAGTTCGAAACTGCTGTTTTGCAACCTGAGCCATATTAAGCTCTTCAGAGCAGATGGTCTCCAGTGACTTCTTCCATTCTACTAGCAGACCCAGCACAGATTGGATGTAGCACCTGGCATGTCCCTTTTCCTCTTGGGCTGGTTCCTCTGCCCTGGATGGCCATTTTGTCCTTGGTTGTTAGCTACTGGTCAACAAATGTTCTTGTTACAATCTCATGGTTGATCTAGAAATGGCCTATTAAGTCAGTCAACAATCTTCAACCTAGGAAGCTCGTTCAGCCCTTCTTTCATTTAGTGGGCCCTTCTTTCTTGTTTTTGCTAGTTTTGGTGAAGCATCTTCCTCTTGCTTTCTCACCTCCTGCCCTCACTTTTGCAAAGCTTCCCTTCCTTTCCTGTTTTTTCCCCTCTTTTATATATTTAAGATATAACGTAAGAACTTTTCTACATTGTTTTCATAAATCTGAACAGTTCCTCCTTGTTAACAAATTTTCCATAAACCTACAGAGGAATGGAAGAACAACCAATTTTTATTTCATTGATTGATTGATTGTTGTAGAATCAGAGTTATAAAGGAGGAGAAAAAACAGAAAGGATCTCTATTTGTGTTAAAGGAGATATGTGGAAAGGAGTATGAAGCCATCCAGGTATGTAAACATCTGGAGAGACTATCCCTAAAAGAAAACAGTAGGCCCTGATAGGCTGGTCTATAGGTAGTCCTTGACTTACGATCATAACTGAGCCCCAAATTTCTGTTTCTAAGCAAGATAATTAAATTTAAGTGATTTTTGCCCCATTTTATGACCTATCTCACCACAGATTTTAAGTGAATCCTGGTATTAACATGGTTGTTAAGTGAACCTGGCGTCCTCATTGACCTTGTTGTCAGAAGGCTGCAAAAGGTGATCACATGACCCCGGGACACTGAAACCATCATAAATACATGCCAGTTGCCAAGCATCTGAATTTTGATCATGTGACCATGGAGATGCTGCAATGGTTGTAAGTGTGAAAAACAGTCATACATCACTTTTTCCAGTGCTGTTGTAACTTTGAATGGTCACTAAATAAATGATTGTAAGTCGAGGGCTACCTAGACTGAACATCAGCCTGATTCCCTTATCAATACACAACAATCCAGACTGCAATTTTGAATTTTGCTTAACTGGCCAGGAGCAGAATGCAAGACAAGTCACTTAGGTTGAAATGAGGAATTGCTCTTAGGCTAAGTATGCACTCAGCAACACCTTGTTTCTTATTGTGTGTTTGCCCATTTGAGCTACTGTTTTGCTTCTGACTGAGGTTTTTTACTCCTCATCAAACTGGATTGATTGTCATGGCACTTGTCCTTAAGATAAAAAGTATTACAGAAAGAAACTTACGTTATCTATATAAAAACCTGGAGCAAAATGATCTCAAAAGAATATGTAGTATTCTAAGATTTGGAACTTTTAACATTTGGCAATTTTGAATATTTTAGGTTTTGCTTAGAAAGCTCCAAGAATTTGGCTGTGGATCCAGTTCCATTCATTCACTCTTCATAATTATATATAAATTCCAGAACCAACAGAAACAGGCAATAAAGGCAAAACAGACTATCAGGTTGGAAATTGCTCACGTTTCACATGTAGATTCATGAGAAATAGTCCTGGCTTGCTTTCATTAAAAAAGCAAAATTCACTTAATAATGTCTATACAGGAGATATTCAAGAAAACTTTACAAAAATTCTTCTATTCAAACATTTCTCTAAGAATTAATACATCTTCAGCAAACAGTCTTCCTGCTGAAGTAAACATATCTTTATCCTCCTAATGCATCTTTAGGATAGGTTAGGAAATACAAAATGGAAACTGTAAAGGTAATCCCATGCTTCAACCATGCAGAATGAATAATGTTTGGCCTTTCAGATGTTGGTTTATAGTTTTTGCTGAAATTGTAATAGATATACAACAAAATTTGGCATATACACAAATATCAGACACATATATTCACCAATAAGTCTAATATGAATTTAGATAATGTCATAACCTGTTTGCCACAATTTTGCACTCTGATCTTTATTGTCAAGAGATAATTAGCTTTTCTCACTCTCCATATAGCTTCAATATTTCACAGATTTAAAAATAAAGATTTTCTGCCTGGAGGGTTTACATATTTATAATCCAGAGGAATTGAATCAAGGAATTCAGAAGCATTTTCATGTGTACAAGAAGTAGGCAGCACAGATGTTTCATAGGATAAAAAAATATGAAAAGAAATAGATATATCTGAAAATCAGGTTGGATTTGGGCTGGAATGATCCAGGTTAAAACATCTCTGTCAGGACCCACCCCAATCCACGTCTTAGGAAAATAACGAACTCTTGGAGCCAGGTGTTGTCCAAAAGGGATTTTTACTATGACATGATTGGTTGTGGAAGTACAAGACAGGATCTGGCATTGTTTTACATTTTAACACTATATAAAGGATTCCCATTTCAACCCCCTCCCTTCAACCCCATTTGGTCAGACTCACATTAATTAAATTTAGGTGTCAAGCTCTTTCGTGGGAAAGGGTAATCTTCTAGTGCTTTTATTGCTATTGCTTTCTTCCTTTCAGTTTCAAATGGAGATACAACCCAGATCCCTTCTTCCCTAACCCTCCCCCTTGTTGTCCCCAGTTCAAAAGATTTTCCTTGGTCTTTCAAGATAGCCTAAGGCAGGGTGAATAAACAACTCCTCCTTCCTCCTTGGAAGGTGGCAGAATCCAGGGAGAGGCACAATATTTTAAACATACATTTATGAATGTGATATAATTGGATTCTGACAATCTCCTTGTCCATAGGACTCATTGGTGTCTCTGGTCATGCTGTCTCAGCCCAAGCTACCTTACAGATTTTTGTTGTGGAATAAAATTCATATAAGCAACTTTAGTTCAGAGTACGTTCAGAATAAACGTAGAATGTAAATGCAATAAATACATATTTAGCCTGTTGAAGATTGGGGGTACTGTATTGTAGAAGTTTTAAAATTTTGTAGCAGTGTTCAAACATCAGAAGGTGTCACATAGACTTGGACAGGATAAGATATAATGGGGTTAATTTTCAATCAGTGGATGTAATTTAGAACTTGGAACATAGCCACTAGAAGTCTTGGAAGTATTAAGGACTAAAATAGCTATTAACAACTTATTCACCTAATTTTTTTATCAGATTCTTTCTTCGCTACAAAATTATTGGACTTCTTCCAGCTTTCTGACCTCTTATGAAGTCCTTGTCATTCTGTTCTACCTAATTCAAATATTTACCTTATTATGCCTTCCTGACACTTATTTGTGGTCTATACTGGTTAACAGTGGACTTCTCTCCAAAATCCATGAACATGCATGTATAGTTTTGGTCCAGCAGTAATCTAAGAAAAATAAAGTATGTGATATAAGCAGAAGGATGGATACGACTGTTCTACTTGTCTGTTTTCCAAAGTTGGAAACCTAGGATTCTTTGGAAGATTTTCAAGGGATCCTTAATGTGGAAGTATTACTCATACACTTGCCTTGCATAGGAAGTATTCCAGATGGGGAAAAGAAAAAGAGCTGTGCACAATCAAGTAAATAGAACAGAGTAGATGGATTATCAGATCCATAGTCTGGGTTCAGTATGAACAGTGAGATGATATATTACATTTTCAAATGCCTTGAAAAGTTGAAAACTAATGCCTCCGTACAAACATAATCTGAGAATTTCTGGAACAGAGTCATTTATTCTGCTGAGCAAAAGCACCAAGCGGTCTTATGTCATCGTTAGTGTTTCAAAATTCCTGTTGTTTAATCTGATATATATTCCATTCGGTGGGATGAACACTTTGACTTTTTTCCTGACAGAGCTCAAAGCAGGCTGCCCTCCAAAAAAAACCAAATGGTCTTGTCAAGGAAGTGTGTTCCAATAGGGCACAGTGAGATGTGTACAATACCTCAAGACTTCCCTATTTAGTTCTGAAGACGATTTTACACCTACAGGTGGCTTGGAGCCAAACAGCTGCTGTTCCTGTCTTTATAGCATTACGCCAGTCTTTAAACCTTTGGATGGTTTCTGAGGATCTGGTTGAAAATTTTTCATACAAGGAATAGAGCACAGAAGGCACTTCCTGTAAACAAACTCTATTAAATTACCATGTTCCTTAGAAAGCTCTGAAGTCATCTTAGGCCAAAGAGGAGCCACCAAAAACATGTATTAGAAAAAGAGGGTGGGTGCATGCATATTTCTGTCCTAAATTTTGAAAGGGCAATAAAAGCATACTGCCCTCTCAAATTGAAGTAAAAATGATTTTCCTTCTAAATTGTCTGCCACCACCACTTACTCCTGATTCTACCATCATAATAAAAAATAATCAGGTTAAAAATTCTGAATTGAGAAAGAATCCAATTTCCTTAATTGGCCTTACGAAGCTCTTTTACTATATTTTTATATTTTAAATTATATTTTTTTAAAAATCTGTGGAAATATGCTTCCTCTAAATTATATTAAATTGAAACTAGAATGAGGCAGCTTAGTTGATTTTACTCCAAAGGGTTGATGGGCTATAATTATGCAAGTAAAAAAAACATTAGTATAGTAGATTTCTATGGTCAAGAAATAGGCTTTCACAGGAAATAAAAACAAGATTTTATGGACTTAGGTCTCAGGGATTCCCATAAAATGGATTGTTCTCCCACCCCACATGTACACACATGTGATTTCATGAACAAGATTAAGGAGTGTTACAATTTATGGGTGCCCAGAAAGTTGAAAGGCAGGTGTCAAACTCACCATGTCACGTGACGTGTCACGACATATTGTGACTTTTTGCATTGCCGGAGCTGGGGTGGGCGCAACATCCATATGATGCAACCAGCCTGCAGGCTGGCAGTTTGACACCCCTGGAATGTATGAGCCAAGTACAAGTAGGCAAAGCATGCCATTTTATGGGGGTAGCTTAGTGGTGGGATTCAGCCGGTTCGCACCACTTCGGCAGAACCGGTATCTAATTTTTTGCTGCCCAGGCACAGAATGGACTTCCAGAAGCAGCATCCACACAGAGAACCAGTTGTTCACATATCTGAATCCCACCACTCAGGTAGCCTGACTAGCTACTGGGCAACAGAGGCTGGTTACCTTTTTCAGGAGCAAGGCTGCAGCAGCAGCAGCTTTCCCGCCCTCCTTCCAATATAAGAAGATATTCAGTTTCCATCGTCAACGGTCAGCTGACTGAGAATAATGGGAGTTAGCTGATTGACTTATGGTGTCACACTGCCTAATTTGAAACTCGTTTTAGACCAATTCGCGAGGTATTGAGGACTGGAAACATGTGGAAGCATCCTTATTCTTGTTTACTTTCTATAACCTTCTTGGACTGCTAAACTGTGGAGTAAATCCTCTGATACAATCTGTAGGACTGTGATGTGCATCAATGATTGGTACAAAATAATATGGTGTCTTATCCTTAATTAAAATTTGGTTCTGAAGATAGCTACTATTCTATTAATAAAAGACCCTAAATTTTACTGAAAAGGGAAAAGTGTATAAGGTGTATAAAATAGTTGGTGAATTGAAATATTCCATCATCTAGTGCTGTTGTGACGCAATTCCATAAGTTGTCTAATTTTCTAGAAGAATTTTTTTTTTGCTCTATCATTTTCCAGTCATACTATGGTAGCTCTTAATGTATGTAGACTGCAAACTCTGTGGCTGCTAGCAAGGCAGCATATATAGATAAAGTATCAAGTGAACGTATCACTCCAGAATGCTTTTCCTATTTTGTTTCTGTATGTCAGAATGAAGAATAAATTGTGGTATTTTGAATTTGGCACAACAGAAACATTTGCAGCCACTTGCAAGAAGCTTCACGACTATGTAGAGATTGAGGTGAGTCTTCCCAAACCCTTTAGTCTTATTTTCTGTAGAAGGTGTGTCATGATTATGCCAATAATTTCTTAGAAATGTATTGTTGTATTTCATTAAAACATTAAACATACTGTAGGCTATTGAACATTCTAGAAAAGTCAGGGTCAAGCTTGTAGAGTAAGAATTTCCCTGGTTTATTGGAAAATTATTCCTGGCCAATTTACAGTTTATTTTTCCCTTCCTCTTTAACTTCAGCTACATTCCATCTACAGAGTCATTAAAACTTTAGTCAAAAAATTAGGCTGTAACAGCTCTGCTGCTTACAGGTTAGAATTAAAAAATAAATAAAATGATTTAATTTAATAGATATATATTCAAAATCTTAAGTAGTGGTGTTAAATGAATATATTTTATTCATGAGTAGACTTGCCAAGAGTTATGGCAGTAATTGACTAGCATTGGTCTAGTTTTTATGTAACCAACATAGCACTATCCCTGGAGCCAGACGTGTTTTGCTCAGTTTACCCTGATGCTGTTAAACTCAGCCACATCCTTCAAGACATGGGACTTTTCTATTCTTTCAAGAAATATTTTAGTTTTTGAAAATAATACCAATTCCAATACAAGAATTCCCCCAATTTTTTAAAAAAAAAACCTTCCGTATCTTCTCAGCTGAAACAGAGCGCTTTTAAAATTGGGATCACAAATAGTAGATAATTCACAAATGTACATTTATGGAAATTTCACCTACTGACTTTGTAGAACTGTGTAGGGGGAGAGGAGGAACAGGAGAAAGGGGGAAAGAGGAGGCCCTGAAGGAAGAGGAAGGGGAGCAGGAGGAGACAGGCAATGAAAAGGCCACCCTATTTGCCATTCTACTGAAGATTGCCACTTGAAGAGAAAGGGCCTCTGGGCTCTCCTAATTTATTTATTTATTTATTTATTTATTTATTTATTTATTTATTTGATTTGTATACCGCCCTTCTCCCTAAGGACTCAGGGCGGTGAACAGTGACATAAATATCAAATGCACAAATACAGATATTGAAAACATTAATGTAGAAGATAAGTTACCTTAAAACAATAATTACAACAGAACCCGTCAGACCAGACCGGATTGCTCAAACAGATAGGTTTTTAGGTCGCGTCGGAAGGAGCGAAGGTCGGGAGCCATCCGGAGCTCAACCGGTAAACGGTTCCATAGGTCAGGCGCGCCCACAGAGAACGCCCTCCCTCTGGGAGCCACCAGATGGCATTCTCCGAACGGCGGAACCCTTAGGAGGCCCTCTCTGTGGGAGCGCACTGGACGGAGGGAAGTTGACGCTGGCAGCAGGTGATTCCTAATTGCCCCTGGACTGCTGGATGTAAGAGAAATAAAGGAATAGGAAGATGATGGTGCATTGGCCATTTTTTCCAATCAATGATTAAGAGAATCCAAAGTGCAGGAGGGAGACAGGAGGAAGCTTCTCACCAAACGGCTTGCCTGATGGGACAATGCTGGCAGATATTTTATTTTTTTGCATAGCCTTCATAAGCACAATACTCCTCTCTTTATTTTTTAGTGTTTGATTCTGACCCACAATGGTAGAACCAAACAAGATTCTAGATTCCACGCCTCTGAATACTTTCCAATTAACAATATAACTCCTGTGGTTACTGCACTGTTAGCAGGTCGACAAAGGTTTTTCCCCCCCACAAACAGCTTTGGCAGCTGCAGCTGAGCTTTTAGTGATATCTCCACCCACTGAAGATGGAGATTTTAAGATGTTTTGCAGGGAAAGAGTAGGTACATTTATAGTTGAGAAAGCTTCCGTTGGATACAGATATCCAAAGCACAGTTCAGTGGAAGAAGAAAAAGTTATAGATGTGGAGCAGCGTTTTAAAAATGTACAGCATATTCCTGTTTTATTGATTCCCTTTAAATACATTTGCTGGCATGGACATCTGAGTGTTTCATCTTTGAAGCCAGCTTTGGGAGAACAGAATTGTGCCCTTACAGGTATACTTCAGGGCTTGACTAAAATTAAGTTTGTTGTGAATGTTTGTAAATTCTGTGATTGCCTACTACCACCTTCTAGCTACATGAAAACAGCCTCTAATTAGGAAGTGTGTGGTTCACCAGCAGTTACTAAGAAGTCAGTCATTTCATAGTTTCTACTTGAGATTTTATGTGGTGTGTATTTTCCATAACCATTTCCACTCCCCAACCTCATCCAAACTGTCCTCTTTTTAAGGACTGAAAGTTATACTTTCAGTTTCCGTAGTCTAGAAACATAAATGTAACATTTGTTAATAATTCACTAAAGCTGAAGGGGTTTTAGCTTTTTAAATGTTGTTTTAATTGGGCTTAATTAATTTAATGTATTTTAATTCTATATTATTTTTATATTGTATTTTATGCTGCCCTGTAAACCGCCCTGAGTCCTTCGGGAATAGGGCAGTATAGAAATTTAAATAAATAAATAAATAAATAAATAAATAAATAAATAAATAAATAAATAAAGCAAGCAAGCAAGCAAGCAAGCAAGCAAGCAAGCAAGCAAGCAAGCAAGCTAGAAAATGGAAATGTCAGTCACAGCCCACGCCTTGCCATGCTTTTCCACTCTGCTGTGATCACCTCCCCTCAGTTCCTTATGAGAATGAGGACAGGCATCCTCATGATGACAGGCATCCTCACTCAAGGGCTGATACAGGGACAATTCCCATCAGCTGTCATTGTCCGAGAAATCATTTCAGAAGATCCTGGGCTCAGTTGACTTCTCTAATTGCTTCCTAATTGTGTAAGTGATCCTGGTGCTACTATCTTTACTGTGACTATAGATTTGCATGCCAGCGTGACCTCAGATCTGGGTATGGATGGCTTTAAGGAATACATTGCACTTGCAGACCACATCAAAAAGGTGCCAAGTGGACATACCACTCAGAGTTCACTGCTGGTTTCTTCATTCATCTCTTTTTATTCCTCATTCCTATTTTCACAGTATCTTTCAAAAGTGCCAGTGAAAGAGATAGAAGCCCGTCCACTCCAACCTGATGTAACATGACCAAAGCTTGTTGATCTGGATAATTATTTCAAATTCTTTGTAGACTACCATTATGTTCAAAAAAATTCTTCCTTTAGCCTCTATAGATGCTGGTGTGTGCTTAAGACATCTACTCTTATTTTATAAGGTTACACACAGTGATGGCCTCCTGATTTTATTGAAGACAGCATCTTCAGGGGCTAATAATAGCCAGGAAGGAGAGAAAAGCTTTTTAGAGGAAATTGGAACTCATCCAAACCCAGATCAGGAATAAGTTTCAGTTGATTGCTGTCAAAAAGGGTAAATGACATAACATATACTTCTCCTCAGCTGTCTCAGATATTTTAGCTGGCTACATCCCTTGCTCATTCATCACTCCCCAGCTTTCTTCCTTCCAACACTAGTCTAGCCTATCCCTTTGAGTACAGGATGTTTAAAAAGAACCAGCAAGGAAGGACATTCTTGGTATCTCTGAAGAACTTTTTCCATTGTCCAGCTATTCTTAAAATATGAGAAGGTTTGTGTTTAGTTTGGTATGGTATTTCAGCACACACTACTATTACCTCCCACATCCAGTTCACCTAGTACATCTATAAAATAGATGCAGACTTAAAATGGTATTTGGCATTTTCCCCTAGCCATCAATTGTTGAGATTGTATTTAGTTTGTGAATCAGTGCAACTCCTAAAACTTTCCCCTGTGGATTCATGCCTGAGAGGCCGAAGTCAGACATGGAATATTCAAATAGCACATTTTGCCAGAAACATTTCAAACAATCTAAGTAGGCAAATGATTAGTTCTTGGGTTCAAAACAGATTAGTTCCACACATGACTTCATTTAGTAATTTAGTCATGCAGCATATTAAATAATGAAATAAAAGTGAATGCCTTTTCTTTGAGCAGCAATTAGGACTACCTGCTATATATCTGGGATAAGCAGTTAGGATAATGCTGCTGTCGAAAGTAGTCCTGACAGTGATTATGTTTACAATGGCACCTGAATAACAGTTGCCAAGAACACAAGTCATGACCATTATTGGATTTCAGTCTGTTTGTGGGCTTCCCATGGGTCCTTGATTGGGAACAGAATGCTATACACAAAAGGGTTTACACTGATCCACTATTGCTTTTATTGTACTTGTTTTGGATTTAGCACTGATAGCGAGGACATGGGGAAAATACTTTAGCTGTATTGACAGATTCCACACTGCACAGCTATTCATCTGTTATATAAAAAACCCCTAAGCGTATCCCCTCCCAGTATTGGCTAAAAAATACTATTGTGTGAAAAAATAACTTTGTTTCTCAGTCCTGGATCTTTCTGCAAATGTGTTCAGGATATTGTAGTTCAAGGGCGGCAAAGTGTTAATTTAACAGCATTTTAAGATGAAAGCAACAGTTTGCCCTCCTTTTGGCTCCAGGCATCTGTCATGAGCACAGGAGAAATGGCAGTTTTGTTTTGGAAATTGGCATCAGTTACAGTTGTAGTCGCTTAGAAATGAAGTTGTGTTTTTTTTTGCCCAGCTGCAAATGTCTACTTCCAGTCTTCCTGCCAACAACCCATCAGCTGCCCCTTCTCAAAGAGGCCATTGTACCACATTGGCACAGAGGCAAAGCAGGGTTAAAGAGGAAAATACAGTTGCTGGCCATTAGATGCTCATTCCTCTGCTGGGTGAATATATGGCATCTATATCACCTTCTGCAGCCTGCCAGAATTTTGTTACCCAGACAGCGCAGGGGAGGCTCATTGGCAATGTCCCCAAGCAAAACAATGAAGCAGAACACAGACCGAAGAACAGCACTTGCAATCCTTAGATAAATATCAAAGGACTTGTGTGCAGACCAAAATAATTGTTTTTCAACTATAGCTTTTGCCAAACATGTTATTATGTTGCTTTAGACTACTCTTTACAAAAAAAAAACCTATTTACACCTTGTTTTCATTAATTTCTAGTTTCAGTTAGAGGAAGAAGGGACAACCACACAGCTAAATGGATTCACATATGAAGCTTGATAGTTTTTAAATGTGAATAAATTATTATTACTATGTTCACCTGACTATTAGTAAACTTTTCATTTCTGCCACCCACAATGGCTTGTAAAGCAGTCACATTATTTACAGTCTTCATTCTCTGCTTTAAACATTCCCTCTGTTGTCAGTAAATAATACACAATATGCAAAACAGCAAAATTCATAGGTGATAAAAGACTCACAAAATTACTAGGATCTACGGGCATCTTAAAATGATCTTGAATACAATAGGCATTGCCTTAGCTTAGATGAATATAGCTATGTTGGCTTCATAGATGGCATTATTCATCAACGAGGTCAACCATACTGAAGCGTAAAGTAATTTTTACTAGATTACCTAGACTTTTTCCATATTACTCCTGATAATATTTATACCATACTTTAAAATGTTCAGAATATTTAGTTGTATAGACCCCTTGTTCATAAATCTAATATTTCATTCACATCTACTGAGCTGTTCAGACGTGCATGAGAAACAAGAAATATAGTGCATTTTTTGAAAGTGAAACCCTGTGGATTTTTAAACTGCATGTTTGTGGTACATTTAGGCTCTGGTTAAAATGGCCTTAAGTAAAACATAGTTTAGACCAGCGGCCCCCAATCTTATGGGCACCAGGGACCGGTTCCAAGGAGAAAGGTTTTTCCGCAGATCTGAGAGGGTGTGGTTTTGCATGCCTGCATCTCACAGATGGGGCTTCACTTGCTTGCATGGACCGTGGCTGGCATGATGCAGACTGGTGCCAGTCCACGGACTGGCGGTTGGGGACCCCCGATTTAGACAGTACACCTCCTGCTGAAAGGGGTTCTAGCCATCTACACCTGAATTTTGAACTGATAGCATCACAGCTTATTGTTTAGTGTTAATGTAATGAATATGGATCTTAATAATTTTGCTTCATTGGTTTTATGACAGTTAGAAGTTACTTGATATTTAGAATGGTGAAATAAAAATATTTAAATAGTTCATGATACAGTTCAATAGATAATTCTAAATATATTTCGTAAAACCACTCTTTTATCTTTTTCTCCCTCTGTATCAGTGTGATGGAACAGTTTTGGATCTGACTAGCACTTCATTGGAAGGAATTGCAGTCCTCAACATTCCCAGCATGTATGGTGGCTCCAATCTTTGGGGGGAAACCAAGAAACAGCGCAGCTATAACCGCATGAGCAAGAAAATACCTGAAAAGTTGCAATCCTCGGTGGTTATTGATGCCAAGGAGCTCAAATTTTGTGTGCAAGGTGAGGTGGCTTAGAATTTTGAGTGCAGTAAAAGTAGTATATAGGAAGTTGCAGATATTTAGGAGTCATCCCTGTATATCTACAGTGGCCACAAAAAAATAGTATTTCCTGCGTTCAATGCTTGACAAGTTGGAAGAACCAAAAAATAAGATTTCTTAGGGACATGCAGTTTAATGAAAAATAACAACCTATTTCATCTGTGAAAATGAAGACCAAAACCCAGGACTCATGTGCCCTTAGTCATTGAAGAATTGAAAGAAGCCATTACAACTGCTTGTTGAGTACCAGAACATGCTCAAATTAAAGCATATCTCAGATATGTCTTAGCTTTCACTTGAACACACTGGCTGAAGAGGAATCCAATTTTCTGGATAACTGGCTGAACTATTAAGTTTTTTTTCTAAACATTCAGTCTGGAATCTGTTTTCATGATTGTGGACAATGTCCTCTGTAGTGGTAGAAAACAAAGCCTGGTCTTCCATGTAGCACCTCCCAGTTTTTTCAAGATTGTTTTTATTGTTGTTAGCTGCGAAGTCGTGTCCGACCCATTGCGACCCCATGGACAACGTTCCTCCAGGCCTTCCTGTCCTCTACCATTTTCTGGAGTCCATTTAAGCTCACGCCTACTGCTTCAGTGACTCCATCCAGCCACCTCATTCTCTGTCGTCCCCTTCTTCTCTTGCCCTCAATCTTTTTCAAGATTATAAATATTCCCAATTCCTTCAATCTTTCTTAAACCCCTTCCCCTCCTCAGAGATCATTTCTGGGCTTGTTGTAGTTTAATTAAATCTTTCCTAAAGTACAATATCTAGAACTGGCCACAATACTTGAGATGGGATATGACCAAAAGAAATTAAGTGATCGCCTATGATTTGGAAACAATACAGTACTTCTGCTGAAGCATAAAAATGCATTTGGCTTTTTTGAAAGCAACATCACACTGCTGACTCATATTCAATTTTTGATAAGCTACAGTTCCAAAATCTTTTTCACAAATGCTTTTGCCAAGTCAGGTACACATGTGCAGCTGATTGCTTGCTAAGTGAAAAATCCTGCATGTGTTCCTGTTAAATTTCATTCTGTTATTTTAGGTACAGTTCTCTAACATAAAAATAATTGTTAAAGTTATTTATACAATCTTTAGGGTATGAGCTATCCCACCTGACATTGTAATATTTGTAGATTTGATAAATATTCTATCCAAGCTCATGTGGTGACTTTGGACTACAGGCAACCTACCACCAGGCTGTTTTATGTGAAATTATAAGTGCAGGAAGTGCTGTAAATACTGTCTTGAATGCCTAAATTAAAGGTAGGATAGAAATCAAATAAATGAATACCTTTTGCCCTAGAATCCTAGATATTTGAACTCATTCAAAGTAAACAGGTATTCCCTGAATATGTTTATCATCCTCAAATTTCAAACCTGTTCCTTAAACTTGCTTTTCACAATTATCTGGTGGAAAATACATCTTTACTTTGAGAAAATTAATCAGAATAGAAGCTGAAAACTTGCCCTTTTCTTTGTCACCTGCTAGTCCTTTGCCATTATTATTAAGAACTTGGGTCTTTGCATAATGTATCCAAAATAAGATCATTTGAAGCTTATCTGTGCCTTGAATAAGAATTCTGGACTGATTTCTTTGTTTTCTTGGCTACCTGTGATATCTCTGACGGACCAAACAATCTCCCAGCTCATCCTAGCCCAATGTCACCCTAACCCTCTGGAAGGCTAAAAAAGCAGTGATCCCTCAGATCTCAGGTGAGAAGCTATGCCAAAAGGCTGGGATGGCCACTATGAAAGGCACACTTCCAAAGTCCCATCAGGTAACAACATTTGAGGGAGGGGGCCTGGAGCATGCCTACCCTATTTAACCTAGAAGGAAGGGCAGAGCTGATCCTGCAGATAATCTGGCTCTGTGCATTGTACGGCTTTAAAGGTCATAACCAACACCTTGAATTGCACCTGGAAAACAACTGGGAGCCATGCAGCTCAAACAAAAGTGGTAAAACACAGGACACTCAAAATTTATCTGTTGCTGGATTTAGGACCAGTTGCACTTTCAATTTTTCTTTGAATGTATTGCAGTAATTCAAACGGGTTACTAAGTCATGAGTTACTATGAGCGAGGACTCCTAGTTGAAGAATGAGTGCAATCGACATACAAGATAAATTTGTGCAAAGCTTCCTGACATCGTTGCCACGTGCTTTTCCACGAGGAGCTGGATCCTCTCTCCATGAGAATGTTATCCCATTTTAGAGACAGAGATATCAATTCTCCTGACTTTAGGAGAGCCAAAGATCCACAATTATTCCATCTTGCTATGGTTGAGTCAAAGCAAGTTTCTCCCATCCAGGCCCTTACAGCCTCAAGGCAATAAGCAGCATCACTTTTCTGCATGAGGTAGAGATATATAATTGAGTATCATCAGCATACTGTTGATATTGGACTCCATGCTCCAAATACCACTTCCAGTGGCTTTATATAGATGTTTATATAGAGAGAGACATAACAGGAGATTAGGACTTAGCCTTGCTCACTAATGCTGACTGGTACCAGTCATAGAGTCAGGAGGAAAACCACCTGTCACAAAACAGTGCCCCCCCTCAATTGTTAGAGCTGGTCCAGTAAAATACCATGATTGATGGTATTGAAAGCCACCAAGAGATCCAGAAGGGCCAGATGGAGAAACCACCCCCATCCTGAGCCCTCCAAAAGTAATCCACAAATGCAACTAAAGTCATGTTGGTACTATAGCCCAGCCTGAATCCTGACTGGAAAGGGTCCAGAAAATCCTGATGTTGTCCTTGAAAATATTGACTGTATGCTCAAGTTCATATCTTGGAAACTGTTGGCTTTGGCCTGCTTTAGCTTGATTTGGAACTTGCATATGAGCAGCTCATAATCTATTCTACGTAGCCCCGTCCACATTTTCACTACTATAAATTGAGCTCCTTTACTTTCTTGTCCTGATAATATAGTGAAACTTATTTATGTGACCCATCTGGCGATGCCCATGTATGTAAGGTAGGCTTTGAACTTTGAAAAATATGTTAGCATTGAAGAAATATTGAATTGGAAGAAACTAATAAATCATTCTCCTGTTTTATTTCTGTTTCTTAGGCCACTCAGTCCAACTATGTTTTCCTCCTTACTATTTTCAACTTTGGCATTCCAGTTTTCAACCACAAACAGTACATCTTTCAAAAAGACAAGTTGACCATAATGACTGACTAGAATTTGGGGAGATATGTCCCATATCATGGGAGGTGTGTGGTGCGGTAGCACCAAGCTGAGGAAAAGCTGGTAAAGGAGATGGGTCAGGCAGGCAAAGGCTGAAGAGGCGGCATGAGACCAGGCAGGACACACCCTGACAATTAGCCAGTTTGCCTTTTGACATTCTCACACACAATTTCCAAAGGGACTTAATTCACAATTCTAAATTATCTCTAAAGCAGCCAGCATTGCTAGCTTCCAGCTGCGCATGTAAGAAAGGATTCCCAGGACAAAGGGCACTTGCTTGCTTTCTCCCTAGGCAACAAGCTTGGGCTGTAAGAAGTCTGAGGTTATGACTACCAGCTTCTTTTTATTTATTTTTATTTTAATTCATTTCTCCTGTGTACAGCTTTCTTTCAATTCAGTTTACTTGTCCTGCTCAAAACTTGCCTGCAGGATGCTTGTCCATTGCTTATAGTACACAGTATTGAAGCATTTCCAAATACCCTTTGACTTGGGTTCATCTCTGACATTCTATATTGTTTTTGGTAATCCCTCCAGACCCTTAACATGAATGCATTGATTTTGGGATAAAGCGGGAACTTATGTTATACTCCAAAGGAGCATTTTACAGGCAGCAGTTATTTCTAAGTTTATCATTTATGTAAGATTAATTCATTGCCTATTTAATTCTTCTCAATGCCATTCCCTCCCCCAACTCCTTGCCAGCTTCCAATGAGTCTAAAGCTTTGTAGAAAATGGATCTTGCAAAGTAATGAAATATTAAAGGCCTTAAGCTAATCACAGTGTTGGCACAGCAGTGCCAAACTACTGGAAATAAAAGGTACGTTCTCGGTCATGGAGAATCATAGATCACCTTGTGAGGTTTTTCTGAAATGCTCTTCCGATGAGAGCACCTGCCTGAAAATAAGAAAATTCTAAGAATATCCTCATGGGAGACTATGGAGAGGATTGGAAAGAGCTTGGCAGAACAGGTGCTGCTTAGACAGAACAGAATGAGTAATTAAGAGGATGCTTTAATGCTGCTACAGGCTACAGTACAAACAGGGAAAAGAAAGCTGCCAGGGTGGTGAAATAGCACTTTCTCCAGAATATTCCTTTCTGACTAATGCATGAAAGTCCAAGTGGAGAGGCCTGAGGCGGGATGAGTGCTGCAACAAATCTGTAGGCGTTTACAGCACGATCCTCCAAAAAAAAAAAGCATTGGGCATGATCTTCATTGGGAACAATGCACAGCAACTTTGAAATACTTTCTCACTAATGGTTGCCTCAGTTGCAGTGGGTAGCTTTCTAAGGACTGCAACTTCAAAGCAATAAGCAGGAAGTTGCAAATATATGATCTGTGGGCCATATCTACCCCCACCCCCCACCCTGCAAGTTTCCCAGCCTATAAATGTTCCCCTTCACTACTTTTCTTGTGGAATGAGACAAATGGGTTCATGCATAGCAGCAATGTAAGTTTACAGGTTACCTTTATAACACATCCACAAATGATAATGGCTAACCAGCTTGAAAACTAATAATCAGATATGTCAGGACAAGGTTTATAGGGAGGAGCAGTTTCTTAATACTATCAATTATTACTTTTTGCAGCAGCTTTTTCTGTAGGATAATACAAAAAGGGATTTTTAAAAAGCTAATCTTGAATCACGTGGAGGATTTAGCAGTACAATTTTACATGAGTCATCACTAACCTAATCCTCAAAAGAATACATTTTGTTGTTCCCCAAATACGTATGTTACAGCAAGGCTTTATAGGATTTTACATACAGGTAGATCTGAATAACAATTTCATTTTCTATCTTTTGGAAAAAGAAAACAATTGTATAGGGAACACACTCCAGATTCAGATTCACCCATGGCATAAAGATATCTCACAGATCATTTTTAGATGATGTGTTTTTATGATGCAGCTTTTGATTATCTCCAGCCTACCCACAGAGGTACCCTAAATTGGTCCTTAGCCATTTTAAAGTAGCATTTTCTACCTTTTTCAACACATTCTTAAGAAGAACCTGCAATGGCTCATTCACAAATCTGGTGAGGATGCAGTCAGAATTCCTATTGTCCAACTAAGGTTGCCACAGGCTTACATCTTCATCTCTGGTTAAAGCACTTCCATCCCTGGCCATTTTGCTTTCAGCTGCAGGAACCCCTGGTTTCTGTAGAAGCATTTGCCCATGTAATACCTAACTTACATTTCACAAAGCATAGCATGGCTTCCTTATGTACACTGATATGTGTCAGCCTTTTTGTAGATCACTAGACCTACTATTGAATATTCAAAAGTTTTACAAAGATCAGTAAGCCTGCCTATGACTAAAAATAGGATCTGCTAGGATCTGTTTAAACGGGGAGGTATGTATTGCTGATTCTACTCGAGTTTGCTACAGCTTTCTGCTGTTTCTGCTGACAAGGGTTTGGCATGGCTGTGTTTTCTGCTGCTTCTATTATTTTGGGAGTAAGGCAGCATTATTTTTTTAGTGATGCCATTTTGCATTTTTCATTGGATACATTTGGATGCTGATATGTCCATTCACTTTTCCCCATAGGTCTTACCAATTTGGAAGCTGGAGGGAAATTGACAAGAGTAGTGCTAGTTTTCCCTTCTATCCCAAGTGACAGAGGTGGTAAATCTCTCTATAAGCTTACCAGACTTATAGAAGACTGGTAACCTTTTGTCCAAAAATAACCCAGCTGACAAGTTAAGGATGGCCCAGGATAAGGCAGAAAGGCACTGCATTAGTGTGCTGTGTAAGCTCCTTTCTCCAGACCAGCAACCTGTTGAACTGTATTCTGAACTAGCTTGAGTGATCTGTCACACAGACAATGTGAATACAGCTAAAACCTCTGTCCAACCTGTTCCATCACACTTTCAGAAGAATGATTGGTGGTTGTTTTTCTGACTATCTACTGATTCTGAGAGGTGGTAGAAATAACACCAAAAAAAATCTACTAAATCTTGCCTTTAACTTGTGTCACTGGCAAGCATTTTTGCTGATGCAAATTAGAGTTCAGCCATCATGGCAACACATATTATCCTGGCTTGTTTCTCTGATAACTCAGATTCTGAAGGAATACGCACAAATGTGGAAGGAAACAATCTTTGAAGACTATTCCTATGCTTCAGAGATGAAATCTATTGTTCCAAATATCTTTCCAGAGTAGAAAAAAGAATAATTTGAGGCCATTAGTGTTTAGTTTTGAAGTTTTTCAGGCAAGACCTCATTTGAGAAAATTAAATATGCTATTTTGGGGTGCTGCAGAACAAATGACTCCAACTTTGGCACTGCAGATTCATCCTGGCACAGGCCAGATATCTATATTTCAAAAGACAAAGGTCTCACATTTGCTTTGTTCTCACATTTGTTTCTTCTTGTCTGTCATTCATTTTCATTCCATGCTACACTTTTCTCCTTGCACAGCAAAGGCAACCAAACAGAAACCATGCATGTGCGCAGTAGGGTTTGCCAAATGAAGAACCCAAAGAGATGAAGCAAGCCTACTTATTTATCCTTAGCTGCATCATCTTTCTGAGTGCTGAAAAAAGTTTAATCCTTGACCCAAATAGGGAAGTCATTTGTGTTCAAAACCACAAATTGATAACATCTGTGCATTTGGTAATAGTCTTGGATCACACAAACATCAAGTGCACAAATCTTTCTGAAAATGAGTAGAATTTACATGAAAAGTGCTGCCAAATGCAGAAATATTACCCCTGTTGCTTTGCTTTTGAAGCACTGTCACTGTTACAGTGCTTCCCTCATAATGTGATTCTTTTCCCAATAAAGTCTTTTTAATGAAATTTAATGAAATTAAATGAAATATTTGGAACATGCTCACTGGAGCATCAAAAGCACCCATAGGCAACGTGCAGGGGATCACCGGATCACAAGTCGTGGGACTGCATACATTACCTGTAACTTAGCCTTGTAAGAAAAAAATTGAACTGAGAGCTGTAGCCAACTCATTTCAAAGCAAAATGTGGAGAATGGTCATAAAAATTTAATCCTAGCAAAAAGAAAATCATGCTCCTGAGTTAACCAAAACTTCCATTAAGGTGAACAAGTAAAATAACCTTTTATTGATTCAGACTATTGACAAATTTAGCATGCTTCTTATATTATTTTTCCAGGCAACTCAGAACAGCATTTAAATAGATAGAAATAGTATCTCATCCAGTCACTGACCTGTATAGCTTCTACATACTAATAGTAACTTTCCAAAGATAGGTGTATTTGTAGACCTGCAATCTGAATATTTTAAATGAACTTGGGGAATTCTGCAATAAAAGATGAGGTTGACAAAGAACTGCTCCAAACATTGCCTTCAAACTCTTGTTTCCAGTCCTTTCAGGACAGTGGATTCATTTGGAAATAAAGTTGCGTTTGACTGATATATACACAGAAAGACAGTCATGCTAAAGACGTTTTGCCCATTCATGAAATGGATACCAACCAGTTGGGGTTAAATGCCCATTTTTCCAAAATGCAGGCCAATGCAGTAAAGTTCAGAGACTTGGCCAAGAAACAGAAGTAGATGTGAGCCCCCAAACTAAATCACAACATTTTCTCCACCAATCACAAGAAAGTTCCTATTTCAGAAGGTACACTGGTAAAGTGAAAAAAAAATGACAGTCCAGATGTACACAACAGATGAGCAAAACTTACATAGAAAATATCATCCCCTTTAGTCTATCTGGACACTGTTACTACCTCCAATGATTAGATAGATGATAGAAGATGATAGACAGACAGACAGCTATAGATATATCAACTTTTCAATTAAAACAATTTTAATTTAAAACATCATCAAGGAGTATTAGAACCTTGCAAATAAGTACCCTAATGTCCATAGCCACTACATGAAGAACAGCAGTATAAGCAATCTTCAGCTTTGCATTAAACGCAATAAAAGGGCCACAAGTTTTTTTTTTGTTTAATAATAATCTATCTTTCTTTCATTAGATCTTAGTGATCAGCTCTTGGAGGTTGTTGGTCTTGAAGGGGCAATGGAAATGGGACAGATCTATACTGGACTGAAAAGTGCTGGAAAGAGATTGGCCCAGTGTTCCTCTGTTGCCATCAGGTACCTACTTTGAGGCTTTGGTTCTAATATGATTTTTTTTTTGGCCAGTTTGGAAGGTATTATAGTAAGAGACAAAAAAGAATCAGGCACTTCCTGGTATCCGTTTCTTTTGTGTGCTAATATTCTAATACCCTGTTCTAAAGACCAAATCTGAATTTTCTGTGGTTTGCCATGGCCTGAAAAACTTATCAGGTCTATAAAATAAAGCTGGTTGGAAACATAAGGAAGAAGATTTCATCCTGCAGTGGATAAACAATGGCTAGAAAGTTGATGAAAATAAAGCACTTTACTTAGAAGGCATTATGTTTTCCCAGAATTTCAGCATGTTCTAAAAAGAGACAAAATGAGATGAGAGAATGAGATGAGGAGCCATTCAAAAACAGGGGAACCCAGGACAAAGGAGAATAAGGTGCCTGCTCTTACATTAAGAAATAGGAAAAGGATGTAGTTTTTATAGAGCCAAACTCAACATACCTCAAGACTATATTGGATAAAACACAGTTGCCTCTATTTGCAATTGCACATATGATAGATGAGTTAAGCAAAGAATGATAAAGGTGTGTTGAGACATGTAAACGGAGCATGCCTTCTTGTGCCCCTATGCTATTGCTTCTGTGGTTCCTAGAAATCCTAACTACGCTAACAAGAAGCATGTTCATACAACACACTGATCTACAAATTAGCCAGTCCATTTTTTATCATAGTATTGGAACCATCCTGTTAATTTATGGTTCATTTATCATTCAACACTTAACATTAGGTGATGATTCAGTGACTACAATTAGATAGCATCATCTTGTATATCTCACTCTTTTCATTATTGACAGCTTAGAGCAAGACAGAATTCAGTTCTGGCTAGTTTTCCTTCTTACAAGACTGTTTGTGTATTGCAGAACAACCAAACTGTTGCCCATGCAAGTGGATGGAGAGCCTTGGATGCAACCACCTTGTACAGTGAGTAGTTGAAACACAGAAAAGTCTGAATGCTATTAAAGGAGTTTATTTATTAGAGCAAGAAGCTCTGAGAAGTGGTTGGTTGTTGTTTTTTTTTAAAATAAGCTACAGAAGAGACTCTGATATGCAAATGAGTATTATAGAACAATATCTTGCAGAGAAGCAGGGCTTTTTTTGTCATGGAACCCCCAGAACGGAGTTCCGGCACCTTTTTTGGATGGAACCTTGTAGGTTAGGCAAGGCGAGAGTTCCGGCACCTTTTTTTTTTTTGAAAAAAAGCACTGCAGAGAAGTATTCAAAGTGAAAAGAACGGCTCTTTGAATTCCTATGTATACTTCACTTAATGATGGTAATTGGATCAGAATTTCCATCACTAAGAGATGCAATCAAAGTGTGACATCATCTGATCTTACAGCTTAGTGATAGCAGTTCCAGCCATCTCTGGATGTGGTCGCTAAGTAAGAATCTCACATGACCATAATTTCTGACTTCCTGCCAGCTTCCCCATTGACTTCTCAACAGTTCCACTTTGAACCACATATAGGTTCTTCTATAGGCAGCAAAAACTCTACTTCGCTTTGATTTCACTCATGGGAAGATAGCAGAGAAGATTGCAAAACATGATCATGTGATTGAGGGATGCTGCAAATGTCATATTTTTTGAACTTATTACAAAACATCCAAATCACAATCAAATGAACTGCAGGCACATTGCAATGACCACAACTAACATGACTCATCATACAGTATGTCCCCTTCATTGAGATCATCACAAGTTTAAATGGTCACTGAATGAATGGTTATTAAACAAGGACCAAACATTTTCCTAAAGCCAATTGTTCCAATAATCTGGAACTATCTAGGGTTTGGATTTCAGTTTTTGAATCACGTTGGATGCTACTTCCCAACTTTCTCATTGCTTTGAGGATCTCACCTTATGACAGTTGACTGGCCAGGCAAGATATGCTGGATGTGCCTTTCTGGAGAGCCTGTTACACTTCTTGAGTCATCTTGGGCTGTGGTGGAGAAGATGACCTGTTCTTCTGCTGCCTCCACAACCACTTATAAGGCTTAATGGCTGAACTATCTCAGTGCTATCTCCAATTCAGTCTGATAAGGAACTTTTTTATTTGCCATAGAGAACTAAACAGACTTGTTTTATCTTTCCCTGAAGCAACAGGAGTGGGGGTGTATCTGTGAGCCAGATCCTGCTTGGTACTGATTTTCTTTGGTCATGGAAGAAAGGCCTTCAGATCAGGAAGAGCAGAATACCTGGCAGGTTTATGCCATGTTTAGGTGACTGTAGGAAAAGATTGATATTCCCCCTAGCTGCCAAACAATTGCTCATGTGCTCTAATCTAGGGGAAATGTTACATTGCCACCTGGAAAGAGATTATAACAGTCCTGTTGCAATATTCTGGGGTCATCAGATTGGGGAACTCTGCAGCAAAATGCTATCATATAAAAGCAAGGCTACATGCCCTAAACCATAGAGTAGTAGATTCAGCAGATACCACTTCCACCTTCTGCAAATAAACAACATAGGTGAAGTAATTACTTTCTTAGTTCTTCCAAACAGCTTGTCCTCTGTTGGAGCCAGTCCTTGTAGCAGCAATAAACTAGCATAAATAGACATTGACAAAAGGGAAATGTTAATGTTTATCTCAGCTAATAGAAAATCTTTGCCCTTTCCATAGTCCCTTGAAATAGTTTCTATCTAGAAAGAGCAATCACCTAATCATAATATAATGAGAACTGGTTGAAACAGTTGGATACTGAAGAAAATATAAGGAGAAAATTAATGTCGTCTTTAAACATTTGAAGAACTGAGAACCAGGTAAAGAAGCTTTCCAGATTGCAAAACAAAGCAATGAGTCAAAATTAAGGGGATGCAGATTGCAACTAACTAGGAGGAGAAACATCTAAAAATAAATGTGTGAAGTGGAATAGACTGCCTTAGAACATAGTGGGTTTTCCTTTGCTCAAGATGTTTGAGATAAGATGGACCTGCATGTATCAGAGTTATTGTTGTTGCCTCCTGCCTCATAATTCTGTATGAAATACAGGATTTTACTATTCCAAATTATCTCCAAAGGCCTTTTCATTTCAATGATTTTGTGACTTTGACTTCCATCCTTTTGCTTCCAGATTAAAATAATCCACAAAAGCCAAGTGCCAATGTTGTTAGGACCTCCCCAAAAGAGCAGCTTTTTCTTCCTGAGGAGAAGAAACTGAACTCGAGACTAATTTTCAATCAAGCAAAGAACAACCTTCAGAAGCAGCATTTCTCCATTCCAGTGGCAACCACCCAGGGAAGGTCTGCAGAAAAGAAATCTTAATCCCTCCAGATTCCTGGCTTCTGAATCTGCTTTGGAAACGTCAGTCTGGAGGCAGCATTATGAACTCTTAGTAGAAAATAACAGGGTTGACATACGGCAGTCAAACTGAAATAGCAGTGTGGGTTCATATATCCATGCACACATAGCCACTTTCTCTAAATATTATTGGCAGGGATAGCATTGACACTGAAGATTCAGAAGGATTTTGCCCTCCATAATACCACAGTCCAAGAAGAGGAAGCTCTCACTGCTCTGGTTGGCCTGTGGTAAAATCTGAGGCTCTTCTAAAGACAGTCGTTCTGGGCAGCCTTGAATTATACAGCCCTGTCAGCAAACAAACAGACATGGAAACAGCATGTCTGACATTGCCTTCCAGATGGATTGAAAGAGAATTTTCATCTTATTTAAACTCTTTTAGAAACCCTCCCTCCAAAAAATAACTGTTGAAGCATCAAATTTGGCAAGGAACCAAACGTAGCTTATTTATTTTTAAGAAATTCTGTCAGCAGATAAGTGTTATTTTGCTTTACTACTGTTTGGGTCACCAAACTGTACACTTGTTTAAACATGCTATTTATTTTTCAAAGTTTAGAAAACACAGGGGAGATGAAAGGGGAAAGGAAGAGAGATGTTATTTTTCTGCAACTGTAAAACAAGAGCTCCTTGCTAGCTCCAGTCATAATTTTTAGTTTTAAAATAGAGTGGAAATTGGTTAGCTGATCCCTTTCAGAGGCACAGGAATACACAAATATTTTGCAACAAAGAAGCCAGATTCATTAGAGGAAACATAAAAGATTAAAAGTGAGAACTTCCTTTGGAAGGAAAAGGAAAACTCAGGGCATATTAAATGTGTGAGTAACCCTTCACCATTTGGTATGTTGATAACCTCAATGAATTAGGGACACCTTCAGGTTTGATAGTGATTCCGTTGTCCAGTTAATGTTTTTAAATTTCTTTTCACATACAGGGTTGTTACAACTTCAGTCCAGAAATATTTTATACACATAGTTTAAAGCTTTTCCATGGAAGTTTTACATTTTATGTCATTATGGGGCTAACTTGAGTAACTGAAAATACTAGATGCCTACAATAGCCTGAATACATGATCAGAATTTAATGCAGAACTGTACGCAAATTCTATGACATTTATATGCCACTGATATTACAATAAAAGGTAAGCAAACTCAGAAGTCAAACTAATTAGTTAATTTCCATCCCATACATTGGCTTTTGCAACAGAAAACTACCCAACAAGCAATCCTGTATACATTTTTGTGATTAAGTCCCACTGACCTCAATAGGATTTAATTTTGTATAGGCACATGTTAGAGTGTAGTGCATGAAATTCATAGATGCAAAAGACTAAAATTGTGTATTTTAGTTAAGAAATAAATACCTCATATTCTCTAGTTCTTCTTTAACATTGTTCAATCAGATAACAGTATAACGTGATAGCCAACGTCATGCCCCCTCTTTATTCTTTTTAGATTCCAGTGTACATGATGTTTTCTATATAACAGAAAAGTGCCAGATTATGGAATACTGTTTAGATCACAATTGCCAATATGTGTGATCACCAGATTTTTTTTTTCCAAGAGAAGCTAAGAGATGAAAATAGAGAAAGATTTGATTTACTTGCAACAGTACCATTCTTCTCAAAAGATAAATTGCTAACAAATGGATACGTATATTTATTATAACATCAGAAGAAAAATGTTAACCAAACAGCCCTAAGTTAATGTAAGCTTCTTCTACAAATGGTAGCTTTTCAGGATTTTGAATTGGTAATTCTAGCTTAAGAACACTGACTCCTTTAAATACTTTTAAATTCAGATGAAGAAAATTGTATTCACTGATTCTCACTGTTGCATGGAAGGTTCTTTTACATTAATCCAGGACAAAGGAATGTCATCTCTGAGATAGAGTAGAGTAGAGTAGAGTAGAGTAGAGTAGAGTAGAATAGAATAGAATAGAATAGAATAGAATAGAATAGAATAGAATAGAATAGAATAGAATAGAATAGAATAGAATAGAATAGAATAGAATAGAATAGAATAGAATGGGATCTTGGAGGTCTTCTAGTCCAGCCCCCTGCTCAAGCAGGAGAACCTATACCAGTTAGAAGTCTGAAAAGAGTAAATGGCACAAATCCATTTATTTACTTGACCACTCAGATAAGGAGGACAGATAGTATGTTTTCTGTTAATGTAGGTTTTTCTAAATGAAGTCATTTGATTTTATTTAGAGCTTGTCTGAACTAGAAAATCTGGTGGAGACTTTGGTATCTATGACAGTATAACTGTATTTTTCATAGACATCCTGTATTGCACTTAACGATACCTACAATTTTGGAAATGTTGCACCTGGGATCCATTCAGATGTCTGACACCATGAAGGTTGTGAAAGAGGTACAATGTAGAAGAAATAATGGATAGATTTGTTCTTACATTTGGAAATTTAGTCTCAGGAATTTTTGAGTCCCACTTACGGAGTTTCATCTATGGGATCCATCCTAAAGAGCACAATTCTATAGAGTATGTACTCTTTATTATTACTGGATCAGAAAATACCTCATTGACTAGTATTCATAATTCTGCCTTCTTCTATCCCTTTTTTTTCCATAGCTCTGCTTCCTTTCTGCTCTGCTTACCTATTTGTAAGCATCTTTGCTTCAAATATCTTCACCTCTTTTTATGTTTGCTTGTTTTCAATTTTGGTTCTTAATCAAAATGATCAAAATATCCATGACACAAGTACAATTCGTACTCTTTTCTTAAATATACTTTTCTTTTGCCATTGATTTTTTAATGTACAGTAGAAAACAAATGAGAATTTCTTCAGAAACTATCTCTGCCAGAAGTTGCAGACTAAAGCTTTGCCAAGTAAAAAAAAATATAAAAAATAGCACAGCAGGAATTTTGTGGGCCCTTGAGATTTGGTTGTAGCCAGATGTTAGTTAAGTGTAATGAGAAAGCAAAAAAGATGTGGATTTTAGATATTAGACATTTCAAACAATTACAGACAATTATTGTGATTTTATTATAGATGAAAATATAATACTGAACAAAGCGAGAGCCAATGAAGCAGATCTCAGTCTATAGATATACTACAAGACATGCTTATTCCACAAATATAAGCTGGTTTACTAGCAATTCCCATCTGAGGGAATTTGGAAAACCTTTGTTTTATGAAGAGGTTAGAGTCATGATAGATCATATACTAATGCTATAATCAGCATTTTTATTGAGGGAAAATAAGCTGGCTTAAAATAATAAACCTGGATTGTAAATATACCTTAAATGGTGTGACTTAAGAATGAAAAGCAAGCATATTAAGAACTTATTTCCCCCTAATCAAGGCATGCCCATTCCATAGTAAATATTCTTGAATTTCATGGTCTTGTGATGTTTTCTTCATCACATCCCCAGCCTGTACTAAGGGAATCATTTGTAGTTGTTCCAGCATGAAAGTGTTTTCCTTCTTCAGATGCATGAGGACATCTAACACACTTACCTGTGTTCTGGTTGATCATGCAGTCAGGCCTAAGATCTGGTACTTTAGTCTGCTCTACAGATGTTGCCTCCCCTCCAGTTCTGGGCACTGCCCTTCATGGACACTTACCGTTGAGCTGCAGGAAAGACCAGACACAAGATTTCTACAGGAACATCTGTTTGTGCAATGTCTTACTGATGCTTTCGAAAGTGTATATACTGAATTTGGCACACAAATTTAACACACTTATAAAAGAGTACTAGTCCTGCTCTTTAAGCATGTGCTGCACAGAAGATTGATTTAGACCAGAACACAGTTCTGCTAACTGTTGCTGATTCTATCGCCAGTTACTGCATTGCAGATTTTCCAGTGATTCTGCCAACAAGGTATTTTGCAAGGCTGTTCTTGTTTTATCATGGGGGGGGCACCATTTTGAATACTCTATGGATTATTTCTGGGTGTTGCTGGTTTGGCTATTTGTTGCCAGCAATCCTCTCGCATCATTAGTAGAAGAGGGAGCTCACTCATTACTCCACTTCTGAGCTTCTCAATCAAAGTACCATATCACTGGGATAGTGAAGAGAGAGAAAAAGTTCCATAGTGTTTTTCACAACCTCCTCTTAAGGTCTATAGTCTGTCAGTAAAGGTTTTTCTGAACATTGATCAGCCTTCCTTAGAAAAAGTCGAGTCATGAGATCTCTGTCCTGCTTTATCCATGCACCTCCTCTTTTTTGAGACAAAACTTAAGTCCTCTTTTGAAATATTGCTAGTGGCGGGTCCCAGCTCATAGCATCTTCATGTAAGCAGTCTATTACAGTAGTTAAACAACATGTCAGGTAACTAAACCCTTGGGTACAGCCACCCAACCCCACTTCCCCACATATTAAGAAAGCAATTGTTGATGTTTTTCACACCAGCAGATATTTGATGAGAGAAGAAACAAAGCCAGGAGAATCCACCAATCCCTTTTGTTAACTAGTCTCAAACTAGTCTCAAAAGTAAGTACTTACTACAACGGCCCTATTAATGAGAAAGTGTAGGTCTTGGCTGTCAGAACAACATATTTTTCTGCCAGCTCAAAGATTGGTATATTAAGTCCTAGAGTGCAACCAGGTGGCTACATTAAAGACTATGTTGCTTATATTTAATTGAATTACAGTGGTTTAATCAAAGTAAGGGGTACATCCAATTATATCCATCCACTTGAGGAACAAATTGTGCTGGCCAAACAGGTTCCTTCTCTCTTGCATCTTCTTGGATGACCTTCCAGACAAGATTTGCATAAACACAGTTGTTCAAAAAGGTAGGAAAGAGAAGTCCTATTAAGAAAACTGATGATTTGTGCAAAATTGAATATTTGCTTGTCCTGCCAAAATTTAAGTGAAAATAGTAAAATAGAGATAGGTGATTTTTGTTACCAATTTTGATTAATCTTATTTTTGAATTTGTTTAATATACACTTATATTTCTTTAATTTAATCACCTTAAGCCCATGGTCACACATTGTATGATCAATTCTCTAGGTAGGTTCACCTATAGTAAACAGTGCAAGACATAGTAACATTTTGTATTAGCTCTGTAACACTCGAGCAATTCTTAATAGTAGTGATTAATCTCTGCATTCTGCCTTCATATACAATGCACTAGTATAGTAGCTATTTGTTATGTTTTTCAACAGTAATGTAAATAAACCAACCCCCATCCCTACCCCAGATCAGGTTTTATTGAAAGTAAGCCACAAGTTTGAATTTCAAACTATCTTTAGATTCAATGACAGTTCCTAATAAGCCACAATAATTGGATTTATGCACTGCTGGAACTCATTGCTGGAACTTAACAATGTATTATATGAAGCCATTGTGGGCTGTACATCATGGTTTACAGCTTAATGCAATAAATGTGGTTTATTCAATAAACCAAACTATCACTGAACAGAAAAATGGAACTATAGCCCACCAGATGTTAATGAACTATAACTTGCAGCATTTCCCAACTTTAACTTGCTTTAGGAGATTTTGGATACAGTGAGCAAAATCTGTCCATACCCAATAGATTTGTGCTGACATTGAAACATTTATTTGCAATGTTAGGTTTAGCAAAATTCATTATGCTTCTATGTGTCCATAAAATGTTGCCTGCCATTTTAAAGATGCGCAAAATAGATAAAATATAATGTGTAAATCCCATTCATTCATTTTGTTTTAATAGACGCTGCTTTCCCCCTTATTAATCAAGTAATAGTATGATTTACTATGTGCAAAATCATATTAGAGACAAAAGTAGTCTACTCACCCACCATCCATTGCTTGGCAACAGTGCTGGCAAACAGATTCCTTTTTAATTTAAAACTAAGCTTGAAGCCTCTTATATACTTAGCCATAATGTTGTGTGGCTTTGTGCATTCTGTGTCCCCTACTATTTAGTAATCCATAGTTAAACAAAACACAGCTCAGTGATCTTGTTGAAATGCAGCTTTAATAAAAAAAAAATAAGATGTCATTTTTGTAAGTACAGCTTTGGATTGTTCATATGTAGCTATCCCAAGAAGACCAAGCAAACATATAACATCTTCCAGTGTAGCAGGAAATATATTTAGTGCACACTGCCCATTTCTTCCCCTGTAAAGCATAAAATAGTTCGCTTGGCTTATAGTTTAATAAATTGTTTGAAGCCACACTAGGTAAGTCACAAGGCTTCACTGTATGTATAAGGCCAAATAATGGGTTGATTAAACCAGTGTTTCCCAACCTTAGGAACTTGAAGTCCACGCATCTTCAAGTTCCTAAGGTTGGGAAACGCTGGATTAAACCATGGTTTAGTATAAAGTGTAAACATAGCACAGTGGAATGAACATAGGCCAGCAGTTCCAGACAGGAACAGGCAGGAGATAGAGCTGCCTTGTCTCTTGCTCTGGCAAATTGAAAGGAATGTAGTTCTCCAGCTTTGCATCTGGCTGGCTTGATTTGAATAATCCTTTCTGTCTAGGTTAGATGCATTTGATTTCCCCATTTCTTGCTAAGCAGGCATACACCAAATTCATAAGCCGGGCTTCTCCTTGCTTTATTTTTTGCTTCACCAAGGTTAATTGAACAAGTCAAGAGTCATCCGTGAACTCATAAGTGCTGGTATGCAAAAGCTTGGCACTTGCTTTGCTTTTTATGTCACAGTTTCAAATTTATTTTAAATACAATTTATTTCAAACTGACTCCCACGTAAAAGCATCTGTATCAAAATAGGAATTGTGGGCAATAGTAGAGGTTCTAGCTGGACTAGAATCCATTATTTCAGTTCATTTTCTCCTTCAGTATATATCTAGTCATCTACTATAAACTTTTATCCCCTAATCATTTTGTCCTCCCCCCCTCCCCGTGTTTGCTGAAATATTGCCTATCCAAAACCTGAGGATTTGCCCTTTTTTTTCCTGAAGTATGGTCTTAGGTCTTTATTTTTTTACATAGAAAAGAAAAAAACAACAACATGTATGTGCTGGAGAAGATTGTACCTGTTTAATTTCTGCTATTCACACAGTTACTAAAAACAAATAAGTAGAATGAGATGGGGGGAGGGGGGAGAGCAACTTCTCCAGTTTCCTCTCTAGAGCCAAGATGGTTCAGAAAGAACAAGCAGGATCCTGAAATTGCCTTTGTGCTGTCTAGAAAGCAATTGATCTGAATTCCAACTGTGAAATTGTTATTTCAGGTGATGACTCATTAGCCCAGCTTCATCTCCAGCGCAGGCAGAAAACATAGGGAGACAAAGCCGCATTTATTGGTGAATGCTGCAAATACCTTGTGCGTACAGCCACTATCCAGTTCATAGGAGTCTTCCTCTATGGCTAATTATGTATTCATAATTAGAAGACTACATTATTTCTCCAGTGAGGATGTAACCAGGCTGATATTACACTTCTGGCAATCTGCAGATTTAGCCCCTTTATAGAAAATGAGCCATAGGAGGATGAAAGAGCATTGTGTATGAATATTCTCTGCACAGTTTTGCAGAATGTTGGCCAAGGACAGTAAAAGAATCAGATAGTTTCAAGGGTAATTTTTTGGCACAGTTCCAAAAGAACATGCCAGTCCTATATCTACTAAGCCACACCTGCTGCTTCTTCCTGTTCCTCATTTTGTTAGGCAGACTGTTGCCCATTATTTCAACTCATTTTCTCCTTCAGTATATCTCTAGTCATCTACTATAAGGTTTTCTCCCCTAATCATTTTGTCCTCCCCCCTCCCATGTTTGCTGAAATATTGCGTACCCAAAATCTGAGGATTTACCTCGATAAATGGCCATGTAGCACAAAACTGCCAATTAACCCATCTGTAGAACTCTGCCAGATATTGGGGGTTTTTTTAGTGGATAGCTCATTTAGAAGTGCTAGTTTTAGTGTAAAATACAAGCAGTGTATCCTTTAGAATTATTGAAGAGCCCTGTTAACCGGTTGCATCCAGTTTCTGGGGAAAAAACAACTAAGCCTCTCCTCCATCTGAATTACAGATAAATGCCATTCAATTAAAGAGTACTAATCTAAGTAAAATCATTTATATTTTATTTATTACTGCTATATTAAGTTGACTGTCAGTTCAGCTGATCTCTGCACCTATGAATGAAGCATGAACCAGATCAGACTTATAATCACAGAGAGAGTATTTCCATCTTACAGTATCAATACAAGTAGAATATTTTCCAGTAGTAACATTTTGTACATTCAGCAAAATCACCAAGGGCTGGATAGTAAGCAATTGCTAAAATTGTGTATATCTGTAAAAGAGGTATAACGTGCACCAGTGTTGTGGGGAGGTGCTATTAATGCCATTCCCAAGAATTTTCAGCTTCCAAGAATCTATTCCATCACCTATACTGTTTACATTGCTTGCTTGCTACTGAGGCCCATTTAGATACAGGTCACAGGAAGCTGTTTATACTTGGTCAAACTGCTGATCCATTCTAAGCCCAATATTTTCTATATTTACTAGCAGAAGTTGTCCTGATTTTATGTGGGAAGTCCTTCCAAGATGCTTCTGGAGATGCCAGAGATCTACAAGTTTCTGCATACAAAGCACATGTTCTCTCCACCAAGCTGTGCTCCTTCCCTCAAAGCAATTCTACCCTTGTTCTGACATTCTCAGTAACTAGTGAGTGGGATTTATTCCGTTCCACTTCAGTTTATGTTCAGAAAAAATTCTATAACATATATTTTCATCACTTAGGTATAACACAAGAAACAAAACTCCAGATAGCAAAAGCAATATGCACAAAATACTCCTGTGTTGCAGAAGTTCTCAAACTCAGCTACCCTTCCCAAGCATCTCCCAAACTCATAAGGGAAACTTTATGCACCTAAACAGAGGGACCGATATGTACTCAGGCAAAATACGCTTTTCTCCATTTAGGAAATGTAATGAATGTACACTTCCCCTCCCAGTGTACTGTGTGAATACAGGCAGCCAGGATAATTCTGTTCATTATATGTATGTATATCCTTTGAGCATGGACTACTCATCCTCCTTTTTTCTTGATCTTGTAGTTCCCTGCATGGAATTGTGTGAAACTGTTGCATAGCTCATGGTTCTATGTAAATCCTCTCTGATGTAGTTCTACATCAAATAAAATTACAATAAAAGTGGCTGACTTTGAAATGACTTTGAATGAATAGCAGCTACAATAATATCACAATGTTCAGTGTGATAGCATTCTACTCTAGGGGTCAATATGTCAATATGCCCATTATGGTCTCCCTGGATGAGGCATGAGAGTGTCTCAAGAGTCATTTTATTAATAAAATGATTATACCATACCTTACAAAACATTAACACTTATCTTTCATCTTTTTCTGAATACCTTCTCTTTTTACTGAACATGATCTGGTATCCCATTTTCAGTAACAGTGTAGTAATAGCAGCATATAAGGCTTGAAAAGTTGAAAGAAACAAAATTAGCAAAATTATTAAACCCAGGAACTATCAAATAAACCTGGGTAAGTACTAGGAATACAAGGGGTAATATGAAAAGTAGAGACTATCATCCCAATCAAAATAGGTCCTATTCATTTTCATAAAATGCATAATATTAAACTGGTGACCCGAGTGATGCTATCTCTATCTTCTCATGATGCCTGGAGGCTGTAGAGACCTGGACGGGGGACAACAGACTTCGAATGGACCCCTGGTAAGATAAAGTGACTTTGGGTGCATGGAGCCTCAGGACCCAAGGTTTTGTCATCCTTAGTTCTGGACAGGGTTGCATTGACCCATTCAGACCCAGTCCATAACTTAGGTTTTCTTCTGGACTCAAATCTACTCAAAGAGCAGGTGGCGGGCATGACTAAGAAACCTTTTGCACAGCTGCAGTTTGTGCACCAGCTGTGACCTTTTCTGGATCATGATTCCCTGTGTTCAATTACTCAAGCTACAGTCATCCCTCGTCTGGACTACTGCAATGTGCTGTACATGGCGCTACCCTTGAAATCCATTCAGAAGCTTCAGCTGGTTCAATGTACACAGTGAAAGCAGTCTTTGGGGCCCCTAGGATGGCCCATATTACACCTCTGCTCCAGGAACTGCACTGGCTTCCAAATGCAGTTAAAGGTGTTGTTTATGACCCTTAAAGCCCTTAATGGCATATGTCCTAATGAATTGTATCATCCAGCTAAGACAAGCATGTCCAACTTGTACCTACAGAGAGGGCCTAATGAAGATCCCATCAGTCAAAGAACTCCAACTATCGGGATCCAAAAGAAGACCCCACCTTTGGAACATCCTACCCTCTAGGGTAAGATCTGTCCCCACCTTCCTATCCTTCCCTAAGAGCCTGAAGACTTGGCTTTGCAGGTTGGCCTGGGGACCAGATGGGGGAAGGTCCATGCTGCAGGTGGCTGCTGGACTGATGGCAGACTCTCTCTCCTTGCTCTCTGCTCTCCACCCACCCATCTTATCATATAGATGTGTTTCATTGGTTCCACCCATTGTTTATTTTATTGTTCTATTATTTTCAACTTCTTTTCATTTCCTCCATTTTTATTGTTGTAAGTTGCCTAGAATAGTTCCACAGCAAGATAGATAGTAAATAAATTAAATAAATAAATGCATACATAATACATTATAACTGCCAGATGAACATAACTTATTTACCCTGTCTAAATAAGTGAAACAATACATTTCCATAGCAATAATGTTTTAAAAATAAGTAACTTTGGCTTGTTATTTCCCCTATGGATTCTTACTGTAGTTTGTTGCACAGTCAGCCAGACATCTAGAATAGATTTGATGTTTTTATTTACCTCTCAGGTCCTTCCTGAGGACCTGGGATAGAGAGATGTTATTTGATAAAGTTAAAAGAACTCTCATAGATTGTAAGCTGTTCCAAGTAAAGCTGCCTTTTTCAATTAACCAATGGTAATTTTGTCTATGCCAGTGGTATTCAAGTGCTGCTCTAGATGTTTTAGGATTGCACACAAGGTGCCTTATTATTAATGGTACTATTTTTGCTTTCTTTTACCACTGTCATTCTACTTCTGTTTTCAGGTCTTTGTATTTTATTATTTTTTTCCCAGTTCTTTCTCTTTTCTTCTGCTGTCTCCAGGTACATCCACTATCCAAAATATTTTGTCTTTTTTATCAACATCTGCAAAGTCGGAATGTTATTGGCAGGTGCTTGTCTGTTTGAATTCTAAAGGCTCAGAGCACTTTAATTTCTTCATTTTCTCTTCCTTTGTACATTTTGTGGTCCCCTCAGTTCTTGCTTGCAGGGAAATGGTATTTCTTGAAGATTTTCCAATGCACTATTGCTGCTACTTTGTCATATCAGTGTTTGTAGTCAGTCTGTATGATCTTCTCGCAGCAGCTAACTTTGTAGCCCAATGTTTTTTAAGTTCCTTTGCAAAGGTTGCATTTGCTCTCTGTTGCTGTTTTCTCAATTCTGGCTTTGCATACACTTGTTCTTCAGGCTTGGTCTTATGCATGCAGAATTAGCCCCTCTGTCTCTTTCTTCAACTTGCCACTCGTGTGTCTTAGCCATTGCCAGGTCTTGTTATCTGCTTTATTTGTTTTTTAATTGTACTGGCCATTGATACTTTGCCTTGCCATGTCTCTTTTCTATTTTTCATCTGGTTCTTCTTTTAGGCCAGCATAGTGTCTCCAGTACGGTACTCAGTAAGCTCTCATGGTATACTAGCTTCAGTGCATCTTCTTCACTCTCCTTCAGCTATTCTTCCAATGTCCTTTCTTCTTCTTTAGCTGTCCAGTGTACTTGAAACATTCCATGCCCACTTATACTGTTCACAATATATGAGTTGAGTTTGCAAAATCACTATGTGGATGAAGAGCATGATTCATGGTCATTATTTAACTAAACTTTCTATCCAGGACTTTTAGTTCTACTTGCATTCAGTCCACTATTCCAGTTGGGTATCTAATGACTGGAATTGCCCAGATATTAACTGCTTTGATGGTGTTTCCTTCATTAAGTTTGGACTTGCACCTGTCATTTCACATTGTTGTGTGTATGATAAGTAATTACATCATGAGAGTGAAGATTTTCTTCTTCACTCTCATGATACATTTATTTATTATATACACAACAATGTGAAATGACAACTGCAAGTTCTTTAGCTGATGTAGGACTCCATATGAACAGTTCTTCCCAAGAATCTAGGATGCTGTAATGTATCTGTGTAGTATATGTGCTGAATCAAGCAGTGCGGCCTTTTGTAATTGAAAAATGGAAATTTTGTCAATGGATGGATTTTCTAAGTGCCATCCAAGATAATTTGGTGCCTTGGTGGAGCAGTGGGCTAATGCCTCCTTAAGTAACACCAGCTGCCTGCAATTAGTGCAGGTTCGCATCCCACCAGGCTCAAGGTTGACTCAGCCTTCCATCCTTCCGAGGTAGGTAAAATGAAGACCCAGATTGTTGGGGGCAATTAAGCTGACTTTGTAATAATGCCGCTTGGGAGGGGTGTGAAAGCCCTAATAAGCAGGCATATACATAGAATGAAGGCTACTGCTAAGCTTGTAAGCCGCCCTGAGTCTTCGGAGAAGGGCGGGATATAAATGGAATTAAAATAAAATAAAAAATAAAAAAATAATTTGGTATGGCACCCAATGTGCAAATAACCCGCAGGACCCCCATGGTTTGTTGATACTATGATCTTTTAACTTTGATTTTCAGATCTTGATACTATGTGACCTTCTTCAATTCTTTGTCTTCTGTTTTACTATCCCTTGGTACATCAGTTATCTACATTTTCTTCTTTTCACTACAGTTAAGTCTAATGTGTTATGTGCCAAGATGTTATCAACTTGTGTTTGAAAATACCACAATATTTTGATCTATTATTTTCAACTACTTTTTCAACCAATGTAACCACCAATTTTTCATAATGTGCACATGATAATTTTAACAGATGTTCCAGTTAATCAATTTGGTAACTGTGTTAAATAGTGCTTATAATCTGTTCGTGAGATTTCTTGCATGAGCTAAGTATGTGATCTACTGTTTCTTCTACTTCTTTGCACAATTTGCACTTTGAATTACGGTATGTGATGATTTTTCAATTCTGGCCTCGATTGCATTAATTTGAATAGGTTGCTTTTGAGCAACAAAAATTAAGGCTTCCGTTTCTTTTTTAATGTTCCAGTTGTAAGTCATAGCCAGAGTTTATCTTCATTTTTCTGTCTTTTGTAGAAATTGACCATGTAAAGATTTTTCCCTGCCAGCATTCTGTTTGTATTTTATTATTTCAATATTCATGTTTAGTTTCCTGCATATTCAGTACATTCCAATTTTTAACTTACGGTACATCAGTGCTTGTACATAATCAGCCAATGTGTGCTTTTTTTCTTCAAAACTTTGACTTGAGCTAAATCTCTGCATTTCTGCAGGCCAGGTATAATTTATCAATATTACTACAGAGATGTAACGCATAATGAATAATCATCAGTTTTCTTGTTATTTTGTTTTGCAGTCCAAATTGTCCAGTTCAGCTTGTGCTGGTTAAAAATTCCAGCAATGTATTGTATCACAGATATTTCCCAGGTATTGATGGCTTTGATGGCGTTTCCACCATTCAATTTTGTCTTTAACAATTTTCTAACTCTTTGGATGTATTCTTTACTGATCAACTTTTTAAATTGTCTATGCTTAATGTTATCTAACTCTAAAATATCCAGATACACATAGGCTTCATTCTGACAGCTCCTGATGGTTTGACCATTTGGCATTTTAATTCCATTGCTGCTTTATAATTTTACCCTAATTTATTGCTACTGTAGCACATTTTTCTAGGCCAAATTCCATTGTTATATCTGTGTTAAAAATTGCTACAGTATTTGTCGATGATTGGATTTTTAAAGCTTCAGATCATCTATATAAAGCAAATATGAGATTTTGGAAGCATTTTTCACTGTTTGATAAACTTTGTTTTCTTCAAAATCACCGGAAATGGGATCATACAATGACAGATAATAAGGGTGATATTGAATCACCCTGTTCTAATGTTGATATGCCCTCATTTTCATTTTCAACCAGCAATTTTGCCTCCACTGCTTCATTAATTTTTTCTACAAGCATTCTTTTTTTTTACTGACACCAATTGTTTCCAAACATTTGTTGACTAAACTATAATGTGACAATGAATCAAACCACTTTTTATAATCAATCTAGACCATATGTTATCTCAGCTCTTGAAATTCTCCAGAACTATTTTATCAATCAGAAATTGGTCTTCTGCATCTCTACTTTTTCTTTTATTTCCTTTCTGTTCTGTGGAAAAGATATTATTTTCTGCTAAATAGTCTTGGATTTGCCCACTACGATTTTTATGAGTAATTAAAACATTGCAGGCATGCATCTTATCAGCCTATAGTTTCCTGATGTCCATTTTTCTGAGTCTTTTTTAATCAGATCCATTTTGCCAGTTATTAAACATCGCTGATGTCACCTTTATGCAATACTTCATTAAGCTGTTTAGCTATAATTGGATGTAAGTTAATCAGATATTTGAACCAAAAGCCATGCAATCAATCATTTCCAGAAGATGTCCAGTTTTTAACCCTTTTCACTTAACTTTAACCATTTCTGCAGTTATTATTCTTCCACGATGTTTATTTAATTCGTATTCAAATTCTTTTATCCATCCAGTATTTTTATTATAATATTTCAAGTTTCCCATAGATCTTTCCAAAACTGGATAGTTTCCTTCTTGTTTGATTTTTCATTTTCAGAATTTCTATTATCATTTATACTTTAGAATCACTTCTAGTCTGATTTTACCTAAATTGGATGATTTGTGTCTCACAGTGTTCAATTTTTCTAGCTAATGCTGTAATTTATTGCTGTATGATTTCCAAAGCTTTAATTTTTCTGGTGCTATTTTTTTTATTTTATTTTTACATTCTCTTGATTTTTGTTCTTTCATGTTCTTTAAATTACTCACATCTGATCTTAATTTCCTAATCTTGGTTTCTAGTCTGATCTTTGGGATTGAATATGATCTTGGTTTTGGTTTTACAACTACTGCTATGTTGTAGGCAAGCTGTTTGGTCTGTTCAATAGATATTATTTTAATCCTTTCAAACACCTTATTCACATCTTTCATTATAGGTATCGGGTCTTTTGGGGGGCAACTATATTCAATGCTGGCAGTCTTTATCTTTCTACTGATAATTATGCATATTCCATAATTTTGACTCTTAATTCTTCTTGTCAGAATGTTAGTTCATAGGTTGTTTCACTGCTGACTTATACCGGTACTGTTGTTATTACTTCTTCTAAGTTATCATTATTATAGCTCAAATTAGCAGTTTCCTCTTTATTGACTATGAATTTCTTCTGCTATTCTACAGTTTTGAGGTCTTCCATTTTCACTTTTTTTTCCTGAACGTGTTCTGTATCCCAGTTCTGCATTCCTGAATATTTTGTTTCTGGCAATGAATCTCCTTTCATCTGCTAATAGTTATTCAGTGATACTTGAATCTTGATCAATTCCTATCCAGAATTCAAACATTCATTTTAAGTATCCCCACTTGGTTGATTCCAGTTTATAATAGCAAGCCAAAATTTTACAATTTTGCCTTCTCTGTGGTTGTTGATCTTCCAATAATCTTACAGAACTAAAGCCTTGGTTACCCAGCTGTAGCACCGGAGTCTCATTGCTCACTGCTGACAGATGCCCAGGAACTCTCACACTACACCAAATGGAAGAGAGATTTTCTGATGGCATGAAAAGATGTCAGTCTACTGATACACTGTACAAATGACATCTGCTGCAAAAAAGCAGAAACATTTTTTAATTGATCTTACCAATGTTGCTCCATATTCAAGATATACTGAGAGCAAAGCGTCAACCTAACTTCCTATAGTTTTTTGTTGCATATAGTTCACTTTTTTGGCATGAATTATAAGATAGCTCAATAGGAATGGGTAATCAATAATTAAATATTAATTAATAATTAATACTTTGGAGTATCACAGCATTCCCTATATTAAGAAAACAAATACATGATAATTCATTGTAGTAATGAAGCTGGAAATCTGTTGTAATAATAAATATCAGGGGCCCCCACCCCAAAAAAAATTCATTCTGAGGTTTTCGTGTCAAAATACAGTCCCATGAAGAATAGATTTTCTTTACCTCTTTAACTGGTTCCTTTTTCCAAGGATAGAAAAATCCTATGTGAAAATAAACAGTTTCTACAATGCCAGTTCATAGGAAGCTGTAATTTCCATGCTGTTCACACATCGCATTAACGTGGTTTATTTATTTATAATTATTATATGTGAACCCACCCAATGTATTTTAAGTGTTATGTGTGAAATAGGTTATTATGGCTTGTGCTCAAATTGAGCTTTTAAAATGGTTTATTTATAGATGTGTTCCTTAGTCCCTTCACTGGTCCACATAGGTCAATATTGTTGCATCTGGCTGATATTAATTCTCCAGAATTTCAGGACAAAAATCTTTTCTAGATCAGCCCAGAGATATCAGGAATAGAACCCAGGACTTTCCTCATGCAAATACCTTGCTCTGTAATTGAATTAAGGTGTTTCCTCCTTGTTGAGAGAAAAGTGTGAGGAAGAGATTCCAGAACTCCAGATAAAAAGTGTCTCTTGAACAGGTCCAAATCATTTAGTATGATCTTCTCATATAGCTGTTTTGAGACTGGGTAGGTTAGTTCCTTACAAGGAAGACTTTTATAACTGAACAAATAAAACACATTTAAAACACATCTGCACTTTACAAAGACTGTGATGTATTCATGGATACACAGCATGGAATTATAATATCGTCTCTTTGGTTCTGGCTTATTATGTTGTGTGAACCCTGCTGGCTATGCTTATGCAGTAAATTATAATTAAATAAACTATAACAGTTTAATGTATAAGCCAGGTCATATATGCTTTGCACAAAAATGTAAATAAATAAATAAACAAATAACATCAGCCAGTGCTGGAAATATCTGAAAAATACGGCAGATACGGCTAAGTTTGGGTTTGCTTACATCACTTACTTGTTCGATCCATTCTGGTTAACCTTTATATCTTTAGCTGGGCAAATCCAAGTAATGTACAAGTTTAATAAACATATAATATATTAAAATAAACCAGAATACAGTCTATAAAATCATGATCATTCCTTCCAATTATTTTCATAAAACCATCACAATATTACCACGTATCTTGATAGACCAGGTATGTAGCATACCAGGATGCCAGAATAATGGGAAAGCCTGCTGGACCACTTCAAGATTCCATTTAGTATAGCAACAACTAGGAGTTTTTAGAGTCCAACTTGGATCAAACCCAGTCAGCATGACTGTTTACCAAAAGTAAAGAAACCTGTAAACTAACATTTAGTACCTCACTGGTTGGAGGTTACTGGTTTAGTTCACTAATCTGTTTCCAATCTCAATTACCCAGGCATTCTAGAAAGCCTATAATCCAGACATGGAAGCCTTCCCTCTAGCAGCTGGCATGTAGAAGTACATTTGGAATTTCATATAGGTTGCCTCTCTATATTTTCTAGAGAAAATATATGCTGTTCTTCCTTAATTGTGATGAATCCAAAGTGGCCTTTTCTACTTCCTACAGTCATTTCTTCCCTGACCTGCTATCTTCCAAACTCAATATATTCTTTTCAAATCACAGAAAGAGCTTTGGGATGCCTAAAAGAGCAATAAAGTTATAAGCTCTAATTTCTGTAGCCTTTCATCAAATGCACAAAGAAGTGTTACTATCCAACAAACATATTAGCTTTCAACTACATTCACATGATATAGTCTCCTGCTTGAGCAGGGGGTTGGACTAGAAGACCTCCAAGGTCCCTTCCAGCTCTATTGTGATTGATGTCATGAGTAGATAACTTGAATGTAAGTGCCACTATCTGATCCCTGCCTCTCACTACTCCTTTCAACTGATGTGTTGTATTATGCTGGTTTGAAGCCATATCATTGTTAGTTAACACCAATCAGAATTTGAAACTAAGGGCAAGTGTTAGTTTCAAATTCCAGTTAGTGCTAACAGGAAATGAAAGTGTTCCAAGTATGGACAACTTTTTAAACCATTTTGAAAACCATGATCTGTGTTTAAGAACTATGAAGAATGGAATATAAGATAGCCATGCAATGTTCACAATAACCCATCATATAAAAGCACCATTTGATAATTTGCTATGACAAATATATATGGTTAATTCTGGAAAATATGCAACAGTTTTGTAATATTACACCTACATGTAATGAATAATGAATTTCCACTTAAAATCTGGTTTCACTTTAAAGCCAAAGATGAACATATTTTCATTATAGTCATTGGAATATGAGCTGCTTAAATGAACATATACACACCTACTGTATATACAATCTTAGATACAATCTACCTTCATCTGTAGATTCATGTAGATATTTTAAAGTATTTACATATATTTTAAAGTAATTTTAATACCTATAAAGATTATTCTGGCTAAGCTGAAATCTAGTGAAAGGGCATGGGCCAAGCAAGTCAGCTCCAGTGTTGATGTCATTTGGCAAGAGCTATAGATTTTTATTTTCATGTTTTAGGAACATTTCATCTTCAAAATCTGCTTTAAGTCATTGTAGGCTGTATAAATCAGAATTTCTGATTTAAAAATAAGCTGTGCCTTCCCTCACTCCAGGAGAACAAAAATAAAAGGCAGCAGCAAGAAAGCTCACATGTCAGAAAAACCAAAAGAAAAAAAAAATCCATGTGAAAAGTATTGTGTTAAATTTAGAGCCATTTTTAAAGAGGCTCTATATTTAGTCAAGTTTTCCCCCTCCCTCTGAAGGAGTCTTGCAAAGCTTCAGTAAAAAAGCAGGATATAAAGGGGAAAGAACTGCTTGCTTTTTTCTATCTATCCAGCTAATAAACCAGGCTTGGGCAGGGCTGGGTATGCATTCCATTGGTCTACCACACATTTGGATACTCATACGCTGCAAAAAAAATATTATATTCTGAAAATTCCACCACTGGCCAGAAGGTAGGGGCCCAACCAGAACATCATCTTGGCCAATGGCCAGAATATGTTGGAAAAAGAGCCAGAAAAAATAATTCAGAACTCATTTGTTGGTCTGCTAGCTTGAGGAAGTATAACACTACATGTATGTTAAGAAGAATGCTGGGTCCTCCTCATACAGGGCAATCTGTCACTTAATCATGATGCATGAGCAGTCTGGCTTTGGGGGAGTCATACAAAAGAGTGTCATAGATAAGGACTTGCTTTATATTACTGCCAGGAAGATGATTGAAATTGCCAAAACACAGACCAAAAATTACAGATGTTCTTCTTACATGTTATTTAGCTATGGCTAGAGCATGCAGCCATAAAGTATTCTGTTTAGTTTTAATTTAACATGATGTACGAATAGTATCTGACTAGTAGCTTGTGCAAATTCATCAAATTATGGTTTATTTAATAAACAATGGGTATATTATTCAACCACCAACTCATAAATCCATGTGGCACCATCAATTTAGGTTGTTGTCTATGGCCATGACTCCATGCTGCTTTTGTGATTGGAACTAGGAAGGGAAATGGGAGATAAGTTCTAAGCAGGCAGCATCCAGGAATGCCATTTAAAATGCAGCCAAGTTTAGGCTGTTTTGATTGTTTGCAGATTCTTGCAGTCAAGCAACACAAATTGTCAAGTGTTGTCTGTTTCCCTCTTCTTTTCTGTAATGAACCAGCCATCACACAATACACCAGGCTGCATGGTTCTCTGCCTTGAAAGAGAATGGCTCACTTGAGTATTGAAAGCACGGGTGGGGGGGAGGGAGAGAGAGAGAGAATTCCCATCAATGGTACTGCAAAAAATTGGGGAAAAAGCTAACTCATCTCATAAAAATTAATGAATGTTATTTGATCAAAGAAGCAAAATTTTGAACTAGTGCAAAGTCCTTGTTCAGTAGTGCCTGTAATTCCAATGCATTTGGAGGCCAGTAGACTAAAAAATGCTACAGTAATTTCAGTGTCTCTCCCCAATTTGTATGGCTTGCTTTTTCTTTAATTTTTAAGTCAGTTGTCAGAGGAGCATTCAACATAAGTCACTGCCTATTATGGGTCCTGCAAGAAAAATGAATTGGGTGGATTATGATTTATGAATCTACAGTGCAGAATCTTCCAGATGTGCTAGATTACAACTTCCATTTCCAGATAGCATGCAAGAAGTACACTGGGAAAGGATTATGGAAATACCTGGTCAGTGGTTAAATTGGGAAAGAATGCTAGAGAAGAAAGGTCAGCTGTTAATTATATGTGCTAATTTCACCACATAAGATAGGTACTAAGTACTTATACTCTTTAATCAAGCTTTTACTTGTGGACTTTGTGCAAAAATATATTCAGATCCAAGGTTACATTAAAAATAAGCTTCCAGTGAAAGAGAGAGAGAGAGTAAGCAAATAAATTCTTCAATCTGGTAACAAGCTGCTCTGCTTCCTCTTGTAACTAGCTTGTGTGCCTGAAGATCAGCTGACACCAGACATGAATTAGAACTGGCCCAAATTCAAGTTTTGCTGTAGTTTAACTGTACTGCTTTCACTAGACCTGCTTATATGAGTGATTCAAGCTGAGATTGACCTTATCAAATGTTATGAAGCATCAATGAAGTAGATGGAAAAACATGCAGTGACATGGACCTGAGTGAAACAATAAATTATTGAGAGATAGACCCCGCTTTATTTACATTTCCCTTACACCTTTAGGCTCTTTGGTTCCCCTTGCAGAGTCTGAATTCTGCCAGTTTCATCCCCTCCTGCCAACCTCAGATCTATGCTACCACCCGTCTCTTCTTGGATTGCACTTTCTTTCTGTAGGCTCCAAAACTTGTCTTTTCTTCTCATGCCTCCTCTTTCCTGGGTCACCATTTTATTAAAAAAAAATTGTTCACAGTGACATTTTCATGTTGCCTTTCCGATGTTGCTGCAGTTGTGAAAGTGATTCCTTTTTCATTCCAGATGAGAAAGCTGATATTCTAACTATCCAGTTGCTTCACCATCTATTGATTCAGCAGCCGTGCAGCTTACTGCTTGAAGCTGCAGTCTTGCAATTTGATACAAGGACGATATGATTGGTGAATTAGTCATGAGAGTGCAAAGCATGATATCTGATCCATATTCCTGTCTTTCTGCACAACACTTCTACTTGGTAACAGCAGGGGTTTTTTTTCTCAGATATGAGTGTGAATTCATAGACTGTAGCCAAACCTGTCATTAGTTTTTAAAATCTGGATTCATTTTCGGCTCACACAAACTGAAATACACTCTAAAATCCTTTTTTTCCTAATGTATTCTTTATATTCACAACATGCTGGTTACGTTAAAAGTGTTGATAGATAAGCCTCTTCTAAATCCATGCAGAGGATTAAAAGCATGGATGAAAAGTGGAGCCCGGCCTTATGTCATATTCTAATGCCAAACTCCTCTTCCTCCTCTAGCTATCAAGACATAAAGTGCAGCCTATACAGTAGGTCTCCGCTTATCTGGAATGCTGTGCCATGGTGATTCCCAGCCTCAGGAAAATCAATATACGTTTAGCTTTTGCATATGTATGGCTTATGCAATTCAAGGGTGAAGCTAGGAGATACAATCTCACCACCTAGCCTTTCTGAAGGCAGTTTTATTGTGCTGTAACCAAAGAGATGATGATTCAGATCTCACACTGAACTAAGGTATCCTCAATCATTCAGAAGAGAACAAGATTAGATTTACGCAGATTGTTTTTTCTTTGACCATAGTTTATTAAAAAAAAACCTACTGGATGTGTTCACTCGATACACTAAGCCATAAATCATTATTTGAAAATTTAAATGTCCAGATTGAAATAACATGCTAAGCGACTAAAGAGATCACATTACAGTTTAGCATGTATTTGGGAACCCACCCTGCATGTGTACTGGATATAATATACGCCCCAAGGCAACTCTCTTATTGAAAGGGGCAGTTCCAGCCACCACACATATATGCCTAACCTCCATGGGCACCACACCTATTCTGAGCTAATCTTGAAGTGGCTGTGAGCAGGCAACAGTTACAGTACTTGTTCAGAAGTAGTGCTGGAATAGGAGCACATAATTTCATGATTGTATGATTTTTTTTAAAAAATACATTGGATATTAAACTTCACCATCATTTTAAAAAACTATAAAACAGCATTTTCCAAACTGGAATCTCCAGGTATATAGGAGAACAAAGCCCATAATTCCTAGGCAGTATAACTAAGAGTTCAATTACGAGATGCCAAGTTAGGGAAGAATGGTATAAACCAAAAGTGGACACATTCAAGATTCTTCTGAGGGCATCTCAACAGTAGAACATTGCACCAGTTCAAAAACAGCTTTGAATCCATGCAACTATATAATGTTGACTGATTCTGAGAACACACACTGTACAGGTAGTCTTCAGCACACGAACATAATTGAGCCCCAAATATCCATTGCTAAGTTGTTATCTGAGTGTTGCCTTATTTTATTTTTCTTGCCACAGTTGCTAAGTGAATCACTACAGTTCTTAAATTACTAACATGGTTATTAAGTGAATCTGGCTTCCCCCATGGACTTCACTTGTCAGAAGGTTGCAAAAGGTAATGATCTCAAGACACTGCAAACATCATAAATATATGCCAGTTGCCAAGCGTCTGAACTTTTATCACATGACCATGGGGGATGCTGCTACAGTTGTAAGTGTGTAGAACAGTCATTAGTCACTTTTTCAGTGCCATTGTATCTTCAAACTGCCACTAAATGAATAGTTGTAGGTTGTGGACTTCCTGTAATGCCTTACCATCCTAACGGCATGGATGGTTTCAGGCCCGGGTACAGCACGGAGCCGGCATTGGTCGCTCTGGAGGGCCCGGGACAGGGGACATTCCTCTGTCCTAGTCCTATTAGACCTCTCAGCGGTGTTCGATACCATCGACCATGGTATCCTGCTGCGGCGTCTCAGGGGATTGGGAGTGGGAGGCACAGTTTTTCAGTGGTTCTCCTCCTATCTCCTGGGACGTTCGCAGTCGGTGTTGGCAGGGGGGCAGAGGTCGACCTTGAGGCCTCTTGCTTGTGGAGTTCCTCAGGGGTCGGTCCTCTCGCCTCTCCTGTTCAACATCTACATGAAACCGCTGGGTGAGATCATTCGTGGTTTTGGAGTTGGGTATCATCAGTACGCTTATGATACCCAGCTTTTTATTTCGACCCCAAACCACCCCAGTGATGCCCTTGACGTGATGTCCCGCTGCCTGGAAGCGGTTCGGGTCTGGATGGGGAGGAACAGACTTCAACTCAACCCCGACAAGACTGAGTGGCTGTGCATACTGGCATCCCGGGATATTCAGAATATTCCATCTCTTTCTATGGGGGGTGAGCTATTACCCCCCGTAGATAGGGCTCGCAACTTGGGAGTCCTCCTAGATTCACGGCTTACTTTGGAAGATCACATAGTGGCTGTGACTAGGGGGGCCTTCGCCCAGGTTCGCCTGGTGCGCCAGTTGCGGCCCTATCTAGACCGGGATGCCCTGTGTACGGTCACTCATGCGCTCGTGACCTCTCGTTTAGACTACTGCAACGCTCTCTACATGGAGCTGCCCTTGAGGACCACTCGGAGGCTCCAACTGGTACAGAATGCAGCCGAGAGAGTTGTGTTGGGAGTACCTCAGGGATCACCTGCTGCCGGCATCAACATCCCTCCGCCCTGTGTGTTCCCACAGAGAGGGCCTCCTCAGGGTGCCACCGGTCAGAGAATGTCAGCTGGTGGCCCCCAGGGGGAGGTCCTTCTCTGTGGGTGCCCCGGATTTATCGAATCGGTTGCCGGTCGAGCTCCGGATGGCGCCCGACCTTCGCTCCTTCCAACACGATCTGAAGACTCACTTATTCGAACAAGCTGGCCTGGCCTGATGGGGGATGGGTTGGGATTTTATTGTTGTTTTTAATATATCTATTTATTGTTTTAGCTTGGGCATTGTATTTAATTCTTTTTTTAATTTTTGTATCTTTGTATTTTTATATGTTTCCCCTGTTCACCGCCCTGAGTCCTTCGGGAGAAGGGCGGTATATAAATAAAATAATAATAATAATAACAATTATTATTATTATTATTATTATTATTATTATTATTATTATTATTATTATTATTACTATTATTATTATTATTATTATTATTATGGGAGAATGCTACCAGTTTTCTTTTTAACTATTTTTTTGCACTGAATAAAGATTAGGGGAGTTTTGCAACTTTGTGGGTCAGGATAGTTCAGGGCAATAAGCAAATGCCAGCCTTTGTACTCTGTAGGTTAGCTAGACATTTAACTGTATACAGTAGGTTAGACAGGTTCATAGGTGATGATGGTTGCAGGCTAGCTTCAAGCCATCTTCATGGTTCATGTATGCTTGGGAATGAGAAACAGAAAAGCTGAGGTGGGGACATGACCACAAATAATTTTACTTAAACACATAAAACATTCTGTAATATTGCCAAGTCCACCTGGCTCACCATTCTATTGCCATAGTGAATGGCAGATGCTTCCAGGAAATTCACAAAAGGACTACATGTTGATACTCATTCTTTTATTTGCTTCCATAATCTCATAATATGAAATATATGCCTTTGAACACAGACATTTTGTGTCTGGCTATATGACTTATATCCCTAAACAGATGTCTAACTGTGTGTGTTGCTTTAAGCCATCAAAGACTGTAAGAATCGAACAAATTCAAACTTGCAGGAGTTATTTTGGTTTTAGATAGAACTCATCTTACCCATCAAAGCCTGGTATAAAAGACATGTACTTAGCATTTATTCTTCAGTACCAGAACTGATTAGAAAACATAGTCCTTTCATTAAATGTCAACCTTTAATTACTCACTATTTTTTTCTTATACCATTCTTCCTCCCAGAACACTGGGGGGGGAGGGATTTTAGATAAAATTAGCACAATAAAACCAGGAACGCTTTAGAATACCACACATTAAAAAAAAGATTTTTTTTTAAAAAAAGTGAAATAAAGAATCTAGTCACTGAACACTTATCTCTTAAATGGGATTGCCTCAATCTTTCTACATTTCAGTTCTATGTTTGGGAGTAAGGGCAACAGAGTTGTTTTGTTGCTTTGGCTAAATGGAAGTAAGATGTGATTTGATATTTATATAAATTGTAATTTGTATTATAATTCTCATCACTCCCTTTATTGGCTAGGTCATATAAGAATTAGACACCAAAGTATTTGGAGTCACATTGCCAACGGTGATATTGATTATCCAGTCCAGTGAGATCTTTCTGATTATTATCTTCAAGATGGAGGCAGTCTTTCAAATAAGACTCTTTGCAGAAAATGCTCATTCAATATAGAGAGGTCAGATCCTCAAGCCACTGTATAATTGACAAAGAATGAGTTCCCTTCCAGTACTGTAGAATATCAATCTTTCTGTGACCAAGAAACCACACAATATTCATTCCACTTGTCCATCTGTAAATTTCCAAACCATCTGTATATAATTTAAGAGGATTTAAGCATCTGCAAAAACCAATGAAATCTTTCAAACAGAATATGTAAACCTCTGTCCCAGAAGGACCCTGTCATGGTTCCGACAGAGACGAATAAAGCAGAACTTTGAGGCTTGCAAATTCCTCAAAGAACGTGTTTATTAGTTACAAAGTATTTGCACCATCAAAAGTGAAACCAAGTCTGGATACACATGTGACAATTCCCCAGTACAAACTTTAAAAATCCCACCCATAAAACTATGCAAGCAACTATGTTCCCTAATACATCATCTCGATGGGGTTTTTATGCAATGCCCAGCTTGCAGTCTCAGGAGCAGCCGATGACCTTGGTTCCCGCAGGACAAAGAATTATTTTGACTAACGAAGCACCTGGGCAACCCCCTCCCTCCGGTCTATGTGGCAACCTAGAATGAGAAGGAAAATGGCTGTAGCCATGCTCATTTGTAGTGTTGACACAGCTGTTATAATATATAGCCATTTTGTATAGTGAGTGCTGCATTTTAAATGTCATGGTATCAACAATTAGCTAAACTCAACAATTTCTTCCTGAATGGGCAAGTGTGCAGCCCACTCAAAATAGCAATTTTTGTCAACTTCACCATAAGCTTAAATATTAATCTATGAAACTCTATTGGCTGATTGCCATCTTTTTGCCCCCTCTCTACTAAGATGTATATTATGTCTCTTTATGGCATTTTTCTATTCTAGACAACTATTCCCCAAACTGATAAAATTTCCAGTAGCCCCAAAATGGCAAACACAATGTTTAAGCACAATTTAAAGCATAATTTAAAAACTGCATTAGGCAATCAACATCCAACCAAGAGCAACAACCACCAACAGATACTGTGTAATACGGGTAGTCCTCAATTTATGACCACAATTGAGACCAACATTTCTGTTGTTAAATGAGACATTTAAGTGAGTTTGCCCCATTTTACGACTTTTCTTGCCTCAGCTGCTAAGTGAATCACTGCAGCTGATAATTTAGTAACCCAGTTGATAAGCGAATTTGACTTCCCCATTGACTTTGCTTGTCAGAAAGTCACAAAAAAGATGACTGCTGGACACTGCAACCATGATAAATATGAGCCGGTTGCCAAGTATCTGAATTTTGATCGTATGATCATGGGGCTGCTACAAAGGTCATAATTTTGAAAAACAGTCATAAGTCACTTTTTTCAGTGCTGTTGTAACTTTGAATGGTCACTAAATAATAATAATAATAATTTAATTTTTATACTGCCCTTCTCCCAAAGGACTCAGGGCGGTGTACAGGGCAATACAAAAAAATACAATATATAAAAATTAAAAGAAATATTAAATACAGTAGCCCAATTAAATAAATTAATACAAAATGTTAAAATACCCCTAAACCCATCAGACCAGGCCGGCTTGTTCAAATAAATATGTTTTTAGGTCACGTCGGAAGGAGCGAAGGTCAGGAGCCATCTGGAGCTCCACCGGTAAACGGTTCCAAAGGTCTGGCGTGCCCACAGAGAACGCCCTCCCCCTGGGGGCCTCCAGTCGACACTCTTTGACCGACGGCACCCTAAGGAGACCCTCTCTGTGGGAGCGCACTGGACGAAGGGAAGTTGATGCCAGCAGCAGATGCTCCCGTAAGTAACCCGGACCCATGCCATTTAGGGCTTTATAGGTCGTAACCAGCACCTTGAATCTTACCCAGAGGAGAATCGGAAGCCAATGCAGCTCACGGAGTAGAGGTGTTACATGGGAGTATCGAGAAACCCCCACCACCACTCGTGCCGCTGCATTCTGCACCAGCTGGAGCCTCCGAGTAGTCCTCAAGGACAGCCCCATGTAAATGAACTGTTGTAAGTCGAGGACTACTTGTATTATCCCCCAAAGTTTCTTGCAGAGTTTGGTCTGGTGCCTGGAAGGTCCAGCTGTATGTCTAGGAACAGAAACAATGACTGGAGGCAGAGGCAGCGTCCGTCCGCTCAAACGCACAAACACAAACACAAGCTGTGGACAGGCCAGTGAGACCCAAAACGAGCCTGTTTAGGCTCAGCCTTGCGCCCATTTCCAAATGCCAGGACTCGATCCAGAAAGCAAAGAGTTGTGCATCCACGAGCAAGTGAAAAATATCTTAACTCCAGGACCGCTGAGCGGCCACGGAAGGTCCCCAACCCTGCGGGGGAGCAGGCAAGGGGTTCCAAATTCGAAACATTTGCGGTTTGCAGCGTTGTCCCGAAAACCCGAGGACATTAGGAATGCCAAAGCCAATAGCGGCAGGGATCAGCAGCCACGATTTTGAGTGGGGGCTTCTCCCCCGAGTGTTTTCAGAGTGTGCAGACATTGGAATGCAATTCGCATCAAAGGGCACTTTCTGCGGCGATTTTGCTTCGTCCCTCAAGCTCCCTACTTTGAGGCAAGTAGGCAAACACAAACACAAGCTGTGGACAGGCCAGCGAGATCGGCCGACCTCACACAGCAGGCAAAATGCCACCGTGCTAAGCTATCGCTTTAAATCTTTCCCGGAGTCTGCCTCGCCCTCGGAACGCGAGATTATTTTTTTTTCCCCTCTCTTTTTTTATGAATGAAAGGCTTCTCGACAAAAATATGTAAATTAAGAGCGACTTGATTGGCTATATTTTCCCCGAATGAAAAGGGGAAAAAAAAGTTAGGCAGTTCATTGTTGCCGAGAGGCGGGTTTTTGGATTGCTCTGGGAGGCGTTCTGACATACGAGCGCGATTGGGTGCCTGGTAGGGTAAACAAGCTGTGAATGACGGGCTGTGGCAGGATTGTGGGCCAATGGGGACAGGGCGAGGCGGGCTCTGGAGGCCGTTCGGGGGCTTGGACAGCAGCCCGAAGACGACACAGGGCTTCTAGCGACTGCACCGCGGCAGCGCGATAGTTCTAACGGCAGGTGAGGAGGGGCAAAGCTCGTTTAGCCTTCAGGGCTCGGGGTGAAAATCCGGGCCCAGGACGCTGAGCTGTGGGATCGGGGGACTCGTGAGTTCCGGCGGGGCGTCAGGAGCAGGTTTTCGGGGGACAGGTGCTTAGGGCTCCGAGGTGCTGAGGATTTGCGGGATATGCGGAGAAATACCGTTGCGACTTTAACTCGAGTCTGCTGTGAGAGGGCTGGATCTCGGGGAGGGGGGGGGGAATGGGAGCAAGGGTTGCAAGAATGCATGGAAGAGACAGTATGGCGAAGAATTGCGAGGGAAAGCTGTACAGCCGCGCCGCCACTGGCTGCAGCAGGCACTGGCTTCGCTGAGAGGATTGGTGGTGTGTTGTGTTTTTTTTTTTTTTTGGTGGGTTGGGTTTTTTTTTTTGTGAATGTGGGCGATTTTATGAATGGAGCTGGTTTTCTGTGAATGGAGCCATGAGTGCGGGGGCGGGGGCTGAACCTTTTTCGCGGCGTTCTGCTCGGGGGAGGGGGTGGCGTATCTGAAGGCGTTTAATGAATGGAGTGCGTCCCTTGTTATTGTGAATGAGGCCCTGCGCTAGGGTTCTAGTTACGCTATATACCTGCTCTGGTTGTTTGCTCTGCCATTCATAAAACTTAGGCCAGATTCGCGCGCGGCGCGGGGGAGGGGATTGTAACTCTATTGTTTGGCTATGTGAAAGGCTTTTCAGGTTTTTCATATAGGGGTTTAAGAGAGGAAGAAGGTAAACAGCAGCTATAACGCCAAATGCGAAGTAGTGAATATGCTATTTTATCTTTCACTTCTTGCTTTAGATGTCAAACATTTTAAAACCGATCGGGTAATTTGGAAATTTAGGGTTTTCTCTGTAATTCTAGTGGACAATTTCTGGATTTTCTCGCTGGCTTTTAGAAATAGTCTGCAAGCGTTGATCTGCTAGGATAGAGACGATCATAAGCTGTTTTCTTAACCACTTTTCTGGTACTATTAAGCTTTTCCAGAAGCTTTTCTTTAGAGCATAATTGTTTTATCTTTGTCGACCATTTAGCAAAAACTGGCTGGACTAACTAATTACAAAACTCGGCCTTGAAAAAACATTCATAGGCTACTTAAAGTCTTGAAAATTCCATCAATAAAAGGAGAGCTGAGTTATTTAGTGCCCTCTCTCAGGACTTGAGAGATTTCTATTAATAGTGTGTTTAAAGCAATATGTTATCTGGCGTTTCTTAGTATTTCTTTGTTAAAACAGGAATACTTTAAAAAGTATCCATCCTGAATTCATTTTGTAGAAAGTAAATGTTGAATGAAAAGAAATTTAGTAAGCTCATGCTTAAGTTCCCCCATAGTTGTTTTCCCTGTTTATCTAAAACAAGCCTAGGTGTCTTTTATTTGAAAGCTGAGCTCTTACACAACAGCATTGATTTTCTTTGCACTTGTTGCTATTTATATTCTAGCTCTGGACCACATAGAAAGGAAAACGAACTTGAAATCCTATGACCCTTTAGTTTGTAATACATCCCTTTGTTATTGGAATTTGCTTTTTGCGGTATCATAACTGTTTCCATAGTAATTCTGTGACACCACCAGTAAAGTTGAGACCTATCGTCTGTTGGTTCCAAAGAAAAATAAGATGTGGGTAAAACATGAATGTAATGAATTGAAGAAAAGTACTATAATGGGGAGTATAACATAATCCTCAAAAATTTCAAATTATGCTCACATACAGTTAGAAGAAGTCTGTTAAAATGTAATGGTTGAGGGTTTTTTTTTTAAAAAAATAAAATCTCTCTTCTCTCCAGTTTTAAATCTGCCGGAGCTAGATTTTGAACCCTTCTTATCCTGGAGTTGCTCAATGCTAAAACCATTCAAAGGAATATTTAAGAACCTGCAAACATAATGGATGGCTTTTATGACCAACAAGTCCCTTTCATGGTTCCTGGGGTATGTCTTGTATGGTTATACATTTTATGCAACTGTTTTCTTTGTGCATGAATTTTCTCTACTAACATCTTCCCAAGTTTTTATCCCAAGTTTTATTTATTTGGTATTTGACTATTTGCCCTCTGTAGCTACATTTTTTTTTTGCTTTCATTAGAAATCTTGCACAGATGAATGTCGTGGAAGGTCAGTGAATGAGAGGAAAAGAAAATTTCAAGACACTGATCTGGCTCATGATTCTGAAGGTAGACTCATTACCATTCTTAATAACACACCTAAACATTTTTGTAGCTTTTTAGTAGCCTTTTTTTTTAATTTTCTTTCAGAATTGTTTCAAGACCTTAGTCAGCTTCAGGAGGCTTGGTTAGCTGAAGGTAAATCCCATTGATACAACTTTCTACATTTTTATTGTTCTTTGTTAGCTGCTGATTATAATTATCTGTGAAACTTGTTGCTGCCATGGTATAGCCTTTTCTATGCCTATCCGAACCTTATCTGCAATGCAAACAAATGTAGTCTTTAATATTGATCACAATTATATTTTCCAAAATACTTGGAATGTATTTAACAGATAGCCAGTTCATTTTTTTTTCATTTTTTGTAGCCCAAGTTCCTGATGATGAACAGTTTGTCCCAGATTTCCAGTCTGACAACTGTAAGTCACATTCTTCATCTTTGATTTTCTTGCCCTGAAGACTACACAATATTACAAAATAAGTGACTTGTTCCCTTGGTCCTTGTATTTGTGTGTCACCTTTATTAATAGAATGCAATTCCAGCGTGTGCATGTTTGTGGAATTTGTGAAGTCCTTGTCACTTGGAAGGGATGGGGCTGAATAGAAAGGTATGGTGTTGGAGGCTCTTTTAATGGCATTGCTTTAACTGAAGAACTTTGGAATATTTGTGCGAAAACCTTTGAGGCTGTGCCTAACCTTGATTTCCGCAGAATCCTTTCAAGCTCCCATGAATACTTCATAATGAAAGAGATATTAAAATCCATTTGCTGGTGAGCACACAAAAGCACTCTCACCAGCCCTGTGCCTCTAATTCCCTCAGTGACTTTCCTAGCTATTATAGCTATAGCTCATGAAGCTATGAAGGACAAAGCTTTGCTGGTGAAACCTGAGCAGGTTTAGGGAGTATTAGTCATTGGCAAGCCGCTATTCTATGTAGGCAGCTATCAGAGTGCTCCCGCTGTATCACCAAGAGTTTTCGTTTTGTCTGTAGGGTTTAATAATTAGTTCCTGGGCCTGTTTTTACATCTTAACACAAGCATGTATCATGCACAGTTTTCAGCTGTGGTCTTAATGTACTGCAAGAAATGATGTTCTTAAACCTAAGGTGAAAACTTTGCTCAGACATTTATTTGGGACAAGGGGCTTGTTAAAATTTTGCTTAGCTGTTCTGGTTGCCACAGTCTCTGAAGGCAAAAAAACATAGCCTGCAGAGGAACGGATTCTTGATTTCAGCTCTGTCACAGCTTGCAGTGGAATATCTTGTGCTACAGTAAATGCATGTTAATTATTGTCTTTTGATTACTTTGAAGTGAATGGGAAAGTTGCCATGAGAGTTTCTCCAGACAGGCAACGTGTGTGTGTGTGTGTGTGTGTTTGTGTGTGTGTGTGTGTGTGTCCCTTTCCTTCCCTGCTTTGGAGATGAAAGGGAGCCTGGAGTAAGAAATTTTCTCCCTATGTTGACATTCTAGCCCAACCCTTCCAGTTCTTGCTGGGAGCAGTAGAAACTGAAGTTGAGCTGTGTGTTAGGCTGTGTGGGAGGATCTGTTGCTAGCAGAGATGTGTTTAGATACCTCTCTGCAGGCTTTGCCAGCCCAGAACCTGAAGGATTATATGAAAAAAACCAAATGTCTTCTAAAAGAAAGGTAGTCCCAGTAAACATAGTTTTCTTGCATTGGAGAAGCCAACAGTATGGCAGAAAATATTTCCATTATGGAAGCAACTTTACCTATGAATGAAGAGTTTTTACCTGGAAGAATAATTTGTTTGGTTATGCAGCGTTAAATCCTGGATTTAGATTTTTTTAAAAGTATCCCTAATTAAATGGTTCAAAAATCTACTCTCTACAATATGGGTACCCCACCTTCTGAGAGACACCCTAAAAGTAGCTAATGGAGCAGGACAAAAAATAAGAGTCAATTTATATTGTGTTAAATTTAATTAAAATTAAGTATAATTAATATGGTTACTCTCCAAGCATTGATTTCATAATTTTCTCTATCAGTCACATTAAAAGTTCAATTTAGTAATGCCTTTTGGAGGTCAATGGAGGCCGTGACAGAGGTTTTCAGGGGCACATGAAGCCAAGCTAAAGCTTCCAAGTTGCAATTGGTCAAACTATAAATTAACTAAACTATAACTGATTTAAAACACAGTTCTACAAAATTCACTACCAGGAGCTATAGTAATTTGGGGAGAGTTGAGTATTGCCTTTTTTTAGAAAGAAATCTGAAGAGGAAAATCTACAGATCAAAGACCTCTCTTGCGTTGGTGAAACCCAGTAGCAGTAAAGCTTGCTATAAAGAAGAGGAATACTGTAATGTAATAAATAAATAAATAAAGGAGCACCATTTGCACACCGAAAACTTTTTTTCAGGCTCTGCTAGCATGGCATTGATTTATAGTGTATGATTCATGGTTAAAATTATTATTGTGGATTCTGGCACAAAAATCAACATATGACTATTGGGTTAATCACAAACACGTTTACTTAGAAGTAAATCCCATTTAAACTGGTGAGGCTTCGTGCCAAGTGAATGTATATTGCGTTGGGAGTTATTAAAGGATACAGTTGATTCTGTCCTTGTTTTAAAAGCTTGTCTGCTATGTGCGGGATTAGCGTAAGTGTTTTAAATGTATTTTCAATTCTGGGAAGATAAATGTTGGAAGATTTTTCTTTCTTTTGATGCTTCTGATTGTATAATTGCATAAATTCAAAATCTGAAGTACCTGTTGATACTGAATGTTTAAAGTATCATTTTTATGAAAGCAAAGGCACCAGGATGTCTCTGTGCATGTCTTCCTCTAATTTAAAACTCTTAAAAAGTAAGAACAGCAGTTATAAGCATTTTCCCCAATTTAGTACTGTATTTTCCAGATGTCTCAGATTCAGCTTCCTTCACAGAAGAAAACAAGTTGAGATAGGCTGCTATAAGTTAAGGTTCTTGTCTTCTTTTTTTTACTTAAAAACTATTTTTGATCTTACTGTCTCTATCCTTTTCCGAGTTCTTGAATCTTAATATGCATTTCTTTTCCTTTTTTTTAAATGAAAGATACAGTTGATAGCATTTGTTTTGTTGGTTCTAAATCGTTTCCTTCCTCGTGGTAACAATTTTTATTTAGGGAAGAAAGTTTCTTTTCCTAGGGTAGCAGTAGCATAAATGCATAATTAGCACTGTATTGTGGGATACGCCCATTGGAGGATGGTGCTTCTGATATTACTTGTGGCAAAACCTCTCTCTTTTTTTGCCCCGTCTGCACAGTTGCATTGCTGGGTGACCATTTACAATTCTTAAAGTATGTCTTTGTACCTCTGGCAGATGTTTTATACCTCATTGTTTTCTTGGATCCTCTGAATGTGAATTACCTGGAATATCCATAGTGGAAAGGGGTGAGATACAAAGACCCCACTCGTGTGGAGTTAAAATAGTACACAGTAGTTCATTTAGTCTTCATTCAAAGTTACAACAGCACTGAAAAAAGTGGCTTGTGACCATTTCCCACACAACGGTTGCAGTACCTCCATGGTTACATGATCAAAATCCAGATGCTTGGCAACTGACTCATACTTATGACGGTTGCAGTGCCCTGAGATCATGTGATTACCTTGTTATGACCTTTTAACAATCAAAGTCAATGGGGAAGCCGGATTCACTTAATTGTGTTACTAACTTAAAAACTAACAACTGTTTGACTTAGCAACAGAAATTTTGGGCTCAATTGTGGTTGTAAATCGACTACCTATAGCGCAAATATTTTTTTGATAAATAAGATGAAGCAAAACTGCTGCTTGCCTTCGTAGGTATTAAGCAAGCCTCTGAAGCTTTTGTGCACTGTTATAGAGGAGCAACATGGGAAGTCATTATGTGTCTCTTGTAATAGTTCTAAATTGGGAAGATTTTTTCCCCTCCCCAGCCCAGAAAAAGAATTATCCATTTGTTCTTTTCTCTGAATAAGAGCAACAGAACAGAATACCTAAGCACTTTTCCCCTGACTTCCAAATGTTTTTCATTCTGATGTATGAATTGCTTCATTTCAGCCATTGGGAATTCTCTCTGGCTAGGGTTCTATTTTATAGCCTGCAACCTGGGCCTGCTCCAAAATATATGCTGGTTATTAAAATTACAGTGAAAATTAGCATGTTATTACTGGTCTATATCAGAAGACTTGTTTAGTTCTGCTTCTGCTGGACAGTTCTGTTTGGTATTTTAAAGATAAAAAATTGTCTTTTATTTTGCTCATCAGAAAATGGGGTGCATTTTTTGTGTTATAGTTTATTTTTAAGGTGTTTTTTTAAGTTTGTCTTTCCTTTGATGCTCTGATTTTCTGTATGTAAGAGGTTTTCAATAAGAAAGGGGGGAGGGAGTTAAGCATGTGATCTCATAACATAGTTTAATCTAGCTGCATCACATGATTCAGCTGGTTATTTATTTTGGCTCATTTGATTTATATAGGAAAAAGTCGAATGAGAGAAGGCAAGTCTTTGCGATTCTTTAACTGGACTGAGCCACTTCCTTCTAAAGGCAGTTTAGTTTTGACTCTATTTTGGCATCAGGGAATGGGGCAGAGCCACACTGGCATAAAGCACTATGTGTGCAACACATTTGGTGCTGTTTTAGCATTATTTGCTTGCTTTGCCATTGCCTGTGTACAGTAGGAAAGATTAAAAACCTAAGACACCACTCATCTAATAATCTTGTATTCCTGACTTTCTCCTGGCTTTGACCTATGTGATACATCTTATAGTTATACTTGTCTTTTCAGACTCTAATTATAGTGAGGATATTAGAACATATACTTTCTCAATACATGTATCCAGACATACAAAGGTGTGTGTGCATAATATAATTTGAAGGCACTCCAGAACTCTTTCACTGGATGTTGGCATGGGGATCCACTCAATATTGCACACTTCAAAGTCCACTTTTTTTGCTTTTTGTAATTCTTTTTATCTAATAGCACTGTAACTATTGCAGATACTAGTAATGGAGTAAGTTTCATTGTTTCCTTGGAATATCAAAGAAAAAAAACATTTTCTTTTTTTTCTTGGCTTATTAAAGGTTTTTAAAATATTTTGGTACCTAGTTTGAACATATCTTTATCTGCTCAGAAGCCAAACCCAGGGTTGTACAAAATATCACTTTTTGAATCAGGAGTCAACAGTTCTGAAACCGGATGTTCTTCTGTCCGTGGATGTTGCCTCTTGGTCCAGCAATTGTTCAGCAAAATGAATCTTAGCATAAGTGGCCAGTCTATTTAAATAATTGTCCTAATTTTTCCATTAGGCCTTTAAATTGCAATGGGGCTTTGATTTTTAAGCCTGGAGGTCCAGAGTTCTCCAGAACTCTTTTTGGCATCCAATCAATTGCCTGCTGTGTTAGGAAGGAGACAGCTTTATTCGAAAATCAGGCTTTTTCTTCTTATTTCAGGACCCCACTGCATTTTAGTAGTGTTAACGTACCTGACTAGAAACTAGGAGACTGTGGGTTGTAATCCTACCTTAGGCACAAAGTCACTCTCTTGAGCCAGTCACATTCTGTTATTCTAGTACTGTCTTAGACACAAAGCCAGCTGGGTGACCTTGGGCTACTCCGTCTGTGTCAGCCCTAGGAAAGGGGCAATGGCCCAATTATTATTACATTTATTATTACAATGGCAAGGTACTTCCAAAAACCCTTGCCAAGGAAACTGCAGGGAGTAGTCCAGACAGTTGTGAGGAGTCGACACAATTCCAGTTTTGCCCTTTTCTGTTTTTTGTTTTCATCCAGCAGATTTTTGCATAAGCCATTTATTTTACAAAGGAGGGGGGAATGATCCTTAATTGAAATATGAAAAGCTGGTCTGCCCACACAGGTTCTGGTTAGCTTCCTAAAATGTTTTGATTATACATTTGTTACCCTTTGTATGGAGAGAGCTGGAATAGGAGAGAAAGAGTCTGATTGATTGATTAATTGATTGATTGGGCAGCAATGAAGCTGCCTCCTGTAATCGGAAGTACTTCAGGTAGCATGGACTATAAGGCCTGTCATCCCAATTCAGGAAACTAAGTTCTGTTCTAACAGATTTGAAAGGCAGCAGTTTGTTGGCTATCAAGGGAGAATTTGTAAGTGTTTAAAAGGGGGGGGAGTAATTGCCTACTGAACACAACATTGGCTAAGATTTGCATTTAGTCAGGTTTAAATGTATATGAAAAATTAGAAATTCATCCTAGGATTTATTTAAATTTCATAGAAGACAGTGTTAGCAGAACAGTTTTCCATCAAAATGAAATTCTTTGTTGCTCAGTCTCACAGCATCCCAAATCAGTAGTTCTTCTTTAGCTAATATTAATTTTCATTAGCTAAGAACAAATGTGAAAGAATGCACAAAAATAACAGCTGGTTGCTCTTTTCATGATCCATTTTAGCATGGTAATTTTTGCATCAAATTCAAAATTTGATAGAGTGTAATTAAAAAATAAGTCAAGAATGATTCCTGAGTCCAGCTCCAGTAAATACCACAATTCCAGACTTAAAAATATAGTATGATTCTGTTCAGTTAGTCATATACATATCTATTAATTATAATAATACATTCAATTATTATAATAATTATATATCCAATAATCTGCAATAATGCACTATTCTGAAGAGGTGAGCAATGGGTGGGAAGAATGAAGGCTGAGCAATGTGATGGGGAAGGGTGAGGAGACAATGTGTAAGATGGTGATTTGATTTATATATTTATAACTACTCACAGCACTTGGGGTTTCTTGCAATGTTAAAACTAATGAGAATTTAGAAACCATTAACATTTCAAAACATTAAAATAAGCTTAGAACCAAAGATAGTTATTAATGGTAAAACTATTTAAAACCAGCTTTCATAGTGTCATTTATGAATCAAAATAAACAGGCATTTAGCCACTTTCTACAAATCCAAAGAGGGGTCCACTTTTCCAAAACTGGTTCAGCAATTGAAAAAGTTTGTCATAAACAAATGGCCTAGCAGCTTCGCATGGTCAGCAGTCACTCTTCAAATCTCACATTGTGATATGGTCAGTACTGAATTAGGCACTGTTTCAGATATCCAGGTCCAGAGCCATTAAAGACTCTAAAGATAAATAAAGGTAAAGGTAAAGGTTCCCCCGCACATGCGTGCTAGTCGTTTCCAACTCCAGGGGCCGGTGCTCATCTCCGTTTCAAAGCCGAAGAGCCAGCCCTTGTCCGAGGACGTCTCCGTGGTCATGTGGCCGGCATGACTAGACGCCAAAGGCGCACGGAGCGCTGTTACCTTCCCACCATAGTGGTCCCTATTTTTCTACTTGCATTTTTACGTGCTTTCGAACTGCTAGGTTAGCAGAAGCTGGGACGGGTAACAGGCACTCACTCTGTTACGCGGCACTCGGGATTTGATCCCCCCCAAACTGCCGACCTTCTGATCGACAAGCTCAGCGTCCTAACCCACTGAGCCACCATATCAGCATATTAAATTGGGCCTGGTATACTGTTGAAAGCCAGCGTTATACTCACAGAGCAGAAATAACATATTCCCTTGTTCTGTGCCCATATCCTTTCCTGGCTGCAGTATTCTGCATCAGCTGTACTGTCAACTGATTTCAACAGCAGCCATACACAAAATGGATTAGAATGATCCATCCAGAAGATTACCAACATGTATATTGCTGAAGTCAGGCTATCTTCATCCAGAAATGGCTGGAGTTAATTTACTAGTTGTACATAAGTACTCCTGGTCATTAAGGTCCTATTTACATCCATCAATAATTTGAAATCCAAGAGCACTCCCAAATCCTGCATTTTGTACTACATGAGTGCTACCTTATCCAGCACTTAGGTGGGCCAATTCTTGAAATTCAGAAATGGCCCAAGTGCTAGAAAGGAAAAAAGGGAGGTGCTAGGAAGAGGCAGCTTTGTGTGTGATCAGAAGACAGAGAACAATGGATTGGATAATCTGGAATAAACTAAAAGAAAAATCTTTTCTCTTTATAATAGGGGCTATACTCTATTCCAACCTTGATTTTATCAGAATCATTGGGAGTATTATGGCTGTAGTCTAATTTAGGCCAGCTGTAATCTGGAACCCAGGGACGTGGTGGCTCAGTGGGTTAGGACGCTGAGCTTGTCGATCAGAAGGTCGGCAGTTTGACGGGTCAAAACCCGAGTGCCACATAACAGAGTGAGCGCCTGTTATTCGTCCCAGCTTCTGCCAACCTAGCAGTTCGAAAGCACGTAAAAATGCAAGTAGAAAAATAGATACCACTACGGTGGGAAGGTAACAGCATTCCGTGCGCCTTTGGCGTCTAGTCATGCTGGCCACATGACCACGGAGATGTCCTCGGACAAGCGCTGGCTCTTCGGCTTTGAAACGGAGATGAGCACCGGCCCCTAGAGTCGGAAACGACTAGCACGCATGTGCGGGGGAACCTTTACCTTTACCTTAATCTGGAACCCAAGATTGTGAGCTACTATTCTAGAACTCTTGCCCCTTCAAGTTCCTATTTTTTTGCTCTTTCAGCAACCAAACTTCTCTGTCAATTATTCATGCTATGGTAGTTCTTGAACAAAACAAGTGTGTTACACTGGGATTAGAGTTTAAATTTCTTTTTTTTATTGAAAAGTTTTACAGTACATTTTAACTTTAACAATCCCCCCTCCCCCCACCCCTACCTAACCCTCCCTATCCCTCCCACCCATTCTCCCCTCCCCCCCTCCCCCCCACTTCCCAGAGCTAAATACAGGGTATAAAAACAAAGAACAATCATAAGCATCCATATGCTAACAACAATAAACTATTAATTCTATCACCCGCTAGCTCATATAAAATGATTACAAACAATATTAATATTACATATAAAAAGAAAAGGAAACAGAAAAGGAAACTTACTCAAATGCTAAATGAAGAGTTTAAGTTTCTTAATTCTTGCCATAAATAGGGATAAAAGAACTGATTAAAGGAATCCACAAGCATTAAAAGACAAATTAGCTGTCCACAATAATGGGCAGCAAAGAAAAAGTTACTTTTTAAAATAATTTTTAGTTTTTTTCTTTCTCTTTGCCAAGGGGCATTTCCGGACCTCACCACAAGTTGTGTTGCACAATCATTTAGGTTGCAGTGAACTCTGTGAAATGGTAGCTCCTTCTTATTTATTCAGAACATTTCTGCAGTGTTTGAATTCCTTACATAAACATCCACAGTACAAGCTCCTCTCTGTAGGACAGCTGGTCTCTGTTATAATCTTAAGTGTCATTTCCCTTCTCCTGATTGGTAGTGCTCAGCTGTGAGGATAGAGGGTTTTTTGTGAATGGATGGAGTATTCCAAATTGGTTGTGAATGGAGGGTGGTGCCTTCTTTCAGCCTTTTTCCCCCCTCCTTCAATGAATAACTAAGCTCCATTGTGCTGTTGGCAGAAAAACAACAGTTCAAACAACACAGAGATTGTTGGAAAGAAACATGCTTGTGACTGACAGCTGGAACACCTCCAATGTGAGTTTCCTGCTGTTTGCTGTTCAGCAAGGCCCTGCCTAATAGGAAGAGGGTTAGGAGAGGGGAGAGGGCAATTTTAAGGGGGGGAAAACTAACACTTGAAACCCCAGAAGACAGCCAATAGGAATAGTGACTGGAGACACGTACTGTAATTCTTTTTTTTTAAAGCAGGTTTTGATTACCTACATTGTTCGATGATTTGGTGGGAGACAAAAAGTAGCTAGAGCCTTTTCTTGAAAATGAATTCTGGTCTTAATTTTGCCCTTGAGAAGTATTGTTTGCCAAGAAGCTCTGAGATCTCCTATTTTGTCTTCCTACATAATTAATTATTTGGATAAGTCCCACTTCTGTCACTCGGATTCATTCCTGGGAAGTGATCCACAATGCAGGAGTCAGTGTTTCTAAATCTCTTGCAAAGATGAGACTGCTAAATGTTAGTGATGCCTGAAAGCTGTCACATCCAGGCAATTTGCTCATGGTATAATAGTTGTGTACTTAGTTTTAGAGGATGGGGCTGGATAAGACTCCACTTCTGGCTAAATAAAGCTGTTTTGCTCAGTCACTATTTAGGTAGAAAATTCTGATGCATCTGCCTTTTCCTTAAATGTCTTCTCTTAGAAATTATGTTAAATATGTATTGATTGTGAATAGTATCAGAGCTTCATGGACTAATATGAAGGCAATTTGGAAATAAGTACACATTAGCAAACTATAACATTACATTACTTTTTGACATAATCGCCATTCAAATTGAGGCACTAGTCATAATGTCTTACAAGGTTTAAAATTCCTTAGTAGTAGTCACTCGGCACCAAAACTGGACTATGGGGGGAGGGGTCAGAGGTCCCCAACCTTTTGGGCACCAGGGATCGGTTCCATGGAGAGAGGTTTTTCCATGGACCGGAGGGTGCATGATTTTGTGTGCTGTCTGCAACCCACAGATGGGACTTTGCTTGTTTGTGTGGACCACTTGCTGGCATGCTGTGGTCACGGACCAGGGGTTGGGGACCCCGGGGGGTGATCAAAAACATCCCAATTCAAAAGTTCTTGGGTGTGTCTAGCAGTGTGTGGGTGAGCAAGTTTCTCCTCCTTTTGAATTACCTGGATCATGGACCAGGTAATCAGCTTCCCAATGGTGCCCCCATTTTATACAATACTCTCCCCAGAAGTATGGATGGCCCTGACCCTGCTGTCTTTCATGAAGAAACTAAAGCAGTGTTATTTGACTCTGGCCTTAAGCCTTTATATTAGGTAAATTTAGTAATTACTGGTTTTTAATTGTAATGCCTTTATTGTTTGCAATGACTTTCATCTTGTGCACTTCCATTGTTTACTGTGCTCGAAGTATAATTTAGTTACTATGAGTTTTAATGATATTAATTTTACTCTTTACAGTAAGAATTTACTTTTGCTTTTGTATTTGATTTTCTTTTATCCCACTTAGAGTCCATTAATACTGAGATGGATTAAAATAATACTAAATAAACTATGTGTTCTTTCCACGCATAATTTGAAAATCTCCTAAATAAATCTATAGAATGAATAGAAGTTGGAATGTAATTTCTTTTAAGGATTCAGACTAAGTCCTGGACTTGCTAGCTTTCATGTTTTTTAGAAACTGAATAACTGAAGTAGGAAAGTGTGCTTCCAAATCAAAAAATTGAATAAATATTTTTTTTCCAAAATGCTCTAAACACCTGGATAATTCAAAAGGGTTACAATCATTACATGCACCAATTTCCAGGTTCAATTTTTTGCAGTTCTGGATGGGCTAGGAAGAGAACCCTTATCTGAATATTTGAAAATCAAACAACATTCAGGGGCTTGGTTCACATATTGTACTGAACTAGAATTCCCTGGACCCATAATTCAGAAGCTATATGCAAGTTTCCAGAGTATTTGTGCCTTATCAGTGTCTTCCCAAATTGTGTCACTAAATTCAGCAGTCAGGGTGACAGAGATGGTTTTCTACAAATTAGAATTGACATGGGCAATTCTAATAGCTTAGAACAAGGCTTTTCAACCAGTGGTACGGGTACCACCTGTGGTACATTGGCACCTGGCAGGTGGTACGTGACCATCCTAGAAAAGTGGTAGTGGGGGAGGGGAATGAGCTGAACTGGTGGCAGCACCACACAAGCCTGAGCGAGAGATGGCTGGAGCTGCAGGGCTGTCAGGGCTCAGCGGAAGCGCCAGGATCAGCGCCAGGCTCCAGCTGCAGCTTGGCGCTGATCCTGGTGCTTCTGAGCCCAGAAGAAGCACCGATCAGCTGGAATGTTGCTGGAATATCCAGCTGGAATGTGCAGGGTCGTGTGATTTACATTCAGATGCTTGGCCACTGATTCATATTTATAATGGTCACAGTGTCCCAGGGTCATGTGAAGTAACCAAAACCTGCTGCAACCACACAGTAGATGGGGGGAATAAAAACCAAACACCCCCCACCCCACCCCCGCTGCCAATCCTCAACAGAAATGCTCACAACAATGAAAAACTTGGACAGTAGGAAGAGCACCGCCAGGCGGGCAGGCAGATGTCTTGCTTGGCTGTGGCTTGGGGGGCACTTTTTCAGTGCCATTGTAACTTCGAACAGTCACTAAGCGAACTATTGTAAGTCGAGGACTACCTGTACTTCATCACTTTTTTTCCTTTTTCTTTTTTTTTGGGGGGGTCATCAAGTTTTTGACACCTTGCTATGCAACTGGTGGTACTTGGATGTTGCCCTATCCTAAAAGTGGTACAATGGGTGAAAAAGTTGAAAAGCCCTGGATTAGAATATCTATTAGATTAGCCTATCTGTTTTTAAATTTTCAAAAGCAATCCCTGAAAGAAGGCCAAAAATCTCGGTCCTGTCTCCTATAGCTCTGCCATTCCCTTGCTTCCTGTGGCCTTTGGTGCCACTCCAAAATTATAGCCTTGTCCTCTCCTGTGTTAAATCTTACTTAACAATGGTTTGTTGAATAAATTAAAACTGCTTAGGCTGCAATGTGAGGTAAACCACAACTCATATTTTATAAACCATATTAGCTGTGCTTACACAATCCACAAAGTCAAAAGCAAATCTTCTGGTGTGGTAGTGTAACACGTGAACCCATTCCATATGTACAATACTGAGTTAGGTAGTTTAATAGACTGAATACTACATACCGGTAGGTAGTATGTAGTGTGGTTTTTTCCCTTTTGCTGAACCAACATTTCAGGTAAAACATTTTTCTTGTGAGAGAAAGAACAGCATTACTTCCACTTTGAAATGTATCCAGCTAGATGCTTGATCAATTCATTCTTGGCTTGAGGCTTTTTCCAGTACCACAATAAATCTGCCTTGTAGTTGTTCTCCAAACATGGGAGGAGCACTGAGGACAAGTTCCTCTAAGGATAATTAGCTCTGGTATGAAATGAGGAGAGCCACTAAGATCAAAAGCAGCTATTGGAATCATAATGAATCTAGTGCTGAGGAACTGATGTGTGAAAACATAGCTGAATCTTGTGTGTATGAGTATTTTCTTGAGATTCTTTGATAATATTGGTATGGAAGTAATTACATTGGACTGTTCACCCTGGCAACTTCCCTTTCCCATGGTCTTAAATATCATTTCCCCCTTTGCTACGATTCAGGCAATGGCCAAGCCTCAAAATGCCTTCTTTGGTTCCCCCACACTTAATGTTAATTTTTCAGGGTGTGTTCAGATTGGTGCATAAACAAATCCCAGTTGGACTTAAATGGCAGAGTACAGCTGATCAGCATATAAATTATGAATAGTCAGAGATGCTATGTGCATCATCTTTCCATGGGTGCTTGCCAAATGCTAACTTGCATTGAGAAGAAGCAGGCAAGACTCACATGTCCTCTGCTAATTTCTGGCATCAATCTAAGTAGGCATGTTCCTTTTCCATCTTGTTTTGTATTGTAGTTATAGAAGTTTGCACTTAAGAGCCTTCCTTGAAACAAAAAGGCTATTGTTCTAGAGCTGCTGTTAGAGTACAATTACTTATGCTGTAATGCATCTAAATCAACAACTTCCTATCCAACATGATGGCAAATCTGATGTTTTCCTGGGGATTGGGGTTGGGTTCCTTAATAACTGAGACTGATGAGAATTGAAGTTCAAAGCATCTGGAGAATAGCACCTTAAGGAAGTGAGATGTATTCACTGTCACCTCATAAATAAAGCTACACAATATCAAATTCTGCAATCTATGTGGGTTCAAAAATATCTTCCTTACATAGATTGCGACTGTATACATCAGACATGTCAAACACAAGGCCCGGGGGCCGGATCCGGCCCGCGAAGTGGTTTCATGTGGCCCGCGAAGCCATCATGGAAACAGTGAGGGAACGGCCCCCACTGCCTTGGCCCTGGCCCAGAGACCCTCCTTCTGCCAGAGACCCTCAGATCTGTCCCACTCCTGCCCAGGCCCCCATAGGCACCCTTGATGCGAATGATGTAGAGCTGGCCACGCCCACCCAGTAGGCCATATGCACTTTAGCCACGCCCACCCAGTAGGCCACGCCCACCCTGGCCATACCCACCCAGCCCCCTGAGGACAACCGCAATGCTGATGCGGCCCTCAATGAAATTGAGTTTGACACCCCTGGTATACATGATTCAGTTTACACTTCTTCAAGTGTACACTACACTTGCCTAGGTGGGAATGTTTCCGAAAAAAACCAAAACACCCCAGTATAAACCTGTACTTAAAAGGGCTCAACCTGAAAGAAACATGCTGTAAAGGTCATCTGCTCTCTATCAGTATGCCCAAACACATGATCTCATGCTGCCCAATAGGACCATCTTTGCTATGCTATATGATAGGTAGGGGAAAGCAAGCACCAACAGAACAACAATATGTTTAATATACAGGAGACATCAATGCATTTTTAAAATAGCCACCTGCTAAAATAAAGAATCTGATCCCCTATGAGAACAAATTATCTCCTTTGTTGACAGAGGCTTTGCTACAAACAGTATGGACCTTGCCAGTTTGACTTGCCAATGTTGCTGAAGCCACATAATCCTGGTTTAGTAACTATCATAATAGATTTTAGTGTGCCTGCTTTTTGTTGATGCACTTTTAGTATAAAGAAACTATTTATGCAACTTGCATTGGCACTCATACTGTCTTGTGTAACAATACAGCATTAAAATATCACTGTCCATGTAGTGATCTGCATGCTCAAAGTACTTTTCAAAAAACCTGATCCCATGGAAACTTTTGTTGAATTCAGAGCTGTGTATTTTTAGAACCAGTTAATCTGGGAGTTGTCATGACTAGTATTGAAGCAAGGTGTTTCTTCCTAATCAGGTAATTTCCTACTTTGAAATTGATCTCCCAGACTTGGCATAGATAGATTATTGCTCTTGTCAAATCTTGCTTAGAAATGTCAATGCTGTGAAAAATAATTCCCTCTCAGAAGTGTGTGGGAATGTCAGGATACCTTATTTGAAAGATGCAGTTGCCAGCATCTTTCTTCCTTTCGGTAGCAAATGGGGCACTTACCCAAATCAGTTAGATCTCTTGGCATTTCCACAGTGTTTTGTTACATCAGCATAAAGACAGATAGAAGGTGCAGAGCTATATTGCATTCAGAACACCCTGTGCAATGGTTATACTGTGTTTAAGTGAATGTTCCTCTCCCACAATCTTTCATTTTTTTAAAAAAGTTTTTAAACAGCTTTGATATTGTTAATTGTTGGTTGTATGCCACCCAGTCATTTTCTGTGAGATAAGCAGCCATATGTTTTTTTTAAAAAAATAAATAAATGTATGCACACATACCTACAGTGATCTCAGAAATCCATGTACCTAATAAAGTGTTATTTATGAGTACTGGAATTTGTGGACTTCACATATTTTCTTTTTCATTGTTAGGTTAGAGCTTAATATTTTGCATAAATTGTTCAAAGTGCGTTTATTCAATCCATTGTTTTCCACTATTAATCTTCCTCCAATACTCAGCTGCAGTCAAGCGTGGTGTTATTTTCTAGTAGTACTCAGTTTGTGCTTTGTGTTGAGAAGCTGGACTGGCATTAGAAGGAAAAGATGTTTGAACTCCATGGTTCTACTGAAATTTCATTCCAAATTTGCTTTTAACTGTAGTGTCAAAGTATACACTGTCATATTCCAAATTCTCTTGTGTTCACAATCCTGTGATCGTTGTTTCCCTTTTTCTTAACTAGGGCAATATCAGAACAATATTAGGAATAGGAAGTCAAAAGTATTTTTTATTGTGGACAATTGCCAACCTAATTCTCGTTAGTAGCCTTATTTTCCCCATTTCCTTTCATATTGCTGCAACTAGATCTGTTTGCTGCTACTCAGCACTTTTTTTTTCTTTGTGGGTGTTAACATGAAGAAATTTTATGTCATTTATAATTGTAGAAACTAAAATGTGCACTCCTGTAAGATTCTAATTTTAAAGTAAGAATATAAGATATACTATATATGCTGTAACTCAGAATATAAGATATACTATATATGCTGTAACAACCAGATGTTGTTTGTATGTGATGATAACTATAGAAATTTAAATTATAAACCATGTAGCTACTTTATAACACATGTGTTGATTCTCTTCCATTGTTTTTAATCCAGTGGTATTTCATGCACCACCACCAGCTAAGATTAAGAGAGAACTGCATAGCCCATCTTCAGAGCTGTCCACCTGTAGTCACGAGCAGGTGCTCTGTGCTAACTATGGAGAAAAGTGCCTCTACAATTATTGGTATGTAGAATCAGTTTGCAAAAGCAACACTGTTAAATGATTGAGAGTGCCTAGAAACTGAATCAGACCCATTTGAATAATCAAAGAAATTCCATCCATTGATTAAAAATATTAATCAATTACATCAACAGTTTAATCAACAATGATTAAAAACACTTGAAAGAGAGTTGGACCAGGAAAATAAAAAATCGTATTGGTACTGCTTTGGCAAGATGGCCCCATGATAGCATTTTTTGTATGCTTGGATAATTTAAAGATAATTATTATAACTTTGTTTTAACATTTAATTAGTTGATTTCTGGGGGGGGGAATCTGCAAACAGTAGACTCTGACCTTTTTATCTTGCAATTTGAAACCACTACTTTGGCAAGTTATACCAAGACAGGTATAACAGCTCCCAGGGGAGCTGTTCCTGAAACCTTACAAGCTTAATTATTTACCTGGAAAGCTACTTGCAACTTGATATTAGTGCCTATTGTAAGCTGTAAGGCACTGGGCATAGATTTGGATTCCTGTGGCCTTCGTGACCTCTTCCAATGCAGTATAACTCAAATCAGATAGCTTGAGTAATGGGAAGCTATTTCGATGGGGTAGAAATTGTAACAACTCTGTTCTTACCCTGAATTGTTCACATTGTTAACCTTATGCTTTTCTTGGAACATCTTCCACCCCCAAATCTGTTCTGACATGATGCTTCCGATATTCTAAAATAGCATCCTTCAACCTACTGCTCTTCAGGTATTTTAGTGGCAGCTCCCAAAGTAGCATTAAACACTTTTAAAAGCCATTAAGCTAGGGAGAGCTGCTATAACCCAAGAAATAATTTCAATATTTACTGGTTTAATAGCTGATTTACCTAGCACTCTTGTTCATACTGATAGCAATGACTCCATACGTTGCCACACATTTAAATTGCCTTTATTTTTTGCAACTAATTGCAAGACTTTCACACATGAGTGTACATGAGTGCATGCTCATGTTGGTGGGGATAGAAAATGCACCAGGGCAACCTGCAGAATGATTGGTATCAGCCCTGTTTGCTCTCCTGATTAGAATTGGTTCTTAATTATTTAAGGTGGGGACAAAGGGGAAGGGAAGGCACTTTGGGTTTTTTTTCGTAGGAAAGAAAAGAATGCACACAATCGGAAGCTACAATTATGTCTAAGAAAATTGTGAGAGAAGTGTTTTAAAATGAGCCCTATGACTCAGCCTGTTTGTCGCTTGCTTGAAGTACAAAGATTCCCTTGGGCCTGTGATCAGCCTTAACTGTTAACTTCCTGACAACCGTGAAATGCAAACAAGCCCCAACTGTCAAGGACTTGAAGCTGAAGCTGAGTAAATGGTTCCTGCCTGTCTTAAATTGTGCTTCTTTTCTCTTCTTTTTTTCTCTGCTCTCTGAACAGTGCCTATGATAGGAAGCCCCCGACTGGGTTCAAGCCATTAACTCCACCCGCTACCCCAGCTTCACCTGCGCTTCAGAGTGGCGCCCTTCCGCCCCCACCTCTGCCCGCCACACCTGTGCAGACTTCTGCACATGTCAGCCCAGCAGGCCCTTTGCAGGGTGCTCCTCTTCCCCCTCCCACCCCTCATCCTCTTCAGGAATCAAGGCAGCAATCCTTTGCTATACCTCGACCACCTCATCAGCCTATCCAGATGCCAAAGATAATACCAGAAAACCAGTACCCAACAGAACACAGGTAAAGGGGGGGATGACTTTCCCTCCCACTTGGATAATGTTTGTCTTGTTCAGAGGCCTTGTGATCCGACAGAAGTATCCTATTTTGTTTGCTAATTCTACTCCCATTTCTTGTGTTCAAAATGGTGTGTGTGTGTGTGAGAGAGACTCAGAGAGAGAGAGAGACTCAGAGAGAGAGAGAGAGAGAGAGAGAGAGAGAGAGAGAGAGAGAGAGAGAGAGAGAGAGAGAGAGAGAGAGAGAGAGAGAGAGAGAGAGAGAGAGAGAGATCATCTTCCTCACATTCTCTTGTCCAGTTTGCCCACAACAATTCCTTGAGACAGGTTTGGCTATGAGAGGGTAAACTGGTTGAAATTACCCAGTGAGATGCTAAGGCTGAGGGTAAAACTGAAACTGATTTGTTAGCGTTGTACTCTTTTGATACATCAGGACTGCTTAAACCCCTGAATTATTGCCAGAAATTGTTTACTATGGGAATGCACACATTTTAATCTCCGTATTCCCAGATTGTTCAGGAATGTTCACTGTGATTCATTTAAGTTGGGAAACACATCTAAAATGGAATCAATTCAAATTTCAGATCAATGTGTCGTACTTTCTTTTCCTTGTTCAGTAGTTGAGGAAGGCAACTATTGTGTTGGACAGTATATATATAATCTGAGGTTGTTGAAGAGTTAAGTGGCTGACATTCTGAATAGATCATTTTAATCAAGGGCCCTTGGTCTTTTTCTTCACTATACACATTGCATTACATGTAATTTACTACATTTATTACTTTATTTTATAACTATCAGAAGAAAATGTGATCTTGACCTTATAACATATTTACTAGTTAATATTTGAATCTTCCCACTTGAAATATGTAGCATGTTTTTATAGCCTGTCCTTCTGTGAAACTTTCAAGAGGCTTCACCATTTCAGAATGAGAATCAAACAGGTTGAAATAATTTAAAATATTATTTCTTGTTTGTCAAAACATATTAATACTATAATACTAAAAAGCACAGTGACTACTGTTAGATTTTTCATGCGATTTACGCTATTTTTTTCCACTTGGGTCTGCTTGACAATTTCCGTGATTCAGACTTGGATATTCTTATCCAAATATGAGGCTGTGTTTTCAAAATACCCTACACTAACATGTAATTGAAAGACAAGACATGTTAAAACTTAACAAGATGGGATTACTTCCAGAAAAATGCATTTTCATATTTATGACCAATCTCCATCAAAGTTGCTTAAATAAATTTGATTCCTCTCTATTGCCAGGACCTCAGGTTGCTTTTAAGACTCTCACCCGTATCTCCCAGGCAAGTTCCCAATGACCTTAAAGCTATTCGGCATGATTCCATCTGGAAGTTCCTCTTCCTGCAGAAAGCATACCAGTGCAGTTCTAGAGTTACATTTGAGAAGGTTAGAAGGACACAGATCGGAAGTAGCAAAATCTGGGCCTGTCAGCTGCAGTAGGTCATATTTCAAAGCTAAATTAAGGTCATGTGCCTCTGGAGGCTTGGGAAACAAATTGATTGATCACAATCACTTTTCAAGGTGCAAGGATGTGAACCGGTGTGCCAGTTTACTGCTGTAGTCTCTAGGAGTTCAGAACCAAGAATATTGGGATTTTGGTTGCATATTTGTTTAGTCTCCACTAAGGGTCACCTAGATTCCTCAAAACCAAGATAGCCGTTGCTGAACATATTTTTTGCAAATACGTACATTCTAATGTTACCTTTTTTAATGCCAGCATTTTGCTTTGTGAAGCATCTGGTTATATTTGCAAACAATAAAAATAATTCTTGGTGCATATGAATGCAACTTCTGTGTATCTGATTGATTCCATGAGCATTTTGGATCAGACATAATTTTTGCACCAAGTGACAGCTAAAACATTTAATCCTTCATTTTTGAGGCAGATTAGCAGCTGTTATAAATTGCTATGCAAATTTGGAATGACAGTATATAGACACATGCTTATTTGTTGAAATGAAACGCATATCATCAAACTTATCATTTCCTATTCCTTTGGCAAAAACAAACTGCTTGTTCCTTTAAATGAAGACATGTTTGCGCAGATGAAGGTCATGCTTGCTACAGATAAGTTAGTTCATTCTGCTCCCTTGCACAGCCTGAAAATTTAGTTGTCTTTCTTGATACTGCTTCTTTGATCCAACTCAGCCGCTTTTCATCAAATATTAACCATCCAGGTTTTGTTTTAAAACAAGATGAGAGGCAAAGTAAATAAATAATTTGAAAATCTAACTATCTTGTATCTTATTATATAGTTTGACTCCGAGATAAGAGGATGTTTTCATGGCAAATCTTATCCATCTTTTCCCTGATTACTGAAAAATATAGTTCCTGGGGCCTTTTCCTTTCACCTTTCTTTCATGGAAAATTGACAATCAAATTCTGGAATATCTTTTGCTGCTTCATATCTACTTTTCCACCTTGTTTTCCTTTGAATATGAATGTATTTGTATAATCATTGAATATTTTTCTGTGTATCACATAAAACAGGTATATACAGTAAAATGGATGACATTAAGCATCAGTTTTAGGATTCTGGGGAAGGAAGAAATTTTCTAGACTTTTCAGGAGACGTCCCCCATTTTTCAATCTAGGCCCCTCAGATATAGCCAATGAGCAACATATAGTGTCCCTTACAACAGGCCTTTTCTGTACTAGTGTACAGCTTTTGTTGTAACTACCCTATATTTTATTGTGCTAATTCATTAAAAGTATTTATATGTACTTTTTATGTGTTCTTGTTTTAAAAACAGACAATTGTTAGGTCAAATTTACAGCTGAGAAAACCAACATAAAAAGATAGGGTTGCCCGCAAAATGGTCCATTTAGCAGCTTTAGTAAAGGCAAAGTTATATGTTCTCCATTTGGTCATGTTACCATTATATCTACACTTTTTCTTTCAGAGACAACAAGCTGCTGTTGTTACATTGCACCAGGTTCTTATTACTAAAAGTGGGCTATGAAGGGCCTCAGCTGAAATTGCATTGTGCACCTATGTTAATCAGCATTTTATTTATTCAGTTTAGATGCTGCTCATTTCACTATCAAACTCTTCCGTGGGTAACTTAAATCAGAAGTGAGACTCTAGTAGGTCTGGATTCTGTTAACCGTAATGATAATTCTTTCTCTCTCTTCATTCTCATCAAGGTTTCAGAGGCAGATGTCTGAACCTTGCCACCCATATCCTCAGCCAGGGCTTTCTGGAGACAACCGCCCTGTCTACCACCGGCAGATGTCAGAGCCTCTTGTCCCTCCTCCTGCCCATCCTCCTCAGGGATTCAAGCAAGAGTACCATGACCCACTCTATGATCATGGGGTACCAGGTATTCCAGGCCCCCCAGCTCATGGATTCCAGACTCCAATGGGAATCAAGCAAGAGCCCAGGGACTACTGCATTGACTCAGGTGAGCATTAAAATTGAATTCCTCCAAGTTACATGAAAGAGACTTGTCCTTAATCTGTAGCACACGAAGCAGTCTTTCTATCACTGGTGTTCAGCAGTTGGCTAATGGAGTTTAAAATACATCATGTTGCGCCATTAATATAAGGACTGACCATTTTTCTTCCTCTGATGGACCCACCGCCATTTCCCACCAGCATTTGCATATCTTAAAACTATTTCTATTTTTCCCCATCATTAGAAACATTCTACCAAGATACACAAATTCATGTAGTTTACAGGCATGTAAAACGTTTTTTTCCCTGTACACTAACATAGCATAAATTTTATGTTACTTTTCAAGACATCTTGACAATCAAAACAAATCTCTAAATTGCTCCTTTCAGGATTCTCCCACTTTAGATTCATCCCAAATCATTTCATCACTTTTATTCTCAGTGACATTCACTCTGCTGAGGGCTCGTTGTTTAGCCCTCTTCAACCACCTACAGAATTTTTTTAAAAAAAAATTTAAAAATTTTCATCTTAGCCATTCCATGGTCTCTCTGGTGACATCTTAAATATTTCTCTATATAGACAGTATACATTATCTTTCATTTTATCATTAAGCAATCATTTTCATCCTATAATTATAGCTCTACACATTTCTGTGGCACTTTGTAAACTTTTTTTTCATTTTGTATAAAATAGCTGCCACATCCTTTTGCCTTACATCCACCTTCTATTTATTCTGTTAGATTACTCTAGCTTTGAATAAACTTCTTTCAGCATTACCTTCTCTTCCTGCAGTTGTTCTTGATTTTATTCTTCTGTCTTTCACTTTCTTTTCTATTTTCCTCAAGATTCACCTTTGACACTACACAAAAATAATGTTCCATTCTGTATTCATCACCATGATATCTTTTACTAATTATTTCCATCTTTCACCATATTCATTTCTTTTATATGCATTCTTTTGTAGCCAAACCTCAGTGTTATCCCAATAATAGAAAAAAGATTTCTAATATAGAAGGCAATATTGTTGCCTGCTTTCCACCAAATGAATGGTACATGCCAGAGCTCCTCAAAGTATAGTGGCTGCTGCTTCTCTCATTCTTGCAAGACAGGGATACCGATAGTCTTGTTTAGTGACTGACTCATTGAGCAACCATTCACAGTTACAATAGTAATGAAGAAGTAACTTTGCAACCAGTTCTTGCATTTATAACTTTTCCATATCTGTAAAGCAAAGGAAAGCTGAAGTAAGATCATAAGCATAGTCTTGATTTCACTTAGTAACCACTTTGCTTAACAACTGAGTTGCCAGCTCCAATTATTGTAGATTCATATTTATAAATAATATAGAGAACTATAGAAAAAACAGTTGTTATCCTAATATACTTGTTCTAGTCAGTGTACCTCCTTCTCCATCTGTTGAATTGGATTTTCCCCCTTCTGTTTTTGGAAAAAAAGAAAAGCTGGTTTTTGTAGCAGCAGTTAACCTAGTTGAAATATAAGATTATATTTTTCTATCTTGTGAAAAGAGGCATTCAACAGATGTAGCAGGATTTAGACTTACTCTGAAAAGCCATTACCAAGAAGGAAAAGGAGACAGGCAATTTTGCACATTTGTGTGCAAAAGATCTTCCATCTTCTGTTTGCCATAGAATATATCTGAACTTGCAGCTGACTTTGGATTGCTCCTAAACACTCACCTTGGGTCAAGGGGATGGGGAAGGAATTCTGGTTAGGTGTTAGTTGCAGCTGTTCCTGATGCAAAGCTGACTACATTGCTACAAATCTCCTTAGGTCTAAAAATACCAGGAATTCTTAGAAGCTAAGTGGAACAGATGGCAGAAGATCTAAAGTTAAAGGATTTTTTTTATCTTCTTTCCCTGCTTCTCATGTTTTGTCAGGTGGAATGCAAAACATGAAGCCTCTGTTTTAAATGTGCAGTTTGAATACCGTTTGCCAATCTATTCTGCAGGTTCATAAATACTTCTTCTAGGGAAGCTGTTGAAAAGGGATGCAGGAGGCTTTGCCCTCTGTGGAAAGACAGCTGCAGTAGGGAGACAGATTGCATTACCACTTCCAGGAATAATATGACACACCTGATTTTCAAGGGACTGTATTATTTATTGTTCACAGATCCAAGGTATTCCCTATTTAGATATTGATTCATCATGTTTCATTGCAATATCCCAGTAAGTAAATAAGCACAAAGGAAGAAGGTCAAATACTTCTCATCAGAGGTCTAAACTTTTATACTCGGAGAATATGGAAGTATTAGGGGAAAGAATGAAGTCCAGTTTTTAATGCATGCCTCAGATGCATAAAATGCATCTCTAATTAAAAGGATCAGATAAAAGGCAATGGGAAAGATCTCAGCTTGAAAAGGCAATACTGATTAAAGTAAACTAGTATTACAGCAGATGAATTAGTGGTTTGATTCTGCATAAAAACAGCTTCATTTGCTTTTCTTGTTCATGCATGGAAAGTTGAAACATGATTTCACTATTAAATATTCACATCTCTGGTTTGGATTTTTTTACAACTTTGCTTATCTGAAGAGCTTACGGGCATCTGAGGAACGTTAAGTAAAAATTGAGATTATGGGAATTTTATTATCATTGGTGTTGAGAAAATATGAGTTATTAATTACAAGAATTGCTTTCAAACATCTATTTGTGCCATAATGCCACTCAGATATTCTATGTGTTAGCCAAGTGATATAACAAACCAATTAGCCTGATTAGATTATTAATAATTTGAATCTTCATGTACTTCTACAGCTGACAAGTAATATTGGGGTGGGGGGTGGGAATGGAGATACTATGGTAAGAGAAAGATCTTTTCAGAACATGGCTGAATTCAACACGTATCTGATGCCACAAAGTTTAAAAAAATATTTTAAAAATACAAGTCTAAGGGAAGGTTCATCAGAATTAACATGTACTAATTTGGGCAGGTGGGTTGCCTGATGTAACTTGGAAAGCTAGGCTATCCTACTGTCTCATTCCATTTCTTTGGGTTGGAATTTGGTTGATTCTCATATCTTTCAGAAGTGTTACTTTGTGGTCCTATTCATTCTTATTTGAAATACACCATATAACTTTTTGCTGGGCTTTCTTTCAAGTAAATATGCACATCAATATTTTCACAGGAAACTTTTTCTTGGATGAAGGCTATATTAAGAAAAATGCTTAGGAATTGGATAATGAAGTTTAATATTATTTCTCTAACTAGAGTAGAAATGCTTAGATTTATAGTTTTTATATATGCAGCCTTTTTTGCTCAATACTTCACTTGAACAAGAATTGAAGTGTGTATAATTTAGTCTGGAATTCACTTGGACTTCAACATTTTTTTTAGAAGTGCCTAACTGCCAATCAGCATATGCTACAGGAGGGGGATACTTTCCCAACAACCATGATGGTAAGCAGTCACATTGATATACTCACAAAGCACAGTTCAGAGTAATATAGGATAAGGAGTTCTACATAATTATACAAATACTAAGAGAGTGGGGAATGTTGCTCACCTCTGGTTATGCGTTGTTACCGGTGGACAAATGTGGACAAATCTTTTAAGGCTTACTCTGAGTAGAGATATTACATGATTTGCTTTCAGTGAAGAAAACTGTTCCTGGTCTTAGGGCAATAGTATTGTTCAAATTAATAAATGATATTTATATGTCATTGTAACTGTAATTCATTTCTGGTGATTTATACACTATTAAAAACAGCACATGACAAATATTTGAATACATAAAATTCCATTTTAGATGGGGGAGGGGGGAGATGCCATGTAAAAGAAGCAACTGCAATTTAGCAAATTTAAAACAAAACATTTTCTTTCTGTAGCATCGCCCACACCATAAGTGACTACATAAGAGGGTCTCTTATGTTGACTTTATTAAAAAATAAAATAAAAGGTAGAGTAGAAAATTTAGAAATAAAGAGAAGTGATGGGTGTGGGGAGAGAAAGAGTGTTGTCTTAGTACTCATAATTGGGCCAGCCATACAGGAAATATGTAGAAGTTACTCCACAGAAATCTGCACATAGTTTTGGAGTGATTCAATTTTAGCAATTTAGATATTTGGCAAGTTTAATGCAATCTGAGTACTTCAAAGGTTACTTCTTTTTAGAACAGCTTAATTGAAGCTGTTTAGGTCAGGTAAATTCAATTAGTAGGAACAGATTTGGGGGAATGTTAAGCCATAAATACGTTTTATAACATTAGTGGGCTTTGCCGAAATGGATTGTACTGTTTCTTCCTCCCAGTCTAAATAGCAGACTGGGGACGGGCAGAATCTATGTATGTGATGCTCTCTATTTGAAGTACTTTAGCCCCAAGGTTCTGTAAGCTTGCTTGATTTGGAAGTACTTTGGCTTTTCTACACTTTCATTTTGCGACCAACATTTGAATCCAGCTATGTGCAAGCCAACTCTCTGGACAGGAATGCAAAAATAGCAGCTGCCATATTTGCAGATATATTCAAGGCCTTACCTTTCAGTTTTAGTGAACAGCTGAATATTATTGCTGCCAACAAGCAAAGTGATGCTATCTATCAAACTATTCTTAATGGAAGAGTTTACTCCGTGTTTGTCTGTGTTTGTGGGTGAGAGAGAGAGAGAGAGAGAGAGTGCAGAGCAACACCCGTTGAATATGTCTTCTCTTTTTCCAGGGTTCTCCTATGAGAAAGATGCCCAACTGTACTTTGATGACACTTGTGTTGTACCAGAAAGAATGGAAGGTAAAGGCACTCTATGTAGTGGAGAGCTATAGCTGTAGTTGAAAATCAGAATTGGTGTTATTATTTATTAAGATTTGTTAGAGATGCCTAAATCCATTGAATTATAGTAGCTAGTACGCATCCCATTTGTTTTATGAATGTCATATCTACAGATCATGGGTACATTTGCTGAAATGCAGGACACCTTGGTGTTAAAGCTTTTTCTGTTATTTTGATGATGCACCACACAGAAAAAGTGCTGCTAACCAGCTGCATAAAGATTTTCATCTTCAGCCACTAACAGACATCTCACCATAGTATATGCAAAAAAAGGCATTGCCAGTCAGCTTTGCAGGCATACATTTGTAGAAACACTGAAATTGTTTTAACTGCCTGAATCTTCAGGAGCTGATGGTGGAGATGCTAGCGTGTTAATTCTAATTGATATGTGTTGTTGCAAACAGGTAAAGTGAAGCAAGAACCCGCTGTATATCGGGAAGGGCCTCCTTATCAGAGAAGAGGGTCTCTCCAATTGTGGCAGTTTCTTGTCACCCTCCTGGATGACCCAGCCAATTCTCATTTCATTGCTTGGACTGGAAGGGGCATGGAATTCAAGCTGATTGAGCCAGAAGAGGTAAAAACAAATAAACAAAATCTCTACATCACCATTATGGTTGTAGCCATCATAAGTCAAATATCAGAGGTTGGCCAAGTTGAATCTCAGCCAAGGACATTGCAAAGCCTTTTGCCAATTCTGTTGTATTCCCAACATTTCAGGGGAAGGATGCTATATTTGACTGAAACATAAAAAGTAATTAGATATGGAGATAGTTTCTACATATTGCAGAATTTATGGTTTCTTTCCACATTGCTGCAATACAGAACTTTTGTTAGCATTCCTATAGTATTTCAGAGTGTTTTATTACTGCTAAGGAATACTGTACCTCAATAAGACTGAACCTGCATAAGTAGATTTATCTGTTCTGTTAGCTCAGAAGTATCTTTCAAATGGCCAGTTTCATTATGAATAGTTTCCACAGGAATAGCGGGATGAAAAGTTGCAAATAAGGACATTTCTGTCTTCATGTGACTCTGCTTATTCAGTCTTCTCCAGAATATCTTAAGTCAAATATAGAGGATATGATTTGGTTGCTGCAGTGCTTTGAATATTTGCCAATAGAAATTCTCTCTCTTAATTGACTGAATTATCTTTTAGTTTCAGACTTTTCTCTTATCTCACCATTATGATTATATCATTCAATAAACAAAATTGCAGTTGAACCAAGCAAAATGTATATTAATGCATATGGCATTAATTCTGAAATATATCTGCAACCTCTGTATAAGGTATTTGTAATACCACAAGAACACCATTAACCATCATTAATGGTCCCTGGTGGGTTTGGATCTCTGGGAGGTGAAGAAATTACCATCTTGCTCATGGAATAGGACAACTCGCCGTGGCTATCTTGCTACAGGACAGTCCACGTGGGATAACTCAATGTGATAAATATTATCTGGCACTGTTTCTTCAACCTTACTTCCATTGACAATAATAGAAATAATGTAAAAGAAACAGTAGCGGACAACATCGCATTGATGATCCCACATGGGTTGTCCCATGGTGAGATAGTCATGCCAGGATAGCCATGATGAAATGGCTGTGGTGAGTTTGCTGTGACAAATTGTCCTGGATCCCCTTGCTCAAACTGTAGTCAGACTTAACTTAAATATTAAATAGCAAAAGGTGGTTAAAACCTGGATTTTAGAAAGTTGCAAATAGATCAAGGGTCCAGATAAATTTGAAATAAGGTTTTGGAATTAATTATAAGAATCTATCCCCAAATGTTTTTTATTTGAATTTTAAAAAAAACCAATAGGATGGGTCTTTGAAGGTTGGGAACAAGAGTAACTAAAGATTACAATTAAAGGAGAAGAACACTTAAATTGTGACTTTCACAGAATGGAGCAAAATATTTTTAACACTGGACATTTTGAAGGCTATTTTTGAACAATGAACCCTATAATACATCATTTGTTGTATTATAGGAGAAGGTGCTAAGTTATTAAAACTGTTTATACTAGTTGTGATGAAGGGAAAAGTTATACAAGGAAAAATTTCCTGACACTTAGAACAATTAATCAGTGGAAGAACCTGCCTCCAGAAGCTGTGAATGCTCCAACACTGGAAGTTTTTAAGAAGACATGGATAGCCATTTGTCTGAAATGGTATAGGGTTGACTTCCGGTTTGCTGCTGCAGCCGCCATGGATTTTTGGAAGGCAAGCTCCATCTTCCACATCTGTTTTCACTTCACTGGGGGACCCTGGAAAGGGTCGAAAGTCACCCTGTAGGGATGACCAGCAAGGAGGGGATTCCCGCTTGATCACAGGAGGGCAGTAGCCCTTTCATTCGATCCAGCGCAGCCCTCCAAACCGGCAGACGAAAGACCAGCCATAGCAATATGGCTCATCACTAGGCTGTAGACAGCCAAAGTCAAACTTACCACTAGGCACCTATAAAGCAGTGCAGATGAGACAGGGTGAGATTTGAACCTCTCTTCAATCCTATTTTTTGCTCCTGTATAAGCTGCCCAAAGTATTTTTCCCCCTGTGGAGAGGGAAGAGAAATTCTAACCCACCCTCTAAAAACAGCAGCGACTGACTATCCAGTGGAGTTTAAAACATTGAAACAATAACATGATTTTAACTGGATTTTTATCTTTCTAAAACTTGAGGACTAAAAGATTTCCTATCCTTATTGAAGATTTGGGTTTTTATTTACAAAAAAAGAAGTAAAATTGGAAAAAGGACTATAAAAATCTTGGATTAAAAAAAATCCTAAACATGTGGGCGACATCTTGTGGCTAAACCTGATATTGCAATCTGTTATTGCCTAGAAGAGACTTGGCTTTTAGCCAAGACTATAGATAAGACTTTTGTAAACTTGGCAGTCAGCTGTGAGAAGCCCAGCTGTGTTCTATACTCAGTGATAAAAATTATTTTCACTCTCTGATTGTAAAGCTTTTAAATCACACCATTAAGAGAACATGGATGAAGATCAGGAACAGATTTTATTTATGTTGAAAGCAATTCATGAAACTATTCTTAAAGCCACTGATGAAATAAGAGGCTACAGAGAAGAACAAGATGTCAGCCTAGATATCCAAACCTAAACTTTGATTACAACCAAAGAATTAACTACACAGAATGTAATAGAAGAAGTGGAGCAATCAGATGCTATGACAGAAGATTTAACTGATCAACAAATACAGTTACCGGAAAACTCAGAAAAGGGATTGACAACTTTGAAAATGGAAAAGACTTTCTATATAGGCCAGAAGAAACCTGAGGATCAAGAAGAAGAACAGACCGAAGGGAAAATAAACACTTCAGGACAACTATGCCAAGAAAGAAAAATAGACAATTTGTTAGCCCCTTCAAAAAAATGGTGATTGGATGGCCTTTCTTATTTCAAACTATATATACAATAATAGAGGGAGATCTATATGATGATTTAAAAGCACAGATATGGAAGGCGCGCTGGCAAAGAAAGAAAGCTAGAATAAGTCTGAAGAAAATTGGGGCTTTGATTTATTAGTAAGGATTAAAATAGAATATACTTGATTTGACAAGATATGTACTTTGAATACTAGATTTTGTTATGAACTGAGATAAAGAAAACTTTATTTTAAAATTTGGAAGTATAAATATTAAAAGTTAAATCTGAATATTGATTTGTTTATAAAGATTGAATGTAAAGCTAATTAAGATACATATAAGCTAAAATATATTGATAAACGTAATAAACATGTTTTCATTTAGCTGATATAATAAAAACTATTAAATATGAGATAAATAGACATTAAGAGAAAAAGGAAGTATTTGATGTTGAACGAGAAAATTTGGTTATTAAATTTAAGATGTTTGGAAATTAATAAGAATGTTATACTGTATTATTAATTAGTTGATGCAAGATGGTGAGAAATAGAATATATTCAAATAGGTAAGATGTGTATTCTGAATATTAGACTTTGTGATAAATTGTGATAATGGCAACTGGTTATTTAAAATTTGAAAATTATAAATACTGAATGTTAAAGTTAAACATTAACAGGAAATTAAAAATTGGGGAAAACTAATTAGGACATTGATTGTCTATAAAGACTGAATGTTCAAATAATGATATGTATAAGCCAAAATTATTGATAAATGTAAGAATGTCGTTTTTATTTCATTGATTTAATAAGAATTGTATTAGTTTAGACAGGAGACAGTGAATACTAAAAGGAAAAGAGGAAAAATTTGATGCAGTAGCTTGAAACTTGTACTGAAGATACTTTTGTATTATCGATTGGCCCAGCCGCCACGTTGCTTTTTGAATACTTAAATGTAAAACTAGAAAATCAATAAAACATTTATAAAAAAGTGAAATGGTATAGGATTTCCTGCCTGAGTAGAGGGTTGAACTAGATGACCTCCAAGGTCCCTTCCAACTTGATGATGATGATGATGATGATGATGATGATGATGATTATATCATAATCATCAATTCTTTAGTATATTTTTTCTTTTCTATTTCTCTGAGTTTTCTTCTGCACCTATTTTTTCTTTTTCTTTTTTGTTTGTATTTTTATTGTAATTATACATTTTAATAAAACTACTGTTAAAATGGATAGTATCTAAATTGTCAGAGTCTGGTGCTGGAACATGATTGTGTCAGAATTGCTACAGGAGTGCTTGGATGTGTGTGGCATCTGCAGTGCAAAAAGCTTTTATGTAAACGTGCAAAATTTAGCAAGCATACTTCAGACCTGGAAAATTTAGAGTTTATCTTAAACCTCTAAGCTTAAAAAAGCAGATGTATGCTACAATGTATCTAGATTTATTGACTGTATTTGCCCCTCTGGGATATGAATGAGCAAAAGCAAAGTTTGGGATGGGGGCAGAGAAAGAGATGTGAAATACAAACCAGCTCTCACTTCTCATGTCCCTTTTCTTGTGGCTTTATTTGAAATGTTTCAATAGATAAGGAAATGTATTGTGGGAGATACATGAATTGCTATATACAGAACTGCAATAATGTAGGACATTCAATAAATAAATTCTCCTTTCTCTGATGATAATATGTGTATTTAATTCACTCTTGAATTTTCTTTCATTTTATCTTTGGTCTCATGGAGAAAGATAATCCGACCAGTACATCACATGAACATAATTATCTGTAGAGCTGTTAAGGTCACTGGAAACACTCTATGTATTTGGTTGAGATTGCTTGTTTAGGCTTTTGCAATGCCTCAGGTGAACGTAGGCTGCCTTAGTGCACTTAGTGCTTGGAAATCCTATTAATCTTCTCTGAGTGCTGACTGATTGTCAGTTCCATAAATCCCCTGGGAAACAGCAGGTTGGTTGGCAACCAGATTATGTCATCAGATCCCGCTCACAAAGAGCTGAAATGAGTAATCCCCTTTATATTACTGCTGCACAGTAGTATTAGAATGTTGTTGCAACCCATTAGGTTCTCTGTTCTTCTGTTATGTTTCCTGATCATGTCTGACTAGCTGTGGTTTCAGATGCAGTCAATAAAAGATGTCATGCTAATGGCTTTTTTGGTCAATGCTCTATGACTTGACCAATGATATTGGAATAGTTCTCAGTGACTTTTCAGAAACCACAAGCAAGTTTCAAAATAGATTGGGGGCTGGGGTGATCACTCTCATGTCAGATATTTTCTAAGAACCAGTGCTTTCTCTCAAAATAATTTCGAATATGTTAGTATTATTGGCAGTGCTATTTTTTTCTGTTTAAAAACTTGGTACCAAAGATCCAATTAGAAACATGTATTGAGAAGATCAGAAGACAGACTAGTAAAAAAAAATTCATGCAGGGATGGAGTCAAGAGGAGGGCAAGACAACTTTCCATATTACCACATAAAAACTTCCAGTTTTTGTCTTGGCTGAAAACGAGAACAACCAAAATATTTTGGATTAGGTCTGCTGAACCACAGACGACAGGTCTTAGTTCAGCAGAATTTCCAAGATACAATCTGTTCATTTCAGGTTCTAAACAAAATACATTTTTCATTTGACACCCATCCCTATGGTTAACCCTTTTCAGTGATATTCTTAGAACTGGCAAACTCTGAACAGCTTCATAATTGCATTTTTCACCTTTTTAGGTAGCTCGTCGATGGGGAATTCAGAAAAATCGACCAGCTATGAACTATGACAAGCTCAGTCGTTCTCTTCGTTATTACTATGAAAAAGGCATCATGCAAAAGGTAAAGAAGTCTTTTATCCACACTGTCAGAACAGTGTGGTTACATGGAAATAGTTTTTGAGATAAATGTGGGCTTTTTTTAGGATTAGCTTTCCTCCTATTCTGTTTGTCTGACTGAATGAACTCTGCCAGCATACTGTTCCTTGGTGTCATTCCAAACAAGCAGCTTGCATTTATTTGGGAGGAAAGGATAGAAGGAAGTTAAGCAAGGCTGGCTACTTTGCACCTCTGTCGTTCTTTGTCTGTATTCTAACAGGATCTTCCTTTTTCTTTCCAGGTGGCCGGAGAGCGGTATGTCTATAAGTTTGTTTGTGATCCTGATGCCCTTTTTTCCATGGCCTTCCCTGACAATCAACGCCCATTTTTAAAAGCTGAACCGGACTGCCATGTGAATGAAGACGACACCTTACCTCTGACACATTTTGAAGATAATTCCGCATACCTCCTTGACCTGGACCGATGCAGCAGCCTCCCATATGCTGAGGCCTTTGCTTACTGACTTGCTCAGCAAGTGACATTGGAGGCTTCAGCTCCAACAAATAAGGGCAAATTACTTTTATAAAGAATTTCTGTTCATAAAACTGCTCCTTGCAGATATTACCAGAAGAAGATAAATTACTTTGAGGCCCTCTATCCTTCAAAACTGACTATAACATGACTAGTGAATAGGATATCCAATTCTTGATTCCTTGGCTGCAGTCATGAAAAACATTAGGCAGGTGGCACTGGGGGAGCAAGGGGGAAAGGCCATGGCTTCTGGGTCCTGCTGCTAGGAACATGCGTGATGTACATGTTTGCAGGACTTCCAAGGGACTATGTGTGATTAGCAAATTGTCAAGGAAAAATGCTATGTAACAATCATTTTTTTTCGTACTCCACCTTGTATAAGGGAAAGGGCTCTAATTTGCAGAGAAAATGAGCCAGTGCTACGAAAGGCTTTTTGGAAGAGGTGGTGGCTTAGTGTGGAATGGCTGGCTTGTCTGAGCTAAGTCGGCAGCTTCCTCCTAGGTTCTCAGCGCAAAACTCTTCAATCTGAGAAAAAACCTTTTCTTCTAATAGTCTTTCTCCTTTTCTTTTGTGGTCATTATTATTGATCTCAGAAAGGCAGTCCAAAGGACAGCACTTAAGATACACAGATTTTTTTGAATCTAGCAGGCCACCCTCTCTGTTGAAAGGCTGCATGTGAATGGCTTGCTTTTAGAGTCAGGAAAGGGGGCTTAGCCACAAAACTGCCAAGGTTAAGGGACAACTTTTGAATCCAAATGTTTGGTGGTTCGGCTTTTTTCCCCCCTAATCAAAGGCAGTTCCTTGCTTCTGGCCGCATTTATACTAAAGGTGCTGCAGCTTGGGAGGAAGTAGCTGAAATGCATGCCCTGCCCTATGCGGCTTTGTCGTCTGCCTCTGCACTAGATGCTGCCCCGAACCATTTACACAGCTTGCTCTGCATTCAAAATGTGTTCCTTCTCAACAGCAAATGAGAGTTGCTTGGCTTTTTATCTGTTAGAGAACAGCATGTCTGCCGTACAAGGCAACTCCAGTTACTGAACTTTCCCAAAATAGCAATTTTGATCCTTGGTAGCATTTACCTCGCTACTGCTGGCTGGCAGCTGCTGAACTATTTTTCCCCAATTGTTGCTGAACTTTGCAAGTAAGAGAGATGAAGCATGTGTACACAGATGTATTTTTCACTTAAGTTGTGTTACGCTTTCAGATATTTGTTGCCGAATGGCGATTTTAAAAAATAATAAAACTTTTTTTGTAAAAATTTAGAGAATGGGGAGAAAGTCAGTTACTCAGTGTATGTGTGTACAGTATACATACATACATGTATGTATATATTTATAAAACCTCTCTGGATCTTTCAGAAATCCCCCCTCTGCTCTTTCCTATGAGCCTTGCTGGCATGTACCAGTAATGTGCTTGGCCTAATATGCATCTCAGCTCCATGTTTCATTGTAAATGCTGTATAGGATTCCTTTTTCTGCTTTGATAACTTGGGGGTTTTTTGACTAACTTCCTTTTTTAAAAAAACTCTTTATAAACGACTCAGCAACTCTCCCCAGAATGTATCAGGTGGCCTGTCACAAAGCACAGGGTGGCAAGCAGCAAACTGCTGCAGTCCCCCATTCTGCCCCAGGGCTGAACCAAACCAATGGGATTAACTGTGTTATTTTTGTTTGTCAATTTCTTTAATTTGGTTTGGGAGCACCTAGTACAAAAAGAGTTAATCTGAGGATTGATGTGAAATGTTTATTGCCTGAGCAGGGCTTATATATCTCCTGCAAAGCTGCATTATGTTCTGTACTGTGTACAATAAAGGACTTTTGCTTTCTGTTCAGGCAGTGCTAGCATTGTTTCTTGTGCTTTGTGTTTCCAGCACTGTCATGTAAATATGGGCTGATCTGCTCCTTCAGCCCCCCCCTTCCACCTTCCCTTACTATCTTTTTGATTGGGCTTCTTGACTACTTTGATTTGCCCTGCGGTCTGTCAAGCCAGCAAGTCATTTTTCTTCATCATTGTGTGACTTTGCTGATTTAAGTAACTCCCAAGGACAGTCAATATCACAGCCACAGAACTTTGCAATTCTCCCAGAACACTTATCCCGTGGCATCTCATTCATCACTAACCCTCAGCATCTCCTATCTTATTTTACAGATTCCTTTCCATGCATGCCAAAATATGTTACGATTGGAATATAATTGTAATTGTTTTATTCTTCCTGCAAAATCTGAGAAAGGTACTGTCCCCCAGATATTTATCTTTGTGACAATTCAAAGATAAAATACCTCTGAATAATCATATCCAGCCCAGGGTCACCCAGTATGATTTACGTAAAGTTAGGCCACTGGGCAGACTGATGGCTATAATGCAGCTAGGCAAAATTATGTGTTCTACAATTGGGTAGGAATGGTTAATACAATAATACATTAACTGCAAGTCATCTAAAATTATTGCTATTCCTTTTGCACTTAGTTGGGTTAACATCCTCTCCGTTTCTTAGTAGCTAATGAAGAAGCACTGTGAAAACTCCTTGTTTTGTTCAAGAGTAAATACCGTACTTAACAGATGTTGCTATGTCAGTAGGAGGTTCAGACACCAGTATCTGATTAGTTTTCATTACTTTAAAATAAGAACGCTAACCATTTTTAAAACTCAGCTATAAAATTATTGGGCTGATGAGCATTTACTAGTGTCCTGGCTTCAGTAGCAAATCACTTCTATTTTAAATAGGCTTATACCTTCACAAAACTGCTGGTCTCTAGGGAAGGATTTTACTAATGACTCTATACCAGGGGTCTTCAAACTTGCCCCTTTTATGACTTATGGACTTCAACTCCCAGAATTCCTCAACCAGCATGCCTGGCTGAGGAATTCTGGAAGTTGAAGTGCACAAGTCATAAAAGGGCCAAGTTTGAAGACTTCTGCTCTACACAATAGCCACAAATGAGGTTCCAAAAGCAGGTCAAGGCTAGCTGTGTCCTGAATCAGGAAGTCAAAGCCAATCTATTTAGCAAATTCCAAAAAGAGGTGATCTGTTGGCTTTTTTAAAGGCTCACACATCAGAGATCCCATTGCTAATTGAAGGAATCTCCTGGCTCTGTTTCTCTCCGCCCTTAGTAGATTCTAGCTTTTCATCTGCCCTTTTCTAACCAAGCTGGCAATAGCAGAAGCAATAAGGATTAATATTTGTTTACTATGTCCTTTTCTGATCAGCTATGAGCAGCTGAGGAATAGCCTACTCATTACATATTGCAGTCTGAAACCTTTGTATTGAAAAAAGTTAGGCAACTGGAATAGGCTTGAATATATCTGTGTGGTTTGTCTCTTGAGAACCCCTTCAAAAAGAAATGCTGGCCTAAGCAGCATAAATCTTAGTACAGATAAGAGTTTTAAATTTGTGAATATTAGGACCTTTTTCTTGAAACTTTAGAAAAGATAATGAGTCCTTTTACTTACAGACTGGAAGCTGTCATTTGCAAAATGCTAGCACTGATAACGATTTACCCATATATAAAGAACAATCAATACATGGAAGGGAAGGGAATCAAACATATGAATCAGTATTTAACCTTTCAAAGTCATCAACATTCCCGGCTTCAAAGAATTCAATATAATTCACCTGTGGTTGAAGTTATGAACTGTGCATTTTTAAATATAATGCCATGTGTTTCAATGACAGCTATGGAAGCCTCATTTATTTGTGATTTCTTAATAATATCTGACATGTTTATTGTTGTTTGCTGAGACAAGGAGTTCTGTGATGAACCTGAAATGAAAGATGCAGACATTAGCAATTACCAGATTTTTTTTCTGCCAATAGTATAATGCATATATTGCCTTGAGAATTTCTATATCTCATGGATCTCAAGAATTCTATAAAATAATTCTATATTTACTCTCATTTTGGCACTAGGTACCCTACTAATTACTTTGGAGACTGAGAGTCTATAGCAGGGGTGTCAAAACCGATCACATCGTGGGCCATATCGTGATGTATCAGGATTTGTTTTGTCCTTGCCGGGCCATGGTGGGTGGGGGTTGCACAGGATGCATCTGGCCCGCGGTTTGCATGTTTGATATGCCTGGTCTATAGCATCCCTAACATGGTGTCATTCTAGTAACTGTCCTACCCAATTTGACAACAGTTGTAATACTAGATACTTTCCTAAGACAGAACTTTGTTATCTGACCTTTATTACTTTATAAGTTAATCAATTAATAGTCCTTCCTCCTCCTATTCTTCCCACAACAATCCTGTGAGGAGGGTTGGGCTGAAGGTGACTGGCCCCAAATCACCCAAACATTTTTCAGGCCTAAGGCAGGAGTAGAACTCACCATCACCTGGTTTCTAGGCCAACACCTTAATCACTTGACTAAATTGCTTTAAACCTGTTTTACTTCTGAAACAGTGAAATTACAGTACAGTACTTCCATTTGATAAAGTGAGGAAAGATAGATGTTTTCTTTCCATGCATTTGTTGAAAAGCTAATGAACTCTGAGTTACCATGGTAATTAATTTCCCTTATTGTGGAATACAGTTACAAGAAAATGTGTCTTATAAAGGATAAATTATACTGTGAGGACATTTCCTAAACTGCTCCTCTGAATAAAAAATTATAAAACAGAAATTAAGTAGCAATTTAAGTTCTGAAAACCCTTTGTAAAAATCTTTACCTACCATACCTAATAACCTCAGGTTTTGCCAGGACACCTATTTGATTCAAACCATCTGCCATTATCTTTTTTCCTTGGCCTGAGACGAGTGTTTTTGAACTCAAATCAGAAGTAATCCTTCTCCGTGCATGAGTCATGGAGTCTTCTTAACAAGATTTATTAAAATGAAAAGGATAGGATTACAACGGTTTCCACAAACTGTTTCCCATTATACTAATTTACAGTATCTCCTAAAACAAGGTTTAGAATCTTCCGAATTTCTTTCCTCCAGCCTACTGTGAAATGGTGAGAAGGTGGCACTTGTTCCCCTGCTAATAGATGAGTCTGCAGGTGTCTATTACATTTTTTCTCCTAAATTCTTATCAGCCTGCAAATTATCATTTACACCTGCCAATATTATTTTTATTAGCCCGTGGTCTGCTTGCTTTACATGCCAAAAAACATAGAGATTTCTGATTTACCTATCATCACCTTTAGGGACCAGTTATCCTTCACTTGGTCCATAACGTATTCTTTTTAAGTCCAGGGTATTCTTAACAACTATCTCCAAACAATATCTAAATCCCCAGGGGTTTGATACAGCTAGTCCTAAATATCAGTTATAAAATAAGTGCTCCTGAAATCATTATTTGCAAGAGCATAGTTTTTCAACCTGGAAGCCACAAAAGCTATTACAAAAAATAAAGAAATGCACCCTGTAAATAAAGACACAAAGATTTGCAGCATACAATAATGTTTACAGCATTGCTGAGAAAGGAAAGGAAGAGACCACCCACCTTTCTTGAGGCAACCCAAGCTTTGCTTAATGGATATGGGAGAGATTTCCTAGTGCATGGGTGTCAAACTTGCCATGTCTCGTCACATGTCGCAATGTATCACAACTTTTTTTTCCACTGCCAGAGCTAGGGTGGGCATGGCATCCATATGATGCAACCAGCCCATGGGTCACCAGTTTGACCCCCCTGCCTAATATAAGCTGACTGAGCTATTGAATCCTTAAGAAGTGTTGCTTAGTATCACTATTATTTTTTCCCAATGCCCAGCCAAAAAGATTCTTCTTTCCTAGATAGTTTTAGGATTTTAAACATTCACATTATATTAGACTATTATAGGAGAAGAACCATGCTAGTGTATTGTAGCAAAAAAAGAGACTCATAACACTTTTCTGATTAACAAATATTATTAAAATGCATAATTTTTCATGCTTTAGCACTTTTTCTGATTATACTGGGCTAATGATTTTAGAGAAAGGGAGATAGGGATTCACTTGTGCTGTTGATGGTTATATCTCTTGATTACTAGCTACTGAAGTTAGGGTGCTCTTGTATTCTTCAAATTGGAGAAAAGGAAAGTATTTTCCTTATTGTAACAGCCCTGAAAGATGGGAGGAAAGAAGTCAGTACTGTAACAGCAAATGAAGGACTTCTGCGTCCACCTTGGATTGCTGTCATCACTGAATCGGGTAGAAGCAACAGTAGAGAGAGAGATTTTATACATTGCCATTGCTGATAAGTTTGGGAGATGGTCCATATTATCTAGAAGCTGACAGAATTGATGAAGTCTAATGTATATTAATAGAGGAAGCTGTGATTCTAAAATGTTGACATATAGTTCATATATCCAAGATGGATAGGTGAATGACACATACACCCCTTTCTCTTGGTTGCCATGAATTATACATTAGATGATCTGGTTTGTCCTTATATATTATGATGTGTACTAAAATTTAAAAACTGAAACACAGCTGATGGTTCGCTAAAGTTTCACTCTGTGGTTATTATGTCTTGCAGTAAGGGCCATATCAATATTCTTCAAAACATAAAAATTCAAATTGCATAACTGTACTACTGTGTACCATTTTTACAAGCCAATAAACATAATCTTGGATATTCTATCTAGAGAAATAACTGAAAGTATTATGTTCATTTCAAATCAAATTTTGAGTGGTCTCTTGAGAACTTATTTCCTGTGTTATTAAACCTGTTTCACATATTTATTTGTTTAAGTCTTGATGATAATCTGTTTGAGTTTCACAAATACTGCTAACAATTCTGAAATACTTTAAAATAGGAAAATAAATTTCAGTTCTCAACAAAATATACAAGAAATGTTTCTGCTGTTAATCCCAGAAGATACACATAATTAGTACCTTGTCCATTTAATATCTGTCAGGAGCATAACTTTTCTTTGTGAAATATGTGGAAGTTCTTTTTCACACATTTACCTATAGAAAGAACACTGTAAAAATATACTGCTCAAAAAAATAAAGGGAACACAAAATAAGACATCCTACTATTAAATACAGTAGACTGTGATGTTTAAGTGTTCCCTTTATTTTTTTGAGCAGTATATATCTGCCTGGTATTGACTTGAAGCCTAAAATGCATTACTGTATAAATATACATAATGTATTCATATTTTCCTCATTGTGTGTGAAGTTACACTTGACAAAGAAAAACAAATGGACGTTTTGTCCAGATAAGCGGTACTTCCAAACAGTTAAAGGCATATGAAGGAATAAGATTAAATCTGTGTTGATCAGGTTACATTAACTGGGATTCATCTACATGCAAGCCTGAATCTGATGACCAGGAAGAGATATCAGATTGGAGGAAAGTGAGACAAGCTTTAGTTACAACTTATGCTTTAATTCTAATTCTATTTAATTCTATTCTAATCTAGAATGATATAATTCAATATACAAAGACGTAAATCAGAGTGCAAATTGCTTGACCAATTAGGGAACCTGAACAAATAGCCATCATTTGAAATTTTCTTTTAAATAAATTTGATTTAGTTAATTTAATGTGTGATGCCATTACATGGCAGACAGCAGATGATTTCATTATATTCTGGGGACCCTGCCCAGGGGCTCCTGTTGTTTATGAGTTTACACTAGATTTATGCCTCTAATTTTTTTCACATATTCTTCACAAGAAAGTATTTCATATTTTTTGTCTTGGTGTAATACATAACTGAATAATTGAACGGCTAAGGTTTATCCAACCATAAAGGAAGAGTGATCACAGCAGGCTCATTCAAACATGTCACTACAAGTTCAGAAATATTGTTTACA